>NC_141248.1:8342459-9544959 GCF_054856555.1 Leptonotus elevatus
CCAATATATTCTATGGACCACCACTAGTCACAAACATAGGATTCTGATTATCACTGTGTTTGAGAAATATGAATTAAGCAGCAAAATCCACCCATTTTATCCATATTAGAGGGCGGGTATTTTGCCACTTGCTGTTGACAGAAAATGACATCACAGTTGCTCAGGGCTCAGACCACCAATCACTGCTCACCTGTTTTCTGAATTTGGCCATGTGATGTTCGCAAGCTGAGCTGTGACTGGTTGTACCTGAGACCTGAGCAATTGTGATTTCATTTTGAGTCGATAGAAAGCCTATTAGGCAAATGTTTTTGTCCGGCTTTGGACAAGAAGACCTCTGTCCTAAAAGGGGGCAAGGCAACCTCCATCCATCCATCCATTTTCGTGACCGCCTGTCATTAAAAATAGAAATGTAGCATACCAAATGAAGAGTAAAACACCTACATGTTTAACTCGGAAACAATACAACAGATACCCTAATTTGTTATAGGCAATAAACAAATGAACTCCTTCACCTAATGGTTAAGCTTTATTATTTAGATTTTCCATTTGAGCCGATTGCCCATAAGCTTATAGTAAAGTGTTAAATACAGTAATAGAATGGAAAACTGTGAACCTTTACCACTTCCTTAGATTCAAGACAATTGATACACGGGTATCTAACAGGACAGTGAACCCCTTTGTTCTCTGACCTTAGTGCACAGTCAACAAGTTAAATGACTTCATTTGTACTCAGTAGGCCATCTGCCATGGCCACTTATTGTTCACTTTCGTTCCACAATGAGGGGGGCACCCACTTTTTGCGCCATTCAAAAGTAAATTATACTAGCACTTCATTTCAACGACAAAAGTTCTCCAAGCATAATCCTACAGTTCCAGTTTCTTGTTTTAAGATACTTAACATTCCCCAAAAAATATTTTAGAGGACTCAAACTCTTGACAACTACAATTGTAAAACTACAGATAACATGCACTTGTCGTACACGTCTTACGAAAATACGCTTCCAAGCCTCAAGATAATTCCCGGTTGAGACATGCGAACGTTAATATTTACTTATACTTCTCACCTTCCATCCTGCACCCTCTCTTGCACTCAGTCAACCTTGCTTACCTGAATGACTGTGTTTCCACCCTCTAGCAGGGCAATGGCGAGCAGTATGCTTTCTTGGAAGATGCGATCGCTGGTCGCGTTCATGATGAGATCAATAACCAGATCAGAAGCTCCCTCTTTATCCAGGTGGCACTGGACCTCCGCTAAACTCAGTTCGCTTCGCCCTCCCACCCCAGGGCTCACAACTAGAGTCACAAAAAAATAGATAATCACTCATTATAGATACTTTTGACAAAGTACATATCGTAAAATGAGCTAAAATGCTGTTAAAATCATAATTAATTTAATAGTTTAGATATTTTCCCCTAGATACATTTGTAACACATTCAGCCACGTCTGAGTAAACCTTGGATATAATTATTAAAAATAAGCAAAAAGGATTTATGGGTTTCCATGTTGTGTCAATGTTCTATTGCAGATATAGGCTGTGATGTTACATATAAACTATCTCCAAGTAGATGTCTGCGTCTAATTGTCATAACGCACACACATACAACACCCAAGTTCAATGAATTTGGATTTTGTCAATCTTAGACAGCTGGGATAGGCTCCAGCACGCCTGCAACCCTCGTAAGGATAAGCGATTCAAATAATAGATGGATGGGTGGATATATAATTTTCTTTTTTCTAATTCCTTCATTTTCACCAGGGCACATATGTCACAACACCCACCTGTAAGAGCTTTTCCGTGTGATCCAGTAGAAAGTGGACTGTTGCCAAAGGGCGTGTGACTATCTCTCCTCTGTCCAGATTTGATATTTCCATAGTATCGGTTTACCAAGATCTGCCGCAAAGCTTCTCCCTATAAGGACAATATACAATAAATGTTTCAAGTCTATTTATAGTTTTGTTTGTTTAGTTATGATCATCATTTATTAACCCAGCATATCACATGTCCTAGGAGCATATGAAAGGACCATAAAAGAAGCTACAAATAATTGACATTATAATTAAATGTCTGCTTTTAAGATACCTTTGACACTGTCATGTTTTTTAGCCAGTCAAAAAAAGATAAATAATGTTTCTTTTTGTTTTCCTTTTTGTTTTTAGCATAAAATAATTCCCTGTTGAAAGCAATTCATTAAAAAAAATACAAAGTAAGAGTCACATGAGCCCATAGGTTGCCTCGTTTGGACAAAATTTGTTACAACAAAACCATAGGCTTATTCACTTATGCCTTCTTTCTGACCTCTGTTGGTGACGTTCAAAGGTCACCACACTGATGCATTTGGAAAGGAATAGTCAGGATGTCTTGGTGAAAATCAATGCAACATCTAACCAGTGTTTCTCAATCCTGGTCCTCGGGGAACACTATCCAGCCTGTTTTTTCCATGTCTCCCTATTCCAATACAAGTGATTCCAATGATCAGCTCATCAGCAAGCACTGGAGAAACCTGATAACGATCCTCACCTGCATTGGAATAGGGAGACATGGAAAACAGGCTGGATAGTATTCCCCGAGGACCAGGGTTGAGAAATCTGATCTAATCTACAGTACATAGAGTCCGCTTAGAGGAGATGTAAAAACAAAAGGTACTTGTCCATAACACAATTAGCTATTGCATCAAACCGTTGGGCCAGAGGGTGAGTGAGTGCCATGCTGTGGAGGCTGTTTGACTGGGGTTACTATGGAGTTAAATTAGGGTTAAAAGTTTTGTACTTCAAAAAATAAAATTTGAAACTGAAAATTCATGTTTTGATCTTGAATTTCACAAAATATTAAAATGTATTCAAAATAAAAAGAAGTGTGCAGAATTTTTTTTGGGGGGGTTACATTTAATTTTGATTTACTTTGATTATTCTTTTAAATAAATTATTTTCACTTTTTGCTTCCATGTATATGTTGACATTTGGGGTTTTATTTTTTTTTCAGTTGCATGTTTTCTTTTCAGATCATTCCAAATTTTCACTTTAAATCTCACGTTCAGATTGTTTTCCCTCAGTTTAAAATCTGCTTTTTGAGTTTCAGACATTTGACCCGAATGTTATGTGGGGGGCGTGGTATCAACTGAGCGGTGCATGGAATCATGAGTGACAGCTGAACAAAAATGCTTGGAAACTCTCCCAGTGGAATAGCCTTCAGGGAACATAGAAAAAAAAAATCGAACTCATTACATTATCTTTATACATTTTTAGATTTTGTGAAATTCAAGATCAACACATACATTTTCAGTTTCAAATTTCATTTTTTCCAAGTACTAAACTGTTGACCCTAATTTAACACCATAGGTCACAAAGTTTGTTAATTTGTCAGCAGAAGATGGAACCCCGAAGCAGCCCAAACAAAGTACCTACCCTCTCCTGATCCTCCAGTTGCTTCTGAGGCTGGTTGGGGTCAAGCTCCTTTAAAGGGTGAGTTGAGTTAGTAGAAAGCAGTTAAAAAAGTGGAAGGGTTGCTATTTGTTAATACAGTCCACATTAGATTTACATGCACACAGGGCGTTAAGTGCAAATAACATCATGCGGGGTAAGTTAGTGTCATGCAGGCTGGCTAATATACTGTATGTACCAATCATATTAAAACACACCAACATGTTAAGGAAATGACTGGATTGGTAATTTCCAATTAAATTAAAACAACAATATGCTGTTTTAAATTAAGCTGCTATTTTATCATCCTTGATCAACAAAACAAAACAAACACACACACAAAAAACACTGCCATTGTCAGCAACTCAAGGTTCCGGCATGTTGTGAATCCTTCATGGCTATAAATTATTTGACTCTGGTTGTCTTTTATTTTGTCAAGAGTGTGACACGCTGCCAGTAAGGGAGACAAATAATTGCAATGAGGGGGACACGAGCAACTGTCACATACAATGAATACATTTGTCACACACAAAAAGCAACATCTAACTTATTCCTTCACACACAAGGCTCACTGACACAAACTCTGGATTTAAAGAAAAACAGAATGAGTTGAAAATGTATGGAAAATGTATGGGGAAAATTAGACAGTATTAAGATTTTACAACAGAAGCAATGTTAATGTAGGTAAAAGGAGAGCAATGGGGTTGAATTGCCGGTATTACACCACTATGACACATCAACAGTAGTAACCCATAATAGGGCACCAGGTCAGTATAGATAAACACACCTCATCAGGGATTTCAGGTTCAGGTGGAGGTGCCAGCTGATAGGGAATAAAAGGATGATGTTAGTCAAGTTTTGAAGATGGTCAGTTAGTGATGGTGCTACAGTACATGGCAGTCACGTATCTCTTATGGCAACAATTAAACAATGCAACAAAACATTACTCTCTTTAGTAAGCGCCAAGCATTCACACAATGCATTCACACAACACACATTATGCATGCACATGACAGAAAGACACAGGTATAAATAAGGAAAAAGATGGGGATGGGATTGCAATGCGTGTTGCATTGAATTATGCATTTCCTGGGGCAATGGTCCCCAACCAACGGGCTGTGTTGTTTTATTGTCCTAGAAATACTATTGTAGCCTTCACCTGACTGATACCTTTGAATAATGAGATCTATTTACCATTTCCCAGTCACTGTGAGTGAGCTGCAAACTGTGCCACACATATCATACTGGTTACTCGCTGTGGCAACCTCTGACTGACAGCAACCAAGCCCAAAGTCAAACAACAATAAAAATATTTGGGGAAAAATATGCCGAGATATGTTTCTTGGGAGTCCCAAGATGGCGGGCCCGCGGCTTCAAAAGTCTCGGGCTGTGTCCAAACGTGCACCCTACTCCCTATATAGTGACCTACTGAGGGATCACGCCATTTTATGGGGGTATCCGAATGTCCAGGGAGCGAAAATGTAGGGCACTCAAAATTACCCATGGTCCATTCTGAAAAGTAGTGAACATCGATACTATATACTACGGAAATAATTAATTAGTTTTAGTTGAAAATATGTACAACAAAGGAACGGAAGTAGTTTTAAAACATTTTCATTCACAATTAATAGTCCGAGATTTATGCGCCCGAGCGTCACATATCACGTGACCACCGTGCCACGTGATATGCGACGAAGAGAAAGTAGTGAGCTGGCTGTCTGAATCGCCAAACAGAATGAGTGCATTACATATTAGGCTACTATATAATGTTGGGTTATGTAGTGAATGAGGGCTTAGGGGAAAAGGGTGGGCATTCAGACACAGCCTTGGCATATGCCCTATCCAGTAAGGATGAGCCTTATGTTGTTGTGCGCCCGCTAAATGGGCCGTGAGGAAACAGAAGAGCTATGAAATATGCCCGCGCATTTTGCACCGCACATGAGTTTAAACTGACAGACTGTTGTGAGCGGAAATAACCGGTGTTGTTTAACTGCTGCGGTTATATAATCCTGACGTTTAAAAACCACGGTTAATTGTAAAACCGCTTAACAGCTGCACCCCTAATTCTATTGACACAGAGTATCTAAAAAAACAGTGACCAATCGTCACCAAAACATGCACATTATGCACATTCCTACTCTTGTCCACCTCAACCTGTGAAAATATAAAAGCGATCGGCACATTATTTGGGATTTTATCGACATAATGTGAGCCTCCTATGAGGAAAAACATTATCACCTACACAAAATGAAAAATATTGAGCTGATTGTTGTTTTTTACTTTAACAGGTCGGCGTGGACAAGAGAATTTTGGTGGCGATTGATCTCCGTTTTTAGACATTTAGCGACTAAAGTTTCCAGGCAGGCAGCTAGCTAGCAGTTACGAGTCACGAGTATGGATTTAAATGGAAACCATAACAAAGTCACAATTGTGCATTACTTAAATGTGACCAGAAAACAAAAAATTATAATACATAAATAATGTACCAGTATATATATTTTTTATTTTTTTTATTAGCACTTTTTTATAATTGGAGGTAATGCAAAAACCATAGCTTTTTCTCTAGGTTGTCTACCATATCGGCAAAACATAGGCATAGGCCCCATAGGTGTGAAAGTGCATATAAATGTGTTTCTCTTATTGATTTTTGCACTCAAGCGTAATTAAGTGATCACAACAAGAACATAATACAACATAACTACAGTTCTTTAAATGTGCACAGCTGGTCAAGAGTAAACAGAGTGTAGGTCATATTCCCACACTGAAAAAGCACAAATGCATTGTACTTGACCATATGGAGGAATGACAGACTCATACATTATGCATATCATGAGCTATGCAAATTTGCAGTACACGCTAGATTTCAAAATAACTATTAAAAGGAACTAATAGGCTACTGGCCAAATACACCGGGCATGTACAACTGGTAAAGCATCATCACAGAAATTCTGAATTCTCTCTCTTGATACTGTTAATGTATTTTTGGTCAACACAAACTGTGTGACTGATCACAGTTACGTTGGTGGCCTTGAGGCACATAGCCTACAATTAATACCAAAATAATTGCATTAATTGATACAAAAATTGACTGAAATCCCTCATTGTACCATAGGGTATATCAGTGTGAGGCAGGATTTGTCATTGTACTTTGGAACACACAAATGCTATTTTATGTAACACCTTGAAATTAAATATCTAAATCAGCAGGCATAGATAGAATGCTTGGAGAGAAAAAAAAAGTCAATTTGACTGAATGTGATGCAACATGTAGATACCCGGAGTATTTAAAGCAGTTCAGCCGGGATGGGATGGGTTAGGCTGCTGACAAAGCTCACAAATAAGATGCTATGCTAGTAAGCACGTTATTGCTATTAGTGAAGGGTGGGAGTGATATGTGTGTTAGTTAAAATAAAAATAATCAACCTCAGCCACATCCATTTCATCATCAAAGGCAATCAGCTGGAAGAAAAAAAATATATAGAGGGAAAATTAGTACAGCTCAATTAGTGTGTTAAAGGGGAAGTCAATTTTTCATAATAATATGTTATATGTGACCTCACAAGTCTGATCAATTTTACATTTGTGGAATATGAGTTATGCAGCAAAATTCTGCCGTTTTTATCCGACTCATCACAGTTTATCTGTTTTCTGATGCTGAGCTGTGATTGGTTGTTACCTGACACCTGAGCATATGTGATGTCATTTTCACTTGACAGCAAGTGGCAAAATGGCCACCTACTGATATTGGTAAAAACAGCTGGATTTTGCTGCTTAACTCATATTCCACTAATGCAATATTAACCAGAATACTGAATTTAGACTAGTGGGGGCTGCATAGAACATATTATTGTCAAAATGTTTTTGTTTTTTGGGGGAGGGGGTGTGGGGGTGTGACTTCCCCTTTAAGCTCATTCACACGCACACACACAAACACAACATGCAATGTTAGTAGATGCTGTTAAGATACAATGTGCATGAATCACTAAAGATTTGAGCGGCTGTAACCAAGATTTGCACGCTTAATGTGAATTCTCAAATCTGAGACCATTGTGATTCCTGATTTTTCAACTTTAAATATTGCATCTGAAAGGCAGGTGCAATCAGCACTCAAAGCAATGCCAACACAGCGCGGGAAACGTAAGAGGCAGCAGAAAAACCTTTCCATTGTGCAAATTCCATAAACGAAAATGATCTCAACACATTGTCTCCATTGTCTGTAACACAATTATGAATGAGGCAACATCGTGTTGCCGTGTGTTCTTTGAATCACTAATAATCCCATAAATTCAGACAACCACTGTCTCTATTAAAAAAACAAGATATATAAATGAGAACACAAGCAATATGTTTATGAAATTAATGGCTGCATCACCAACTGTTAATACAGAAACTGTTGATCAACTTCTGGATGAAATCTCAAATGTCCTGGATGCTGTTGCTCCTATTAAAACTAAGGACCATTTCATGCCGACTGAAAACACCTTGGAGGTGTGCTAAAAACATGACTTAGAAATTAAAAGTGCAGAAAAGCGGAGCGAAAGTGGAGAAAAACTAAACTCCAAGAGACAATGTCTTTGTAATTTTAACAAAGAGCTAGTAAAAGCTAGACAACACTTTTTCTGAAATCATTAGTAAGAACCTCCACAATACGTGCACTTCATTCGTCTTGGTTGACAAACTTACAAATCCCTCAAATGAAACAGCGCCAGAACTCCTCTCAACGGATACACGCAATGGATTTGCCTGCTACTTTAGCGAAAAAGTATCAGGTCAAACATCGTCACAAACTACATAAATACTACACAATGCAGCACTTAAAATCACCCAGGAATAATTCAATTACCATGACAGAATTTTTTTCAGTGGGTCAAAATACTATAACAGACTTCAGACGTCATGTTCAGCAGTTGAAACCTTCCACGAGCCGTCTTGACTCAAAACTATTGTGAAACCTGTTCAAATTGATTTACAGCAAATAATCAACTGCTCACTTCAATCAGGTGCACTTCCTAAATCTCAGAAAGTAGCCCACCGTCACGCCCAATCCAAAAAAGAGAACGTTAGATGTCTCCCTGTTAGCAAATTATAGACCTCGAACCTTCCCTTCTTTACCAAAGTTGTTTTAAAAAAAGTGGTTTTTAATCAACTCACTTTAAAATGTACACATTCATAGTGCAACTTTTTTTTTTTTTTTTACCATATGGCTATGACCGGGCAATAATGTGTGGTTTTAGGTTGCGTGTGTGAAGAGCTGACGTAGTCGCGGGACCAGGTCGTAAGCGTTTGAGTAAGTAACGTAAACAGTCATTGTATTTCCGGTTGTTGATAGAGAAGTACAGAGAAGGTCAGAAGGAGCTGCATTGTGTCTTTGTAGATCAGGGGAAAGCTTACGACAGGGTGCCCAGAGAGGAACTGTGGTTTTGTATGAGGAAGTCTGGAGTGGCAGAGAAGTATGTTCAAGTGGTGCAGGACATGTATGAGGACTGTAGACAGTGGTGAGGTGTGCTGTAGGAGTGACAAAGGAGTTCAAAGTGGAAGTGGGACTACATCAGGGATCAGCTCTGAGCCCCTTCTTGTTCGCTATGGTAATAGACAAGATGACAGACGAGGTTAGACAGGACTATGATGTTTGCAGATGACAGGAACAGGTGGAGGTGAAACTAGAGTTGTGGAGGTTTGCCCTGGAAAGGCGGGGAATGAAGGTTAGAATCAGGAATGAGTACATAAGAGGGACAGCACGTTAGAGGCTTTGGAGATAAAGTCAGAGAGGCCATACTGAGATAGTTTGGACATGTCCAGAGGAGAGATAGTCACTATATAGGCAGAAAGATATTGAGTTTTCAAATGCCCGGCAGGGGGTCTAGAGGAAGACCAAAGAGGAGGTTTATGGATGTAATTATAAGGACATGAAGGTAGTTGGAGTGAGAGCAGAGGATGCTGAGGACAGGGTTAGATGGAGGCAACTGAATTGCTGTGGCGACCCTTGAAGGGAAAAGCCAAAAGGAAAAGAAGAAGAGGAGTGCCGTCACGGACAGTCAAACACGCTCTCTGTGTTTGAAGCGGTTCAAACTGAGACGCATATTATCCAAATTGAATATAAAACTACCTCCTGCGTGTAATTTAAATCTGTCCAGCAAAAATATGATTTCATGTGCTTTGTGACTGTTAAGACTGCAAGAGTCATCCAGTTTCAATCTGGATGGGCTAAAAATCTGATTTTTCCTGGCAGTCTAAAAAAGGCCTAAAATAGCCTTTTATCAGCTGAAAAACATATCCAGACTGAAGGACTGCATGCGCCAAGCAGAGCAAGAGAAGCTTATACATGATTTTATCTCCAACAAACTTGATTATTGTAACGGCCTTCTGACTTGACTCTCTAAAAAGAGCATCAGACAGTTGACGCTCATTCGGAACCTTGCAGCTCGGGTTCTGACCAAAACAAAGAGATCAGAACATATCACTCCAGTCCTTTAGGCTTTACACTAACTCCTAGTCAGCTGTGAAATAGGTTTCAAAATTATGCTACTGTTCTATAAATCACTGAATGGTTTGTTGTCCTGAGTATATTCAAGAAATGACGATTGAATATAAACCCGGTAGCGCCCTCAGATCTGCAGACTTATGTCAATTAGTGGAACCCAGAGTCCAAAGTCTTTGTTAATGTAAAGCACATTGAGTTGCCCTGTGTCTGAAATGTGCTACAGAAATAAAACTGCCTTGCCTTGTCAGTTGAGCAGTGCAATTCTGAAACTTCTGAATTGATATAAGGGCAGACTTGAAGGCAGTCACAAGAAGGAGTCATGTTTTATCACCTATACCAAAATTCTGTTCAACTCTGCATTTCCGTGCTTCTGCGGCATTTTAGTGAGCTGTGACAATTGGTGCTGTGTGTGTGCGTGTGTGCGTAAGCATGTGTGGATGTGTGTGATGTGAATTTTTGTTGTTGAATATGCTGTGTTGCATTACGAACAATAAAGTAACATCTCACTAGATCTGCTTTTAACTTGAATCACAAGATCCAAAAGTAATCAAGGTGGTAACATGGTAAAAGTACCCTGGAGCTTGGCGAAAACATGTGGTCGGTACCTTCTCTCTGTAGCCACGGTCCTTCGTCATCATCTCCCTGAGAGTCTGCAGTACTTTGATGCATAGGCGCTCCTCATTCTCCTCCAGCAACTGCTTGGTGTGTTTAATTAGTCTGGTATGCAGTGGAGAGAAAAACACCCATTATGTAATTTACAAGATGCGTCTTCAATTTCTAACCTGAACGCAAAGGTAGTTGATTGGACTTTGACTTTGATTTAAAACAGATTTGGTAGTCGAAAAGATATCGGCTTATTTTATGGACTTGGAAATATATGGAAAAATAGTGACGCTAGAAATTGGATAAAAGCATCATTGGGTGTACTGCATAAACAATCTTAATTTTTGTTTAAAGTCTAAACCAAAATACAGGTTCACTTAAGGCTTAAAGTCGTTTAAACAATGCTTGCAACCTTTAAGTACAATACAGTTACACAAACACTTTCAGCACACTAATCTCCGACATTCAAATGACAGAAGTAGCCAATTTTTTTATTTTTTTAACGCATGCGCATTTTACTTATTATCTCCTTATTTAGTCTTTATGTTTTATATCTAGGGCATATGTGATTTATATATATATATATAACGCGCAGGTTAAACACAGTCATGGTTTTGAATGCCAGCATTATTGACTATATTTACCAAATTTGTTTCCCTTATTAAAAGAGAAGCATCTTCTTCAATATAAATAAATAACATACTATATATTGTAATTTCATACTTGGATATGAATCCTCCACTTTCACATTTCTTGCGAGCTTCTGTGTTCTCAGGGAAGAGCAACTCAGGACGATGTAGGACATCCACAAGTACCGAGAGCTCAGCTTGGACCAGCGGCCGTAAACGGTCCTCCAGAGCTGATACTATGTCCTGCAGATGAACATAATCGGAGAACAGGTTTGAAAATAAAGCCCTTAAGCAATCAATTAATTTACGTTTGAGTTCACAACACTTATAAATACTTTTTAGGTTTTGAATAAGTCTTTCTAGAAAGTTAGAACTACAATGCATCAAGTTAAATACTGTTTGACAAATGTGTGTGATTCATTCTGGTACAGAATAATTCTCCATAATAAAAAATAATAATACTCCAGTTACAGTATTTACCACAGACTGGTTTCTCAACATCTACTGGTTGTAGTAAAATAAATAAATAACATTTTAGCTTAGATAAATACTCAAGACTAGGCTTATTATATAATAAGGGCCTTGCAAAATGTATAGGTTGGCTGGTCAAGAGTTAAAACTAATAAATGACAACTAATGACAAGTCTGGATATTTTTATTAAACCTTTTAAGTTTTCTTCTGTTTCTATAAGTTGATTATAGTGTGGACTCTACAAACAATATGTATGTAAATATTAGACTTATTAGACTTTTTATCAAAATTGCAAATAAAAGAAACTGGATGATAGCCACTGGCTGGTTTGTTCTCATTTCATAAGAGTTCATGTAAGGTTAACGTGCGAGTCTTCTCCCTGTAAGTATGAGTAGTGGTCTCTAGCGCTCTAGCCAAATGACTACCTGCGACAGGAAAAAGGGATGAACTAGCTTTGATCATGGGATGTCAATGTGCACATTAAGCAAGGTTGAGAAATTGCTACGTCTGGAAACCGCACGCTTTAGTCAAATTGTTTTAGATTACTTTTAGAGGGTAGTCAGAGACTTCCAGTGTACAAAGTCATGTGTTACAAGAATTTGACACGACACAGCTCGGGTTATTGAAATTGTTTCCCAAAAAGTCAATGTAAAGATGTCTGCATTATTTGGTATGTTGCACTGTATTCATATTTGCTCACTACCCTTCCTTTTCTCTTTCATGACGTGATTAATCACAACATACGTTATACGAGGCACATGACAAGAGCAGCTACAGCTCCCTTTTCACAAAGTACCAGTAAGGGCTGAAATACTGAAATCAAAATGAATAATGACCCAGTCTACCTGAAAAATTGACAAAACCAGAGGTACACTGAAAATGTTGATGTCTCTTTGCCCACCTGAAGCCTTTCAATAATGTTTCTATAGTCTTTGGAGGTCGGAATTCCGGAATCTCGTCTGGAAGTGTTCTTTGCCGACAGTTTCCAGTTGAGGAGGCTCTTCTGTACAACATTATTGGACTTGACGAATAAGTTGTTCACTTGGCTGTCCAGATCCACTGGGATGGCAATGGCTCTGCTCTTAGCTGCGTTGAAAATTATGCAAACTTGTAAATGGTTGACACATTTGGTGTATCGCACTTTTTATTATATCTAAACAACAATATGCTTCTAGGTTGGTGGTCCATAAGTGTAATATCATACCGACATCTGAGAGAACTTTGATGCAAGCTTCCACCGAAGCTTTCTGTACAGGGTTAAGCCAGTTACAGTGGAAAACTCTGAAGACCCCCTGCAGCAACTGTACAAACACAGGCTGTCGAGTCTGAAAAAAAGAGAGGTATATCATAATAATAGTTTTTGTGTAAAGGAGAAGTCAATCCAAAAATGTTTTTTACAATATTATGTTCCATTTAACCCTAATAGTCTAAACGCGGATAGTGATTAATATTGTCTTTGTGGAATATGAGTTAAGCAGCAAAATCTGCCTTATTATTATTATTTTTAACTCAGGGGGTGGCCATTTTGCCACTTGCTGTTACTTTGAAAATTACATCACAGTTGCTCAGGGCTCAAGTATAACGACCAATCACAGCTCACCTGTTTTCTGAAGCTGAGCTGAGTTGTTACCTAAGCCTGAGCAACTTTAACTTGATTTTCATCCAACCATTTCTCTGAACCGCCTATCTACACGAGGGTCGCAGGTGTGCTGGAGCTTATCCCAGCTGTCTTCGGTCAACAAATAAAATAAAGCAAGCAAAACGGCAGCCCCCTGAGATGGATAAGAACAGGTGGATTTTGCTTATGAACTCATATTCCATAAACACAATATTAATCAGAATGGCGTGTTGAGTCTAATGGGGGAATAATTTGAACATTTTGGGGTTGATATGCTTTAACATTGGTGGTGAATAACATGAGCAATATGACAATTACAGTAGATTCCCTGACTATGGTGGAGGGCTCTACAGATTTTAGTGAGCCAGCTGTTTGGACTCATCTGCACATCACACCAGCGGTTGTTAAATGTTGAAAGAAAAATCTATTGGCTGCTCTCAGCCCTAAAGGACAACAAATACCTCAGTTATCTTTCCCAGAATGGCAGCCTGCAAAAGAGGGTAGTGTAAAAAGAAAATGTAATGAAAAAAAGATTTTCTACTGGAGTGATGGAAATATTTCACTGGGAAACTACACCTAGGGCTTATGGAGTGACCATTTTAAGTCATTGTATCAGCTATACTCATCCACCCATCCATCCATTTTCCAAACCACTTATCCTCAACAAGGGTCGCGGGCGTGCTGGAGCCTATCCTACCTGCCAAACCATGTGCAACACACCCACAAATTAGGGAACATCAAAGTCACTGTGCTGACTAAGCCACGAGAAATTCACACAGTGTAGATAGAATACTTTTTCAACCACAATCTCTTGTATCACTTTACACAAAAAGTTGGTGGGCCACATGGGATAGGTTGGAAAATTTACGGGAAGAGTCAGTTACTTACATACATGTTGCGAGCCATCTACGCAGAAAGAGGAATTTCGTATTTTACAATGTTTACAATGTCAAATTTACATAAAATATCAATCATTAAATCAATGGGTCACAACATGAGCTTAATCAAATGGATCAAAACTATAATTTCAAAAATAATCTCGTTCTGATACAAAAAAATTATTAAAGAATTTCTTTATTGTTGTGATTGTATGTTTGCTGGGGTGTGCAATAGCACTGTTGCTTTTGGCACTCTAGTCATTTAAGCAAAGCAAAATATTAGAAACAGCTATCAGAATGAGTGGAGGTTTATACTGTAATCCAACAATTAATATACTGTTGTAATAATACACCATTAACAATTTTTTTAGTTTGTCTGCATCTTGTGGATTGGATCTCATTAGTGTTTACGTTGTGACTGGCCTACATACTGATTATGTGTATGATGATGGTTCTTCTTTCGATCCAATTAAACACATTCAAAACCGACAAGTCAAAAATACAATTGTTGACAGATTGCAAAGCATGTAAGACGCAACTCTGTGTAAAATGCATTACATAACATGCTACTGTTTTAATTACAGCATATTTAATGCCAAACATTTCTTGTACCTGCAAGCTTGTGCTCTGATCAGAAAAAGGAGAGCTGAAGAAACATGTGACGATGCTCATGACTGTCTCAGTTACATAACACTCCAATATGGTATCTGCATGCTTCCTGTCACTGGTGTTGTTGCACACCTAGACATAAATAAACACTTGTGATGCATTGGATCATATCTCTTTTTCATGAGTGACACTAGGGCTATTTAGCACAATCTCCATTCATTTTCTTACTTCCAGGTGCCATGCTTTGCTTACCCGACAAATGTCCACCAGGAAGTTTCCAAACAGCTTCCACATGTGGTTTGATGTATAAATCTCCTTCATTTCCACTTCAGTGTCGACATAGCAGTGGTTCAGAAAGTTGATATAGGCAATCTTTACCTACAACATGTGAAAACCTTGTATCAAAGAAATCTGCAATACTGAATTAATTCCAACTAAAATAAAAAATAAACTTTCTCACCTCAGGAATACAGTCCTCATGCGTGACAACCCGCACAATGTCATCCAACGGCAACAGGGAGTTACATTTGATCTCAGTGTAGACATTTTTGCCCTCAGTGCAGACAGCTAACAGTTCAACCAGGTGGATGTGGTACATTAAAGGGCTGTTTTCGTCCATACGGTCCCGCTCGGAGCGCATCATTTGAATTAATGTTTGAAAGGACGCACGATCGTTGTAGAAGACCAGGACATCCTCACCTGAGTTCACAAGCTGAGGGGGTCAGAGTCATAGCAGACAACTGAAATCAGTGGCATACAACCATTTCACATCAGTCCAAGAAAAATTGCATTCTCAAAAATGACTACTGGAACATACTACAACTCAACACCATCATCTGATTGTGCGATTAGACGTAATTGGACATTAGAATGAGCCTTGATGCACAACTTGTAGTTCATAAAAAAACAAAAAACTCAAACCTCAGCCATGACAACGTCTTGACACTTTTTGATGAACTTATTCTCAGCCTTCACAATGGTTTGAAGAAACTTAAGGTACTGGACATGTCGACCGTGTGTCTCAGCACAGTGGACAAAGTGTTGAACCACACGGTCATTGATCTCACTGCACAGTTGGAAGTTATTCATGAAAATGTGCTGCATTGTAATGGCCTCTAGAATCTGAAAGAGCAGAAAAGCACAAAAAAATGAACAGCATAAGAAACACAACTAATTCAAATGACTGATAAAGCTTAAAATTAGGTCTCTATCAATGGCTAGAATCTGATTTGGGTGTGTCCCTCACCCCTGGGTTAAGAAAGAGGTTGATATGCTTGTGAAGAAGAGCTTGGTTTTGCTGGTTGCCTGCACAGAAATTCTGCAGAAACTCATGAGCCACTTTCATGATATCTTGCATGCGAACATCCTCACCCTGTTGTAGAAAACACATAATCTTTCCTTTTTCCCCCTAGAAATATTATTATGCATGTGATACAATCTTCAACCTCTGAACTACATAAGGACCTTTTCATATGGAATCTGTAGAAGCTCTAGCACTACGCAGTGAGCTCCCATGTTTCTCAACAGCCTCTGTTGCTGTTTCTTACTCTTCTTCCCTGAGCTCCCTTCCTGGACGCACAGCATACTGAGACGCAGCAGAATCTGGACAGAAATGGGAAATAAGATTTAAAAACAAAGAAAACAGCTCAATAACTATACATGATAAATTAGTATACCTCTTTTACAACCCTGTAGTTATAGTTACTAGTGCCTTCTGTACCGTTCTTGTCAGAACCGAGTGAATCCCCCTGTAAAACAAAGAACATGGACGTGTTAACTAATTACAGTATTGGACTGCATCAACTCAATTTACTGATTTGAAGCTACTTATACGGCACCTGTTAAACCCTCCATATAGTTTCTCAAAGGTACAGACACATAAACAACCTAGATGACCAACTAGGTCCTTTAAGCTTTGCCTAGGTCACAGGTGTCAAAGTCAGGTCCTCCACGGATGGATGTTTTCAAGGTTTCCCTACTCCAACAAACCTGATTCAATGATCATGATCATTATCAGGCTCCTGCAGAGCTTGCTGATGAGATGATCATTTGAATGAGCTGTGTTGGACTAGGGAAACCTCTAAACCATACAGGACCCCATCCCTTGAGGTTGACACCTGTGGCCTAAGTTGTAGCTCGGAACTGCTGACACTAGCATGTAACATTAAATTGTAGCAACTTTACCTTCTTTTTGTTATCTGACTCAGAGGCTCCATCACCATCCATCCCATCTTCTCCCTGTCTTTTGTAAACCCACAGCTCGGACTTCTCCACAATGGACCGCAATTGGTCGAGGTCTGATTTGATCTGCTTGTAGTTATCGACATCCTGCCTGGTCACAAGGAGCTGGACCTACGGCATATTTTGATACACAGGATGGAGGGTTTACTTTCCTTACCTTTTAAAACATTTAAATGTTCAGAGGTGGGTGCGTCAATGAATTTTGAGCGTCTGTCATTCGAGAATTGTCAACAGTCGGGACTCCCTTCCGTCATCGTGAATCCGTCAATATTTCAAGCCGAACGGCGGCGTAAACGTTAATCTGTCATTCGTCATTCCTCAGCAAAATGGCCATCGCTCAATGTTCCCGTCATTCGACGTCACTGACGAGCTGACGGAATGTCCACCTTTTTTTCCTAAACTTAATCTTAACTTCATGCCTGCATGGAACTCTATACTCTCGGTATTATTGAGACCTAGTGGTAGAAACGGTGCACTGTGCATATCTAAAGGGGCTCAACGTGTTCCAATATTGAGACTAGGGATAGACCGATTATCGGTTGGGCCGATTATCGGCGCCGATATTCATCATTTTGACGAATGACGGCATCGGTCATTTTGAAGAATTATACAGCCGATAATGGATCCATTTAAAAAAAGTGTTCAAGGGGAAAAAAATCAGGGAACTGATTACTTACATTTTTATAGATGCTTCTGACCCTGGGATCTCTCTGCACGTTGTTTTTGTTTGAAATTAAAACTAAGATACCAGTAAGTAAAATTTTAATACTTCAGATATTTTGAAATTTAAAATACTTTATTTACTATAGCAAACAATTGGGAGCTATTTACTTAAATTTTTGTTCAACTTTTGAAGACATGCTACTGCCCCTGTAAAATCGCTGAACTTTTTTTTATATTTGTAAAACAAAGATGTCTAAGAACTAAGACTTTTTTTTTAACTCCAATAAAAAATTGTTTTAACTAAACGTTGTTCAATAAACATATTCTTAAATGAATAAACAAACAAACAAACAAATAAGAGCTAAAGTTTGCATTTTTACAATTTTTGATGCCAATATTTTCCCTTTTAGTGAAAATGAATATCGGCTCCAAATATCAGTTATTGGCGTCCTTGACTACGGATAATCGGTATCGGTATCAGCCCTGAAAAAAAACGGTATATTGGTAAATCAGTCTATCTTTAATTGAGAACACCTGCAGACAAAATTAATCACCATTATTGAAGGAGACAGTGGTACATTTTATCAATTAGCTGAAACAATTATCAGGAATGAAAAATCCTACTTATACAGAGAAGTCACTCATCTGACGTTAACATTAAGTGCAGAACCTCTTTTCCTATCACTGCTTCCTGTCGTATATGGCTGAGAAGTCATTGTTTGTGAGACCAATTACTGTCATAGTTTCATGAAATAAAATGCCAAACATATTAAAAATACAAACAGGAACACATCTAAGTAAAAAGCAGAATTTATAACTGTGAAGAATTCACTGTGCTTTTTAGACATGGTTTCAATTGATGTGCAATGGTCAAATGGAGATCACCCTGATTGCCCGATGATGTCATGCTTCGGCAACTCCAATCGTACAAACCACATTACACCCTATTAAATAAGAGTGATGTGCTCATTTATTAGTTTATTTGTTCATTGAATTCACCTGGAACCTTCGTCTCCATGTAATAAAGATATTGACAATTAACTTAACTTTGATTTGTGTTTTGATATTTTTAATGCAGGCAGGAGCTCTCTTTATCAATAGATGCATTTGCTTTTATTACACAATCCCATCCATCCATCCATCCATCCATCCTGTTCGTCCAATTTCAATTATAGTTCATTTATTATTATTTGTTAGACAAATTATCCAGTATATACTTCATTACATTAAAGATATGTTAATGATAATAGGCACACATGTTGGCAACATAAACTTGTTTTTCCCATGTGTGTAAATTTATTTGATTATGTCAATAATATTATTTATGGTAGCTGGGATACATTATTGATTTACTGGACCAAATACCCATTCTAATATTTAAATATAAATAAATAAAAAATCTTGTTATTGATACAAATATTAATCAAAGGCAGTGCTCTCCCACCAACCAGCATCTGCTGTCAACTGACTTGAGAGACATTACATAAGTGGGCATCCGTCAAGGTTTTATTTTTGTCATTCGTCAGTCAAGTGACAAGGATATTGATAATTACCTTGACGAACAAAAACCTACTTCTGGCAATGCTGAGTCCGTCAATGTTTCTAATGTTTCTCGTCAATCAGGGCAGCCGTCATTGACTGATTGACGACCCTCCCGTCAATATTGACTACGGATGTCCAGATCACACTTTTTTGGATCAGAGTCAGAGTCACCTCATTTTGCGATCGGCCGTCTCCGAGTCCCGATCCGAAACTTCGGCATTTTATTAAGGAGGGGGAAAAAAATCTGTTTTTTTATTTTTAGTAACTACCCCAACACCTTTTATATGGCGAGTAAACAGTGGTTAAACTAAGTAACATTTAAACCCCCTTTTTTGGCACATCTATGAGTTACTCAAAGGGCTATTATCAAGCAGTATATACATTTTTAACAAGAGCTTTATTTTTACTGTAGCCGTTTTAAAAGCAACACTAAGGAACTTTCAGTTTGCGTTGATTGTGGCGCCACCATATGGACAAAGTCGGTAATGTTATGCCTGAAGGAAGACCACGTTTCTCATTAGGACAAGCATGAGAATCAAATTGACTTCCGTCTTATGTAACGAATGGGTAAAGGGGGAAGTGACGTATGCCATAAAGCAGTCAGCAAATGTATAGTTTTTTTTGTGTGGCAGTGTTCCTACCATCCTCCTCAAAGTTGTTTAGTGCCAGTAAAAGTGATACAGGCCATGGCAAAGGTACAATTTAACTAGTTTTAAATCGATATATCATCAGAAGAGTTATGAAAATATTTTATTACGGTTGAAATGTTCCTTAGTGCTACTTTAAAGCCTGCTACTTAACAAATTGATGGGCTTACCTAATGTTGTTTTACTTAAGAAAGAAAATAAATACGGTATCGTAAAATCCGGCCTACATGGCGCACCTGACTATAAGCCGTGTGAGCCAAGTTTGGGGAATACTCGAGTTTGGTCCACACATAAACTGCACCCAACTGTAAGCAGCAGGTGTTATAATGTTACCGCACTAGTACATGAGGGTTCCCACTACCACAGAAGGGATTGTCGGGACATAGATAACTGTTTGGGAACGCAAAGTGTCCCATTTATTAACATCTGAGCAGTATTTGTAAGGTGCACAAATAATACAGTCACTAGTACAGTATAACAACAGTACAAAACTTACAGCGCTTGACGAGACAATAACTAATAACTGTTTTTAAATGTGCTTGCCAGTAAAGGTGCAATAATAACTGTACAAAAATACATTACTGTAACAAAAATAACCAGCCTTCTTTAGCGGAAAAGTCTGTCCTTACCGGTAATTCTCGTGCCATCATCTTCCTCTGCGTAGTACATAAAACCTTCAAACTCCTCTTACTCCGTGTCGGAAAAGAAAAGGTCCAGAATGGCCTCGTTAGCCATTTCCCCTCCTTTTGTGTCACTCTCAAAACCAAGAATCGAATGTCAGGATCGAACAGCCTCCGAACGGCTTTGTCAGCTATTGCGCCGTCCTCATCGTCACGCAGCAGTCCAGCTTTCCTAAACCCGTTGGTGAACGTGGATGTTATCACACTTCTCCATGTTGTCGGTATCCGATGGCAGACTTTAGCAAAAGTTGCTCTTTGCATGCGACCAGTTTTGGTGAATGATTTGTCACCGCTAGTCATCCAAGTCTCCCACTGAACACGCAGTGCCACTTTAAAAGCACGATTGACACTAATGCCTAGTGGCTGCAAATACTTTGTTGTACCCCCAGGAATCACAGCTGGAATGGAGTTTGTGCTCTTGATGGCTGTCAGTAATATGGGCCCTCATAATGTCCAAAACGAGCAAAGCTTTTTTCTTTTTCCTTTTTTTTTTTGCGAAAAAATCCCCCAGGTCACTTGCCATAACACTCATTCAGCCATTCCTTCATCACACTTTCCATCAACCACCCTCTCTGGTTGACTTTTACAGAGATGTCTTTCGGGAAATCTTCTTTTGGTACAGTCATCCGTTTAAAAATCACCATCGGTGGAAGTTTATGTCTGGATGCTGTGCAGGCCAGGACACAAGTGAAATTTGTTTTTTCGTGGCTAGTTGTCCTCAGTGCGACGGACGACTCGCCTTTCTTGTTCACAGTCCTTGTGAGAGGCAAGTCAAAAGTCAGAGGCACTTCATCCATGTTTATTATCTCGTCCGGTCCGATGCAATATTTGTTAATCTTTTTTCGCGTGAATTCGCAGAACAGTGCTATTTTCTCCTCGTGGTCTGGAGGGAGTTGCTGACACAGTGTTGTCCGTGCGCTGATGGATAGTCCTCTTCATCCCATGAAGACACCATGATGGTTCACCTTCAAAATCGTCAATATTCACTTAGCCGGCTGTTTTTGGCTTTCAGTCGGATCTGCACCATTGAAACACCCCGGCCATCTGCTCTCTGCGTGTGCACCCAGTCTTTGAGAAGGTCTTCTAGCTCGGGCCATCTGCTTTTCAGACCTCTGAAAGCTTTTTTTGGTCTTTTTGCATTGAATGAGTTCTTCCTTCAGTCACCGGCGCAGGGGCCGCAGATGGATCCGCAGGGAGGAAAAAGCTCGATCCGCCGAGATAACACAAAGCACGTCCAAGTCGCCAGCGCCTTATGGCGACGGGGATTGCCGGCTCCCGGTCGAAGAAGTCCAGTGGTGCAGCGGGGACGCAACGCATCTACTGTATATCCTTTCCGCCACACGAAATGTTTTCTTTGCGCACAGTGCAAGTCGCACTGTCTATCTTTCCATATTAAAGATAATAACTTATTATCATCTACTTCCAAATACCTCGGCGCCATTTCCTTGTTTAGCCTCGCCAGTCGATTACCTTAATAGCGTCACTGTAGCAAAGTGACGCCATGACGCACGCTAAGCTGTGTGGAAAAATTAAGTCTCACTTTGTTCCGCCGCGCAACTCCAGATTTAATAAAAAAAGTTATACAAAATAACCTCATGTATTTATCCGACATGACAACGAGACAACGTCCGATTCCGATCGAGTCAGCAACCACGTGATCTGGCCCGATTTCTGATCATGTGATCGGGTCATCCCTAGTATTGATGGAATGCCAACCTCTTTAAATGTTGAATCATCTGTGTTATACCCAGAACTGCAAGTTCAAAAAAAACAAAAACAGAGAAGGAAACAGCAGTGGTCAGCTCTACCTGTTTGAAAGCCATGAGAACTTCCTGCCTCTGGCTGAAGTGTCGGAAGAGCAAGTGAAGTGCTCCAGACACGAGAGGAGGGTAGTCATGCATGGTAAGATGTAGAAGCACTCTTAGGAAGGTACGTCCACCATGGTCATCCAGGTCTAGAGGAGTGTTTTCTTCACTAAATGGCGAGAGAAAATAACTTATTATTATACTTATAAATAACTAATTATCTTTACTGAATCCTGTGTCAAGCTTTTGTTTATGTAGCAAGTTGAGAATTACCTTCCTCCAAATATTCCTTCTGCCTGCTCCTCAATATTTTCAAAGTCAAGATTTCCTGAAGGGTTTAGATTTAGGTTTAGGATATTTTTGTATTTTAAAATGTTTAAGAATGCACTTGCACTGGGCCAACTCTTCTATGCTGACCATAGTTATGCTTCCCTTCTTGGTCCTCCACTGGCTTACAGTACTACTGTGATGTGCCAATCAAATTCACAGTATGAACGTCATACGCCACTGAATACACGGCAAGTTCAAGCGTACTGAGGCTGATGTCTACCATGGTTGAGCATGGCACAGTGCACTTGCATTCGTCAACCAGTCGAGATTTTTTAGTGTGCCCTCACATACCTGGCATCTGACTGGTGACATTAATGGTTCCGTTCTGGCTGGCAGCATTTTCTGATTGCTGGTTGTTTTCATCAAATTCTCTTTTGAAAATACAGAGTAGGCAGGAAATCCTGTAGTCTAGCCGCACGTTTAGGATAAACTGAGGGAACAGAAGGTATAATTAAAACAGCGCTGGTTGTGAGTTCCAGTAAGAAGTAGTATTCTGCTGCCACACCTGTAGAATTTCAATGATTTTAAGCTTGGTGTCCATGACCATGATGTCTTCTCTCTCTGGTTCAGCTTGGGCTTTAACTACATCGCCCTCTGGCTGATGAGTTGGTATGGTGTGCAGCAAACTGCCTCCTCGCAGCACTACTTGGGTCATTAGCTCCCCAACTCCATGAAAGGACTTCATCACATTACTGCCAGCTACAGAAACACAAACCTCAACCATGATGGAAATACCATGAGTGAAGTGTCAAGAGCAAGATGCCAACCTTTGGTTTGCCCTTCTTTCTCAATCTTGTCGATGGGGTATACGATACTGACATGGACACAGTCTAAAATATTCAGCAGTATCTTTGTCAGCCTTAACAGGTCACTGAAGTTGTAGAACCCAAAGTATATGAGGTTCCTTGCCAGATTCACTACCTATTGAAAAATAAATTGACAACAATGGCTTACAGTGTATAGGAAAACTGGTGACCACATAACACAACACAATATGGTGATGTCTTTGGTTTTGTTAAATATCTGTTTGAGCAATGTCTGTGCAGTTATTCATTTATATTTACATGTTTTAAGTAAGTATATATATATATATATATATATATATATATATATATATATATATATCCATTCTAAAAAATGTGCCTAAAACTTTTTAATTTTTGTCAACTAAAACTGGAGTAAAGCTATCGCATTAAAATAGCTCAAATGTGACTAAGACTACCAAGCATTTTCATCCCAAAAAATTAACACTAAAATGTCTGACAAAAGCAACACTGACGACATTTTTTCCTAGTGACGATGATATTTCCTCATAATATCAAAATATGTCATTAGAACAATGAAGCAATTGGCAATCCTGTCTCCATATCATCCCTATCTCCTATCTATCATCACCCTTTTTGTAAGCTAAATTTCAACTCCTGACTTAATTAACATTTCTGCAGCATCCAAGATGCAGTGTACCACATCATCTTGAAAGACAAAAGAGAAATTTTGTTGGAATTGAAAGCTCCAAACTAGGGATGATGATAACAAGCAGAATTGGCACATTTACATGAGCTTAAAGCACATATTCAATTGTGCTCCTCATCCCATAAATACATGCTCCATACAAATGTAGCATGATTTAAAATGAAAGAAAAAAAACAGGCTTATCATCAGTGGTATAAAATTAATTGGCAAGAGGTATACAGTAGTTACAACAAAGAACAAAATCTAACACAAATGACCACTTTTTGTTTTATGTATGTTGATTATTCAAGACAAAATACCTCAAAGGTAAGCTTGTTTTTCTCCTGGTCAGAGAAGGGAACATTTTGTGACACTACCTCTCTCAGGTAATTTTCTACAAAATCCATGGTGAGGAAAAATCGCTCTTTGATCTCATCTCTGCTGGTTCCATCATTATCATAGCTAGTAAGACAAATGGAAAGTTAGACAAGAAATGAACAGCACCACTTGGAGCAACATGCATGCAAATTAATCCTGCAACAAATTTAAGAAGGAACTCACTCGTCAATTGTAATTTGAGAGGGGATCTCAGACCAAAGACGAGCATATTTGACAGGTGTGACCTGCTCCTGGGGATCACGGTCCACATGCATGTGCAGCATGAGGCGACAGAAAGAGGCTCGCAAGTCATAGGGCAGATCCTCATCAGACATACAGCGAAGGATCAAATCCACATCCAGCTGCCCAGAGATCTTATTGATGGCCAAGTACTGACGGTCCAAACACATCCGGGCAAAAAGGTTGAGTTGGCACCTATCAAGAAATTGTGTGGATGACGTTTGCCAGCTACAGTATGTGTTTAGGTTTTTAATACACCCACATCATATAGAGCTGCAACAAAAAGTATGGAAACTCTTTCATATTATTTGGAATTCTACATAAAATGGTCACAAATGGGATCTGAACTTCAAAGTTACAACAATATAGACAAATTAAGTTGAAGTAAAGTTAAAGTCACTGGTTGTCACACACTAAGTGGGATGAAATTTGTTCTCCTTATTTGATAACTCCCCGAGGGAGCGGTGAACAGCAGCGTGCCGCGCGCGCTCAGGAATCATATGGTGAACTAACCCACCTCCCACCACGACCCCCAATTCCAACCCTTAATGCTGAGTGTCAAGCAAGGAGGCAATTACCTCCCAATGTCAGGGCGGACACTCTACCACTAGTCCACTGAGCTGGTAAATACAGTCTTCATCAACATAGCACACAAGCAATAATTGGGAATTAATTAATTGATTCTTTCACAAATTAAACAAAGCAAAATGTATGTTCAAACATATCTGACCTGTAGTAACTGACCACCTCATGATCCTCCTTCTGACCCTCCTTTGCATCCTGGGCCAACTCTCGTACGCTCTTGCTTCGTATATCCTTGAAATTGTCCTTCCAGAACAGCCACACCTCCTCTTCATCTTCCGCCTCAACTGGATTATCACCATTTGTTGCTACTTCAACCTCAAACCTTGATAAAACTAATCTAATACACAAGACATAATTCAAAGTTATGTATTGATTGATTTTCAAAATAAAATCAGCTGGTGAACGGAAATGATGAGGCTAACCTAGTTTCGATGAGGATGTCAGCATTGGACAGATCAAGCACTGCATTACAGATGAGCTCCTGAGTCACAGGGATGGATTTGCTCATGGACACACAAAGATCTGACAGGTAGTCCAAAAACCTGCGTACAACAAATGCCAGAGATATCTTAACCCAGATTTTTACTTGGTTACTAAGCAAAGTATTCTTCATCATTCTGATTCCCAACATGAGGTGCAGAATAATGAGCTATATTTATTATTGATTATATATAATCTGTCCCAATGTAGTGCGGACAAAATAATGATCTAGGAATGATCTAAGGGCTGACTTGGAGCCAGACAGAAGGAGTCATTCCATATCCTATATGACAAAACTCCCTTCAACTCTGCGTTTCTGTGCATCTTAATAATAATAACAATACTAAATAATAATGCTGATGCTAGGTACACACAAACAGGCCAAATTTGAGCATTTTTCCTCCCTCACAGTCAAAGTCTACAAATCAGATATTTCTTAAAAATTATACTGAGCAAATTGTCCAATTTGAAACAACTCAGGATGGGCACACACTGCACCTCTACATACAATTGCCACACACTCAGTCAAATCCCACAAGGTGGCCTTTATGCAGTTGCGAGCTTCCCTAAAATTATCGAAAGAATACATCACCAAACACGCAAGAAGTCTGTTCGAGAAAAAAAAAAGGAATTTATTATCCTGCTATTGACAATTCCGAGATGACGTCACAAGTCAAAATGGCGTAGTTATGTTGCATTTGAGGAGGGTTTGGACTTGGATTTATCCCACTCAAAATGTCCCAGTTCCGCCCTCAAAGCGTTTGAAGAAAATAAATGTAAACAACAAAGATTGATCTTGTATTAACATTTGCTTCGAAAACTTTGAGGTTGGAACTGACACAATCCGAGTGGGATAAATCAGATTTTCCACATTCCTCGAATGCAACATTTGTCCTCAGTGAAAAGATACTCTCCACTCATTGAAAAGCATTGCACTTTGGATCATTGTAATTTGATTTGTGAGGATTATTTTAAATTGAAAATGTGATGAAATGTTGTTTGACTACCATAACATTATGTCTGGTTTGTATGTTGGTCACAGGCAAAAGCAATACAATACACCGTGGAAATGAAGCGTTGCATTGTGGACATATAAGAAATGCCTGGATTTTCAGAATTGTCAATCTGCGATCTTGGCAAACCCCACTTCCTGCCATTTTACAATAGCAGCCAGAACCCATGCCATTTTCTCAAATTCACCTTGGCTCCCGATTCTTCCTCACAAGAGTGACAAATGTGTCTATCTCTGCAGCAGTAATATGTTTCTCGAGCAACTTCCGGTTGTTGTGCAGTAGAGCAGTTATTGTGTCTTCTGCAAGCACATCGTAGCCTATTTGCTTCTGCATGAAGCGAAATTGCTTGGCAATATATTCCTGTAAAAAGAAGACAAAAGAGGATAATTACCAAAGAATGAAGGCCATTGAGTCAGAGTGAAGCAGTCGTGTTCACCCACCTGGTTCTTTCTGTAGTCCTGTTGAGAGTGACGTAGCACTCTGTAACAAAGCCTACAAATGTGTCGAAAAGGAGCATGCCGTTGATCGCCCAGCTCCTCTAGGCGCAACATGGGACCATCACCACTGTCTGTGAAAGGGGCTTGAAGAAGTTTGAAGATCTACACAAACAGTGAAGAATTCTAAGATAAGCTCTTGAAAATATTTGAAATTCTTGAAGGACTTCCTGTGGATTAACACAAACCTGCTTCAAGATATTCTGCTCTCTCATGAGTTTTTGTCTTTCTCTGTTAGGTTTGTTCACCATGATCTCCAAAACATCCTGTCCACTGTTTGGAATGTCCACTACAAAGAAGACTAGATCTTCCAGAAGCTTGGTCACAAACCTGGAGAGAGTATGTGCGAGTATATTATAAAACATACAGTATGTATACTATACCTAGAACATAGATGTAATTTGAGATAAAATTAAAAGCTGCTTGAAAATAAACACTGTAGTGTTTACCTTCTTTCATTCTGCGTAATGGTTCCCTTTTCCAGTTTGCCTGCAATTGACGCCAACACTTTACTTGCATCGTTGGCAAAGTCTAAATCCCGCACCTCTGCTGGTGGCACTGGTACAATGGCAAAAGCCTCCTTGTCTTCTTTCACTGCGGAAGTTCCAATCTGAAGACATTGAACATGATTCATATTAATATACTGTATTTATGTACTTGATAAATGACAAGCCTTTTTTTTTTTTTTTTATCAAACTCACTCTTAACATAACAGGCTTTTCCTCTTCTTTGTCAATGGGGATGTTGGTGCTGTGAACCCACGTGTTGGTACACAAGTGCTTTAGCCGCACATATGAACTCCTTGAAATTACAACAATGGAAGAACGCAGCAATGAAGCATGTGAAATGTTTAATTCAAAACCAAATCAATGCCGGCATTGATTAGAAAAGACAGAATTCAAAAGGTAATCCACAAAATTTAGTGATTGGCTAATTGAATTGTTATAATGAATGAATTTAAATTTACATACTAACTTTAAAAACTGCCATTGAGCATCAATGAAACAAATGAAAAAAATAATAAAATGTGAAATCTCTAGAAACAAAGTAGATTATAATTGCAACAAGATATAGAAACAATATAAATAAGACATTTTCTCATATTCTGCAAGTGTCTATTGATGGCCAATAATCTGCTCTAAAGTATTGTCAAACCGGTTGTCATTTTTATTTTTGCAGCTGATGAATGTAACAAATAAAGTAACCTCTAATCTACTTTAGTTCCTTTTGAAATCAAGTCATCAGTAAAGTAAATCCAGTAATTAAATTACTTTAATTATTTTTTCAAGGTAACTATGCCAACCCTGTAATTAACTCAATGTAGAATACCGCAAGATCATGAATTATTACATAAACTGGAACATTCAGGTGTTAAGTAATCTACATATTTGTTTTTGGTTGCAAAAAATGAACAGCATAATAAGTAGCAGTACTAGAGATAAGGCCTAAAATGACACAATCAAGTGTGTGGCATTAATGCGGATAATCCAGTAATGACCTCTGCAGGAATGTCAGACAACAGGATGCTCACAGCTACCACACAGGAGTGTCAGTATCTGTGTGCTCACTATGTCAAGCTGCCAAGCACATGTAGACAGAAGCCACTTTCTTGCTGGGGATTATGTAATTGCTCACTGCTCAGTGTAGGTAACAATCTTATCTTTGTGTACTGCTTGTCCCTCAAATTAATTTAGTCCTCTAGTAGTTAAAGTTTGAGGGGCAGGGTTATTTCTAGTATTTATGAGGTATTACCGTTTGTTATTTGCAGCCTGTAGGCATGTGCCTGACAATGGGACAGAGTAGAAGCTTTTCAGCAATCAACACTACTGTTCAAAGACATGATATTTTGCGACTGGTTTTCTGTCTCTAAATGTACCGTTATTGTGTGGTGACCAGTCCGGGGCGTAGTCTGACTTTTGCCCGAAATCAGCTGGAATAAGCCACAGTTCCAGCAGTATACAAAATAATTGTATGGATATTCGTGTATAATTTGGCAGACAGGAAAAAAAAAAAAACTTCTCTTTCGCTCAATGCAACAAGAACAGCGAAAAAATTATATTAAATATATAGATATTATATAAGTAGTGGATGTATAAAGTTGCAAATGTTTTTTTAACGTGTTTAATTTGTACCTGGGCACCATCGAGTCTCCGCCTCTCAAAGTGGTGGGGTCTAATTCAAAGATGGACGAAATGTCCATGCCATCTGGGACTGGCACAAGGGTGTACATGATTTTCTCTTGAGGGGCCCGTAGACGGCCACGTAAAGCTTCATTATCTGCATCCAGCTGAATTAAGAAGATGAACAATGTAAGAAAGACCTCCAGCCACAATCATGGACTCAAGTTAAGAAAATCTAAGATCTATATCATCTATGCATTATACAGTAATGCTGAAGCATACACATACCTGACATACCCTGGAGCCTGGCTGAGTACAATATAATAAAAGTCTGCCCACCAGTGGTGGTTTCAAGTACGAAATGAATCAGCATTCAGCACTACCAGTAAATCGATTTGTTGAAACCATTTGTTTTATATTGCTTGATCTTTTATCGGTACAAAAAGACAATGTTGTGCTATTATCATACATGTGTACCCAAAACTGTACCACACCAAGTAAAATCTCACCATTTTGGATGTCGGACAAGTTAAATATGATAATTATAATTATGCACAATATTTTTGGGACAATCCATTATTATTCATGTTATTTGTATTTGTAATTTAGTTATATCTTACCTGGAAATTAAAAGGTGTGAAGTCCACCACCTAGAACAGAAAGCAAAGATCCAGCAGATATATGAACACAAAGACAATCATGATCGTGGAAGGCCAATCAACACTCAGTCATCAAACTGACTTACTGCAGATCGCTGCTCAACACTCTCTTCCTCAAAGTCAGGGTTCACCTGTCAAACAAACCACATACCAAGTTACTATTTATGGTTATTGCGCATGGGATTTACCTGCGTACCTTAGCCAGTTTATTATTAAATAAAAACATTTTGCTACACTGTAACAAATTGGGAATGTCAGCGATAAAGGTGGAGACACACACCTCACCCACCTCTGCAGCCAAATAGCAACCAGTTGCCAAATGTTTAAACCTGAACAGGCTGTTCCAATAGCCTGCACCTCCCCGACATGGGTCATGGTGGACCACCTGCAAAGGTCAAAATGTAAGACAAACTCATGGACTTTTCCACGTGTTTGCTATCGTTAAAGATGTAAAACAGTGCAAACAACAGTTCTTCTTCTTCAGGATTATTAGGCTCCACACACCTTTCCAAAAAAAGAAAGAAAAAGAACATACTCACCTCTACTTCCCAGAGTGCCTTGCTGCTGGTGGCAGATGTGGCAGATTGGCGGCCTGTTGTTCTAAGGAACACATATTGCTTCTTTCTGTGGTCGTCACATGTGAGGAACTTTTCCTGCTCTGCATGGAACAACCGAACAACATCTCCCTGCCATTGCAAATGTAATTTAGAAGAGAGTGCGATCTGTCATGTATGTCACTAAATGTAATAGCAATGTACCAACCCCTTTGAGGATGGTTTCCTTGTTGTCACTCCATTTCATGAATAAAACAACTTTCCAGCTGGTGTTGCAGTTTACAGAATTAACCTAGATAAAAGATGTAAAACAAAACATCAGAGGCCATTTATTAAAATACAAAACCATACAACTATATCATACAAATGTATTAGCTATATAAATTTCGTAACTACCCTAGATAACGACAATGCAGCACTATATAGTTAAGTTGAGTTTATTAACATAAGAATTAATAGTTAAAAAAAAGAAAGAAATATACATATAAGAACAGAGAACAAAAGGTGTAGACTTGAAGCCAAAGCTTATACTGTCTACCCTTTTCGCATAATAAATACTACATTCAAGGTAACAGAACTATTACAAGTTCATACATTCACATACTGCATCTACACACAAGTCCAACAATATACTGCATATACGCATGCATATATTTATAAAAATGTTCTAATTACTGACATACATTTATAGAAAAATATATTTTGTCCATATTTTTACAATAATAATAATAACTATAATCTTGCATTTATACATGTATTTGAAATTCTTAATTGAGTTACACAGTTTCAATTCACAATCAAAATTATTCCAGTTGACTCCTTTCACTGACATACATCTCACACGTTTCACATTTGTTTTGTTTTTTGTTTTCCCAAACATTGAAGTTCCTCTCAGTCTCAGCTCATAATTGCTAACTGTGTTGGAAGAGTATATAGATTTCAAGATGAAATTTCTGCTGTCAATAACAATTAATATTTAGCCATTTTGGAAAATGTACAGATATACAGTCATGGCAAAAAAATATATATATATTAGACCACCGCTTTTTATTCAGTTTCTTTTTAAATACCTGATAGAACTAAAGGTACAACTAAATGTATTTGGACAAATATAGAGATGTCGACATAAATGTCTCATAGGAGTTTTATTTATGAGTTGACATCTAGCCATTTCCCATGGTTTTCTTCATATTAACCTAAATCAATTAAGTTCTTAAATCTGATGCTTTGGCAGTGTAATGCCAAAAACAGTACATTTGGGTAACTCATCCTTTTTTTCTGTCTGTTAGTCACATGATACATATGTAATAGTACTACCAGGCATTAAAAAGAACAAGAAGTTAAAGAAAACAAGGAACCCTAATCATTTTTCCATGACTGTATATGGAATATACTGTACTGTTATAAACAAAATTTGAATCAATGTGAAATTGTACCTCATTGCATCCTGGGTTGTCGACCAGCTGGTGAGTGCTGGCATGTAGAGGCTGTCCTGCATTCACTGGGTTAAGGACAACTTTATCTCCAATCACCACCTTCAGGAGTGCATTAGAGAAATTGTATACAAAATTAAAACATACTTCTGAAATATGCACTTTTTTTTGTAAAACGTACTTCTGCAATATTACTCTTTTTTTTTAATCTATGTCCCAATATGTTGCAATATCAACAATTGAAGAGTAGTCCTTGGATGCAGAAAAAGCTTTTGATAAAGTTAACTGGTCCTTCCTCTTTGCTGTTTTAAATAAATTTGGCTTTGGGAAGTCATTTATTCACTGGGTGTCAGTATTATATGATTCTCCTAAAGCTACTGTTACTACTAATGGGATTATATCTAAGAGTTTTACTCTACAGAGAGGCACAAGACAGGGATGCCCACTGTCGCCTTTATTATTTGCAATATTTATTGAACCGCTTGCATTAGCCATACGCCAGGAAAGAAGGATTCAAGGAATTCACTCTGGGGTAACAGAACATAAAATTAATCTATATGCCGATGATATTTTACTTTATTTAGAAAAGCCTGCTATTTCATTAGGGGAAGTATTTAACTTAATAACTAAATTCTCACAGTTATCAGACTATTCTATTAACTGGACAAAATCAACACTTCTACCTATTACAGAAAATTCATGGAACCCTGCAAGCCAGGACCCATACTACTCATTTCCTATAGGTAATTTAAAATACTTAGGCATAAAAATCTCACCTAAATTAACTGATTTAGTTAATTTAAATTTCACTCCACTTCTGGATAGCATTTATAGTGACTTGGAGCGCTGGAATAATCTTCCTATTTCTCTAATAGGACGAATAGCCACTATTAAAATGAAAGTTTTACCCAAAATAAACTATTTTTTCTCAATGATTCCATTTAAACCTACGGCTAACTGGTTCCAGTTGTTGGACTCAGCCGTTACAAAATTTTACTGGAAAAAAAAAAGAAGCAAAGATTAGTCTATCTACTCTTCAGAAAAATAAATCCAAAGGAGGTCTAGAGGCACCAAATTGTATGCACTATTATATAGCCAACCAGCTACAATATATTATTTTATGGGCACAACCCAATAGAGATACTAACTGTTGGCTGGAACTAGAACAGAAGGATTGTAATAACCTCAGACTCCTAGATTTACTCTTTATTACAACATCGATTAAGCGCCATAACTGCTTTAAAAATCCAATGATTTCCGCCACCCTGACTGCCTGGTGGAAGGCACTAGAAATGACAAAAGCCCAAGTGGAGCCCAGCGGGCTTTCTCCCCTATGGCATAACCCCGACTTTCAAATTAACAACCAATCGTTTTATTTGAATGTGTGGGAGCAGAAAGGAATTACACAACTCCACCATCTCTTCTCAGATAATATGTTTATATCATATACATCCTTGCTCCAAAAACATAAAATAAAAAACGGAAACTTTTTACATTATTTGCAAGTTAAAAGTATGATAAAGAAACAAATTCCAACACTCCAGGGTACGCTCCAACCGCCTGTTTTAGCTAAAGATATTATCAAGCTTTCTCCGACAACAACAAAAAAAACTCTCAAAAATATATAAGTTACTTTCATATACTGATAAAACGTCTTTACCCATCTCAAAATGGGAAACAGACTTGTCTATAGCTCCGGAATCTGTCTTTTGGATTCAAGTTTGTGAAAATGTTTTTAAAATGACAAAACACACAAATTTACAACTTATCCAATATAAAATTATTCACAGAACATACATTACTCAATATATGATGAAGAAAATGGGACTCTCAGACTCCGACATTTGTCTCCAGTGTTTATAAAACACTACAGACACTTATTTTCATGCTTTATGGTTATGTACTCCGGTTATGTGTTTCTGGACTAAAGTCTTAGAAAAACTTTCCGCTGTCTTGGACTGTAGGATACCGTTCTCTCCAAACTTGTGTTTGCTAGGTGACTTAACAACAATTGACTTACCACATAAACAATTTCAATCTATACTTGTAGCCCTTACTATCGCAAAAAAAACAATTCTTGTTAACTGGAAAAATAAACAAACTTTGAATATCGACCAATGGTCTAACCTCCTCATAAATCATATTTTAATGGAAAAAATATCTGCCTCAAATAAAAACCAAATGTCAAAATTTAAAGAAACATGGTCTACGTATATAGAATTTTTTAACCTAAACTTGGATTTTAATTCTGCCTGTTAGCGAGAGCCACAGCAGCGTTATAACTTGCATTGATGTTTCTGTATTAGGCAATTTGTAACTAATGGTTGTGTTTCTATAGTCAGGAACCCGGCTGCTGCCAGCGGGATCGAGCGGATTCACCTCCGATGGGCACCAGGGGTTGATATTCGGATTCACGGCATGCCAATGGGTTAATTCTGTGGGTGCTGTCCCCCCTGGCGGGGAGTGGGCGGGTCTGTTGGCTGCTGGGTGGCGGCTGCGTCTTGGCCGTTCCCTGGGTCTCTTGGGGGGTGCTGCGTTGCGGGGCTTTCCCTGGTGTCGGGGGCGGCGCCGTTCCGGCGCGGTCCGTCGCTCTGGGCCCGGCGACGCGGTTCGGGGCCTGTGGGCCGCCGGGGTGCCCGGTGGTTCCCTCTCCCCTCCCCCTTCCTCCCCCTTGCTGCCTCTCCCTCCTCGCCTCTCCCCGCCCGTCCTCCGCCTCCCTGTCCCCTCTCCCTCGTCGCCCTTCCTCCTCCTCTCCCCCTCTCCTTGCGTCCCTGCCGCTGCCCCCTGCCCTTCTTGTCGTCCCCTTCCCCGGTACGCCTTCCTTCCCCTCCCCTGGGCCGGGGGCTCCATCCATGGCCCGGGTCTCGGTGCTATGGGGGCCGGCGGGGGTGGCTGGGGTTTGGTGTCGTGCCCGCCCCGCTCCGGTGGGCGTCCTGACACCTCGGGCGGGACCCAGTATCCGGGGGGCGAGCCCTATCGCCCCGCCGGACGGGTCCCATATGCCCGCCGGGGTCCTGGTGGGGTGGGTGGGGGCTTGGTGGGCCGGTGCGCCTCCTGCCCCCGCCCGGTTGGGGAGGGCCCCGCTGGTCACACCTCTTAACTCACTACACTAGGTTTGCACAATACACTTTTATAGACATATAGGGCACATAACACACTTTGGGGGGTGGGGTAGGGTGGAAACACCGTCTTCACCCTACAACTCCCCTCCAATTTTAATACACCACACAACTTGTGGGTGGGGGGGGGGGCTTGTGGGGGTGCCATCGGTTGGGGGCCGCAGTATAGAGCAGTGCTGCGGTCCCCTGTCCGTGTCGCCACCCCCCCCCCCCCCTCCCCGCCCTATCTATTTTTTTTAATGCACCACATACACTCAGCAACATGCTTGGGTGGCGGGTGGATCGGAGCGTGGGAATATCATTTCCATCGGCTCCGGTTCACCTGCTCCTAATTTTAATGCACCACACACACACACTTGTATATACACTGGGTGGGGTCACATTCACGGTTTAGGGGTAGAGTTCGCCAGTCCGCGAGCTGGCGGACTCAGTAACAGGGGTTAATTTTCACAAAGAACGCTGGGGTGACGACCGGGGCCTTCCCCCGCTGGGCCTGGGGTTCGGGGGTGTCGGCCGCCCTCCAGTGCCCCCATCTCCCCCTTCTGCCCCCGGTGTTCCGTCCTTCCACACGGCGGGGGGTGGGGTGGGCGCGGCTGCCCTATCCGCTCCGCTGTCCGGCCCCTCTTCGGCGCCGGTGCCTGGGTGCGGGTGGTCCCCGGGGGCTGGGGGTCGGGGGTTGGGGGGCTGCCGGTTGGTCGGGGTGGGGTCGGGGCGGGGGGGCGGCTTTGTTGGGGGGGGGGGGGGTTGCGGGGTGGGGGGTGCTGGGGGTGGGGGGTGTCTAGGGGATTGGGGGCGTGGGGGCGGCTGGGGCTGGGTTGGGGTGGGTGGCGGGGGTGGATGGGGGGCGGGGGGTCGTGGGGGGGCGGGGTTGGGGGCCGGTGGGGTGCCTGGTGGGCCTGCAGTGCCCCGTCCTGCTGCGTTGGGCCGGGGGCGCGGGCCGTGTTGGGGCGGGGGGCGCTCCTGCTCCTGGGTTTGCTCTCCGGCCGGTGGCCCTGGCGGGGCCCGGGGGTCGTCCTTTGGCGCTGCCGCGGCCTGGGGGGCCCTGAGGTGTTGCGCTTGCTCTGTTCCGGCGGGGGTCGACGGCTCCCCTCTTTGGTGGAGATTTTCATGCATGCCAGATCCACCACACCAGCATCTACCGAAACTCAGACACAATCTGTTTCCTCCTCAGGTTATTGAATCGGTGGAGGCTGGTGTCTGCGGATCTCACGCGGCTTCGTCTGTCCTTCCTTCCTTTTCTCGGTCTCTCCTTTGGTCTCTTGAGGCCTCCCTGATTTTATGTTTTTTGGATTTGTTGGGGTCTGGATGTTTCTTGGGCTGGGGAGGAGTTCTGGGGGGGGGTGTCTGGTCGGTGCTGGATTTCACCTTCCTTGGTTTTCTTCGGTCCCCTCGGGTCTCCTGGTGTTCGGTTTAGGTGAACGGTATGAGATTTTTTTCTAATAGGTTTTCTGGTGAGCTAACAAATACACGCACGCACGCACGCACGCACATACACATACTCACCCACACACACAAAAAAAAAAAAAAAATATATATATATATATATATATATATGTATTAAAAAAAAAAAAAAAAAAAAGAGCAATGATGATGACATTTCCGAATGAACAATACTGAGCTCTTTAAAAAAAAAAAAAAAAAAAAAAGAAGAAGAGTAGTCCTACTGTGTTGCCATGTGCATTACCACTACTGTTTTACTAGGGCATACCAGAAATATTTTTTTCATTCAGCCAAATCCTTGCATTCTTAAAAAAAAAACATCTGAGTCCATCTTCTATCACAATATACTAAATATTTTCACAGATTGGTTTATGTAGCTCTTGAAATCAGGTGAATAAAATGAAAATGAACATTAGAGGGCGCTGCAGACCGTATTATGTGTGACTTTATTGGACAGTAGTTAACTATTCTCTGCAATGGCGCAGTTGAGGCTGCTTAAATTAATAATTTCAATTTAACGCTTTCATCTATTTATTTTGTAGCTTTTTAAGTAGGAACTAATGACATTCATTATAATTATACATACAGTAATTAATTAGTGATGGGAAAATGAAGCTTCATGAAGCACTTGTGATATTTTTTGATTCCCCTAGATGGTGCTCTTGGTTTAAATATAAAGGCTAGTGCAAAGGAAATTGATTAAATTTTCACTGCATCTTTCAACCAAGAGTGGCATCTAGAGGAGTCAAAAAATATTACAAGTGCTTCATGAAGCTTCATTTTCCCATCACCAAGTAATTTGTCCACAAGTTCTGTTAGAATTAAAGCATCAATTTCAGTCATCTACCCACACTGTCTCCCAGGGACCGCAATTTGTAGAAAGGTTGGATGTAGAACCAGGACCCCTCATTTCCAGCTGAGTCCAGTGTCACCCTCATGGCATTCTTTTCAAGCAGTGCAGGTAGACGCTTGTTCACTGTCAGGTACTTATTGCTTTTCAAATGCAGAAGCTTGGGAGAAAAGTATTATCAGATGTTACAAATTACTGTAAATAGCTACATTACCATCACAAAAAGCAGAACAAAGCAGACAGTGAAAACATAGAGACTAGTTAGGCCATGAAAATAAATGTCACACAGTGGAATACAGCAGGACTCAGTGATTTGCTTTGTATGTGTTTATTCTCTAAAAACTTGAAGTGACTTCAATCGAAAGAGTCAAGGACCTTTGCTACAGCATGGATCAATTTCCCTTCCATTCAATATAATAACTGTCTCAACAAACAACAGGTCAATATCTGATAAAGCTGGTGTCATGTTTAACAAAAGGGGCACCAAAAGGCCAGATGAGATGTGCAATTACCCTTTTGTAAAATGTTATAAAATTGTAAAAGAGGGACTATACATAATGCCAATCCCTATGATGCTCATTACTTATGAGATTATCTCTCAAATTGTTGAACGTACCTGAATGACATTTCCATACTGGATGACTGATCCAAGCAACTTACGATTCTCAGACTCATTCTGCTTCTTTTCCAAGTCAGCCGCATGCTATAAAAAAATAATTCAAATTAAAATAAAAGGAAAAATACAGTTAAACTCATTGAGGGATTAACTGCAATAAAGTTGAAAAGAGATAGACTTCCATAAAAATGGGTACTGTTCAGTTTGTTCTGTTCTGTAAACAAAATAGAAAATATGCCATTGAAAAGATAATATTGTAATATTTTAACTTTATATATTAATAATGTAACTGTGATGAAAGCAATTAGATACAGTATGATGGAAATATTGGGATACTGAAAAAAATACTCAGGAAGGAATGAAGAGCAGTTTTGAAAATGTTGATGTTGCTCATGAATTGCATCTTATTCGACTGTGCAACTGTGTATTTAGTGAATTTTGTATACAGTAAATTTGTTGTGTATGTCAAAGATAGCCATGAACCACAAGTAGTGGTCACCATGGCAGATACAGCACTGTATATAGCGAGGAGGGGCCTTACATGCAGTTTGGTGAGGAGAACAGTGTCTGTGGTGCTGTTGCCTCCAGGTTTTGCTGCCTTCCAGAATTGTTTCTGTGCTGAGTATCTGTTCATGGGACATAGTTTGAAAAGGCAATCTGGAAACAGAGGACAACATATGCCAAACTTGCATTAGTATACATTGTTTGTGTGAAGCTTGTTTTACAATCATTTTAAATTTACCTTAATTATGGGGAGCTTGATTTATGAACTGACGCAATGAATTAGCTGTATTTGACAAGGTGTCTTGCCTTCCTACAGCCTCATCATTCAGCTCAAAACAACACAACAGTGTAATAAGACACTGAAACGAACTCAAAGTGAAAGGTGCCATGAGATAACATAATGTTGGTGAGAATTGGCACGACACCGTACTGTAAATAAAACTGACTTGACTTGTAGCTCTTTTTTAATGCCTCTGCCATTCTAAAATCATTAGGACCCATAGTAATAGTGCTAAAGGACTATGATCATAGGCTTATGCCCATTCATCCCTATGGATGAACACTATTCACGTATAAGATAATCTTATAAATATATGAAATTCAAGCCTCTTGCATTTTCATTCTTCATTTTCAAACTTACTATACCCTCTTTACCATATTTATTTAAATCCTGAGGGATTGTATTTTGTTTTATGTCATGTGGAAATGTGTGTTGTGACCCCCAAAAAAGTAATTGAATATATTTGTATCCTTGAATTTTGAAAATAAAATTCTGTGAATCTTTAAACTAAAAAAAGTTAAAATAAAAAAGTAAAGACCTGCCTGATAGTGAGTGTTGTTTTGTTTTGCAATACAAACAAATGAGATCAAGAGACGACTACAACTAACAATATAACAAACTTCTTGTGCTCATAATTGTTTTTAAATTGGATTTAGTCACAGTCAAATTAACGGGAAAAATTGTTCTTTACCGCAATGTTCTATGTGCCACCACTAGTCTAAACATGGATTTCTGATTAATATTGCTTTAGTTGAATATGAATAAAGCAGCAAAACCCACCCGACCATTTTTTATCCATTTCAGGAAGCGAATTGTAGTAGCTCTCTACTCTATGATTTAGTCACCATGCACAGTACAATTTTACTGTTAGTTGCTTGTTCAAAGGGTGTTGTTCTTAGTCAGTTATGTGACGTTCACGAACGCATCAAGTCTTTTGAACGCCTCTTCAATGTGAACGATGGGAATCGAGTCTTTGTAGAGAGCCGTTCAAACCCAAAAACGTCCACAACCTTCAGACTCATTAAACAAAGTGTTTGATAGGCCTGCTGCCTTACCTCTGAATTTCTTGGGTGGGTTGTTAAGGTCACCTGTGTCTGGTTGAACCACGCAGCGGTCATCCACAAGCCTAAGGAGACAGTTTCCAAAATTAACAATTAGTCAATTGAACCTTCTTTTGGTATAAAAAAATCAAAATAAAAAATTGTATTTTGCCAATTGTATAGGCTACTTAATCTAGCAGTAGACTTTTCTGTGCAACCGTAACTAATTGACATACTAATTGATTATTGTAATGCCCTCAAGTTTTACTGATAAATGAATGGTCTCTTTTAGAGTGTCTTCTATTAATAAATGTAGTCTGAGTGAAAGAGATTAGGGTAAAGAACACTGAGGAAATGAACGTCAAACATTTGCTTGTATTCAACATTCAGCATTAATATTAACAGCCCTAATTTGAAAGGTAATCTTTACCAAGGTAGGTATTTTAACTGAGTTCAACTGCTCATTCTCCATTAAAAAAAGAGCTCAATGAGGTTGACCAATGAGTAATACAATAAAAAATAAAGATGTAACGTTTTAGGTTTTACTCATTTGAGGACACAAAAAGTATCATCAGACTTCTGAATATAAAAATTAAATGATGGATCAAAAGTCTCTAGTCTCTCCTGTCATCATACGCCAAACGTATCATATATACTACATGAAATTTTGAGCCCTCTATTTGATAGGTATACTATTTGTATTCCCACTACAAGCCTGATGTGTTGGATCAGATACATACATTGCATAGATAATCCTTTAGAGGGCAGTAATTCTCCATCAGATGGCTTCCTAGTGCCGTTACAAGATGACCATGTTTAAGAAAAGAGATATTTGATTTTTGAAGAGTTAAAGGTATGAAAAAACTACAAAATTTTTACTGAGTAAACATTATAAACAGTTAATTGGCATATATATATATATATATATATATATATATATATACACCCACACACACAATGTGAAATAACTAAATATTTTATAAATCAGTGTTTTAGTTAAATTATAAAATTTGAAACAGTAGGTGTATACGGTTTAATTTTCTTATTTTAACTAATAAATATCACAAACTGCAGGGGGGGGGGGGGGTTGACAATACACAATTGACAGTTGTAGATGGCATACAAACAAAAACACAGCATCGCCGATGTTTTGAAAATAATTATAGATGGCAAATCAAGTGATGTTGAGCAGCTATAGGAAGATGATGGGGAAGATGAGGAATGGACACCTACAAATACTGAAGAAACTACAGATTGTAAAGAAGAGAAAGACCCAGAAGAGGACACAACTGAACCAAAAGAAACAACACAGAAGCAGCCAGCAAGGGGCCAAGTGAAAAGAAAGGAGTAGCGGTGGAAAAGTAAAGAAGACTCTGGGGAACCACTTGACCAGACACTGTACATATATTATGTATTTCAAAATGCTACATGAAATTGCAGACAAAAAGAACTTGTACAGTGTGCAAAAAGATGGAAAGGCAGCAAATGCAAATTATATCTATAATGGCCCATGCACATGGTGCTAGCACAAAAGCCCAACACACAACAAGATTTTAAGCCTTCCACCATCCAGAATAAAAAGTTTGTGGCCCAGAAAATAAAAATTAAAAAATTAAAAATACAGTGGTACCTCAGAGTTTGAACATAATTAGTTCCTGCGAAGTGTTCAAAGTCCGAATTGTTCAACCTCCGAAACATTTTTTTCCCATAGGAAATAATGTAAATGCAATTAATCCGTTCCCGAGGTCCAAAAACAGAAAATTCCTATTTTAATTTCTGTTTATGTTTTTTACATTTATAATATAGTACAGTATTTATACAATACAAATACCTTACCTTACCTGTTGTGGTGTGATGGCATCAGTGTATGATAAATGCTATGTTAATGCTAGCTTTAGTTCAGTGCTGAGTTTGTGTATTTTACATTGGGCAGATTGTTAGACTACTTGCGTTTTTTAACGTCAGGCACGTTGTTGAACAGCTAAGGGGGGTCCTCGTGCCAGTAGTTACAGAAGCAGGGACAGTAGTTACAACTGCGCGATAATCTTCTTCCTAATTCCACTGTGGTTCGTAGCACTGTATGTTTTTCTTTGCTGCCACTGGCATTGTTGTCTTTCTTTGGGCCCATGGCGAAGAAAATTGTAGTGGAAAAACCAAAATGCACTCGCGAGTATGGAGCACCTACGGGAGTATTCACAATCTGACTGGAAATAAGCAGTGCATAGTCTACCGCAACGTGAGCATTCGGCATTACTAGGCTTCGCTCGGCTTCACTCATTTAACCGTTTTCAAGGTATGTTCGGCTTAGCTTGCTTTGCTTGGGTGTTCGAACTCCGAAAATAAGTTAAAACTTTTTGGTTGAAGTCCAAATTTTACGAGTTCCGAAACTCCGAGGTTCCACTGTAAATCCTCCTCCAATGCTATATTCAGTTCCGTTGGTGAAGTTCTCAATGCTGCTTTTAGCAGTTATACGATTGATTATTAGTGGGAAAAGTTATTTCTGATCTTTAGAAATACTAAAATGTTTGTATTATGTTTTAGTCTGTTATAAAATTAAGAATTCTAAGCATTGTATATAGATGTACCACACATGATACAAATCTAAAGTCATATGTGGAAGTTGGTTTTCAATTTTATATATATATACACACATATATATATATATATATTTATATATACACACACAGTATATATCATTTGTTAAAATTAAAAATAACCAATAAAGGTTCCATTTTGTAAGAATCAAGTCATCAGTTAATACTGAGAAGAAAAAATTTAGCAACAATTAGTCAAAAACCGTTAGGAGACAGAGACTCATTGGTGCCAGCAGTGGCCTATGAAGTTGCAGCTACCTCTCTCAGAAGGCACATTCAGCACTGCGGCAGTGAAAGCAACACCTGATACAATTAACCTATTTAAGTCACATCCTCTACTCAACTTTAATTAACAGAAAAAGCTCCCTGCAGCAGATGCGGGGAAACAATTACGAAGCATAACTGTGCCAAATGCAAAAATTGACAAATGAGCTTTGACATGAGTCTTTAAAAAGGTCGCACATATGACGCACAGAACAGAACTGAACTGCAGAAAAGCATGTTTTCTCAGAGCAAGAAGAAGGGTTAGTGTGGCCTCTGGTGAATAGCAAACACTATAGTGATCCAGAGGATGAAGACAACGGTATTTAAAGGAGCAGTAACACACCATTTTGAAGTTGAGAGAGAGGAACAAGAACACCATTAGCTTAAAAAGAGAAGGTGACGAGACTTGATGCACAACATAAAAAAAATACGGTGTGGGAAACATTGCAGGTCTACCACACTGAAAAAAGTGCTTAATTTTCAGTTGCACACGATTAAAAATTGGTAACTGATATAATTTTCCACTCTTTGCCAGTGATAATTTCGTCTGCGAAAAATGTTCGTCATAATTTTTATCACAATTTCTTTTTCTGACGAAAATGAAACGAAAACTAAAATAGAAGCCATTCATTGAGACGATAACGATAACTAAAATTGACCGACAATGACAAACAAACAAAACCAAAACAACACAGTGACGAAAATTCATACAATCCAATCGGAAGGAATGAAACGCGAGTTGGAGAAAATAACCACTCAGAAACTGTTCAGTGTTCACTGCACTTTATTTAATGATCAAACCATTCATTGTGCAGCTGTAAGATTAATCTCAAGCAATTATGCCCTTTTTCATTTAGGTGAAAACTAAGTTATATTATTGTCAGTTCAACATGTTTCATTGAAACAATTAATAAAGACATAGTTGTATTAAATATGCCTTGCGTGTTAAACTACAGTTACAAATAGGTGTATTATAATTTTTTTTATAAAAGTTGAAATGTATGCTGAAGGAAAATATCGACTAAACTGTCAATTTCGTCGACTAAAGTTGCTCTTTTTTTCGTTGACTAAAATTGCTCTTTATTTTGGTCGACTAAAATTGGATTAAAACTAAAATACAATCAGATGACTAAAACTTTAATTAATTTTAGTCAAAAGACTAACTAAAACTAAATAAAAATGTGTTGTCAAAATTAACACTGCTCTTTCCGTTGAAAATAATCAACGTTAGTTTAACACATCATTTGAACCAAATGTAGCCTACATGTTCAAATTAAGTAAATCCAAAGGATTATTTTTCAAGTGCATTTCCATACATTGCCATTATCTTGCTCAGGATCATGGGGGAGCTATAAAGTATTCATGCTGACTTTTGAGAATTGAACCACACCAAGGACTGAGTCAATCATCACAAGGTGACTGAGACTGTAATGATCGGTAACTGAGCCAAAGCCAGCTGAGGCAAGGCAGTAATGTGAATCCTTATAGCTCACTAACAATTGTATGTATTGTTAAATTTAAAAATATAGTTGTTTCTACCATCCATTATTGATTTGACTTTCAATCAAAATTTAAAGGGACAGTAATGTGAAAAATCTACTTTTTGGAGCTTTTAACCATGTTAAAATGTTAATTCCTCACCAAAAATATCAACGAAGTGGTGTTTTCCTCCATTCACCCACCCCTCTGAGAATTTCTAGGTCATTCTGTTCTCCAAGCACCAGCCCCTCCCAACCTGAGAAAACGAGCGGTCATGACGTCAATAGGTGAAGACCCATCCCCGCACCGCGCCTCTGCGGACTAAACACACGGCCACTTTTTCTGAGAAATCCATGCTCGCAGGGTAGTGATAAAAGTAGCCTTTATCAGTAAACATTCTGTCCAAATGAATTCAAAGCAATCAATTATCCTTCACATTTGCAATGCTAATTGGCCGTCTTAAATTCCCAGAAAGGTTCCGTGGCTAACACTTGTGTAAACTACAAGTAAAATTTGTGCGCTGTTGAACAAATGGTGTAGTGGTTAGCATGCACACCCTGTAAGCAGAATGTCTCAGGTTTGCTTCCCATTCAAGGTTTTTTTTTTTTCTCTCGCTCTCTCTGTTCTTCCCTCTCCTCTCCTCCTCACAATTTCTTGCGGCAAGGATCAGTTTTGTTCCAAATGTTTATTGAAGAACTGAACATCCATCCAATTTCCACAATTAAAGAAGACTCCATTCAGACAAGTGCTCGAATGCAGCGCTCCAGAGTTTTGTGGCTTGGACGAGAGAGGCGGGGTTTTACTGAACCTGGCGTTTAAAAAACCCCAGCAAAATACCTAACATTTCATAGAAAAATTACATCGCAATGGTGACAAAGGTAAGATTTAATCATTATTCGCCTATAGTTAACTGTGGAAGGGCTTAAAATACTGTGATATAAAACATGGCTCTCAAGTTGCACACTAGTATTACAATCCAATGCGTTTTTTGTAATAACTAAGAGGTAAACTGCGATAATGGGCCGGAAAATGTAACGTTTGCAACAAAATGCTACAAAAACAGTATGAGGTGTCGGAATCTCCCAAAGAGACATCTCCACAGGTGACCATCGCCCAGCTCTGGAATGCAGAATCCTCCAGAAATCCCCAAAATTACAGAGAAAAAAAACGTCTTCTTTTTTTTCCAGAACCTGCCTGGGCATCTTCTTTTGCAACAGAACAATGAACTATGAAACGCATTCAATGCGTAGTGACGTAGAATAGGGGCAGGCTCTCTGCCAAGCAATGTGAAACGTCTATAAAGAGAGCAAGGTAAGTCTTCGTCGCGTTCCTAAAGAAACAACATGCGATCGGGAGAGTCACCCTCCTACACGCCGTGCTCTTGTCATTCAGGAACGCGACGGAGACTTACCTTGCTTTCTTTGCAGATGGTTCACATTGCTAGGCAGAGAGCCAGCCGGCATTCCGTCACTACGCACTAAATGCGTTGCAACGTAAATAACGTACGTCCAAATAAAGTTTCTATAAAATGTATTAAACTTGAAATGATTTTTGAAAAATGTATCTCATAGTTATGTTAGTAACAACCATATAAATAATATAGAGCAAAGTTGTCATTACAGTTGGGGTTCCTTTTAAGTGAAATTCATGAAGTGAAATACGTGTACACAATCTGGCTCAACACACAACAGCAGTGATTAAAATGGTATTAGAAGTATTAAGAGCAGGGGTTTTCCTGTGTACAAAATTCAGAGACGGCCACCTCAACCTAATATAGAACAAAATTTAGCAAAGGTGTGTTTCTGTAAAAGGTGTTCATTTGTGGAATAATTTTGGAACTGACCTGAAAAGATGTCAGTCACTTGTTTAAAAATTGTTTAAAAGCAAAGTTAAAAAAAATTACTTAAATCAGACAAGAGCTGTCAAAATTGTATATATGCTGTAATTTCTTTGGACGTATCGGTATGAGTGTAATGAAAATTGTATATGTGAGTATAAGGCTATGATTCATAAATGAATTATGGTATATGCCTATGAATTTAATGTGCATATGTTGCTGGCAAATGTGCGTATGTTAAAGTGCACTTGTATATATGACTAGGTTTATACATTTTTCTTTTGTTGAAATACATTAACCTTATTATTGTATCAACATAAAACTAATAAGGGGTAGGACAAGATAAGTTTTTAACTTCCTCCTACCCCTTTTGAACATATAAACTCTTTTCTTTCTCCCTATTCTTGTTTTTCTTTTTTACTTCAACTTATATTTTATACTTGTAATGTGTTTTGTGTTTTCTTCATGTTTATATGTTCAATAAAACCATTATATGTTCAATAAAACCAAAACAATTTGCTCGCCACTTTCAGCCTGAGCCACAGATATTGCTCAACACAGCACTTCAGCTGTGTTGATCGAGCTCGGCAGCAACGCATTTTAACTGCAGTTGCATTGTTGCGCAATTATGGAGGCGCTATATCAAGAGCAGTTCACCAGAAAGAACTAAAGCAACAACCGAAGAAGAAACAGCTTTCTTTTTTTTTCTTTTTTAAAACTTTAATGTACCAAGAAGAAACAAATCATGGAGCAACCATTGCACACGGCCATTTCCTGGTTGTGAGGCAGAGGTGACGCTCGCTCCAGCCATGGCCAAAGTCATAAAACGACGGCCAGGTGGCGGTGCTGAAACAGCACGGAAATCCCCGACGCGCATGCATCACTCAAGAAAGAATTCATAAAAGGACATATCCAGGGTTCCGGCTGACGTGGTCCACAAGAGGATCGCTACCGGAACCCAGTCTCTCAGAACCTTCGTGCGCAGACCAACACGAGGGCTCTGAGTGACAAGCAATGCTTGCGGTCGTTTGGGACTCATAGAACCGTAGTTACAAATGCAACTGTCGTTCTATTGCGTCCCTCCCGACCGCCAGGTGCCAGTGCTGAAACAGCACGGAATGCCGAATACCAGCGATGTCACAAAGACCCTGGAAAATATACCTAATAGAGGGGGCCCTGCAGAACCGCGAACCACATCCACTGAATGAGTAGAGGTGACATCCAAGCTGTAGAATCTGGAGAACATACAAAGCGGCGACCAGGAAGCAGCCGCACAGACGTCCTCCAAGGACACTCCTTTCAGAACGGCCCATGACGTAAACACTCCTGGTGGAGTGACTACGCAACCCAGGAGGACGGGAACGACCAGAGACCCAGTACGACTGCCGAATCACATCCCCGATGCAATGGGGGAGGCGTTGCTTGGAAACAGCAGCTCCTTTATTTGAGCCATCGTAAGACACAAAAAGCTGGGTGGATGTACGGAAAGATGCCGTAGCATCCAAATAAAAGCAGCGCGCCCTCACTGGACAACAAAGACTTGAGCGTCATCCCCATCCGTCAACTGCGGAGTAAAACGAGCGAGACCAATAGGGTGGTTGGCTTGAGAGCCAGACAAAACTTTGGGAACAAAAGCAGCATTAGGCCACAATGTGACCCCTGCCCTGTCGGGGTGCTAACAAAGGCAGTCGAGGCTAACAGACAGGTCATGGAGCTCCCCCACCCGCTTAGCGGATGCTATCGCAAGTAGAAACGGCGTCTTACGAGACAGCCAGCGAAGGGGAACGCCCCTTATCGAAAACAGACTGGAGAAATTCTAAAACAGTGGGAATAGGTCACGTCATGGGATCCCTCCCGCAGCTTGCACACCACTCCGCAAACAACTTCCATCTGTTAGCATACAGCGAACAAGTGGACGGAACCCTGGCATTAAGGATCGTATGCTTAACCAAAGACGAGCACTCAGTCAGCAATGGGTTTCGCCCCTCAGCGGCCAGTCCAGACACACAGATGCAGCCGACGGGGAACGGGATGCCAAATCCAACCCCCCTGTTGAGACAGTAGATCCAACCGGATGCGCAGGATTCACAGTTTAGAGGAGCAGAGACTGCGGAGGAGAGGGATCCAAGTCTGGGCTGGCCAAAGAGGGGCCACCAGCAACAACGTGTGACCCTCCAGAAGGACCCTCTGAAGGAATGAGGGGGAGAGGTGGGAATGCATATAGCAGACCCCTTGGCCAGGGGTGCGCCAGAGCATCCTGGCCCAGCGGGCTGCTCTGCTCCCTAGAGAAAAACCAGAGGGGACAGTGAGTGGATGCCTCAGAGGCAAAAAAATCTACCGGCGCTTTCCCGAAGCGACTCCAAATGGCACTCACCACCTCTGGCCAATCCCCCTGAGGCGGACGATGGCGGTGACAATGCCCGGGAAGAAACAAGGCCCGCAAGCTGGCAAGACGGGGGACAGCCCATCTGAGAAGCCTCCGTGAGGCTCGTAGCAACTGGGCGGATCTCGTTCCGCCCTGATGATTGATGTGATACACAGTGGAAGTGTTGTCCGATCGTACCAGGACATGGCGCCCTGCCACGTAGGGCAGAAAATAACCATGAAGGGCAGAAAATGAATGAGGGCCAGATCCACAGCCCGCCAGCTCCCGCACAATGATGTGCCGCAACCTGTCACCTGCAAACCACCTGCCTTGAGCAGTCCTGTGTTGCCAGACTGCAACCCATCCGCTCAGGTTGGCATCGGTGGTGACAACTTTGTGACGTGTAGGTCAGAGGTGGGAGTAAGTCATTGCTTTCCAAGTCACAAGTAAGTCTCAAGTCTTTGCCCTCAAGTCCCGAGTCAAGACTGACAAGTCTCAAACAATTCACAATTCCTACACTTTGAGTTTCAAGTCCTTTTGAGTCATTTTAACAACATCATAGATTATATTATTTGGGGTGAGCATCAAGTAGGAGTCAGGGCAATAGCCAGATTGATTTGTGCTTCACTCGAGGGAGTTCTCCACAATATCAGTCTGGGACTGCTACGCGTTGATTTGCTTGAGTAAGGCGGGGCATGCTGTACAACAGTTCGAGCTGATTGGATGAGGCAGAAATCGCGTGCACGTCCACTAACTTTTGTTTCGACCAATCACGGCAAAGGATACAAATGTCGTCACCAACATGCGACTGTTGTGACTAGCTGATATTATGGCGTTGAATTTATGTTGTCGGATACAAGAGACCAATTCGTATAAACGTAATTAACTTGCGGTTTCTTCGAGTCCTAAATTCGCTATTTAAGATACTTTCGGAGTGGCATTATGATAATGGTGGTAGAAAATATGTCATTTCAATAAAAACATCGATAATGCAAGCCAAAATGTCAAAGAGAAGTAGTCAAGCTGGCGTTCACGCCACCATGCAGGCAGACTTCAAAGTCAAATCCACCAAGGCTATTGCATTGGTGTCAATGTATTATTTGGTCAGCTTTATTTTGAAGTTTCCTTAAGCGTAGGTGGGGTGTGCGGCTTCCCTGACATGTCTGAATGACAGCGCTGTCAGCCCAGCTCGCACACACCAAGAGGAACTTACTCGTTAACATACATTTGAATCTTTTTGTTTTGGTGGAAGAATAAAAGTATTTTCAAGTCAAAGGGCTCAAGTCCAAGTCGAGTTGCAAGTCTTTAAAAAAAAAAAATCAAGTCGAGTCTAAAGTCATCAAATTCATGACTCGAGTCCAAGTCACATGAACAGAGTCCACACCTCTGGTGTAGGTACCACGCCTAGCGGGACTCCCGCTGATAGAACAGACCAGCAACCCCAAGGTGCAAGAGCACCCATGAACTGAATGGACACTCGGAGACGCCTCAGATGGTCCAGCAACGGGTCGACCCGGAAGCGGAACAATAGTCGCAGCGACAGCAGGCCGAGTGGCACAAGAGCCGTCAGGGACGATAACTTGCCCAGCAGACGCAGATAAAGGACATAAGGCAGCATCCCATTGGCACGGAAGAGAGAGATGAGGATGGCCGAGCAGTCATGCAGGTGGTGTCCAATGACATTCCGATGAACAGAGTCTGCTGAGAAGGAACGAGAGAGGACTTCTCCAGGTTGACCTTAAGCCCAAGTCGTGACACATGCTGAAGAAGCGTAGACGTGTCTCGGATTGCCTGATCCCTGGACGGTGCGCGTATCAGCCAGTCGTCCAAGTAAGGGAGCACCTTCATGCCACTTGACTGCAAGTGTGCAATACATGTGTGAATACTCTGGGAGAGAGTGACAGCCCAAATGGCAGTACTCTGAATTGCCAGTGGCGACCCCTGTAGGCAAAGCGGAGAAACTTCCTGTGCTGAGGAGCAATAGGGACGTGGAAGTAAGCGTCCTTTAGATCGATTGACGTGAACCATTCCCCTCGGGCGATCGTCCGACATAGTCAGCATGCGGAAGGGCAACACCCTTAGGTAACGGTTGAGACCTCTTAGATCCAGGATAGGGCGTAATCCGCCTGTCTTTTTTCGGGATGAGGAAGTAGGGGTAATAGCATCCCCCGGGATGAGCCATGGGAACCACTGCTTTGATAGCGGACTTCGCGAGGAGGGTCGCTATCTCTTGATTTAGAGCTAGTGCCTTTTCCGGGATGCTGATGACAGTCTCTCTGACCCGGTTGAAGAGAGGGGGCCAGCGTTGGAACTGAATCCTGTACCCATGAGACAAGGTTAAAAGCACCCATGGGTCCAAAGCGAGGGCAGCCCAGTAGTTGACTTGGCGACAGGAAAAGTAACCGACTGCCGGCTCTTCAAGCTCAGTCCCTGGCCCTCCCAGATTTAGGAGTCCGGCAGGGACGAGGTGTGATGTGCGTAGCTCGTGGCTGACTACGGGGCCCTCGGCCAGAGGGACGACGAGGTCCATATCCCTCCCGTAGGCCGAAATGTCTGCACAGCACGTGACAGAGGGGCGGCCGGGAGAGCAGCTCGCCCCAGAGTTTGACGGAACATAGGGCCTGGCAAGGCTAGCAAACTTAAACCTCACGTCATTGGCACACACTGTACGTTCCAGTGCTGCTGTCGCCGCCAACCTGAAAACTTGACCCGGAAACACAAGGAGGTGACAAAGTTCCTTCCGGGACAGCTCTCGCAAGGGAGACTGAGCCAACCAGACCTGACGGCGCGCCTGAATGAGAAAAGACATACTACGGCCATGCTCCCTAGAAAGGAGGGATAAGTCCTTCAACGTCATGTTACAGTACAACGTAGCCTCATCCACTTCATCGTCTCTCAAAGCTGCGGAGAGAGCAAGTAGGAGATGCACCTGGGTGTTGGCCAGGCGTGCTACCACCGCCGCCGCGTTGTACGACTTAGTGACCGTCCATCCATCAAGCGCCACTGAGGGCTAGGGCATCTCACAGCCTCTCTAAGGGCTTCCTCAGGGGAGACAATGAGAGAAGCCACCGAATACTCCACATTAGGCATACGAATACGCCTCAGAATCCCGGATGGAGATGGCATCCTCGGCGACGTCGTCATCTTGGGAGGGCAATTGGAGTGTTGCATCTGGCATGGCTACCTCTGCATAGCAACGCCACTGCAGAGGCCTGAGAAGCAGAAGGGTTTTGATTACCCAGCTGAGCTTGTATTGCCATCACACTCGCCTCCAACCGGCTCAACTGCAAGGCAATCAGAGAGTCAGACCGACCTTTCTTACTCCGATGGTCAGGGGTAGCAGGAGAAGCAGACCTGCGTTTTGCCCGACCCCCGCGAGGGGGGTCATTGCCACCGCAGACGATGACCGCCCCTGGGCAGCCGCTGCGTCCTGGTGAGGCGCAACATCAGTTGTGTTCACAGGAGTATGGATCGCCGCAGCAGTGGTCGCTACTGCTTGACAGTCAAGACAGCAGTCAGTGTGTCCCTCTTCAGGCAAGAAGGATCCGCCACAGTGCTTACAGCGAGCGTCGTCGTCCATAGCAGCCTCCAATCGACGTTTTAATATGTACTAGTGGATGAATTTTTAATGATTGTAGTTTAAAAAAATGGCAAAAATGTATGGCAACTTTGTATTCATATAATTTCTCATTTCTAGTCCCTGATTGTAAAATGGCTGCAGGAGGGCGGCCGATAATGGTATAGGTCACCGCCGCAAGTACCGATAAAATAAATAATAAATAAAATAAGATATCGGTAGTCATCCATCATAGTCAGGATGATACTATTGCCTCTGCCTAATTTTGAGCCAGGACAAACCCTGATTAAGAAATGTTTCTGTCATTTTGCTTTTTATGCAAATTGATGTTGGTGACAATTGCTCTAATTGGCTGTTAACCAGGAAATTCAAATCAGTTGTTACTTTTCTTCACCCTCCAGTAATCTCCTAGATCTCTGAGGTTGTTGTCTTATTGTACAAACTTTATTTTTCTCCAAACAAACATACAGTTTGCCGACTGTGTGATTTGTTTCCCCATTATGGAACTATGACTCTGCATGGCGTGAGAAACAATGACTTCCCAGTTACGGTGTTCTATCAGATCAGCATACCTGTATAGTAAACTCTATCTGTTCCCTCACCCTAAACTCAACTAAACACCCAACCTGTTTTTACTGCACATGAACTGTTTCCTACAACGCATACACAGAAGGTATGCTACTCCGACGGGTATGCTGTTTTGTCGAGACACCGGAGAACAGATGAGCCAACCGCAACCTGTGCGGCAATCTGATTTGCTGGTCAAATGTCAGCGACACAACAGAAACATATCATAGTTCCTTTAGTTACTATGTTTTACAAAGCAGTAACTCCGTTGATAACTGAATTGCTTTTTTAAATGAGTAATTTGTAACTAATTACTTTTTTAGGGTTTAAGTACCCAACACTGCTGGCTGGATGCCATGTCTGTGACGCACATGCGCAGTAGTGGCCCATCCAGGTCATCCGCGACGTAAACAAAAGTATTATGGGTAATGGTGTGTCATGGCTAACCCATGTTAACAAGAGTCAGAAAATGCAGGTGCATTTCACCCAAAATGCTTAATACGATGCAAACCTCCCTTTCATGGCACCACGGCAGTGATAAAGCAGCATTTGAAAAGGAAACATGTTGTGGCTAATGCCTAAAAGCATTTCTGGCATAGGGATCATCAGTCATGTCTGGAAGCTAGCATTAGGACCATATGTGTTACATATTTGTAAGGTCTATTATGGATTACGAAGGCTTTAGTCAGCGAACTTGTGTTTATTATGAACCAAAACCGTTTTTGCATGCCACCAAACGCGTTGACATCGAACGCGCTGTCATCGTGAGTCGCAACCACTGTGGCTGCCGTGGCTCAGGGTGTAGAGACGGTCATTCAGTAACCAGAAGGTCAGCTGTTCGATCCCCGCTCTCCCAAAGTCATGTGTCGTTGTGTCCTTGGACAAGGCACTTCACACACATTGCCTCCAGTGCTACTCACACTGGTGTGCAAATGTTTGGTGGTGGTCGGAGGGGCTGTAGGCGCACACTGGCAGCCACGCTTCCGTCAGCCTGCCCCAGGGCAGATGTGGCTACTTAAGCAGCTTACCGCCACCGCAGTGTGAATGTGTGAGTGCATGAATAATGTATCCATTCCATTGTAAAGCGTCTTTGAGTGTCTAGAAAAGCGCTATATAAATCTGATGCATTATTATTATTATTATTATTATTATTAACTACGCACAGTGTTGCGCTTATGAATGTGGACATCGACATCGCAAAACTCAACAAAACGTGACAGCATTGCTGCAAGCCCTCAATGAAACACAAAATACTTCATTATATGCGGTAATAATTTATATTGCTAAAAAATATTCCTCCTAATCTTTAAGAATTTCTTTCTTTCTTCATTTCAGGTGCATACCACATTTTGTTTGTGTAGATCAATTTACTACTTTTAAATTACACATAGTAGTGAAGCAAAACAAATAGTTTTGGATAAAGGTTAAATAAAACTAAATAAAAACCAATATAAGTCTTCATTTTAGTTGTGTTCAGCAAAATGTATTTTCCTAACTTTACTCATTTGATTTCACTACCTTCCACATAAAAAAATTTTTTTTTTCAAACGTATACAGTATGAGTACTCAACTCTTTAGTAATCACCGATACCAAGTACAGTACTGATACCACTTATACTTTTGATACATCAAATTTCCCCCAAAACTACAATGACAGATAGTTTTAAATAAATATCGATATATCCCAATATATCATTTAATTGCATGAAATTAATGGCAATTTTTTTGTTCTAATTTCTAGTTCCTGATCGAAACAGCCACAAAAGGCTCAACCACTGTTGCGAGTACCGATACATTGAAATGAGGTCCGTTATCAGCCCAATACCCCAGGTACTCGCCATATCCCTACAAGAAAGTATTCATCTATTTCCTGACCTGTCTTGGAGGCTTAAGGAGTACAATGTTATGAGGTATGAAACGCACACCAGAGTCACCACAGGAGAACAAGCTGACCTGGTGGTCTTTGTTATACGAGTCAAGAATGTTAACATACAGGGTTATAGACTTACCCTAAGGTGCTGATAAATCCACTGGTGGAACCCTCTGCATATAGGGAACAAATGTCCCCAATATGGAGGAAACTGGACATCTTGTCTGACATTCTGTAGCTCCGCACGCTTAACGGCTCCTGAAAATTAGCACCAAAGGTAGACAATCTCAATTAAATCACTTAAAAGTGACCATGTGGAACATTTTTCAGGAGTGAAGCATAATTTGTCAATTGTACAGATGTTATTGAGTACAGCGTTTGTTTGTCTGTGTGAGTCTAAACACGGGTACAATGACAGGTTTAATTGTTTGTCTACGAATGATTCAATTCAGTGTATTGAGCAATATTCTTGTGAAAATCCCTACCACCACCACCCATAAATATTAAAGGCAGATAACTTATTTTAATATGCATAAATCTTAGCATTGTTATATTCGTGAAGGCAGATTTTTTTTTTTTAAACCAGGTCTTCTATTATGATATGATTCTTCATACATAACATGAATGGGAAGCTATCCCAAACTAATAACTCACCATTACTCAGGGAATCTTGGGTTTAGAATATGAAATGCCAGTGAAAATGTGCTATATTAAAGTTACAGCTGAAAGATTAATATGCAACTGAACAAGTCTTGTACAGTACAATTATAAAGTTTGACTTGTACTATACATGGCAGGCATGTGCCAATAAAACAAATTGTCTGAATCGGTGTTTTCTACTAAACTGAATGCAGTGTAACACCTTTGGTGACTTTAACCAAGCATGTCTCACTCCAGGCAAACATATTCACGCAACAGCCATCAACAATAAACAGAGAGCGACACAAATCAAACTCTCACCTTGACGATGCAACTTTCTAGATTTTCCTATTAACATTTACTGATATACTTAACGTTATATTACTAGTGGCTCCAAAACAGACACGGTCTATTTGTGAGTTTAAATTAATATGGGGCCCATGTTTCAACCCTCGCTCTGCCTTTAATTTTTGTGTAGCGCGCACACATAAATTGTAATTTAAAAAACAAACAAACAAACAAACAAACAGCTGTGTCGGAGATGTAAATTAGCGCGTGGGCTACTTCCTTCACGAGGATGCTCAAAACTCAGACATTAAACTGAAAGGACACATCATTACCTGGACAAAATGAAGTTAAGGCAGCAACCCAGCGAAAGAAACCGCCGCTAATTAGGTCAGCAGAGGATCAATTCCAACGTGCTATCCTCGGTTAAGTCCCCATGGTGGTGGAAGTCCAGGTAGGGAGAGAGTGAACGGCGGCTGTATTCTGACAGCCGAGCGAACGTTTAGCAACAATCGGCTTTCACTCCTCCACATGTCACTGGTGGCCCGCCCCTTTCGTTGCTATTTATACTGCAGCATTGATCCATGGGAAATGCAGTTCTTTAACGCAATGTCAATAAATTGCGATGGTGGGATGAAACGTTGGGTACATTGTTTAACAGTAGGACATTTCAGAATGTTTAAGAAATTCTCAGAAGAAAATATTAAGACAGCCTGGTGGCTGAGTAGTGTACAGAATGCTATCCATTTCAGCGTCAAAAGAGCACATCTGTATCTGTACCATTAAACCTAGCAACAGAAGTGTAGCTAGCTATTTTAATCTAATGCAAATAATGTACACAATTATAAATATATTTATCCATTTGTTCATTATAACAATAATTTAGTTATTCAAAAAAAAATAACTTTACGTAACTGCAACAACAACAAATTTATCGGAATCAACCATCATTGTGGTTTACATTTTCGTAGAATTGATATGACCAATTTCCCACATTTATCGAATGCCGCATTAGTCTGTATAACCACCATGTCTTCTTTTTGAATCACTGTAATGGTTGGAATGCTAAACTGACGTCCTTCCAGAACACTTTATACCTTAATCACATATCATCTTCTTTTTGACTGATAGGCTACCTCACACATTCAAACTAGAGCAGTTGTTGGTCCTGTACCACCATCCCACAAAAAGAAAATAATTCATTCAGGTGGTTTACCTTGCTCGCTCAATCGCTCTGCCTTGGCCAAATGACTGACTGAATGGAATGACATAGAATGGTTTGTTTACCAATGGTACTGTATGACGGAATGGAAGAATGTTTTAAGTAGGATGGCCAAGATGAAAACAAACAATGTGTTGATAAGGTTCAAATTCAAAAGAATCATGAAAAACAGGCCCTAAGAGTGCTGAACAGTTCCCCATGGTTCTAGAGATTGTCTTATTGTCAGAAACAGAAACACACATGTCATGGTTTATAAAGGGGCATCAAGCTGTGCATGTCAACCAGGGAAAGAGTGTGAATTAAAAGCCGTTTATTTGGGCAGTCACCAATCACACAAAAAACACTCACTTCTGAACAAATTTTGACTTATTGTTGTTTGTTGAGTTTGTTTAAAACGTTTTATGCATGATTAGATTTTTTTTTTTTCTATGCACCCAAACAAGCCATCTTGTTGCTATTGGATGAACCGGGCAGGTTTGGCAACCAAGGTAATGATGTAAAACTTAGCCTCCAGTTTGAGGGATCTGGTTTATTTGCAGCTTACCCATTAAAATCCCAGTGTGGTTCCATCTTCTGTATCCTGACCCTTGGTGCAACAGAAGACTCAAAAGTAAAAGGATAGTGGGTGAACGCATCTCTGACATTTAGTGACATCTACATTGCAGTATGATTCAGAATTGATAAAGTATGTCATTATTTTAAATGATCAAATTAAGACAAAATATGTTTATCATGCCTGTGATTAAATTTTTGACAAGCCACATCCTTGTTTTGCATGTTAAATGCTGGTGGTTGTAGTTATCCAATTTCTATACCTAGAAATAAACTATCCATCCATTTTCTTAACCGCTTGTCCTCACAAGGGTCACGAGGGTCGCTGGAGCCTATCCCAGCTGGCTTTGGGTAGTAGGCGGGGTACACCCTGAACTGGTTGCCAGCCAATCGCAGGGCACATAGTGACAAACAACCATCCACACTCATTAACCACACCTATGGACAATTTAGAGTGTTCAATTAGCCTGCTATGCATGTCTTTTGAATGTGGGAGGAAACCGGAGCACCCCGAGAAAACCCACGCAAGCACGGGGAGAACATGCAAACTCCACCCAGGAAGGCCGAAGCCCGGACTCGATCTCACGTCCTCTGCACTGGAAAGCGGACGTGCTAACCAGTCAGCCACCGTGCCGCCGAGAAATGAACTATAAAAGGGAAAATTGGCTGCTAATCTTCTTAAATCATAATTACTTGCAAACTCAAGCATGACAGATGTGTTTTCTCACAATTTCATGACATGGCAATATCTGAGGTAATAATAACCCATCTGCCACTTCAACTATATCTGCAGGCTTTTGCCATATTTGACACTAAGTAATGCTGACTACAGATCACTGAGTACTCAGTTGTCATGGATACAGCGTACAGAAGACTGGCTACCTCTGACTACAGAGAGGGGAAATAGGTGATGAAGTTTTTTTCAAAAACTGCTGATGTTTCAAAAGGATCATTCTAAAGTGATTACACATGCACTTTCTTTTCTGTCTGAATTTTCTTCCTCAAGGTATGGAGGACTAAAACTGTCAACATTTAAAATAAATAAATGACTAAAAGACTTAATTAATTGATTAAGAAATAAATACAAATGAAAATAAAAACAGATATAAATACGTAATTAAAAAATTAAATAAAAAATAAATAAATATAAATCTTTAAGTGGGATATACGTAAAAGATGGCAAGTTTGAATAAGAGGCAGCATGAACTTATTCTTCAACATGGAAACATAGTGAAGGCCTATTTTCTTCCACACCCGAGCATCAAGAAACACAAAGGAGACAGGGGGATGCTAAAAAAAGTAGCAAGCATGCATGAGTGTGGGTGTACAGTTTTGTGAGAGTCAACCCTGTGCATGCATTAGAGTGAATATTCTTGTGCACGTTTAGGCCTTCCCCAGGCAGCCATGATGAGTGGGCACAGTGGTTGGCAGTGCTCTTGTCTGTGTCTTTGTTTTGACCATGTTTGCAAACTAACCCTTGCTCGCAAAAGTGATTTGAGATCTTTCTTTTTGTGCTTATTCAAACCTGACAATGTGTGGATGAGTAAAATCAGGATAAATCTTGCACAAGCTCACTTTACTCCACAAGACCATAAACGGTGTGACGGCTTTTACTGCTATTCCGGATCTGGGACAGTGACCCACTAAAGTCATAGCGCCACTGGGAAAAAACAACCGTAGTTAATGGGTTATCCGTCATTCTGAACTAAAAGTAGAATGGTGATACTAATTCCTGGCATCACTTAAAAAATAACTTTTACTGTTTAAACTCTCAGCCCTCTGCAATGCTTGTTGCTCTGAGAACATGATCCAGTTTTTCCTCAAATTCACTACAGAATGTGTAGTACAGGATAGAACTAGATGGTGTGAATCAATGCGCAGTGAAAATACTTGACATTACATCCGTAGCCCTGCAAAGTGTACGAGAAGGTCACACCAACACAAGTCCATTATCTCCTCTCTGTCTGCCGGGCTATTGCCGTGCAGTAACTGCGAATTACATCATGTCCCTTGCATGGGTCGAGTGAGTCCCAGTCACGACTTAAGAGGTTTAACTTTAATTCCACCTGAACGCAGTGCTCACACATGAACAAGTGGAACTGTCACATCTTCTTCTTTTGACTTATCTTTGAATTGAAGAGCACAATAAAAAAAATTCTTGACCCCCACAACAACAATCATAAAATACAGCATGCTTATTGATGCAAAGTGTATACTGATACTAAAGTCACTCTATGGAAGACAATGGCAGCACCCTGAATTCATGTAGCAAATGTCCTCACTAAAAATAAAAGACAATTATGCTGGTATAATGGCCTGCATATTCCCAATGGAAATAGAATTATTAGACCTGGGATATTGTAACTAGGCCCTGGGATTTTGCTGTGTAGGAAAAACTAGTTTCAGACTTAAAGCTTTATCTACACAGTAAATTATGTAGAGTAAATTTGACTCGATGGGACCAAATAGACTCAGTTTTAGAGTAATATTTACACCCGGAAGAGAGTAAAAAGAAATAATTGGGGGAAGGGGGTAAAGTCACTCAAGGGTTGAGGAGCAAACTAGCGTTGTTCCGATACTTGTTTTTGGCCCCCGATTCCGATAAGCAGTTTTGCAGTATCGGCTACTGCTGATACCATACCGATACCTAGTTGTTGTTTTTTCCGCAACATGAAAAAGCTGCCCTGCCATTGGTTCAGAGCATTCAAGGGCCAATAGTATATCTTGGCTCGGCATGCAGTGAACACGTCACACGTCAGTGAAGGTCGCGCACGAGCAACACACAAGATGCTGCATCCAAAGTCCTATATTAGCATCGAAAATAATGGCATCGGCATGTTACTTGTTAGTACTTTCCAATGCCGATACCATTGTTTTAATGCAGTATCGGGGCCTCACCCTATCCCAGTATCGGAACAACCCGAGAAAGAATTCACGACTTTCATACTAACACACAGCAGGAGCTGCATGGCTCAGGGAGTAGATCGGCTATCTCTCAAGCTGAAGGTTGTGAGTTCATTCCTCAACCCTTGAATTAATATTATTATTTTTTTTTATTTTACTCTCTTCCAAGTGTAAAACTACTCGAAAACTGAGTCTATTTGGTCCCACTCTAAATCTAGTCAAATTTCCTCTACAGAATTTACTGTGTATAAATCATCGCAATGTGATTAGCATGTGATTAGCGTTGCTGCATACTCAAAGGTGGTGATGTCAATCAATTAAATTTTTTGAATTGTTGGCTTACAGGCAGCTGGCCTTTGAGGACCACTTTATCACATCACATCCCCTAGGTTACAGCATAATCATGATGTCAGACCATACACATAAACACGAACGCACACAGAGGTAAATTATCCACCAGGGGTTTGATTTGCAGGATTGTTTCCGGTTATCCAACTCTGGTGTTCTGTTGTTAATACTTGAGAAGAAGGACATCAGACAAGACACTGGTCACGTGCCACTTATTTAAACCTTCAGAATTTTCTCTAAGAAGATTTCATTGCTGGTAATCCGTCAGGATCGGTCACAATGGTGGGCTCTGCGCCTCACTTTCGCTTGTTAAACTTGTTTGGCATGTTGTCGTTTTTTGTACATGTATTGTGCCAAATGGTCCTTACAATTTCTATGTACAGCAGTGCACCAGATGAGGTGAGTGTGCAAAGAGGCGACATCAATGGGATTTTCTGGTCTTGTGGTATCACTAAGTTTGCGTGTTTGTATAACCACAAGAGAATTAGAAGTGTGTCACCAGACAGCTCGGGACTAATTGGTCCACAGTTGGCCATATTACTGAATGTCACTGCCTTAAGGCAAGTCTCCATACTACACACAATATACCGTCTCACACACAGTAGAGTCACTAATTCTTCCTTTGCTTGCTACTGTGATGGGTGACGGCAGCTGTAAAGGGGAAGTAACCCAAAAAATGTCTTTGCAATATATTCTATGGTGACCCACTCATCTAAACATGATGTGCTGACTAATATTGTGTTTGTGGAGTATGCATTAAGCTTTTAAGTTTAAGTCTAAGTCTTAAGTCATTTAAGTCTTTTTTTGTTTTTGTTTTAAATCCATCTCAGGGTGTGCCCATTTTGGGACATTTTGCAAAATCCTATTTCTGTGAGTCACACACGTGACGGAGCTCATTTGAATCAGTAGTGGAAAAGCTATTCAACTAATTACAGTATGCTGACAGAGTTAACCCAGACGCACACGCACGCACACACAATATTTTATAATTTATAAGTTACCAATTACTACCTAATCTTGAATCCCGGAAGAACATCGTTACTAATGCTCATTACAAATGTTCCAGGTGACGTAAATTGTATCAATTAAATATTAAAATCGAACTCAGTCTTTTGGCCTAATTTCATATTTTTGCCAAAATTGAAATATGAAAAATTGTGAATTATTTCAGTTGAATGGAACTAATGATAATCTAATTAATGTGCATTGAACAGAAAGCCATTTAGTATCGATGTGAAAAGACCTACCTCCCGGGCACATACACAAATCTGTTAATGTTCATTTAACACTTAAACATAAAGTCTATATTATTTTATGTTACAAAAAGGATTAATAAAGTATTAATCTATTTCCTGACCTTCTTTTGGAGGCTAGGGGTGGCCATTTTGTCACTTGCTGTCGACTAAAAATGACATCACAGTTGGTCACTGCTTGAATATTCAAGCAGGAACATGTCGTAAATAAATGAACTTGCGTAGCACTGATCAGGCAGTGTCGTAAAACTTGATCGATTCTACGATTAATCACATCTTGTACTTTTGTTTAATCATGATTGATTAATCACTTAATTAAAAAAGCTTTTTATCACCATTTTTTGACCGCCAAATTTGAAGAGCACCTGTTATGTGGTAATTATTTCTACATTTAACGTTATGAGGACGTCTTCAACATTTTCACACTCTCTCATCCTCCTTTTCTAATCAGTTAATTACTTGCGTAATTTAAAATGAAAAGAAAAAAAATAAACCCAATATTTTTTACATGAACACATTTCCTGCGCAAACATTTATTAAACGCTTTACTTTAATGCATGTAGTTATGTTTATTGCTCAAACACAACCTGTGGTACCTTTAACATAACCATCCGCTGTCAAGCTAAAGGATAATCTGCGGTTAAAATTAATAGTGTGATTAATCTGCGTTAATACATGATTAATGGGATCATTTTTGATTAATCAATAAGTTAACACTTTAACTCTGACAGCACTATTTTATTTTCATTGATATATATTTTTTATAAAAAATTTTGAAGGATATTTCTATATCATTTTTATTTTCACTCTTATTTGTTTATCTCTTGTTTCGTCGTGTTTGGTCCAGACAGGAAGTTATTAGGACATGGATGCGGGTTTCTGGGGCAGAGGCGTCCTAAGAGTCTTGACCTGAGGAAGACGGCTGACGCGGTGACTGATTTGAAAAGAGATGGCGTAGTCCAGAATAACCCCAACGTTGTGGACCTCAGGAGAAATGTGGATGGAGCAAACGTGATTGACAGGCAATCACTGCAGGTTGTGCTTCAGCTCTCGTAATATATCAAATAGGATAGGAGCAAGGCTTCCCTTTAAAATTCCATTGACAGATGAGGCCTGCATCCAGATTTCAAGGCAAGGAGATCAACGACAATATGAAGCATCTGACAATTTTGCACATTGTACAGCATCCTTCCTTATTATCATGAGCAGTTCACATAATATGATTAACAGGTGGTTGCTAGGTAATGACCACTCCGGAAAAGACCTATTTGTTTGAAGTGTGGCTCTTGTGAACAGCCCAGATTTGAGAACAGCCTTTATGCATGCAAGACACAACCGGCACTGACCAATCACCACCTGTACACACATTCTGTTGCCATGGGGATTCCAGGGACTCAAACAAAAATGAGTCATACCATTGAGGTTGTTTTTATAACCTCATAGAATTGTTGAAAGGACAGACAATGGGTTGCATACACACAAGTAAGCTACATATTTTAAAGAATCATACATTCAATGTTGCTGAATGCAATGTAAATGACAAACCTAAAACCTATAAAACATTCACCAACATCAGGGTTTTTACAAGTCATTGCTGCTGTTCTACAATTTTGACGATTCATCTAAAAGGGGAAACAAGATATATATAAAATAATTATAATCCCTCAATGGGAAATTCAAGTCACTTTTCTGTGTTGCAATTTTGCCAGAACACCTTTCCCTATTCTTACTAGGTGCAAAATAGAAACTTGACAGCATCCTCCGTGCTTGTCCACTCCTACATTCTCATCTCTCCCAGGCCCAGTATGGCTGGCGCAATGGTCCCATTTGTGCATGAAAGACATTCTAATTAACCCAGATGTTGATATTAATAAGATGAAAGCAGGTCAAGAAGTAAAATGAGCCACATTGAGAGGAGGGCCTTATTTCAGAAGTAGTCATACTAAAGTGGGACACTCCTCTTCCTTCTCTAACTGGGGAATAAAACTTATTTCTATATCAAAATACCCCCAGGCCCGTATTAATTGGTCCCACCTCTCTTGAGGTCCAAGAGCGATGAGAAGCTGACAATACTTAGATGTTGGGTTGTTAGATTGTTGAGGATGACTAATACGAGTGTATAATGTGACATTTATTACTATTTGAGGCTTTGCTTTAAGGAATGACAATTTATTTCCTGGCACAAGGCTTTTATTGTTATATGCAACCTATTTAAAGGGGAAGTCAACCCTAAAATTACTTTTCAATATGTTGTGTGGGCCCCCGCTAGTCTAAACACGACATTCTGATTAATATTTTGTTTGTGGAAAATGAGTTAAGCAGCAAAGTCCCCATGTTTGTCTCCATCTCAGGGTACGGCCATTTGACCACTTGCTGTCGACTGAAAATGACATTACAGTTGCTCAGGGCTCACCTGTTTTCTGAAGCTGAGCTATGATTGGTTGTTGTTGTTGGGGTGGATTTTGCTGCTTAATTCATATTCCACAAACGTAATATTAATCACGATGCCGTGTTTAGACAAAAAAAAAAAAGTCTGTAGAATTAACAGTGAATTTCTGTAAAATCATGACATAAAAAATGTAATACAAAAACAATGAAGCATTGTGTAAATTACATTAGTGTGTTGTAAAACTCAACCAAACACAACTGTTGATTTGACAGTAAGAAAATGTTAAGATCAACTGTAAAACTAAAAACATTGGAATACAGTTACAATCACATCATAGCAGTGTTAGAATAACACTTTTTTGTCAATAGGTTTTTGGTACATTTTGTTTATGCCAAAAGAAACATGAATTTTACAAATTAATATTACAGATAAGAATATTTAGATATAGGCCGACAGTAATACCATGTAAATAAAAAGGTTAAACTAAACTTATTGTGTTATTTAAAATTGACAAACTGTAGACCTAATTATTAATTTATCAGTACACTTTAAAAATTTGTTTGTTTTTTTTGTTTGTTTTTAACGGAAAAAAACTGACAGGTGTGGTTATCAGAATAATCCTGTAAAAAAAATACTGTGCAAATATAAAAAACAATTACATAACAACTTGTATATTATATATCCTAAAACTAATCTTTTTAAATTTGTAGATTCAACAGTCCTTTACTGTTAACCTAACAACAACAAGGGTGGTGCGGCTCAGTGGTAGAGTGGTCGTATTGCAATCTTGAGGTTGTTGATTCGATCCCAGCAAGATAATGAAACTCCAGTTGTTCCTGCTACTCTTTTAACATTGTCAGTGCTAACAGTACTCCTGCTTCTAACACACAGGTGATGGGGGAAATATAGGATATTGTGTGCTAGGACATGATGACTGAAACATATTTTACACAGAACAAGCATTCTGTGGTGTCTGAAAAAGACTGCGTAAGAAGGACATGTCAAGGAGTTCCTGCCACATTACAAGACCAAACAGCAAATAATGACGATAGATAGAACATGCTTGCGCGTCTCTTGTGTTCTTACTGGCTCAGTTTAACAGGCTTTCAAAGCAAATTAAAGATTTCTAGGACAAATTCTTCTTACGCTTAATTGCCATTAACAAAGGCAACTTAACGCGAGGCAACATTCTATTTGTTTAGTTTAAAACAGATAAATCCAGAGGCAGGAACTTTGCACAGTTGTTGGCACCACAGTGACAAGCTTTCCTCTGGACGGTCCTACTGGCCTGAATGGTGCTGTCAGTTTGTGTGAGGTGTTGCTGTCCAGGTGTTAGGTTTCTGCAGCCTCCAGAGTAGTCAAACGTTAGCTCCTCTTCAACATCGATATCCCGGCCAGCAAACAGCGCCAATCTGGGCACCAAAGAGTGCACACGGACCGGCACCATGAACAAAGTGGGCAAGCAGGAGTGGTTTAGAAAGCGACCTACGTTTCCCACAGTGGCTGGGTCTACAAATGTCTCCGTGATGGAGCCTCTGCCTGCGTGCTCCCGTACAGCAATGATGTAATTATTTTCCTCAAATCTCTGTGCAAGTTGCCTTCGTCGTGCCTCTTCGAAACTGATGACCTCTCCAGCATACTCGCACACAAACGTCCCATGCGGGATTGGCTGAAGAGTCCGCACTCCCCACCCCCTGCTGCTAGTGGAGCATACCTGCAAACGTAGTCTCAGCCCTCTCTGCACCACTCGGTTTGAGCAACTGTCACTGCAGGGACAAAGGGCATTACACTCAAACACCGGGGTGGAGTGACCATCGTCCGATACGTTAATGCTTAGCAACGTGCCATCGTTGCTGTAGGCCTGTCCATGGGTCTGCAGACAGCAACAGCTCTCACTGTTGCATGAGTGGGTAAGGCAGGAGCACCCGGTAAGTGTAACTTCACTGGGGTCAACAGGGCATCCTGGTCCTTGAACGTTGACAGGAGAGTACTGAAAAATACAGAATTGAATGAACAGGAAGAAACTGCAACATAAAAATGAAGAATGTACATATTTGACATTTTGTCACTATAAGCAAAAAGTAAGAATGCAAGAAATGCGATACACGAACGTACCGTACATAATGGGATACACGCAGACACTGAACTGAGCAGCACATGAACGTTGGTGTTATTGATGGAGTATAAAATCCTTATGAGCAGGTCTGCCTTAACCCTATAACGCCAAACATCATATATTGTATACCACATGACAATTTGGTCCCTCTATTTCATGAGGATAATATTTTTTCCCTTAAAAGCCTGATGTAATTTGGATCAGATATGTGCATTGCACGGATAATCCTTTAGAGGGCAGTAATTTTCCAGATGGCTTCCTTGTGACCTTACGAGATGGCCATGTTTGAGATGAGACATCTGAATTTTGAGGAATAACTTTGTCAAATTTTGAAGAGGTTAATGTAAGAAAAAGTTGAACATTTTTACTGAGACAACATTATAAACAGTTAATGGATATATACAATGTGAAATTACTCAATGTTTTATAATACGTGTTTGAGTAAAACTGTGTTAAAAGTCGGTGTATAAAAATTTGAAACAGGTGTATAAGGTCATGAAATTCTGTATCAGTCAAGTGTTATTTTCTTTACTTTTTTGCATTTAACATTGATTTTTTAAAACTCAACTACTAAAATATTTAAATTACTTATACTGTTACATAAACAAAAAAATAGACATTACTTTTGTTTTCTAATTTTTACTAATAAAGATCACAAATTGCAGGAAAAAAAGAGACAATGATTTGTGGGTGTGCATTAGTGTGTGAGTTTTAGATGGCAGATAAACAAAAATACAGCACTGGCCATGTTTTGAAAATGATTATAGATGGCATATCAAGTGATGTTGAGCAGCTATAGGAAGATGATGATAAAGGGGAGGAATGGACACCTTCTGCAAAGACTGAATAAACCACAGATAGTAATGATGAGAAAGACCCAGAAGAGTACAAGTTACTGAACCAAATGATAAAACACAGAAGCAGTCAGCAAGGGGCCAAGTCAAAAGGAAGGAGTAGCGGTGGAAAAGTAAAGAAGACTCTGAGGAAAGGCTTGATTGGACATGTATTTCAAAATGCTACATGACATTGCAGAGGACACAAACTTATAGTGTTCAAAATGATAGAAAGTCAGCAAATGCAAATGATAAAGACACTCAGTAAATTCTGGGCATGTTCATGCACATATTGCTAGTATAAAAGCCCAACACAACACAATCAAAATAAAAAGTTTGTGAACCACAAAATTAAAAATGGTAAAATAAACCAGAAATGTTCCTCCTCCAATGCTATATTCAGTTCCGTTGGTGGAGTTCTCATTGCTGCTATTAACAATTATACTATTGATAATTAGTAGGAAAGGTTATTTCTGATGTTTGGAAAGACAAAAATGTTTTATATGTTTTATTTTGTTATTAAATTATTAAGAATGTTAAGCATTGTAATCAGATGTATCAAAAGTGTTACAAATCAAAAGTCATGTGTGGAAGTTGATTTTTTTTTCATTTGTCCAAAAAGATCAATAAAAGCTCAATTTTCAAAGATGCTCAGTATTTCACAATACGCTTACGTAATTGGGGCACAAATCTACCGCCATATGTTTACCACTCTCACACTAACCATTAATATATTATTTTACATTTCATACAAATTGTGTAGAATAGCTATACTGAACAAAAGGCCTAGTGCGTGAAGACCAAGTGCAACAAAGCTTTAATGAGTAAAAAGTCTATTTTTTTCCCCTATTGTTGAAATACAATTTAAGGAAACAACGAAATTAATAAGGTACATTTGTATAGTTTGAAACGAAAGCGTTAAAGTGGAGTACATAGGGCAGATTTAATAAATGAATAAATACAAAATAGCTACATAACAAGAGAGTGAGATACTGTAACATTCGACTTATGATAAAGTTACAATTGGAATGCGACTACTTTTTTAACGTTTGCTCAAAGTCAAAGCTTTCATTTGTATTCCTTTTATTTATTTATGTATTACACGTTTATTTAATTATTTATTTATTTTTGTGGAGGCGTGTTTTAAATAAAAAATATGTACCATTACTTTACTATTAAGTGTAGGTTAATGACAGACGTTACTTTTCCGAAAGCACGTTATGTGGCCACGGTAGAAACGAAACTCCGTTCAAGACGATGAGCCGCTAAACACGTTCTGCAGCTGGCAACTGATCAATCTGAGCCGAGACATTACCTGGAATTCAGGAAACGTATGCTCAGTTGAATCAGGTTTAAATGAAATAATAACATCCTCCAGACCGTTGCTCAAATCAAAATTAGGACCATTCATCACGCTGGTGAGTTACTCGCCCTTATATATCCGGCAACATACAGCGTAAATGTCATTTCCGGTTCTATCAGCGCAGACGAGCTCCTCCTAGTTGCTAAAAAGAGATATTACATCATTTTAGGTTTAATGTTGTGTGACAATACGAGGGCAATCTGTCGCGCGATGTAGCTTTTAAAGTTAGTAAAAATAAATAAAATAACATTAAAGCCATTTACCTCTGTTCAGAGTACCTCATAAGAGTCCGTCTTTTCCTCAATAAGGTTTTGTAGTAATAACCGAAACCCAGCAGATGGCAGGCCTGTGTAGGGAGAAAGAGCCACAGAAGCCTGCGACAATAAGTGTTACTGCTGTGTATGTCTTGCTAAAATGACAAATTGATTCAATAATAAATCGAGATTGACTTCATAATTTGCATACGTATTGCTGCTGTCCAGAGGAACAATTTAGGCCGCACAAAGAGTCAAGTGACTACAGATTATATCATAATAGTGATACTTTATTTATTTTTATTTAAGGCTATGACATCATGTGTGCGATGTATTAGCCCCCCACCTCCGGGACCAATCTGAGGCATTTATTTATTTAGGGAAAGAGGGGTGGGGGGGAGGGGTCATTTCATATTTTCATGCATGCTGCACAAGTGGCCTAAGCTTTTTCTTTTAAGAATCTGTGCTCTGACAAAACTGCTGTCATTTGTTAGTGTTGTATTTAATTGTTAAAAAATTAGATAAAGAGATTTCTGAAATGGCATATTTGGCTGAATGCTGAATTTTAGGGTTGGAAAAACAAATGACAATAAACTGTTAATAATTTGGTATTTCATTTTACATTGCAGAGAACTGGCATGAGACTACCGAACAGAGAAACAGAGTGAAGGGACCTCAGGCACCTGAGAAGACTCAGAAGTGACGCAGAATTTGCAACATTTCTGCTCCATATAGGGAAGGTTATCACATCTATAAACTCATAACATTTAGTGTTATAGTACCACTCCATTTTAATTTAGACATGCAATAAAGTTATAGACCGCTCTCAAGTGAAGTCACGTTTGTGCGCCGACCATGCTGGGGGGCAAGCTGTGGTCGTGAGTGAGTTACAAAGCAGTTTAGTTGAGTTAGAAAAGAGGCAAAATAGTCACTCAATCCGCGATCACAAAACTGGTGAACTTTTGCGTTGTCTACAGTTGCTTTAGGCTTAACTAGAGATAAGAAATAATTCTTTCTGATACCGGCAGTGATCAAAAACCAGAGGGAAATGAAGCAGTTGTGTGAAAGAAGACAAGCACAATGGCTACCAAATCTTCAACGTGACCACTTCGCACCATCAAAACATGCAGGGATTTGCACAGATCACTTCATATGAGGTACTTTTTTCTTTTTCATGTGCAGTGGGTCATACGATTAACCTCTGATTGTAAATTCCAGGCAGATGTGATGCTTACCTGTTTGCACAGCCATAAACGTTTTAGTTTGCATTGCCGTTCAACATGATCTGTTTATTATGTAGGAAAACTGATAGGAAAATGATGAATGAATGCAAATAAATGCATTGGCATGTTATACATAATGATTAAACAATATATACGTATGTATTATATTAATATGATTAAAAAAATGCTCCCTATTTGTTTAGTGTGTGTATATACTACATATATATATATATATATATATATATATATCCTCCCCTTTATAATTGTGAGATTTGAAAATTATTTAATGTAAATAAACACATTGATGTCAGATATATCAATTATAAGGAGATAAAGTTAGCTATGTCCACAATTACTACACTGAAAATTCACACATCATTTTGCACAAAATTTTGATCATTTTGAACAAAATGTTAACTAAAAAATTGAAACAACCACAAAACAAACAAAACACTGTGGGACAAGGGATTTTCAGCAAACTACACTACAAAACATGTACCCAACCATGGAATATTCAACATTTGTCATAACTTTCTTATATTTTTCATCCGTCTACTTCTTATATACATTGATGGAATATCATACATTTTTGTCTGTCTTGTGAACATTTAAACACGATAACCACAACATTTGCCGAGTGTCAGGGTGGACGTGGTTGGTTGAAGGATGGCGGACCGAAATGTAGGAGAATAAGGCAGCGAAACAGGAATCAAGTGCAACGCTTGGTGCTTTAATGAACCACAGAGAAAACGGTGAGCAGACAACCATGACAGGACGCGACTAGTCTGGTCGCCATGACGTGACAGGACCTGATTTGCCTTGACTTGACTTGACTTGCTGTGGAGTGGCTATGACTTGGCTGTGACGAAGACGACTTGGCTGTGACGAGGACGACGTGGCTGTGAGGAAAGCTTGACTGTGACAAAGGCTTAGCTTTGACGAGACGAGACGAGACACACAAACTTCGCCACATAACGTCTACAATGCTCCCACAGCGACTGGACAAACAACAGACTAAGGCTGCGTTCACACTGCAGCTCAGTATCTGATTTTTTCATGCAGTGTGAACGGTACAATTCCGACTTTTTCACACCCGACCTGGGCCTCTTTTGTAAGTGGATATAAATCGGATATGTATGCGATGCAATGTGAACGCTCATCCTCACGCATCCGATTCATACATCATCAAAAGCCTAATATGCGCTCTGCGCGGGCGGGAGAGAGTGCTTGGGAGACTACTGACACGTCTATAAATATACAAAGCTGTTTTGAGTAACAGTGTTAATTTTTTATTTGTCTTTAATTTAATCACACTTGAAACATGAAGCATAAACTTGACATGTGTGGCAATATTAGAAATTCAGCCCACCTCTGGGTGGCGAGTAGGTGCAGTCACTTGCCTTTGGTGCATACGGCGCGGGTTCACTTACCGCCCAAGACAACATTTCTGTGTGCGCGTGCGTTTGAGTGATTGAGTTAAAAAAAATAAAAAATAAAAAAAAAACAGTAGCAACTACACTGTTAATGTTAGCTTAGTATTGCTAGTGTGTTATTTTGTTGAAGCTGGTTATGTGTTCTCTGTAACTTTATGACAACACACTTTCATATCCGCATGCCATCAGGATTGGTGAAGTTTAAGAATTGTGCACATGCACATTAGTAGGCTAAACGGCGTGGCTTTGGTCACAGTGGAATTAGTGAAGTTGCAAGCGGTCTTAACACTGCAATGTCTTCCATTAGCCACAGAACAAAGTATAAAAGTCCATCCATGGTGCACATTGAGCAAAACATTTTACAATTCAAAGATGGGGATGTTAATCCGTGAGGCTGCAGCTTTCCTGGTTAAAAAAAAAATCTATTTCAGGCAATGAGACTGTCAGGATGGATTATTTTTTTTAATTTTTTTAAGTCCACTGCCTGCTGAGCCTCTTTGAGCAATTCAAAGGTGAAAGGGTAAAACTACCTCCTGATAAGACAGGTAGGCCTGAGACTTTTTTTTTTTGCACACAAACACAAGGCATTGAAAGCATGAGCAAACATTTCATCCAGCCCGACAAATTAATGAATCAAAGGCATGATGAAACATGTTCTTTGGAGAGATGATCAACTACAGCCCAGTGCCGTCTCTGGTGCAGTGCAAATTTAATTGGCCTCAAATTGTCTGATTTGACCTTCATCTGCATTTGCCAGTCTGAGTGGACATAATGATGTGTTAACCCTAGATGTTCCAAAGATTTTTCCCGCTGCTGCACTGAATACATCAATTCATCTGAGCTCCTGGGGCCCCTGTGGCTGAATGGCTGCAGTGAGTCAGACCCCCTTTCCAAACCCTCACCCCCCACAGGGCCCCAGGGTGGACCTCTGCGGCACTCCCCCTTATCAAGCCTCCCCCTCACAGCCACCTCCAGCACGCTCCAATTGCTCAGCCAGGTCCACTAACCCAGTCCTGATCTCTTCCTTCTTCTTTCCTTGTCCTGTCATGTCTTCTCCTTCCGTACATTGTCCTGTTCGTAAAAGGGATACACTGTATTTATCCATTTACTGTACTGTACATCCAAACATTGACACACAATACTCATTTATAAAATAATGTAAATATGAGGCTCAATAATGTGCCATGCTTACAATCTCCCTGCCTTGTTCACTCCTGCTTGACTGCTGCCAGGCAACTGCAGGGATGCTGTGATTTGGTCACATGACACAATCTCATTCTCAACACATAAATCAGTAATCAAGTGGGTTCAACGTCCTCCTGAATCAGAAAATACACTTGTCTCCTAATCTTTACCAAGTCGTACATTTGTCTAATTATTTTTTAAAAGGAACCCCGACTGTCATGACAAGTTTGCTCTATAATAAAATAGAACCCAAATTTTATTTGGGAGAGATCAACAGGGGTGATAAACTTATGACAATCAACTGAATTAAATAATTACCGTCCTGACAGATTCTCTGCCACCTCGAGTAGCTTCAGTGCACAACAGTCTCGATTCACCTGTGCAAAATGTTTGGCATCCTTGTGTCTGTGGCAGTGTGGCCACATGCGCACCTGCAGCAATCAAGGTAGGATCTAACAAGTATCACTCCTTTCTCACCATTAATGCGTTTCCCCAAGTCCCAAAACCCCTGAAAATGTTTCCCCCAGGTCCTAAAACCCACCATTTCACAAGGTAAGCCTCTGTCACGTTCTTAAAGGGCCGATCAATTCAATGTATTTCATTCATTTGTAAAAGACAATATAAAACAATATTGAAATTTAAAGTAAAGTAAAGGAAACTAGAAAAGTGCAATTTCTGGAGAAATTGCGTGTGAAGGCTGTAAGGTTGAATAAAAACTGAGGAATTATTTGGAATAATATTGAATGGCAAGGAATGATGCAAAATGACCAGGAAATAGCTGAACAATTGAAAGTTGAAACAGTTTGAATCGGTGAATAAGTGAAGAAATTAGAGCAGAAGAACAAAAATGGGGTAAGGTTTGAAGAATCAGGTATGAAATTTAATAATGTTTGAAGAATCAAGTAGAGAAATAATTAAAATTCATCACTAAATTGTAATGAAAGAGTTAAATGCTTTGAATGTCACGATGAAAAATGTGGAAGTAAATGTGAAATGTAGAATCTCCCACTAGGAATGAGTGGGGAAAAGTAGGGTACAAAATGGGAAACTGTGGGTAAAGCATGAATTTTGGAACTCAAAGAAATGGAAGCGCTTATGGCGGGAATTGAAGGAATATATTGAAGTTGGAATGAAGTGAATTAGATGAAAAATGTGGAAGTAAATGTGAAATGTAGAATCTTCCATTAAGAATGAGTGAGGAAAAGTAGGGTGCAAAATGTGGAATTGTAGGTAAGGCGTGAATTTTGGAACTGGAAAATATGGAAGAGCTCATGGCATGTATTGGTGGAACATATTGAAGTTGGAACAAAGTGAATTAGATGAAAAATGTGGAAGTAAATGTGAAATGTAGAATCTCCCATTAAGAATGAATGGGGGGGAAATAGGGTAAAAAATCTGGAATTGTAGGTAAGGCGTGAATATTTGGAATAAACAAAATACACGCGGACGTGGCATGAATATTTGGAATATTTTAGAATGCGTCTGGTGAATGACGAGAGCACGGCGTGGGGGAGGGGAGGGTGACTCTCCCGATCACATGTTGTTTCTTTAGGAACGCTTTGCTTTCTTTATAGGCGTTTTACATTGCTCGGCAGAGACCACTGACCTGTATATATGACTGGTTAGCCGATAGCCCGTACACGACAGCGCAAGCCGTTGAAGTCACAGGGCGGCCATCTTGTGACTCCCACCTTGCGAGCAGACTACTGTATAAACTATATGCGTACAGATGAGACATATACAGCTCGTAGGCAGTTAGTATAAGGCCGGAGGCGGGGTGGGGGATGGTGGTCACTATTAAAAAAAACAAAAAAACAAGTGGACCCTCTTTTTCTTTTGCCGCTTTTCCATAAACCCCGCACGGCACGCTACCACACCACACCGCACCTCACGGAACGACACTACACGGCCGCCATTGCATTTCCATTACAACAGGCGCGCGGCGGGAAGGGGGCGGGATCATTTGAACTGTCCAAGCCAAGCATGCACTCCCACAGTCCGTGCGGCTCTGCCATAAAATTTCACGAGTGACATGTCGTGCCAACATTAAACCGTATTTAGAATTTCATATGGACCACCAGAATTTCAATGGGAACACACGACCAGGCGAGAAGTGTGCACTTGCATTTTTTTTAAACCCCAATCATTACAAATCCATCCACAAGTACCTTGTAAATTGTAAATATAGTTCAGCGTTGTTGTAAAACATTATTATATTTATTCTATATTTTGTATTTTTATGACTTTGGCGAAGACCGACGGGCGCCTCTGCCTCTCTCGCATAAAATAATAATAATAATAATGCATCGGATTTATATTGCACTTTTCTAGACACTCAATGACGCTTTACAATGGAATAAATACATTATTCATGCACTCACACATTCACACTGTGGTGGCGGTAAGCTACTTAAGTAGCCGCAGCCCTGGAGCAGGCTGATGGAAGCGTGGCCCCTCCGACCACCACCAAACATTCGCACCTTCGATTCACCAGTGTGAGTAGCACTGGAGACAATGTGTGTGAAGTGCCTTGCCCAAAGACACAAAGGACACATGACTTGGGGACAGCGGGGATCAAACAGCCGACCTTGTGGTTACTGAACGACCGCCTCTACACCCTGAGCCACACCGCCACAAAAAAAACAGGAAAATGGCCGTGTGCCACGGCATTGCTTGCTGCGTTGCTGTCGGCCAATCAGATGACAGGTGACGACACGGCCCCGCTCGACCCCAGACAACCGGCGCTGCAGAACCACCTCCGAGATGGTTCTAAACAGCGATTCCGTTGTAACCACTCGGCCCCGAAAAAGATTCATGGAGACGAAAACATCCGGGTACAAAAAATGCCGCTTTGGTGTGGAACTGGTCCTGTGGAAAATCGCCATTTTATCGTCCAGTTCCTTAGACCCCAATATTAGATTTGGCAGAGGCATCTTTTGTTGAATTACAGTTATAATTCTTTAATGAAAAAAATATACAAGTTTCCTCCTGTAATAAGCATCATTAAGCATATCATTTATACATGTATTTAAGGTAAGTTGTAAAATGTCTGTCCAAATTTAAAACACCATAAATCCTGCTGTTTCTACTAAGTACTGTCTCAAATATTCTCCTATTTCGATACTGTAAATGTATAGGATCGTATGCCGAGAAAGAGACCCTGCCGCCATTCTACGTCACTGCTCACTGAATGCTTTGCGACATAAATAACAATGGCGGCGTACGTCCAAATAAAGTTTCTACAAAACATATTAAACTGGAAATGATTTTTGAAAGATGAATCTCATAGTTGTGTTAGTAACAACCAAATCAATAATATAGAGCAAACTTGTCATGACAGTCGGGGTTCCTTTTAAAATATCAGAACATTAAACAATACACTGTTTATAATATTAACTGCGCCAATATTCAATTTTGCAAGACAGCAACATACCCCGAGTTGACCTCATGTGAGGAATGCAGTATGATGCATTGATTCAGAACTACTATTGTATCTATAGTCCTTTCTTTAAATGTGGAAACAGCTTCAAGGCTGCGTGTCAGCCATGTGATTCAACACATTCACACTTACAGTGTGCTGCAGGCAAAAGCAAAACTTTTTAAACGGGCCACGATAGAAGAACACCAGAACAGTTTGTACACCAATTCCTCATGGTTTGCGTAGGTATGTAACGATTTTCAAATGTCACAATACGATATTATCACAATATGAACCTCACAATACAATAATTATGGGCCTGCTAAGCGGAGCAAGCAGCAGCGAAGCTGCTGCTTGTTATCATAATATAGTGGTGGTGTTGGCAAAAAAAAAAAAGCTCATAATACTCCACCTCTGAGTTTTCTGCTATATCCATGCCACTTTTAAATATCGAAGCATGACAACGACGATATTGTGACTTTTTTAATATCACAATATAACGATATTGCGGTTATTGTTACATCCTTAGTTTTAAGTAGATCATACAGAAAACTGAATTGCATCCTGGATGGAGTTTGCACGTTCCCCCCGTGCTTGCATGAGTTTCAGTTCAAGAAAACTGTTTATGGGATATTGTGTGGGTTTTCATCCCACGCCAGCTGCATTAAAGTCAACTATACATAAACCATTACACTTTCATCAGCATTACTCTAGTTTAAAGGCTCGCCTTGATATTTTAATCCAAACTGACAAGTGGACAACGTAACAGTGTGCATAATCATTTTCTAGGTCATGGGCTATGTCATAAAAATTGACTGACTTGTAACTAAACCCATAAAAGTTGTCATTAATATTTGAAAGAGGCTTGAAAAAGAAAAAGAAAAAAAAGCTAAGGCTTTCAGCCAACAGCTAAGCTACTTGAACTTTTCGCCTCAGTGATATTTGCTCTAAAATGAGATCAAATATACAACATGAAAGTTTGAAAAACAATTGAGAATTTATTGTGACTTAACTCTAGTCCTCTAAAAGCCAAACAGAAAATGAAAATGATCAAGTCATTGGATATAAACAAGAATTTCAAATCACCGCATTTTGTCCACATGGCTCATGTTTTAAAGTTTTGCAATTCAACCAATTTTTTTTTCTCTCCAAATTCAGCTCTAATAGAATAGCGGTGAAAACAAGTAACAAGTACTGTGAAATGCTCATTAAACATTAGTATTTGAAGAGCACGCATTTAAGTTTTTGTTCTATTTTTTTAATAACCCATGTACAGGTCCACAACCCAATGTCTGGATTGCACATGGGGTGTCCAGAGTATGGAAAATGTGCTGTTCCGCATACCATTATGCTTGATCGATAATCCCTCTGAAAGCTTTTTCTAAAGCATCTGCTGCAGAAAGAACCAACTTTCTCAAGTCTCGCCCACCTACATTCATCATTTATGAACATATAATGCATGCGACCAGGCAGGTGTTGGAGAGCAGATGCACATTCCAGCACTTTTTCAGCTAGAGTTTGCAAGGCACAGCCATTTTCCCCAGCTTCAGTGTAAAGTCTTAACACAACATATAATAATAATAATAATAATAATGGGCCCGGCGACGCGGTTCGGGGCCTGTGGGCCGCCGGGGTGCCCGGTAGGTTCCCTCTTCCCTCCCCCTTCCTCCCCCTTGCTGCCTCTCCCTCCTCGCCTCTCCCCGCCCGTCCTCCGCCTCCCTTTCCCCTCTCCCTCGTCACCCTTCCTCCTCCTCTCCCCCTCTCCTTGCGTCCCTGCCGCTGCCCCCTGCCCTTCTTGTCGTCCCCTTCCCCCCTCCCTTCCCCCTCCCCGGTACGCCTTCCTTCCCCTCCCCTGGGCCGGGGGCTCCATCCATGGCCCGGGTCTCGGTGCTACGGGGGCCGGCGGGGGTGGCTGGGGTTTGGTGTCGTGCCCGCCCCGCTCCGGTGGGCGTCCTGGCACCTCGGCGGGACCCAGTATCCAGGGGGCGAGCCCTATCGCCCCGCCGGATGGGTCCCATATGCCCGCCGGGGTCCTGGTGGGGTGGGTGGGGGCATTGGTGGGCCGGTGCGCCTCCTGCCCCCGCCCGGTTGGGGAGGGCCCCGCTGGTCACTCCTCTTAACTCACTACACTAGGTTTGCACAATACACTTTTATAGACATATAGGGCACATAACACACTTTGGGGGGTGGGGTAGGGTGGAAACACCGTCTTCACCCTACAACTCCCCTCCAATTTTAATACACCACACAACTTGTGTGTGGGGAGGGGGGGGCTTGTGGGGGTGCCATCGGTTGGGGGCCGCAGTATAGAGCAGTGCTGCGGTCCCCTGTCCGTGCCCCCCCCCCCCCGCCCTATCTATTTTTTTTAATGCACCACATACACTCAGTAACATGCTTGGGTGGCGGGTGGATCGGAGCGTGGGAATATCATTTCCATCGGCTCCGGTTCACCTGCTCCTAATTTTAATGCACCACACACACACACTTGTATATACACTGGGTGGGGTCACATTCACGGTTTAGGGGTAGAGTTCGCCAGTCGGCGAGCTGGCGGACTCAGTAACAGGGGTTAATTTTCACAAAGAACGCTGGGGTGACGACCGGGGCCTTCCCCCGCTGGGCCTGGGGTTCGGGGGTGTCGGCCGCCCTCCGGTGCCCCCATCTCCCCCTACTGCCCCCGGTGTTCCGTCCTTCCACACGGCGGGGGGTGGGGTGGGCGCGGCTGCCCTCTCCGCTGCGCTGTCCGGCCCCTCTTCGGCGCCGGTGCCTGGGTGCGGGTGGTCCCCGGGGGCTGGGGGTCGGGGGTTGGGGGGCTGCCGGTTGGTCGGGGTGGGGTCGGGGGGGGGGGGGCGGCTTTGTTGGGGGGGGGCGGTGGTGGGGGTTGCGGGGTGGGGGGTGTCTGGGGGATTGGGGACGTGGGGGCGGCTGGGGCTGGGTTGGGGTGGGTGGCGGGGGTGGATGGGGGGGGGTGGTGGGGTGCCCGGTGTGCCTGCAGTGCCCCGTCCTGCTGCGTTGGGCCGGGGGCGCGGGCCGTGCTGGGGCGGGGGGCGCTCCTGCTCCTGGGTTTGCTCTCCGGCCGGTGGCCCTGGCGGGGCCCGGGGGTCGTCCTTTGGCGCTGCCGCGGCCTGGGGGGCCCTGAGGTGTTGCGCTTGCTCTGTTCCGGCGGGGGTCGACGGCTCCCCTCTTTGGTGGAGATTTTCATGCATGCCAGATCCACCACACCAGCATCTACCGAAACTCAGACACAATCTGTTTCCTCCTCAGGTTATTGAATCGGTGGAGGCTGGTGTCTGCGGATCTCACGCGGCTTCGTCTGTCCTTCCTTCCTTTTCTCGGTCTCTCCTTTGGTCTCTTGAGGCCTCCCTGATTTTATGTTTTTTGGATTTGTTGGGGTCTGGATGTTTCTTGGGCTGGGGAGGAGTTCTGGTGGGGGGTGTCTCGGTGCTGGATTTCACCTTCCTTGGTTTTCTTTGGTCCCCTCGGGTCTCCTGGTGTTCGGTTTAGGTGAACGGTATGAGATTTTTTCTAATAGGTTTTCTGGTGAGCTAACAAATACACGCATGCACGCACGCACGCACGCACGCACGCACATACACATACTCACCCACACACACACACACACACACCAAAAAAAAAAATATATATATATATATATATATAAAAAAATAAATAAATAAAAAAGAGCAATGATGATGACATTTCCGAATGAACAATACTGAGCTCTTAAAAAACAAAACAAAAAAAATAAATAAAAATAAAATAATAATAATAATAACTCTTTGACTGCCAGACGTTTTCAGAAAAGGGATGCCGTCAGTGCCAGCCGATTTAAGCATTTTGACTGATCTTTCAAGGTCCACAGAAAATGTTCTGTTTGGACTATGGAAACACACGTACTACCAAAGGAAAGATTGGACTTTCATCTTTCATCAGAAAAAAAAGTTTGTTTCTACCTTATTCCGTTCTTTAGTAATCAACAATAGAAAATGGTTAGTTTGACCCAATTTCGCCTGTTTTGGACCAAAATACGGAGAAATCAAGCTTTTAGTGAAACGATATTATGTCATGCATTCCAGTGAATTTCACACTTCTTTTTGTCCATGAATGATGCCACAAACACCTAAATAGTGCTTTACTTCTATAAAACACTACCACCAAGAATGAAAAAGTGTTTTTTGATAGCAAAATACGTTTATTTACATTCAACAGTGTAACAATTTGACAACAATTTGGCAAACTATTTACAAATGTGTGCAACTGTGGTGCTATTTACAAATATGTGGATGTTTCAACGACAGTTTTTCTTTTTGTAACACTCTCCTGCGTGCAAGGAGACGCAACAGCATTTGCACAACAGATTGCCTCTTTGCGTGCTCCACTTTCTTGCAGGCCGTTTTTTCCGGGGAATAGCAAGTATATACTGCAGTGTGTGTTGCCATCAAGTCTAATATCAGGATCATGCTACGGTTCCGTTACGTCTCGCTTCCTCGTGTCCTTCAGTTGCTACACCGGGTTGTAAGAGATGTTCTGATCCATTTTATCCACTCCATTCATGGTGGCATCGTAGTCCAGAAACAGTGTCTTCTCCGTGATCAGACTGTACCCGCTCCTCCGATGAATATGCATTGGACTCGGGGTACTCTTCATTGTCCGACAAAATGTCCGCATGTGAAAGCTCCGGCGTTAGCAGCGGTAGCCGCGCTAGCCGCGCTTAGCCGGTGAGGCTTACTACGTGATCATAACAGTCGCGTCAAGGCTTCCAACTTTGGCGTCAAGCTCGGAGTCATCATCATCATCATCATCATCAATCTGCATTGGTCGATGCCAACTCTCCATCGCCCGATCGAATGTCCGATTGTGTAGAAGTACCCGTTCGGTTATTGTGCGCGTTTTCCGGCCTTAGCAGCGCTAGCCGCGCTAGCCGCGCTAGCCGCGCTTAGCCGGTGAGGCTTACTACGTGATCATAACAGTCGCGTCAAGGCTTCCAACTTTGGCGTCAAGCTCGGAGTCATCATCATCGTCGACATCAATGCGCTTTTTAGTATTGATTGATGCTTTCCGTCTTTGAAAAAAATGCTCAAGCGTGAGCTGCTTGCAACCGGTCGCCATTGTTGCATCATCATTCATTGTCTCCTCAACACTCTAGCTCCGCCTCACGTCTTCTACTGACGCCCACGGTGGGCGGCCCATCCAACCTTGTGCAAAGAGAGTCATCGCTGCCCTCTAGGGGCCAAAACGAGTCTTTTACTAATCAGATCTGCCTGATACTTTCAGCACAGCTGCCCAAGGCTTTCCTGCACCCGTTTAAAAAAAAACAAAAAAAAACCATAGGGGACGTCTTTTAACGTCCTCGGCGCCCTTCCCTAGGTTTATGCTAAACGTTTTATAACGTTTATGGCGGTCAAAGAGATAATAATAATAATAATAATAATAATAATAATAATAATAATAATAATAATAATAATAATAATAATAATAATAATAATAATAATAATAATAATAATAATGCATCACACTGGTCCCATTCTCTGCCATTGAGTCCAAGGTCACAGACCCAGCGTGAGTGTCAAGGTGATAGAATGGCACCCGCCTGCTTCATGCATATGGATGACAGACACTCCATCTGCCAAAGGGCCAAATGCAAATTCACACGCTTCTTTCACTTGTCTTTTTGGGGCCATAACCTTGTATGACATCACTTTCACTTGTTGGGTGTAGGGTGCCAAAATTGAGTTCATCAGTAGTCAGGTTTTCATCCAATCGTTTCGAATATTTTAAGCGAATTTACGGAAAGGTTTTCGTATTTGTTAATAAACCATAGCGTTTCTTTGCTGTTTTTCTTCTAAAATTGCATTTATATTAGCTTCTTTAATTAATTCCAAAAATATTTCTGTTTCGTCGTCCCCCCCAAACACACCTTACTTTATCATCCGCCGTTGCTTTGTGACTACAAACGTACATGTGACGTAATATCCGGTCAAAACATGCGACGTGTATCCGGTCTTGTCAGCGTTTATTCGCAACACCTGTTTTCATAGCCAAAATTCTTATTTTCCTTTTTTCGATACGCTTCAAAATCCACCCCCTCCAAGCGTGAGAAAGTGTTTTCGAATTTTGGGCCCTTTTTGAATTTCTGGTGTTTCCATTCTGTTTTATTTTCACATTTTTTTGAAAATTTTAATACATATGGCTGGATGGAAACCCCACTATTGTTGACTCATTACTTCTAAGCCGCATGAATACAGTAAATGGTTAAAAATCAGGAGGGCATACTTCTGTGAATGAGTGGTTTGGCTCAACCCAAAGTGCCCCCCGAACACTTGCCACAGCAAAACATAGAACTTGTTCTGTAACCATTTCATTGCAATCTTTTTTTCAACAACTCAACCTGATTAGACATAGCCATTCATGTACAAATACAACACATTTGTTTGTAACAAAGGGCCATTAAAAGTGAGCCTATCACTGAGCTACTGGGGAGAATCTACTACTTGGTACGTGGACTCTACTATAGGACCCTCCCACCCCGTGAGGTCTGCCCTTTAAGCGCCATCTGCCTGAATTTCTAGTTGAGAGAGGGGGAGGAACATATAAACAATCCTCTTTTGCCAACATCACCCTAATGTGTTTAAAAGTGCTTTATTATACTCTTCTGACTGTGCACCAGCAGGTGTAATCACCCCTTTTGTGAAGCATTTACGACTTAATGGCTCACGGATTTGACTCCACATCTAATATGCATTGGCAGACTATGCTGGCTAGTCTCGTGGTATGACTTATTTACATATTTGTTAAGGCCTTGAGTGTATCTGTAACCATGTAATCCGGTTTGCATCCTGGCATTGAATACATTTACATGCACAAAGGAATCAGGTTATTGACAGACCAAGGCTCAAAATAAGGATTTTAGTATCGCAGTTAGCGAGTCAACATGTGCGTTTTGTGCCTCATCGAAACACATTGTAAAACCGAGAATCACAGATTTTTTTTCTTCCTCGCAATTGAACTGCCAAGACTGTCCCAAAAAGCTTTGCTGGGCTGGATGCACGTCACCAGTCCTATTTGGAGATCGAGGCAAGCTTGCGATCTACCTAGCGACGCAGGCAATCTGTAACTCATTTTAAAGATGATCGACACATGACTGAACTTTTGGTACCAAAACCCTTTGGTTTGATGTCAACACCGAGAAAGACGTTGATAAAAGGTTTGCTGTAACACTTATTTCTTTGACTGAATACAATTATTGGTATTGTGCTATAGGCTTATGCATGTCAAGAAAAGAGCGTTGTTTGTTTACATGTGGATTACTGTAATCATATACAGCAGACTGATCAGATTATTTGGATTAGGGATATTTTAGCATGACATTTGGCCACAAAAAGGAATTATCTTCAGTAAAATATGATTTTAATACATATTTAAACTTCAACAGACCTTTTTATTATACGTACATTAATCCAGGCCTGTAATTGTGTTTATCATCCTATGTGAAATAATTCTATTTGTGTCCAATTCTGACAAAAATAGCCACTCAGCCACCAAGTCACTCAAATACTTTTGTTTATATCTTCTTTGAAGTCACTAAAGTGAACAGGTGACCTCTCTTTGCAACTAATACTGTAGATGGAGAGTGTCCCATAGAGACCATGCGTTTGGTTACTAGGCAGATGTTATTAATATTTAAAGAGTGTATTCTTGTGCATGCTCTGGTGTAAATTCACTTCTAGAGTGGTGCAAATGCTGCACACCCTCTGGGGTCCTGTGATGTCATCTCTGGAGGCAGATGGCTCCTCTGTTATGGCTGAACACAGTCGACAGACTACAGAGAAAGCCTCTTATTGAGAGTTTTCTTATGCATATTCCAAATACCACATCCTCATTCAGCTACAGAAACGTAATCCTCGTCAGTGGAGGGCATGGTCACACGTGCATAGACTCCTGTATATAAAGGCGTGAATTAAAAAAACGAAAGACAAAAAAAAACACGTGTTCTTTGCCATACAGTAATTGTGTCTTCTTGCAAGCAAATTGCTGAGCGAAGTGAGCCTATCAATTAAGGAACACCTTTCAAATCTGTTACATGGTTGACTGAAGTTACGTGAAATGAGAGGATGGGGGGGGGGGGGGTTAGATAGGATGAAAAAAGAAAAAGGAATTTAGTCCAGTTGTTTGACCATTGTGAATTTGCCCCACAAACTTTTTTCTTTGAGCACTCACTATTATTCATTTGACAGCCTTCCTGGGTCAACATGTCATCATGTCATCATCATCGCTCACTTTGTGTGTGTGTGTGTGGTCTTGTTTTTCTTACATAGTGGGGCCAACATTCTGGGATTTCACAGTTGTGGGGCCCACCCGTCCATGTGGGGCCATTTTGCTGGGCCCCACAAGTTTAGACCTCTTTTTGAGTGTCAAGACTTGGTTTGAGAGTTTAGGTTTGAATTGGGTTATGGTTGAGATTAGGGTAAGGAATAGGGGTAGGCAATCATTTTTGATGATTGGGGTTAGTGGAAGGGGCTAGGAAATGCATTATGTCAATGCGATGGCCCCGCAAAGATAGTAAAACAAACCTGTGTGTGCGTGCATGTGCGTGTCCGTGCGTGTGTGTGTGGGGGGTGGGGGGTGGTGCGCGCGCATGCTTTTGTGCGCTTTAATTCACCTGAAACCTTTATAAATCCAAGACCCGTCACCGGATACATCAGAGTCCTGCCAGAATCGTGAAGTTGTCAGGAAACCAGAGGAAGGACCAGAGGAAGGAAAAAATGAAGCAAAGTGAGATCCACAGACACCAACCTCCATCAACTCCATGACCAGAGGAGGAAACAAACTCTTGTTGAGTTTTGGTAGATGCTGTTGTGGTGGATCTGGAGTGCATAAAGAGTTCCTTGTGTACAGTTAGACACAGTTTTGCTCTAGACTTGTACTAGGCACAGAAATAGGGCCCGTTGTGCATGTGAGACTATATACGCAGTTAGATAGAAACAAGTTAAAGGGCGGAGATCATGCTCTCCTGAAAGAGGACCATGAATGCATAGATAGCACTGTGTATCCATCCTAATTCTATAGCCAATGTCTTCTTATGGGTCACGACTCACGGGTGATCTGGAGCTTTTTCCAGCTGAGTTTGGCCGAGATGCTGGGTACACCCTGGACTGGTTTCTAGCAGACATACAGATTAAAAAATTAAAAAATACAATAACATTGCCACCGACTGACAATGTAGATTCTTCAATTAAGCTAGCCGCATCTTTTTTTGAAGGCGGATGTGCTAACCACCAAACATTGCACTGCCCCATGAATGAAAAAATATGAATGTAAGGCTAAGGAACGTAGTTTCAAAAGGCACTCATTGGATACAACTCAAAAACTGGTCTATGATAGAAATCACCCTATGTACAGCATACCTTTTAGTTGTGGTGAGCTCCATCTGTATCTTGGCCCCATGTTGCATCTCTTGGCAGGAGTCCAGCTGACTATCAATTGTGCTGACAGTTTGACCTCCAGGAAATCACTCATGTCACATCAGGCTCCCATTGAAACCTGGGGCCTCAATCATTTTCACACCACGACTCCCCCTGAACACGTTTCTCCTTCTCAGCTTCATATTACCTGGAAATGAAGCCATACCCTGAAAAGGTGTCAGTAAGAATGGGGCGGGGTGTGCTAATTGGCTGTTTTTGTTTCATGTTTATTTTAGTTTACCAGTGTGCCATGTCCCACTCAGTGTGATCTGACAATCCACACACTTTACTCGATAAAAAAAAAAAAAAAGAGAGACAACAGAGGCAATCAATCGCAACACTTGATACCCTGAATACAGAGTGGCTGTTAGTTTTAAGCAAGGCGTTATCAGCACCTTCAGCTGTTCAAACTTACAAAGACCCTAAAAATAAAACCAGAGCTAGTAAAATTCTGTTCTCGACTGAGCTACACATTGGCCTAGATACATCAGACTGTTGGTTGCTTGGGACTTTAAAGTTGATCAAAAGACACCCAAAAGTGAATTTTTGTTGCCTTGTATCAGCTGCAGAGACGCGGCTCACTCGACACAGATGAACATTTCACACACAATGTTCAAGAAGAGGAAACACATTTTGTATTTTTTTCAGATATTGCTTTTGGATTTCGATTTTCTAGAACAAAGGATGTGTCCTCGTAAATGGGACACTGCAGCATCATAATACAAAGGTTAAACAAGTTCATGTAGGGGTGAGGTGGCATGATGGTGGTCTTAAATGAATGACAGCCCAAAAGGTGCGCAGATAAATGCACCCACACACTGTTCTCTTCACCCCACTAAGGTGTGATCTGCCTGACGGATTAAGCTCTTACGAGGCTGCTGGGACTGTTTCACAGTGGAAGTCTACCCAGCAAATCGCTTGAATAGTAGAACTGGTCGGTTACAGAATCCCACAGGCTAATGATCACAATGTTCATGCTGAATAAGGAAACACAGAGGTATTTTTTTATCCTATGAGGCTTTTGGGTGACTACAAAGTAAGTTAGTGGATTCACGGAAAGGCGGGAGACTCAGATCATTTGGTTCACCCATTTCAGTTTTGTGGACTTACCAGAAAAACTGTGGAATGATTTGGTCTACTCACTCAAATTAGCGGACACACTGCGGTACACTTACTTATTAGTAAATTAGCGAACAAACCCAAAACTTTGTGGCCTCGGACAATTTGATTCACATACTCAAGTTAGCTGACTTTTTGGAAGAAATAACTCAGTTTAGTTTAATGATTTAAGTTCAAACAAAACGAAACAAAAAAACAACTACACACAATTTGGTTTACTGTCTCAAGTAACTAGAAAAAGTATACTTGCCTGGGGAGTAACGGAGTACATGTACCGGCGTTACGTATTCAGAATAATTGTTTTTTTTAACTCTATTCTATTACAATACAGGAAAAAAAACATGTAATCAAATTACAGGTACATTTATTAAAAATGTTGATTATTTCAAAGTATTACAGTTTGTACGATGGGAGAGAGAGAGAGAGAGAGAGAGAGAGAGAGAGAGAGAGAGAGAGAGAGAGAGAGAGAGAGAGAGAGAGAGAGAGAGAGAGAGAGAGAGAGAGAGAGAGAGAGAGAGAGAGAGAGACCGTTGTTGGATAGTGTTGATGTCATGTCCTCCACACGAGGCTAGTTTAATTAAAATGCTTCACGGACGAAAGGAGGAAATGGTGACCTGTATTAACTGTTTAGAACATACTTGGCTTGCTGAAGGACCGATTTATCTTTAAAGAAAAATTTTGAGCTGAGACAGTCCTTTGGCATGCTACGCTGAGCTTCTTGCTAGCCGCCGCTACACCATAATAATATGTTACACCTTTTGAAAAAATCTCTCTCCCACCAATTCATTATTTAAACACCATACACGATTTACTCGGATATCTTTTGGTTGCTTTTAGTGTCAGTTCGAAAACAGCAAGTATAGCCATCAATCAATCAATGAATCAATTAATCAATCAATCAACCTATCTATAAATGCAGTTTAACTCATTTTCTCGTACGTATAAACGTATAAATACGTTCTATTTTAAATGTTTCAAGTGTCCCAAAGATGTATTTATACGTTTATGTTTTGTTTGTTTTTTTATGCTAGAGCATACAAAAGGCTTTGATGCAGAATCTCAACTGCACAAAATGGTTGAAGCAATGGTAGTTATTACAAAAAGGGCCAGCAGGTGCCAGCAGAGTAGAAGAGATGAACCAGGGCCATGTTGAAAACAAGCTGATTTCCCCACAATTTAAAGCAGATTTGTGAATAATGATGAAACTTAGCTATATTCTTATGCTAATTTCTGCAAAACGGAAACCGATAGAAATGTACTTTTTTTTCCTAAGAAGAGACTCAAATCTTTCTTTTGGTAGGTTCCATGTTTTTATAGCAATAGAACACAATATTCTGTGGGCCTTGCAAAATCAGACAAAATCCAGTAAAACAGCCGGGAGCGAAGGGGATTGCTTCAGTGAAAATGGCTGGGAGTCAATGAGTTAATGGTTGTCAGTTATACAAGGATTTTTGCTATTTGTAGGCTGCCCAGGTCCCTATGACCCGCAAATAGCAGGGGCGCACTAGATAGAAATATTTATTGTGGTGATATTTATTTTTACGAGTATGTTGTCTTCAAGAACATACTTGTTATTGGAGTAATCGAAACTTAATCCAAAGTAATCAAATTAAATTACTTTAATATTATGGTACTTGGATTACATTACTAACTACCTTTTAAGCAGATAACTTGTAACTTTAACGGAATATTTTAATAATTTTAAAAGTAACCCTCCCAACCCTGTCAGTATAAACATGCAAACTGAAGAATTGGTTTACTGGATAGCAAACTTATTGGAAACACCATAAATTACCAATAGCGTAATTCTGAAGCATAACTTTACTATCTTTACTATGACTTTTGGTAAGAGAACAATCCCAAAATATGTTGGGAATAATAGAAGAAAACCAATAAGCGACTGACTACTATGATAGTATTGATACTGGGCTTTGTGACTCTTGTGTCAGGGGTGCACATCGATGTTGTGTTTTTTAATGCAAAGATAATTTCCTAGTAATGACATGCATCAATGTGTATGCTTTTTGTGCTTGTCAAAGAATGACCCAAAACTTTTTTTAATTTACACAAGACATTTTTACTTGAAATCAGTCCATAGAATTTTGAATAGCCTGAAGAGAGAGTTGGTTTGGAATGATCACAAGTGCAGCAAAAATGCTAATTGGCGTGTCTGTTTGGATAACTGAGACGAACCAACTGCACAAGCACTCTAAAAGCATAACTGCTTTTAGGAAGACTATTATAATTGTAGCTGGATATACAGTAAGCACTATAATAGACGCAAGTAGTATGTGCTGCAGTGCACCATTGTTCCCCAAGAAAGCCTGTGGGTATGCTCCGGGTCTTCATATCCACAAAATGTTTCAGCATTAGTTGCATCCTGTGGAAATGTTAGCTATTAAAAGATTATGCAAAGTGTAAAGCCCAAAAGCGAAATGTGTTAAGAAGTTACTCAGTCAAACTGCAGTAACTTTACTGGATACTTCAGTAGACTTACATAATCATGTGATACTCAATACAAGAGTTGTATAAATTACATTTCATTTACAAAGACAATATTGTTGCTGTGGCCTAGTAAGGAGGTATTAATTTTTAATGCATTGTGCTTTTTTCTTTTTTTTTCTCAGTGTTCGGTTTGCTAGACAGAGCTGGACTGGCACAATGGTTTTTTTTAAAAGTTTTTTTTAAAAATAAATTCAGCCCTGGCATTTTGACCTAGACTCGCCCACGCACATGGATATCTAAAAAGTATAAAAAAGAATAACACAAACATGTCTTAATTCTTTATGATTCTATTCAAGTCATGTGGATAGGAATGAAAAATGTATGAAGCTATAATCTATCTATCTATCTATCTATCTATCTATCTATCTATCTATCTATCTATCTATCTATCTATCTATCTATCTATCTATCTATCTATCTATCTATCTATCTATCTATCTATCTATCTATCTATCTATCTATCTATCTATCTATCTATCTATCTATCTATCTATCTATCTATCCAGCTATCTATCTATCTATCTATCTATCTATCTATCTATCTATCTATCCAGCTATCTATCTATCTATCTATCTATCTATCTATCTATCTATCTATCTATCTATCTATCTATCTATCTATCTATCTATCTATCTATCTATCTATCTATCTATCTATCGTATTCTCCATAAAGTGTTGCCTTCAGGAACAGTCAATAGTGTATTTAAATTGGGCACCACTGTTGTAAATGGGTTAACGGGCTGCTACTTGTAATTTGTGGGCTGGTCTTTTGGGGTGAAATTGTGGAAAATGATAGTAAATTGCACCACATCTGCTCCAAAAAATGCAAGCCCACCGGGCATCTACCATGTATACCAGATGGCCAGTCCAGCCCTTATTATAGAACTACTTACTGTATGTTCTGTGTGTACAGGCTTTGTCAGCTCACCTGTGACACTAATAAGGAAAAATGTTATAGAAAATGCATGGATGGATGGTGAGGTAAGAGGATAGGTCAATATTCAGTATTGTTGTTACATACTATAGTCTCACAGTGTAGACAGTCCATAAACGGTGTATTATATATTTTATATATAATAGGGGTGTCAAAATGAGTGTGTTAATTATTTTTGAGTTAATTTAAAGCTTCCTTAATGCCACAATTTTTTTTAACGAGTGATTAATGACCCGCCCCCTACTTGGAAAGCCTGTGCTGGGGAAATTCCAGTCGCAACACAGCAGACACGTCCACATTGAAATTTAGCAGCAATACATTTAATAATAATGCATATATTTGTGGAGACTGGGGTCAAGTTACATTTCACAATTTTTAAAATGTGCAGTTTCACAAGTCTTACGTCTTACAAATTATACTATTATGCCATCCAGTAGCAGACCTCAACACAAATCAATATCACACTCGTTTTTTTTTGTTTTTTTTACAGTGCAGTACAGTACATGTTTTTAATTTTAACTTAATTTTATGAACTATTATGAAATTACTGTATCAATGATTAAAATATGCAGCCATATTTCTATTATTTTTTCCCCCACTTTTATGTTAACAAGAGTATAGGAAAACTTTGAAAAAATATTTTATAATATACATTTTATGGTACATTTAGAACAGATATGAAATTTGCAATTAATCGTGAGTTAACTATTGAAGTCATGTGATTAATTATGATTTTTAAAATGAATCGCCTGACACCCCTGGTATATAATCTTTTATTCTTAAAAAACCCAAAACAAAACCTTTTTAGATCGTAGGTTTTGAGCTTTGACCCCCACGGATATGTTTACAAGAGAAATACCACAATAGGAGCAGTGGCCGCCTGTCTGTCCAACCCCCACCCATGCAGCCAACCCCGCCCTGGCCCAGCCGCCCTCTGCCGCCTTTGTTCTCCTTCCAGCAAGCTTGAGCAGATGGCGCGCTGCTTGGCTTGGCCGCGCTTGACAGACACACGCGCTCCGCCAATCGGCTGCCGGGGAATCAGCTGACTGGTGTGGCCAGCGCCAGGTGTTTTGATCATTTGTTTTTCTCCCCCCCCCCCCCCCCTCCCCCCCCCCCCCCCCCCCCCCTCTCCATCTGTTGGCGGAGAGGAGTACTCGCGGGTCGACAATTCTTCTGTGGAGACTAGCAGCAGGTTGGCCATCTCTCAGCAGACCGCCATGCAGCCCTGGGACTGATCGGGTGGGACACACGCACGCAAAGACGTCCATGCTGTGAGCACAACAGAGGAGCAGCGAGATAACAGCATATACGTTTTATTATGCTTTTGCTTTAACGAGGCAGTCACAGACGTTATTTTTGGTTGTTCCGTGGCGACGCGTTGCCCGTTTTTGGAGGAAGGACTGGTGCGTTAAATGTCATTGAATTGGAATGACAACAAGGTGAGCCCAATAGGAAAACACGATTTGCCGTAATTGTTTCTTTTTTTTGGCAAAAAAATATATTTTGCTGTCAAGTGAAAATGCATTTGTTGTCGTGGTGCTGAGTTATTAATTGCAAAATAAGCCGTAAATTGCTTTCCTTCCTGCAGCGACGATGAGCTGAGCTTTTATTTTGGACACAGGCGCACTCAAGGGCATGGCCACCAATTTACCAGTCACATCATCTACCAGTGAGCCTATCACTTAATTGCAAAGTCAGACTATTTTTAAAAGTGGCAAGTGTACAGTTAGCCGTTTTGGTGGATTTAACCAAATATGTCAACTCGGCAATGCGTCAAAAACAAACTTTGATGTCTTTGCGGCACTTGATGTGCCCGCAGGAACCGCACGCGTGCGCAACATTCTCCAAATGTGATTTGCATATTAATGACAAAAGTGCATATGAGCAGATGTCTGCTGCATTCTAAGCTCAAGAAGTTGGTCTGTCTCGCCTTTCTAGATGTTGCTCTGGGTAGTGGGGGTTGTGTTGGTAGGGGGTCCATTGTGGATTGTGGTGCTTCTTGCTGCAGCTGTTGCACTATTGTGATGGAGTGATGCTGATGGCTTCACTGCCATTTGCTTCGAGGGATGGTTAGTTTCGATGGGACATGTGAGGAGACAGTGATGATGGCTTCATTTTTGACTCTTGAACAAGCATGTTGCGAGTTATCCCATAACCATTTCCACTTTATTATCATGCAAACAGTTTACCTGGCCTCACTTTTTTTTCATTGAAAATATAATTTTAAATCAAGTCCAATTGTTTAATCGTGCAATTTATTTCCTTAAACATGCACTCATTAACTCATTCACTGCCATTGACGGCTATTGACGTCAACAATTCATTTGAACTATTTCTATTAGTTTACCATTTTTCCCACTTTTGCTTACAAGAGTATGAAAACCTAGAAATGTTTTTTATTATACATTTAGAACAGATATCATATGCATGATTAATTGTGAGTTAACTATTGAAGTCATGCGATTAATTACAATAAAAAAATTAAGAAAAGATTATTAAAAATTAGGAGCGTCAGGCGATTACATTTTGTTATCGTAATTAATTGCATGACTTCACGAGTTAACTCATGATTAATCACAAATTTTATATCTGTTCTAAATTTACAATAAAAAAATATAGGTTTTCATACTTTTGTTAACAAAAGTGGAGAAAAAAAATTTAACTAATAGAAATAGTTCAAATGAATATTTCACGTCTATAACCGTCAATGGCAGTGAATGAGTTAATCATATGCGCTTTGCAAGCAGGTGTCTGCATCTATTAGGATGTTAGGAGGCAGCAGGGCTCATGGGGGCTCCAACTCCCAATTCTCCCTATACTGCCCCAAGCAGCATTTAGGTCTCAAGGGTGTTTGGCAGAGAGAGATAACAGTATGGTGGGGGAAGCTGGGTTATTGAGCTAAAGCCTCTAACCATTATTCATATAAGAAGGGTTAAGGTATTAGCCTCTTTGTCCTCTGTGTGCTTGAGGTCTCAGAAACAACAGATGTAGTTAAAGTCCAGTTCAGATCATCTCTTTTGGCATTAATGCAGTCATTCGAATGGTTAGATAGTAAATACAGGATGGTTTCTATCCGCACTACACGTGTGTGTGTGTGCGTGCGTGCGGGGGTGTGTGTGTGTGTGTGTGCGTGTGTGTCAGTCCCATCTGGCTCAAAAGGTGTCACCTGTGCTGATGTTTGGTCATCGGTTAACAAGTGTCTGGGTGGTGTGAGTCAAAGTAAATGGTACTTTATTTATGTAGCGCTTTACATTCAACTACTCATAATGCAACATCGAGAGCAGCTGGGGGTTCAGTAACTTGCTCAAGGATACTTCGACGTGGTCACAATGGCATGGGATTGAACCCACATCTTCTGGATTGGGAGACAAGCACTCTACCACTGAGCCACACCACCTCAATTTTAGTATTTTTATCTTCATTCATTGTAATGTCTTGTGTTTTATAATACAATAGTGAAATATATATATATATATATATATATATATATATATATATATATATATATATATAATGTGTGTTAGTGCTGTGCAATATATGGACAAAATGTTATATCCTGATGTAGGCAAGTGCATACAGTACCTTGATAACAATATATCCCAATATTAAGGATGAGTGCTTTTTATAAATAACCGCCAACAACCCTCACACACACACACAAAAAAGACAGATAATTTTAAAGAAAGACCTATACATCTCACTATAGAATTTTCCCTAAAATTGCATGAAATCTATGGCAATTTTCTATTCTTCTGATTTCAAATATAGTTCCTAACTGTAAAATGGCCACAATAGAGCTGCTGATACTGGTTTTGTCGCTAGTACGGATATCTTTACATAAGGCATTCGCTTATCCCTACCCAATATTTTCCTTCAAAATTGCATGCTATTAACCTATAACCCAACCCAAAAACCTATAAATACGTTTTTAAAATAATTTGTCCTGCACTCCCAAAAACGTATTTATGCGTTGTTGTTTTTTATGCTAGAGCATACAGAAGACCTTGATGCAGCTTCTGACATGAATAGGCCGCTTAAAGCAATGGTAGTTATCACAAACAACAGCCAGCAGGTGGCAGAAGAGTATAATAGATCAACCAGGGCCATGTTGCAACAAGCTCTTTTCCCAGTGTTTTCAACAGGCTTGTGAATAAAACTTAGCTATATTCTACTGTAATACTAATTGCTGCAAAACGGAAACCAATACAAGTATACTTGTTTTTTTTCCTGATGAAAGAAGAGAGTTTTCATAGCAATAGAACACAATATTCTGTGGGCCTTGCAAAATCAGTCAAAGTCCAGTACACAGTTAGGCAAGGCAGGTGCGCTCACACAAAAAATATATATATATTAACAAAAATGTAAAAGGAAAACAAGAAGTTTTGGAAACACTAATAATCCAAATTAACCAAAGTAAAAAAAATAAAAAAATAAACACATTTAAAATAACACTCAGACTAAGTAACATGAACAGAGATGAATAAATGAATTGTTTTAGTCAGCTGTGATATCTCCAAAACACTTGTGACTCTATTGTACATAATCAGTTGTACATAATCAGAAGATGAATGGATGTAAATTTAAAAAGTAAAACTCATATACGATATCAATTTATTGAACACAAGGAAACTTTTCAATGCAGCCATTCATACCTAATTTCAATATTCAAAACCATTTTGATTGTTTCGAATGTAATATCTTAAAATTATACATTGTGGGCTCTCAATAAATATAAACTATAATCATCAAAATAACAATTAAAAAAATCTGTATTTTACTCTGTGTGTAGTAAACTGATATAATGTACATTATATAAGTTCCACTTTTGGAATTGAAATAATAATAATAATAATCATCTGTATATTTTTTATTATTATTGTTTAAATTTATAATTACAAACCTTGACTGAAACTTTGCAAATGGTATCTTGGACACTCAAAGTTTGAATGTATTTTCATATTAAATATTAACTGTTCATTTTTAGTGCCAGGAAATCTTGATCTTGACACTCTTTGACTGGTATGTTATTCACTTATAGGTTCATAAATAAATGAACAAGAGCAAAAGAGAGCTGCCAAACATTGCTCCATCATCAAACATTAAATTGTCTTCAATATCTCAGACAAACTAGTTACATAAGACAATCTGGAAGAAACATAAAATAAGCACTATTTTTCTGAGATTTGTTTTGTTTTTATTAACTAGCACACATGCATGCGTAAGTACAGTATGTAACTCAAAAACATCACGCATGCTGTACTTCCCCACATTAGTCTACTGAGACTGTACGCTTTATAGTGAGCAAGGCAATTAAGCAGCATATAATCAATAGCATGAGTGTTGTTGATGGTTAGTGGTCTTGTTGTCTTCAAGCAGCGGGATTTAATTGCAGTCACGTGAAAGATGGGAAACTTTGTTCTATGTAATGAATGTAGGCTTGGCCAAAAGGTTCTCTTATATAAAAATGATTTTGTACAGATATACAGTGACACACTTTAAGATTGAACACGACTTCTATTTATTTTTCAGTGCGAATTGTATACTGCAGTTGACATTGTGTCTAAAGCGTCAATGCTTTACCCGAGTTAGGTTAAAAGCATCTATTGTTTAATTTAAACCTCTGTGTTTTCAGTTTCCTGCCTTTGTGTCTTTGTGTGATGTTGTTTACGTTTGAGTATTCTGTCACCTGCTCTGTGTTTAAATGTTTCCTGTGGCTTTGGGAGTTAGATCACAATGGACTCGTCATGATTTGTTTTTGCGAAATGACCTAATTGGATATTTCAAGTACTTGCAATTGAGCTTTTGTTGTTGTTGTTAAACTATAGTTCTATCTGAAACATGTTTTTTGTTTGTCTAATATGCTACTGAGTGGGTTTGAAGAACTTTTTAATGTTCTGCTGTATAAAGGGGAGACAAATGACAAAATATGCTGCAATCGTTTATCAAATATGGAGAATATATGATTAACCTGTTCAAGGTTCAAGGACGCATTTGTCGAGGAAGGACACATCTGTACTTGCTCCTGCACACGCTTGTGACTTCTAACTATTTTGTTGACATTGGGATTTTTAACTACATTGCTGCAATATGCCTGGCAGAAAAAGAGAGGAGATAAAATCTTCTCTTGCAAAACTCAAAGAAATGGTCACCAAAATACTTGAAATGAAAAAGAGCATTGAGCCACTTCTGCAGGAAATTCAGCAGTTGAAGAAAGAGACACAAGAAAAAGATCGACGTATTGTCACCTTGGAACAAAAAGTGGATGATTTGGATGTGATAGTTACAGGTATCCAGATTAAACCGCGCCGCAGCCCTCGGGCGAGAACTGCGGCCAGCGCAAGTGCAGTTGATTCTGACCAAGTTTCAGCGAATTAAACTCTGAGATTTGGGATTAATTGTGGATCCAGCGCACATCCAGATGTGCTTTTCGCTTCCAACTGGGGGGACACGACCACCGGCAGTTCTGATCAGGTTTGTTGACAGGAAGAAAAAAATTGCTCTTTTGGGAAATTGCTACAAGTTTAAAGATAAACATGTCTACGTCAATGAAAATCTCACTAAACGAAATGCTGATTGCCAGAAGGGCGCGACAATTAAGAAAGAATGGATTTATCGAGAACACATGGACAAAAGACTGTCGGATCTTCATCCAAACAAAAGAAGACTCATCTTCTCAGAAGAAAATACGGATCGTGAAAAGAGTGGAAGAATTGGCGGATTTTGAGAGACAATAACTGCTATAAGTAACTCACATCATTAAATTTAGGATTATGTCTTACCCAAATGAAATTATTGTAACATATTACTAATTAACCCAAAACTGGAGCTGTCATGATTTGAATTATGTAAATATAGCATATGATTACTTGCTGACGCTGCCAAGGTTAACTCTTGCTTATACACCTGCATTGATAACATGTATTGCTGTTCCTGTAGCATTGAGAAAAAAACTGCTGAAATGTAGTTTAGGAACAATAAAGTCAATGCATTCCAATTTGTAGCCATTAGCACATTGCTAAGGATGACCACAATGTATGTTTTGGATTTAATTATCCATTTCAATATGTGAGTAGATAAATTCAATGTGTAAATTGGCAACCTTTCTGGTAAATTGGTTTATATTTGAACACATAAAAAGTTACTATAAATCCACATGAAATGTGACTAAGCTGCACTTGACACAATTGTTTACACATTTGCTTTACTTTGTTCCCGCTATTCTTAAATGCATTGTGTATGCACACTTCCTATCCTGATTTTTATGAATCAAACCAAAAATAAGCCTCTTTTATGTTGGCATATGCATGCCACTGCTATATACCGGTATCATCTTTGACTAATAAATTGTAACATATTAATGTTGGCCATTTACTTACTTGAAATATTACATCACATGTCAAAAACAATCCCAAAATAGCTAATAGCTCTGATTTTAATTGCATTATGCCACACACAAAAAAGAAAGGAAAAAACTAAATAAATAAACAACAAACAAAACAACTCTGCTTTCAATTACAGTAAAATGTGTCCGGTTTCTATCCTCTGAGTTTGCACCTTTTACATTTACCTAATGCAAAGTCGCAGTAGCCTCACAACATACTGTACAGCCCTTTAGCTTGGAGACTAAGCACGTCACCAATGCTGCTCCTGCTCCCATAGGGACTTCCGAGTGTGTGAGGTGACTGCTCCGGCCTTCCTGCCGCTGTTGCCAGGCAGGTTCCATTCAGGAGAATTAGTCAGCTCTCTTGCTGGAAAGCCTCTTAAGGACTATCTTCTTAAGATTACGTTAACCATGGGACTGTGTTGCTGCGTATCTACACTGCACTGAGAAGGTTTGCTTCTTTAGTAAATACACCTCACTGAGTAATGAGATCTCTCAAGTGTTGCTGCTGTTAATGCAAGCACAGTGAGTTTGTTAAAGATGTGCTGGTAACCTAATGGGAGCATATGTTGTTCTGGAATCTGAATATACCTTTCTGTGTTGACGATGCCTTTCCAGATGCGGACTCATGTGCAACCCTATACAGATGCAGGCTTATAAACTGAGTGCTGATAACAACTTGGGTTGTCCTTGTCCTTGTCCTCCAGTATAATATAGCGCCCCCGTTTTCCACAAAGAACTTGGAATCGTGATTGGTCTGACCACAAAAGAGGTTTCTTGGTCTGCTTTAGAAATGGCTTCTTCTTTGAGTCGAGTTTCATCTGGCACGGTGGATTGTGTTCACCCACAATGTTTTCTGGAAGTATTGCTGAGCCCTGTCTGTGATTTCTCTTACAGTAAGCATTCCTGTTTGCGGTGCAGTGCCGTTTAAGGGCCCGAAGATCATGGGCATCCAGGATGATTTGTCGGCCTTGACCCTTACACACAGAGATTGTTCCAGATTCTCTGAATCTTTGGATGATGTTATGCACTTTTTTTCACAACCTTTTTTTAATTTTTCCGCTGGTAAACACCTTTCTGATATTTCTCCGCTATCTTTATGCGCAACATTGGAGGAATTGGTGATTCTCTACCCATCTTTGCTTGTGAGAGACACTGCCACTCTGAGAAACTCTTTTTATACTCCAATCAAGTTGCCAATGGACCTCATTAGTGGTAGATGGTCTTCCAGCTGTTTTTTTTTTTTTGGTTTTTCAAGTTCAATTGACTTGTCCAGCTTCTTATTGTTACCTGTCCCAACTATTTTTTAGATTTGTTGGCACCATGAAATTTACAATCAATATATTTTTCCCTTAAAATGATACATTTTCTCAGTTTAAACTTTTGACCTGTCATCTATTTTCCATTCTGAACGAAATATTGAAATTTGGCACTTCCACATAATTGCATTCAGTTTTTATTCACAATTTGTATAGTGTCCCAACATTTTTGGAATTGGGTTTGTATATTAATATTATTAATTATGGAATTCTTCTTAAATATCAAGGACATGATAAAAACATTGAATTAGAAATAATATTTTGCGGAGGCAATAACTGGTTAAAAATGATTTAGTTTATTAATGAAACCAACATGTGTTACACAAACATTGACATCAGTAAGGATGAGATGAAAATATGTTCATAATTATAATTCAATAATTGTAAATATAAATTAAAAAGATTTTGAATGGTCTTAAAGTGCAATAAGTCAGGTCTTTCATAAATGTAAGAAAATACTTTTAAATTCACGTGAACAGTAAATTTCAAGAAAACAGTAAAATACAAAAAAAAATTGGCCTTAAAATTCTATTTTCTTGTTAATTTATGAGAAAAGAGATATTAAAATAATTGATTCACGGTTTTATGAATCAATATCAGCCTTGAAAAAGAAAATCTATTTGATATTTGTTATTCAATGTATTTAAAAACCCAGTCCTAATGTTTATCCAGATGGGAATTCAATGGAATTACTTTCAATTATATTTTTTAACACATATTGTATAAAAACATGTCATCTGTCTAAATGACGTATGATATTCCTTCTCTAGTATTCCTCCTGTTAAAAGCCCATCCTCTGTGAACCATAAGCGCCAGTGGCAATGCCGCTTATTTTGAACTCTTCAAATTCAAAATCACAAAAAGTTACAATGGAAGTTAATACTTATGCATGAAATAATCCAACACATATTTTTTTCATATTGCCCTAAATTCTGTACTGAAGCTGTTGCATTCAAATTTTAGTTTTGCATCTTTTCACGCTAACGTCTTCTGTGTTTAATGATGTGCAGTGTGGTGGTGATGTTCAGCTCAGAAGTTAATGATCAAGTCCTTATGGGCCTGCTGGATAGATGAAAGCTCTCAAAGGATTTTGAGCCATTTCCAAGTAGTTCACAGCAGTGTTTTGCACTTGCATCATAATGAGCTGACTTGCAGTCTCAAAACTGTTGATGCTGCACATAATTTATTGACTTACAAGGAAACTGGGGTAGCAGTTGTTCTTCTTTTCGCTACCTGATATCCACACATGACATGCTTGACTATTCAATTAATTTTTAATTAATTTTTTTTTTTAAATCACCCCAATTCATATCTATTTTTCTTTCTTTTCAGATTATTATTCTGCATAATCCTGCTATTCAAGACATCAATTGGCTTCACCTCCTGGCGCGTTCACTTGACTCAAAGACATATTCAGTGCAAGTCTGGTTGATGACCGTTAGGTACTCTCTTCAAAAGTCATCTGCCCCTCTTGCAGCATGGCTAGATGGGGATTGGGGCGCTTTGGTCCAAGCCAGATGTTTGCTGTCCTGATTATGGTATCAACAAGTATATCCCTTGTCCAAAGTAATGACTGTCCCCAGCTATGTGTGTGCGAGATCCGACCCTGGTTCACCCCACAGTCCACATACAGATACGCTACCACTGTGGACTGCAATGACCTGCACCTGACACGCATCCCTGCCAACCTCTCGAGTGATACTCAGGTTCTCTTGCTGCAAAGCAACTATATTGCCAGGACCAGTGAAGAGCTGGAGCAGCTGTTCAACCTGACAGAGCTGGATCTATCCCAGAATAATTTCAGTAACATTCAAGATGTTGGCCTCACAAATATGTCACAGCTCACAACGCTTCATTTAGAAGAGAACCAGATCACGGAAATGCCTGATTACTGTCTACAGGACCTCAGCAATCTGCAGGAGCTCTACATTAACCACAATCAGATCAATGCTATTTCTGCCAACGCTTTCTCTGGACTCCATAATTTGCTAAGGCTTCACCTTAATTCCAATAAGTTGAAGACCATCAGCAGCCAGTGGTTTGAATCTACGCCCAATTTAGAGATCCTTATGATTGGGGAAAATCCTATTGGTGGAATTACAGATTTTAACTTCAAGCCTCTGGGCAACCTGATAAGTTTGGTCTTGGCGGGTATGGATTTGACAGATATTCCTGGAAATGCCTTTGTGGGCCTTGACAAGCTAGGAAGTCTCTCTTTATATGATAATAAGTTAGAGAGAGTGCCTCAAAAAGCCTTTCAAAAACTGCCTAACCTCAAGTTCTTGGATTTAAACAAAAATCCAGTGCACAAGATTCAGGAGGGAGATTTCAAGAACATGTTGAGGCTAAATGAGCTGGGTATAAACAACATGGATGAGTTGGTTTCTATAGACCGCTACGCTCTGGATAATCTTCCTGAGCTCACGAAACTGGAGGCAACAAACAATCACAAGTTCTCTTACATCAACAGTCACGCCTTCCGTGATGTCCCAGCCTTGGAGAGTTTAATGCTGAACAACAACGCGCTAAATGCCCTCTACCAGACCACCATAGACTCGCTTCCCAACCTGCGTGAAATCAGCATCCACAGCAACCCCTTTCGTTGTGACTGCATTATCCACTGGATGGGCGCTAACAAGACTACCGTTCGTTTCATGGAACCTTTATCCATGTTTTGTGCCAGGCCGACGGAGGTCAAGGGTATGCTCGTGCAGGATGTTATGCAGAAGAACCTAGCAAACCAATGCTTGCCAATGATTAGCCATGACACTTTCCTCAGTCACCTCAACATAGACATTGGCGCTAGTATAGACTTGGACTGCAGAGCCATGTCCCTGCCCATGCCAGAAATCTATTGGGTGACACCAACGGGGACCAAGGTCATGATAGACAGCCTATCTGATAAGTACAGCCTCAACAGTGAAGGCACATTGAGAATTTCCCACATTCAAGTTGAAGATTCTGGCAGGTACACCTGTGTGGCTCAGAATTCACAAGGAGCCGATACAAGAGTTGCAGCCATACGAGTTAACGGCACTCTGCTCGACAGCACTCAGCTCATGAACATTTACGTCAAACAGACGGATTCCCACTCAATCCTGGTCTCCTGGAAGGTCAACTCCAACGTAATGACCTCGAACCTGAAGTGGTCATCTGCCACCATGAAAATAGACAACCCGCATATTACGTACACTGCCAAGGTTCCTGTGGACGTTCATGAGTACAACCTGACTCATTTACTACCAGCAACCGAGTATGAGGTTTGCCTCACCGTCTCCAACATCCAGCAGCAAACACAGAAGTCATGCGTGAATGTAACGACAAAGCAAACCGCCTTCCCTGTGGAAGTGTCTGACCAGGCGACCAACGTGGCTCTGGCGGCAGTTATGGGGACAATGTTTGCAATCATCAGCTTGGCGTCCCTCGGTGTGTATGTCGCTAAGCGCTGGAAAAGGAAAAACTATCATCATTCCCTGAAAAAGTACATGCAGAAAACCTCATCCATTCCCTTGAATGAGCTGTACCCCCCTCTTATCAACCTGTGGGAGGCGGACAGTGAAAAAGAGAAAGAAGGCTCCTCTGAGAGCAAACCGAGCCAGGTGGACACCACACGCAGCTACTACATGTGGTGAGAGCGACAACTCTTTTTTTTTTTTTAGAGACATGTCCGAAGCACATAAGTGCATGTAGAAGTGAACTACCTTGTATTTTTTATTCTTTATTTTGCTCTTTGGATCTCTCAGACTCAACATTTCAGCTCCTTAGTTTCACATATTGTCTTTTGAATTCCTGTCTTTTTCGACAGACATTGGCAGCTTTCGTTGTCCTACTTAATGAAGTAGACACTTTGTTTTATTATGTTTATTTATGTTTTGAGAACACAGCATGAGTATTGTCACAGATTCAGTAGATGTGCTAAAGCCACACTATTTTTTTTTTAACTTGTTTCTCTAGCAGGAGTTTAAAGATGTAATCATTCTCATGTAAATCTGCTTCACTATTGACTGTTGTGCACTGAAATATATCTATGAACTCAAATATAAGCTGACAAAGTATGTAAAGACTTTATATACTGTCTATTGGATAATGTTAGCTATTTCTATGTAATGTTGTATCAACGATTTTGTTTACTTTTTGTACATTGATAATCACGTTTGATTTACACTTTGTTTGCGGAGCAACTACCGTAAACCAGCAATAGAAACATGAATGTTTGAAACTAGCTAAATTGATGTAAGGCTTTCTACATTTCTTGACTACTTTTTATCTTGCTAGAATATGTCTACAATCACTTGCTTATCATTGTTTACACACATGTTTATTGAAGAACACATGAAATAAAATTTTCTTTCATCTTATTTTTCAAACCCTGATTTCAACATTATTTTATTGTACAAGCACCACACTGTCTGTTATAGGGATGGTACATACACATACACAGGGTTCCCGCCGGGTCTTGGGAAATCTTAAAAGCATTGAATTCATGAATTTGGAAATAATACCATAACTCATTCAAACCCAAAAATTTATAAATATGTTTTTTAACCGTTTCTCTTGCACTCCCCAAAACATATTTATACGTTGTTGTTTTATTTTAATGTTTGTTTTGTATGCTAGAGCATACAGAAGGCTTTGATGCTGCTTCTGACCTGAAGAGGACGCTTAAAGCAATGGTAGTTGTTAAAAAAAATGACCAGCAGGTGGCAGCAGAGTATAAGAGATCAACCTGGGTCATGTTGCAACAAGCTCTTTTTGCCAGTGTTTTTAACAGGTTTGTGAATAATGATGAAAGCTATATTCTAATGCTAATTGCTGCAAAATAGAAACAGATACAAATATACTTTTTTTCCTGGTGAAAGAAAAGGCTACATCTTTTCTTATGATAGATTCCATTTTTTTATAGCAATAGAACACAATATTCTGTGGGCAAAATCAATCAAAATCCAATAAACCAGCTGGGAGCGAAGGGTGTTGCTTCAGTGAAAATGGCTGGGAGCGAATGAGTTAAAAAGGCTTGAATTCTGATATATGTGTCTTAAATTTGATGCTGTATGGGACTTTTCCGCATCACATTTCTCCTCATAAGTGTCATTTGTCATTTAGTTTAAATAACGTAGCCTAAATAAACAGGGTGGAGGAGTCCATCATTGAGAACACAGCCCCAGGTCAAAACGAATATTCACTGAAGATCATCACTACACAGATGCCATTTTTTTTGTTTTCTTATTTTTCATACCTTGCTGATATGGCTTGGTATTAAGTTTTAATTTGTTTTTGTAATGTCTTAAATAGGTCCTAAGTTTTAACTTGACGAAACCTGTAGGAACCCTGCCACAGGAAGCAAGTGGAGGTTTAAATGCTGCAAACATTACAAACATATTTTTTATATCTTTATAGTAATGTGATGAGAGTAGCTGAAGGTGCCAAATTACAAACCAAGTTTTTATTGGAAGAGAGGACTGAAAGTGAGGACCACCACATGTTTGTCTGCATAGCAATTATCAGTGTACTTACAATATTCTAGCCAATGCAGGAATATATTATGCATTATTTCTCAGAATACTTACTAGGCCTCGGTAGTCAACATGGTTGGCATTTGTTGACATGGTATAATAATGAATTGGTATTTCCAAATTTTACTTTTCAAGGGAAATTCAACAATCCACATTAGACTCAAAATGACACAGACCGAGGTCCGTGTTAAAATGTAGACCAGTCAACTTTAGCAAAGGTGGATTGATTTGCACCCAAGCAATGTTGGAGGGCCATTATTGTCCAAGTGAGAGGAGGAGACTCCTTTGTAGGAACACAAGGTTGGGATTTTTTTCTTCCATCAATAAACAATTTTGAATTGCTGAAACCCATTAATGTCAAGGTCATTTCGCGAGCCAATGGCTTTTCTTATTGCAATTATTTCGACTCCATGCTGCTCCTTGCACAGAGTAGCTACGACAGATGGTGAACCAAAATAGTGACATTAAGAGCTACTTTCACACTCATGCCACACAGTTTTTTTGTTACAAGCTTTAATAACAAGGAGACAAATAGTACGATCAATTAACTTTTTATTATTATTGAACGCCAAAAAACAACAAATGGTTCATAACTGTCAAACGGAATTATTCATTTTCCAACTCAAATGAACCTGGAGCCTGGAGTACTTGTTGAGGTGGCAAAATGGCAAACTTCCTTTAATTGGCTCGAAGGGGGAAGGATTTCCCCATATATTTTCGGAATGCTGTGCAGCGCTTTCTTCTCTGTTTGAATATTAATCTCGTGCTATCAAACTTGAATGAAATGGTCCATTAATAGTCCTAATAATACATATCGTCACCCTCTTAAAATAATTGCCCAAGTCATTTTTTTGCACACAAAAAAAAGATTTAAATATATCATAAATATCGAATAATTCAATTTTTTGTTTCCTGACAAATCTGTGGGAGGGGGGGGGGGGGCTTGAGTGATTATTTTAAGGTGTCAATATGATTTTTATTTTTATATTTATTTAACCTTTTTTTAACCAGGTAAAATGTTTGAGATCTAATTCTCATTTACAAACATGACCTGGACAAGAAGCCCAAACAGAGCACATACATCACAATACAAATAAAACAACAAAGCACAACATAATTATAAAAAATAATAATAATAAAACAGGAGAAGGGCACTTATACTTATAGGAACAAGAACAGGTGTCGACTACAATTTCCTGAATCTTGTTTTTAAACAAAGAAACTGTCGTCTGTAAGATGACTCTGAGTTTGTTCTGTAGGGTGTTCCAATCATTTGCTGCTGCGAATCGAAAGGAATTACGGCCAAATATAGTAAGTGTTTTTGGAGGGGTAAACTTAATAAACTCACTAGACCTAGTACTGTAAGTATTCTGAGCAAGATGAAGAAGTGATGACAGGTAGGATGGTGTCATGCCAAGAAAGGTTTTATAGATAAAATACAAACCAGTGATAAAGCTGCAGTGTTTGAAGAGATAGCCAGCCCGCTAATTTGTAAAGATCGCAATGGTGAGTCTGAAATTGGGCATTTGTCACAAATCGGATAGCTGAATGATAAAGGGTGTCCAGTTTTTTAAGAGTGGAGTTTAGTGCTATTCTGTAAATAAGGTCTCCATAGTCAAGATTAGGCAACAATGTCATCTTCACTAGCATGCACTTTGTGGCATAAGTAAATGAGGCTTTATTGCGAAGATAATCTGGCTTTAACCTTAGCTTGCAAGTTACTGATATGTGTGGCAAATGACAGTGATGAATCCAACCAGATACCTAAATATTTATAAGAAGTGACAAATTCCAAATTTGATCCGTCAGCACAAGTAATATTAGGATGACTATTTTTTTCAAAAAGAAATCTTACTTAATTATAAAGAAATATAGGCCAGGTAGTAAGCTCTATCGCGCATGCTGTTACTATACAAAATTTGAATATTTTGGAGTGAAGCCCACCTACTGCCCAAGTGGGGCCCAACAAAGAAAGCCCACTCTAAGCCCATGCCCAGCCAAAGCCCAACTAGACCAAGTGGTGCCCATCTGGGCCCCAACTGTACGTGTTTTCTGGGAAGTAGCGTTGGGTTGCCAAAGATGAACAAAAATGACAAGAACAAATAAAGTTTGAGAGAGCACAGTACAGAGGCCACCATCCACAGCACCATCATTTGCTGTCTCTGGGTTCCATCTTAAGAAAGCATGGGATTTATTTCCATTACTATGCTGATGATATACAGTCGATGTGTGGCATTAAAGAAGAACATAGCATTTTCCTTCAAACTGCTTGTATTGTGTCTCTTATTTAGTCTTTGTTTAACCAGGTAAGGTTAATTGAGAACAATTTCTCATTTACGTTCCCACCCTGGAGGCCATTCAGGGTCCAGTGTCTTGCCCAAGGATACGTCGACAGCAGACAGCTGGAGCTGGGATTCGAAGCATTGACCATTCTGTCACTGGATGACCCGCTCTACCTCTACCAACTGAGCCACAGCTGCTCCTGTCTTGGAGACATTGAAACTTGGACGTGGATGGCCTTGCAACGTAACGTACTTTGGAGTCAGCCAGTCCTCCCTCAAACTTCTCTACTTGATTCAAAATGCTGCAGGAGCACATACACAACTCCTATTCAGACCCCCCAAGTTCATTTTAAATCTATAACGCCAAACGTATCATATTCAATGCAAGACAGTTTGAGTCCTCTATTTTATGAGTATAATATTTTTTTTCCATTAAAACCCTGACATATATGATCTGACTCATGCATTGCACGGATAATCCATTAGAGGGCAGTATCATCCAGCTGATGGCTTTTCCAGTGAACTTGCAAGATCGCCCCAATTGAGAAAGGAGAGACACCTATGCTTATTAATAGTGGGAAATGTTCTTTCTGATTTTTGCAAATCCCAATATAATTGATATGTCTGTTTATTATAATATTTTTGACAGTTACAATGTACAAATTTAAAGCATTGTAACCGGATGTATCAAATATGACATAATCAAAAGTCATATGTCAAAGTTCCATCCATCCATCCATTTTCTGTACCGCTTGTCCTCACAAGGGTCATCGAAGGGTATGTCGAAGTTGATTCTTAAAAAATTAAAATAAAATAAAAAATAAAAAATTATATATATATATATATATTTGTTCAAAAGAACCATAAATACTCTATTTACAAAGAAACTGAATTTCTCTCTTTTATTTCATGGTTCAAGCTTTATAGAGTTAAATTTTGCTATTTGCGTTCAAATCTCATGACTTACCCAGTGTCTCATTTGTTTTTACTGCTTTTTATTTTTAAATTATGTTGTGTCTTATGTTGGATTAGTGTTGCTTTTAAGTGCTCTAAAAATTGAACTGAGTGTACAGTATTATTGCTGTAATGGCCTACTTCACCTAATTGTGTGGCCACTAAAGCCATACAAAATGTGACCTCAACAGTTTACCTGCAAGTCTCCGCACGAACATGCACTGATGATGCTAAGTAGTTATAAATTCTCTTTAATGGGATCATTTAGTGTGCAGCCCACAACAGACCATAAAGATCATCTCCATGGAGATGTGGTGGGCACGGACCCTATAAATCAAAGTGGAACAAAGTCACATTAGTGATGCTTAATTAGGTGATGGCAATGGCAGCTGCAGAATTTCATGATTTTTTTTTTCTCCCAATGGTGAACTGTATGTTTGCAATTCTAAACTGAAGCCATGTATTGAATTGAAGAGAACAACGTGAACAAGCATGACTATATGTAGCTTTCACTGTATAAAACATGTTTGTTCTGAAAGACACCCCGGCAGGATGCGCTCACTGACCGCCACCTTGGCTCGCCGCCTCTCAGGAAGAGGAAGCAGCATCCAGGAGGCTTCTCTGCGAGGATGATTAATTCTGAAGGCACCTCCTGTCAGGAAGACCTTTCTGCTGATAGAAGCAACGTGTTCTGTCAGGCCTTTGAAATTCAAATGGCGTCTTTCACTTTTAGGTCTCGCTGACGCCTTTGAAAGTCCTCATAAAAGCAACACAACGGAGATGCGGACGACATGGGCTGAATGAGAACAAACAGACATGATCCCATTCCAGCCAAAAATAGATAACAGTGACAAAAGATGCAAACACGTAATCATCAAACTATTTGGCACACGTGTTACTAAAATAGATGACTAGGACTATTTTTGCGCAAATACTGTCATGTTTAATATATAATTTTTTCTGACTCCCCTTTTTATTTTTGAAGTGGGAGAATAAAGATGTCCCAATAAAATATAAATAGCTCACAGACATGAATTGGAGGAAGTAGCTGTATTCTTGAAATGTGACTTATGGACCGGTGTCAGCTCATCATGGCGCTATGGCGCTGCCCTACTGCTCAGCTGGGTCACATTAGCAGACAGGGAATTGATAAAAAAGTTTTTGCTATTTGGTATGGTGCAAGTTAGGTATATAGGCACAAGGTTTCCCCCCCCAAAAAACCCACCACAAACAAGTTGGGATTGCCCCCTAGTGGCCGATATGCACAAAGTTGAAAATGGCCGACAATAAGGATGAGAAGATCATATCTCAGCAACCACTTTATCTATGGACTTTGGTGTAATAAATTGATTCCTGAACTCATTATTCTATTTGAAGGTCATCGTCAAGGACATTGGCTATTCTCTCTGCACATATTCAAAATTTAACGTCAAACCCAGATGTTCAGGGCAAAAAAATAAAGTACTTTCCACATACTTTTGGGTGGAGCGCATGCATCACCTAACGTTAACCTCGTTCTGCAATAACTTCACATTTTTAAACAACAATAACAATATTCATACTGGGAAATGACAGGGTTCAATGTCAGAAGTATTGTATGCAGTAAATCAAAAGAATGATCACCTCACAGCATTTCAACCCTTAGCCTTGTAGAATAGATTACATTATTGTTGAGTTTTGCATTTAAATGACTTTAGGCTTCAGCATATTTCATGAAATAAAATATTTGATATATGGCTCACTCTTCCCAATAAATCAAACAATAAACATGACTTTGAAAATTCACTAAATCACGTTGATTTAATGAGCTGTCATCCTCCATTTGGAATGGATGTGCAACTGTGTCAACTGTGCTGTCAAAGTGTAACATGAATGGCATTTAGATGGCTCAGTGAACGATTGGTTTGCCCTCTATTAATAAGATGGCATGGTTATGCCATCTCAATTATTCTCAATGATGGTCTGTTTGTGCAGCATCTACGTTCACAGGTTTAGTTCCAGGATACATGACGGACAAATTGCCAAGCCAGCTCTGTGGCACATCATTTATATAAACATGCATTTATATCTATATACAGTATATGGAGAGAGCCATATTAGAGGTGGACGATACGTATCTTGATACATGAGGTGTACTACGATTAAAGGACTTATTTCAGATCACTTGTGGTTGTGATTCATGAATAAAATCCAAATCTTAAGAAATGTCTGATGCCACATGGAAATGTAAGAAATGTCCTAGATTAATTGGCAAATAGGAAACTCATGGTATTCCAGAAGAAAACAATATCACCTTCAATTATTCAGCAAGAAATTTGACAGTAAATGCAGTAAGTGATGAATTATTTATGTTGCCATTTATGCTGCGCGCATGAGTTGGCAAGATGGAACATTCATTGGACCATTGTTTCCTTTTGTTTACTCAGCATGAACAAGCACAACTTGTATCGACTCGGTAAAATTAGTTAGACCCAATACAAGAATTGCATACAAAATAAATGAATCTGCCTCTTACTTTCAACTGACACTGGTGTTTTCATTTGACCCATTGAGCAAATGTAACCACAGCGTGTGTTTGTGTGTGCAGGTGTCCTCTTGGTACGGTTCATTTTTAGGGATTTGGCTGTCCTCTGTAAATGTGCATTAAGGCTAAAAAATTATTTAACAGAGGACCATCCTCACTACGTAACGGCCTGAGGAACATTAGAGTGGTTGACAGATTTGAGACGAAGCGATAAACATTCTTCATGGTCGTCATCGCGATGACAACATTAAATTGAGGGTGCTCAGTGCACGTCAGCTTTTATTAACAAATGAAGCACTTTGCTCTCCTCCACTGTGACAATACCAAAAGTCACTCCTGTCACTGTACCCCATCACTCATGTTTTGAATGTCTGCTGTAAAACTTAGTGGCCCCAAAGCCACTATCGGTGTTAGCTTGTGTAGAACACTAAAAACCTTTTTTCATCACTTCTAAATAGCCTATCCTCATTTTTTGCTTGTACGGTTCAAGTACATGTCAGAGCATGCACTTTTTTCCCCTTTACTTGAGTACGTAAGTAACTATTTGAATTAGTACTTTACTTTTGTCAGTACTGGATGTCCGTATACTTTCCATCTCTAATTGCTGGTATATGTAAAAGTGAAAAAGAAAAAAAACAGTGGTCCACAAAAAGTTTTGAACCTCAAAGAACTGCAATACGCAGTGGCGGCAAGTGGAATTTCCGGCGCACACGCGCACTGCTAGCTAGCTAGCTAGCTACTGTGATGCCTCCTGTTTTTATGGTTAGTGTTTATTTCGTCTTGGAGAGGTTTGGTGAGTCCTTGCCACAAAATTCAATCATCTCTTTAAGTGCACCTCTGCCTTATTAACGTGATTAAAAACAAAAACAATGAAATATAGCCCAAATTATAACAAATAATAACTTTATTAACCTGTTTTTTTTAATGGCCATTCCTCAATATTAAGAACACAGAGTACGTTCTTGTGACGCAATGAATAGGGTCTTGGTAAGCCCGGTCTCAAGAACGTACTTCCCAAGCACGCATATCTCGCTGGCGTATTTCCGTAATTCATCGCAGTTATATCATGTGACTTGTTTTCAATGAATGTGCTACTATTTCAATGTTTCAAAATGTGTTTGAACAACATACAACGGTTAAAAACCTTACTTACGTCCTTGTGATTTCGTGATACGTCATCAATGGCGGCCAAAGTAATGTTCCAATCGAAAGTATGCATAAGCTGGATGTCATTCTTTTTTACTAGTTTAAACCAAGGATGCATCGTTTGTTGCTTGGTGAAGGCTTGGCTGGGAAAATATCCCAACATGCATTTCGTACTTCAAGGAACGAATGGCAGCGGAGGAGCATCACGTTTGTTCTTCTTTCATTTCCTGCAGACATAAGCACGGCATGTGCATTGCTGCAAGTACAGTATTCCCTCCCCTTTTATGAGCGTAAATAATAATAAATATTTAATGTGTAAAGTACATCTTTATTAAATCGAGTCCTTTTATTTACACAACTTGGTTTAAGAACTGCAATTTACAATATTATACATAAATATATTAATATATATTAAATATGATTTACTATATATTCAAAGATAATTTTTATAGATTTACCACATATTCAGGAGAATTTAGAACAAAACCTGCAACTCACATTGGTGTCTTTCTGGAACTTTTTTACAATATAATTCCAATTCCAATATTTCCAATATAATCCTAAATTGGATAAATCCCATGTATAATTTCAAATGATACTTCTTTAATATATGATATAATTATATAACATTTAGTCACGTGGTACACAGTTACGGCAAGGAAGCTCGCAGTAGGAATAACATCTGGGTATTCCGCCCGTTATTTGCTCTACCTTTATGGCTTTTTGCGTACTTGCAATTGATGACGTTTCATGAGATCACAAGGACGTAAGTGTGGACAAGAATGCATATTGAGAAACGGCCAATATATCACAGAAAATATTTGAAGTGCATCAATTTACCTCAAATTTAACAAATAAATAAATGAAAGCGCCATTGCCATCTGCTGCAGTGGATGTGCACAATTGCACTTTATTCTTGCGTTTGGGAGGAAGTGGGGGGAAGTTCCCCTGGTCACTTGATGAACTCGTGAGTAGTCACTTGATAGATGAGACAACACTGACACCTTCTGGCTGTTTCAGGGAAGGCCACCTTCTTGAGCACTGTTGCTAGAATCAACACTTCAAATAATTTTTGCTACAATTAAATGCAAGTGTTTTATATTTACACCAGTGGTCTTCAGTCAGGCCCTGCAAGACTTTTTTTTTCTGCTGGCCTAAACAGTATCAGCGGTACAAAGTCCTGACTTCTTTACTTGAAGAGGGTTTTGGTCATAATTCAGAAAATAGGCAGGAGTGTCATAAAAATAAATGTCACTGTGGTCTTATAATTCACTGCTTCTGACATCAGCTGTAATTGTGTAGCCTACTATAGTAATTTGCATTTTACTGGTACTTCTTGAATGTCGGTGTTTAAGTGGCTGTCTTCAGTTTCCATGGTGAGATACCCGTAAATTAGACTTGTTTGATGGAACCATTAGTCTTTTCAATCCTTTCATGACAAAGGTCACGAATCAATGCATGTTTTTGCAATGAATTATTTTCTACAAGTGTATTTATAGAAAAATGAGGCGCAGCAATTGAATTAACCCTCTTTGCTTCAAGGTCAACATAGGATAATTGACACAGAGCAATTATTTTCATTTTAAAGGTCATTATATGCTTCACATAACCAATTTCCCCTCCCTAACTAACCATCACATTTTCCACCATTAGATTCTCTTCGCTGATGGAGAAGACCGGCCTCAACCACAGGTTGTGACCAATAAACGCAATAGTGAATAAATGAACGAGATAAATCAAAGTGCAGAAATATTATAATTACAACTGAAATCTACACAATTCTAAGATTGAAAAAGGATTCTTTCAACTGTTCAGTACAGGCGTGTGGTCAAATTGCACTACCGCCATCATTAATATTCTTGCCACTCTTCCGACTGTGGCCGTTTATTGAATATTACGTCCACATGCTGTTAATTTATCTCCAGCTGTGTACAATTGGCTCAAAGAAAAAAAAACAGGCAAAGAGCACAATGAAACATGACATCTCGGATTCCTTATGATGGGGCTGCAGCCCATCTGTAAGAGCCAGAGAATGGTGGGTTTGAGTCCCCTTGTGGATAAAAATAGCAATTAGTTGTTGCTCGTTTGCTTGCTGGCTTCTGCCAAGGTGCCCTTAAGCAAGCCCACTTTTTGGTGGTGGAGTGGTCAAATCGAGGTCTTCATCCCACATTGCACAATTACGCACATTCGATTAATTGTAGACTCTAAATTGCCTGTAGGCATGAATATAAATTATAATGTACTCATTACTGAACATGAAATGATGCACAGTACCAAAAGAGCACATCGGATACTCTTTTATTAATTTAATCTCCTGCTAGGCTTCCAACCTTTTTTAAACTCTATTGGATCATTACCGGCTGAGAAACAGACCCTCAGAGACGAATCACTCAGTGTTTGGACAGATATTTTTTTCTCCCCTTGACATAGACCATATGGACTGTATACATTCTCTGTATATATGCTGATGATGCTGGAGGGCTACTACATTAATAAAAACATCACGCAATCATACAGGTGGGAATCAAAACATGCAGCACACTGCCTGCACAAAATCTGTAAAGCATGTAGCACATAGGTCACACATCACAAACAAAAACGCGCTATATTTGTATTGATTATAATTAAATTGAACAATGGACAGATATTCATGACCTATGTAGGCTAGAAAATTAACTCATTCACTGCCGTTGACGGCTATAGACGTAAAAAATTCATTTGAACTATTGCTATTAGTTTCACATTTTTCCCACTTTTGTTAACAAGAGTATGGAAACCTAAAATTACATTTAGAACAGATATAAAATTTGTGATTAATCGTGAGTTAACTATTGAAGTCATGCGATTATTACAATTTTTTTTTTTAAATAATCGTCTGACGGCCAGAATTTTTTTATAATATATATTTTTTTTATTAGGGGCATCAGGTGATTAAAATGTTTAATTGTAATTAATCACATGAATTCACTAGTTAACTCAAGAGTAATCAAGAATTTTATATCTATTTTAAATGTACAATACATTTTTTTCTAAGTTTTCATACTATTGTTAACAAAAGTGGAGAGAGAAAAAAAGTGAAACTAATAGAAATAGTTCAAACGAATTTTTGACGTCTACAGCCGTCAATGGCAGTGAATGAGTTAAACAGATCCCATACAAACACTGCAAGAACATTAACAGTCTACTTGAGGAAGAGTTCATCATTAATACATAAATGACTAATATTCATTTTATATCTACATCTTCAAGTATAATTTTTTTGAGTGCCACTAAAAATCTCATCCAGGCGTCAGAGTTACTCTGATTAATGGACCCAGAGAGCCTAGAATGAATGAATAACACGATTCCTGGGAACAATTATTTTGAGGTGAGGAGTCTGAATTAAACATTGCTTTCGTCATCTTTGCACATTTTGAATTTGCAGGACACACTTAGGCATTTGTGTAAACCAGTGAACATCAAGTTGCTCCCATCTTATGATGTGCAAATTGTGAATGTGAAAATCACTTGCGTCATTCCAGGAATATGGCGTGACATGTTTGAATGTTCTTCATTTACCATAATTTTTTTAAATTATTTATGGACCGCTAATTAATGCCACTGAGAAAGAAATAAGAGGGGGGTGGGGTGGGGTGGGAAGCATTTGCCAGCTAATTCTTATAAAATGTCATTGAATTACTGTAAAAATCTATTACAGTATATTACTTTATAAAGTAAAAAAATATAGTAAAATAAGAAAATTATTACTTCAAATAAGCAAAATTATCTGCCAACTGAACAAGAAAATTGTACTTAAATTTACCTGGAGGATTTTGAAAAATAAGGAAATAATACTATGCCCATATCAACCACAGCGGTCTTCCAAAAAGTATTTTTAGACTAAAAACAAGTAATATTTACTTTTTTCAAGCTGTAATAAATATAACTATTTTGTGTCAAGCAGGTGTAACAGGTCCCATTTTCACTGTCTTTGGTATGACGCAGCCAGGGCTTGAAACCCACAACCTCAAAGTCTGAGGGTAGGCACTCTACCACTACCACTGAGCTTGCACTGAATACAGGAAAAAAAGAGCTCAGTAAATATAACGAAAATAACTGGCTGTTAACACTCAATGCCAAGACTGCTTGATCAAATAAGATAATTAAATAATAAATATCTTAAAATAAGCACAATACAATTTTATTTTAAGTAAAAATAACTTGTCAAAGCAAAGTAAGGAAATTTTGGTTAAATAAAAAAATATATATCTTACTTAAGATTTCAGTTTTTGCAGTGTATATATATTTTTTTTTACAAGTATTTACTGTATATAAATTACAGTTACTTACTGTATTGTTATGTATGTACTGTTATTTATTTTTTTAAACAGCAGTTCACTGTAATCTAGTTTACAACTGTTTCTTGTATTCTAATTTAATATAAAAATGACATTATGTCATCAAATCCATCCATTCATTTTCTTAACCGCTTATTCCTCACAAGGGTCTCAATGGTGCTGGAGCCTATCCCAGCTTGCTTTGGGGAGTAGGCGGGTACACCCTGAACTCAACTGGTTGCCAGGTCGAAGGTCACACAGAGACAAACAACCATCCACACTCACAATCACACCTGGGACAATTCAGAGCGTTCAATTAACCTGCCATGCATGTCTTTGGATTGTGGGAGGATAACCCGGAGAAAACCCACACAGGCACGGTGAGAACATGCGAACTCCACCCCGGACTCGATCTCACGCCTTCAGCACTGGGAGGCAGATGTGCTAACCAGTCATCCACCACAGTAATGTTGCCTGTTTATCAGAGAAGTACGATGTGAAGATGCTGCAGACTGCCCCCGCGCTAAAATATTTCTCACCAATTCGCTGAATTCTTGTCCTTGTTCCATTGACAGTCCAGGGTCCTCTATTTGCGTCTTCTCCTCTAGAGAGTTTTACAGTATTTACATGTAATCCACATATATACTGTACATGCCAAAACATAGTTGCTGTCAAATTTACAGTATTTGACCACTACTTTGTTATTACCCATGATGCACTTTGTTTCACCCGTAATGCATTGCGGTTAATATTGTAAAATTGAAAAACAAGATCATGCTGTAAATTTGTACTGTAGATTTTACAGAAAATTGTTACAGTGTAAATCATTTTTTTCTTATAGTTGAATATACAATAATTACATTAATTAATATTTTTAATGTGGTTTTTTTCCCAGCGCAATACCTATATAATACATATTTCTATTACCCTTTTTTTTATTTATTATTCTTTGTGATTTGTGGGCAGTAGTCTTGCACTGTGTGCCAGCCACCACTGCTCTATTTATAACAAACCTATTTTGAAGCATAAAAATCAGGGGGGAAAAAAACGATTTTTATTCAATGTACTGTAAATTCCTATATGTTGTCATTCAAAGTGTAGTTCATCAGAACACCAAATAGTTGTGCATTCAAACTTCGACATGTGTCGGGTTCAAGAACATTTCAGAAAACTATTGACAGTAGCACAGTTCCGCAGGTAATTTGTAATTGTGTTACCACAACGTCTTTGAGTTCTTGTTAATTTATTCAAATGAGTTTGATGAAGTATGAGTTTGATGAGCCACTGTAAAAACAACACACCCCCATTTGACCAACCAATCAGCCTTGGTTAGTGCAGCCCGCCCCCTCAAAGTTCCAGCCTGGCTCAGCAAGACCCTGCTGCTGAGATAATACTGGGATGCCCCCTTGGGGAATTTAATAACCCCGGAAATTGTTAGTGGTGGAAAAAAGCACAAACTGAACTGACTTACCAAGGTAAATTGAAAAGTTCTCCAAAAGTTCCGGCGGTGGTAAAGCCCCTCTGAATTAGATTGTGAAGACGTTTTGCCTCTCATCCAAGAAGGCTTCATCAGCACAGTTCAGTTGATTAAGACTGCGCTAGTCTGCATTGTCACTCGCCAAGTTTTAGTTGAAGTAGCATGAAATGTCAAATAAAAGTACTCACGTGGAGGAGAAATTGTAGAAATCGGACTTCAAATGTCGTTTATTCTTTTAAAGTTCTATCGTGAAAAAAGGTAACAACGATTTTTTTTTTACATCTTTATTGGTGTAGATCCACAACATTAAAAATCTGATCATTGCTACGTCATACATACAGAGGCCATAAAAGTGCAGAATCCAAAAAAGCAAATCCACAGGTGAGAAACTAATAAATAAGATAAAAATCATATGCAATATAAATTTTTAAGACTAAATCCATTTTCTTCTCTTTTTTTTTTTTGACGAGTGACATGACCAATGAGGTTTTTTAAACTTGATCTGTCCATTTTTCATGCTTTGACTTGTGAACAAAATTTTTTGATATGCATTATTGTGGCAGTGAACTCAACTCACTTCACACCAAGCAGAAGTTTGGTAGCTAGTGAATAATTCTTAAAAAATAAAAAATAAAATATAAGGAGGCTTCAAGTTGTTTATTTCCACTCCCAGTTGAGGCTTGCTTTAAAAATAACATAACACAAAGAATTACACATCAGATTTAACTTAATATAATATATACATTGCAAAAAAACAATTTTTTTTCTGACAAATACCATCGGTATTGCTGTGTTATAACCAGGGGTGGGTGCGTTAATTAATTTTGAGTGTCCATCATTGGGCAGTCGTCAACGGTCGGGTCGGGACACCCTTCCGTCATCGTTAATATTTCAAGCCGCCGAATCAAATTGTAATTGTCAATCCATCGACGTAACCAGGCATCTGTCATTGCTAAATTAGAACAGCTATTTTAAAACCGACAGTAAATTTCATGGGCGCAGTCCGTCAATCGTCAGTCTGTCCACGTTATTTTAACCATGCTTCCGTCACGCTAAATTACATTTTGTCACCACTATGTTTTATTATTAGTTTCCTCACTAATTAGATGTCCTTTCAAAATAAATGTTATTACAACGAATGCTACTATCTATAGGACATTACAGAAATTGAAATTTTCACTTTTTAAAAATTGTTCATTCGCAAAGAAATTAGGGTAAAATTATGAATTTTTACAGTTAATTTCTCAGTAAATTAAATTTTTACATTTGATTCCATTAAATAACATTTAAAAATTTTAACAATCAATATATGTATTTCCAATGGAGGTTTTTTTTGTAAAAGAACAGAAATATTGTGTGTTTTTACAGTTACAGTGATTTTATGTTATTTTACATTTGACATGTAAAATCAGAGTTTATTTTTGTAAATTAAATGATATTTTTAAAATGCAGGAAAAAAACGAATATTCTGTTATATTACAGTTTTTTTTTTGTTTTTTTTACAGTGTACAGTATGTGGACACGGTCATTAACTGCCATGAATAATGTCACACATGGCCAACAGATTAAATACTTCCCCTTTTTAGGACCCTTAGCTGTCCAATAATCTGTTTGATGGAAAATGATGCATAGATAAACACTCGATGTCTCATCCGTGCTGTGAGCCAATGGGAAGAAACGTAGTGCAGGGCGGCCATCTTGGGACAGAGCTGCTCGATCACTCATAACATTAGTCAACGGTGCATGGACTTTAAAACCACTGTAGATGTCTCAACTCTACCAAATTCTCAACCAATTTTCATTTTTGTTGTTAGAGATGACGCGAACAACTATTCCGTGTTTTAAAGAATAAATACATTTAAAAATTCTGCCTGAATCATAGACACTCTAATAAGGTTTGTAATAAACCAATCCGTTTTTAAATCCGTCAAGAATTCAGAAGGACTAACTTACCACGTAAACAATTTCAATCTACACTTGTAGCCCTTACTATCGCAAAATCGGGCTGGGGGGGGGGGGGGGTTGTCTGGGGGTTTGGGGGCCTGGGGGCGGCTGGAGCTGGGTTGTGGTGGATGGGGAGCGGTGCGGTCGTGGGGGGAGCGGGGGCTGTGAGCCGGTGGGGTGCCTGGCGGGCCGGCCGTTTCCCGTCCTGCTGCGTTGCGTTGGGGACGCGGGCCGTGTTGGGGTGGGGGGTGCTCCTGGCTCCTGGGTTTGCTCTCCGGGGGTTGTCCCTTGGCGCTGCCGTGGCCTGGGGGGCCCTGATGTATTGTGCTTGCTCTGTCCTGGCCGGGGTCGACGGCTTACCTCTTTGGTGGAGGTTTTCATGCATGCCAGATCCACCACACCAGCATCTATCAAAATTCAAACACAATCTGCTTCCTCCCCTGGCCGTTGAATCGATGTAGGCTGGCGTCTGTGGATCTCACTCTGCTTCGTTTGTCCTTCCTTCCTTTCCTCAGTCTGTCCTTTGGTCTCTTGAGGTCTCCCTAATTTGTTGGAATTTAGATGTTTCTGGGGTTGGTGAAAGACTCTGGTTGGTAACCCGGTGGGTAGTAGGTAATGTCTGGTCGCTGCTGGATTTCACTTTCCTTTCTTTTCTTTGATCCTTCCTCGGGTCTCCTGACAACCTCACGACTCTAGCTGGATTCTGAAGTATTCAGTTTAGGGGAACGGTATGGGATTTTTAATAGGTTTTAGGTGAACTAATGATTACACGCTCACACGCACGCACACGTGCACACACACACACGCACGCACAAATGCACACACGCACACGCACATACTCACCACGAAAGAAAAAATAATAATAATAAATTAAAAAAATTACAAAATTAAAATATTTTAAAAATTGTTCAGAAGGACTACTTAGCTGTAACGTTACGTGCCTGATGTAAAATGAGCACTAAAGTAATAATTGCATACTACCTCAGTGACTGTTATAGATTTTTTACATTGTTGTGTTTTATATTTCCGCACTTTTTAAGACTTGTAATTTGATGATACAACACTATGTTATTTGACACTTTGTATGTTGTTTGTATGCAATTTTAACTTGCTCTGTTATCTTATTTTATGGGGACTACAGATGGAAACTAGCATTGTGCTAAATCTGGTGCAGCCATCTTCTTAATGTTACTGCACACTGTCCTTTTAATAAACTCAAACTTCCGGCAATGCTTTTTCTGTCAATTGTTTGAAGTTTCTCGTCATTCGTTAATTATCAACAAAACAGATGTCCGTCATTGATGGATTGACAGACCTTCCATCACTATTGACGGAATACCCACCTCTGGTTATTCTTCTTCACGCAACGGACATTTGAACACAAACATTGGAGCAATACATATAGACAGATTAAATAACAATACACATATTCTTTAGCTTCTGCAAAGAATGGCCGATATGACCCGAAGGCGCACATACCAGGAGCAGCACAATTTCCATTGAATCAAAGCAACAAATTTGGCAAAAAAAAATAAACAAAACTGTTCAATTCTTTGCGCTTTTTGAAAATATGTGTTCTTTTTCTTATTAACTCATTCACTGCCAATGACGGCTATAGACGTAAAAATTTTATTTCAACTATTAATTTCACTTTTTTTCCCACTTTTGTTAACAAGAGTATGAAAACCTAGAAACATTTTTTTGTTAATTTGAACTGATATCAAATTTGTGATTCAGGTGATTAATTACAATTAAAAATTCGAATTGCCCCTAATTAAAAAAAAAAGAAAATAAAAGATTATACAAAATTATACAAAATTAGGGGCGTCAGACGATTACATTTTTAAAATTGTAATTAATCGATTAATCACAAATTTTATATCTGTTATAAATGCACAATAAAAAAATCTAGGTTTTCATACTCTTGTTAACAAAAGTGGGAAAAAAAATATGAAACTAATATAGTTCAAATGAATTTTTGACGTCTATAGCCGTCAATGGCAGTGAATGAGTTTGATGGCATTTAAATTCATTACATTGACATTTTCCTTCTGACAATGTCAATCAAATTGAAATCCTTAAGCATTTAATGTATTTGTAAAGATACACTTTACTGAAGCCTAACCTAATTATACCGCGCATGGGTGGCAATCACATCATAGTCATTGTTGCCATGTCATAAATCAGGAAAACTTCTAAATGACTTTACAAGGTTGACAATGTGTGGTATAGGCTTTAGACGTTGTTGTAATATTACATGATCCCTTGTTGTGCTGCCACAAACACGTCTGAGCAAGGTAAATATTTGGAGTCTGGTAAATTCTTGAGATTGATGAAAACGGAGCTGACCATTGTGGCTTCTTCCTGCATGGACTCCCGCCGATGAGACTGGCCTGTGGACAATAGGCCCGACAACCTCTTGGGAAACTTCACACTGAACATCAGGTAGATGCAAGGATTTGCGCAGCTATTGAGGCTGGCAAGAAGCATCAGGATGGTGAAGGTGGCATCTGGTAGCAAGATGAAATTCAAAAAGTAAACGTGACAAGGCAGCTAGCTACGCATGCTGTAATTTGTCAGGGTCATATTTTATGGATGGCTATTCCATTTTTTCCCCCTCTTGAGTAGTCACCGATATTAAGTCAAATTAATCAGCTAAATCCGATACCATTAGAACCCCCCTATAGGCTATCCCAATATATCAATCAATTAGTCTTTTTTTTTATAGCCTATCACCTTTCATACATTCTAGGTACCAGACAATTTAAATGTCCATAATACAATAAAAAGAACCCCCCCCCTCCCCCCAACACACACAAAAAAAACATGGCGGGGCACAGAGAAACCATGTGAGGAAAGGCACCCAGGAAACACTGGAGCTAAAAACTAAAAGACAACAAAATAAAAACAGTTAAAGGCAAAAAAAATAAAAAATACAGAATAAAAGGCAAAACCAAAGTTAAAAGACAATATGACAAAATTAACTGGGAATTAAGAAAAACAAAATAAAAGCTGTTAAAATGATAATTTAAATGCCAAACTAAAAATGTATCTTGAGCCTCCTCTTAAAAATATCAATAATCTCTGCGGACCTTATACCATGTACCATTTCCTTAAAATTGCATGAAATTATTGGGAATTCTCTATTCTTCAAAATTCAAATTTCTAGCTCCTGATTGTAAAATGGCCACATGCAGGCGGTCGACACTCTGGTATCTGTTGCAAGTACTGATACCTTCAAATAAGCCCGGGTTTCGGACCGAATTTATTTAAAAAAAAAGAAGAAAAGACGTGCAAAGAAAAAAACAAATCAACAACACATTTGGAAAATCCCCTTTGTGACTTTGTGGCCCTGTGTGAAAAAAAAAATGTTTAAAAAAATGGTACATTTCCAGCAGCTGGGGCGCCAGAAAAATACTGAAAAATACCAGAAAATTAAATTCTCGTAAAATTATAATTAATAATTAAAGTACAGTTTTTAACTGTAATTTTAACAAGATAGTATGGAATATAACAGTATATGACAAAAAAATAAAGTGATTAATCTTAGATATTGGGTTTAAAATTGCAACAGTTAACTGTTAGGGTAATTTTTACCCCTTACGAAGCTCTCAAAATGCTTTACTTTTTGAATACCAGTAGTCACCCACCTTTTGATGACACAGCAATAGGAGTTCAGTATTCGCTCGATGATAATTCACCAAGGGGATCGATCCCACAACCTCAGGGATACCAGACGGCCACTCTACCACTGATTCAATGTATAGTAGGTAGTGCTGATTACCCAGCAGAAGTGGCATTCATAAATCCAATTGATTTGCGTATTCACCCTCTCAAGCTTTCTATTACCATTTTCTTTTACAAGAAAGTAATTGTCTGTTATTTCACAGTATTTTTCTGGCGCCCCAGCTGCCGGAAAATTACCATTTTTATTCTTCTGTTATTTCATATTAGCGTTTTTTTTTTTTCAAGAGAGAAAGTAATTGTTTGTTATTTCACAGTCTTTTTCTGGCGCCGCAGCTGCCGGAAAATTTAAATTTTTATTATTTTTTTTTACAAAAAAGTAATTTTCTGCTATTTCACATTAGCATTTTGTTTTTGTTTTTTAGGAGAAAGTAATTGTTTGTTATTTCACAGTATTTTTCTGGTGCCCCAGCTGCTGGAAAATTTAAATTTTTGTTTAAAAAAATGTACAAGAAAGTAATTGTCTGTTATTTCACAGTATTTTTCTGGCGCCCCAGCTGCCGGAAAATTGCCATTTTTATTTTTCTGTTATTTAATATTAGTTTTTTAATTTATTTTTTTCAAGAGAAAGTAATTGTTTGTTATTTCACGGTATTTTTCTGGCGCCCCAGCTGCTGAATTTTTTAAATTTTTGTTTAAAAAAATGTACAAGAAAGTAATTGTTTGTTATTTCACAGTATTTATGTGACGCCCCAGCTGCCGGAAAATTGCCGTTTTTGTACGTTTTTTTTTGTTTTGTTACAGTGTATCTATTAATTAACTATGTTATTTATTTATTAGTTTAGCCTATTTAATGACAGCCTTACTTCCCGTGGGCGCCTCTTGGTCCCACACGGACCACAGCTGCACGGTGAAGAAGGGCGTCCAGCAGATGATGTAAGTAAGCACAATGACCACAGTCATCTTCACAGTTTTGGCCCTGGCCTTGGACACTCCTGCCCCGCTGCAAGATCGGGAAGACATCCCCTTCGTGCTCGCGTCTTTTTCCACGACGTACTGCGACTTGAAGTTGGAAGAGTAAACGGCGAGACAAATGCGCACTTGGCACACGACGACGGAAAGAACAGGTAAGACAAATATGACCAAAGTGGTCCATGTCACGTAGGCTCTCAAGCCCCACGGAGTGACGAATCTGGCCCAGCAGTCATACACGCCCGGAGCCACTTCGAGTCGAGAGAAAATGAACACCTGAGGGATGCCGCCAAGAAAGGAGACGCACCAAGCGGCGCACACGGTCCTGTTCCAGCGCGCCCGGTGCCTCTGGAAGGTGACCATGGGATGGCAGATTGCTTGATAACGGTCAACGGTCATGGCGACGATCATGTAAGTGGAGGCAAACATGCCGACAACCTGCAGGTACTTCACCGCGCGACACAAGGCGTCCGGACCCACGAAGCGGTCGGTGATGTCCCACATGAGCTGCGGGCAAACTTGGAAAAAGGCGACCACCAAATCGGCGACGCACAGGTGGAAGACGAACACGCGCATCCTGGAGAGCTGCTTCCTTCTCTTCCACAACACCAGCAAGAGCCCGAAGTTGAGGACACCGGCGCTGATGAAGATGACGGAGAGGAGCGCTACTTCTACTCGAGCCAAGCGCTCGTCCCTTGGTTCGTTCTCAGGGTGCGACTTGTCCAAAGGGAGTTTGGTGAGGTTGTCGCTCGGCCAATCCATAGAGGCGCGTCCCAGGTGACCGTATATGCGTCAACTGGATTAGGAGCGGTCAGATCGAGTGTTGCGCATTTTCAGTCGACGCATAGAGAAGTGATAGAAGATGACACATCCATGTTTTATATCTTCTCTGCAGGTTGGAGGAGGAGCAATGCCTCACAATCAACTGTTTGTCTCTCTGAATGAGGATTTACAACATATATGTTGCTCAATTTACCAAATCCTGCGCACCGACAGAACTGGGATTGTTTGTGGCATTTGCAACAGGAAGAATTGCAATTATTTATTTGTTCATTATTGCTTTATTGGTATATACTGTTTTGATCAATCCATATCAATTTCACACTTTATTTTACGATTTAATTTAAGTGTGAAATAGAAAAAAAAAATACTACCTATTTCCGAGCAAACCACGCCAACTTCCGGTTCAGGCCACGCTCCCGCCAAATACATACAGATAATTTTGATGTATTGAAAAGATACAGTACTCGCTCATCCTCAACATTAGTTTCTAATATTCTTTATGAGAGGTTTAAAGGACAAATTTGAAAAAGCTCATAAATCTAATAGACGAATGGAATGACGAGAAATCCATTGATAAGGAAATAAATATGTTGCTGTGTAAAACTACTCATCAAATAACACTATTCAAATTAATTTATCTCAGGTGCAGGACTGTAGTGACAGCAAATGACTTATATGCTGCCACAAGTTTCACTTTTCTTTTGGACAAATGGTCATCAATAAATTTAGAAATGCAGATAGTTATCAGTGTCCTCGAGGACACATTCTAAATTACACACAAATAAATACATCAAATAAAGTTGGCCAACAAAAATATTTCCAACAACTGATGGATAGAACATATTCTTTATAAATGTCAGACTATTTATAGTATAAATCAAACACTGGGCTGTGTTGAGTATATAGCCTGTAGAACACGAGAGTGGGAACAAAATCTTTACAATGATGCTTAAAACATTCAAACTAACCATTACTTGCCATTTAACGAATTGGAGGAAACGGTAGACAAATATGCAAATTAAATGCAACAAAAATTACCAGTAATGTATTCTGCACTGTGATGCTGTTTGCTGCATTTTTATGTGGATGTATAAAAGCCGCCCTGTGGTATCATTATGAATGAAATTGCATTCATCAATAAGGATGCATGTCTCCGGTAATGTTCATTTGCCATATACGGGAGAAAATTCAATACTAAATGCAAGCAGTGCCATTACGGGCTTGATTTGAAAGATTTCAAACTGGTATTGTCAGTCACAGACGCACATCCATGCGCACATTAGGACTCCACGTAACTGAGAAGTTCTTCCTTGTCCATCTGATAATGACTTTTCTTCCAGATGTTGCGAAGCTTCTGTAAAGTTGCCCCGATCTCCTTGCCCGTGACGACGCCCATTTTCCTGAGATCATGTCCGCTGATAGGGAAGCGAGGGACGGTCCACATTTGGAGTTGGGCCAGCAATTTGGGCTCACCTTGATATTTTAGCAGTTCACACACTTTGCAGCGAGTATCCAGTTCGCGGCTCTGTAAAAAACGGTGACAGAATTCCATCAATGAAATTGTTCTCAATGGGATATAAGGCACAAGAATGAGATTTCTACATATCTTTCACAATTAAAAGCTCTCACATTTATTTCATGCTGCAAACGCCGTCAGATCGAAATGCTATTCAAATGAGGGGGTGGTCCTAAGCGTGTTTTGGGTTGGGCTCCGCTGTTGCAAACTGCCGAGAATGAGCGGCTCGGCAAACAAGAAAGTCTAGCTGACTTGCATGGAGAGCTCCAGCAATGGACGACTATCTTGTCTACTGTCACCACAACTTGTTGTCGAGCAACTCAAGTCGCAAGTCGTGGTGACAGTGGACAATATAGTCGTCCATTGCTGGAGCTCTCCATGCAAGCCAGCTAGACTTTCTTGTTTGCCGAGCCGCTCACTCAACCAATGAAAGGCAGCTTGCAACGGCGAAGTCCAACCCAAGACACGCTTAGGACCACCCCCTCATTTGAATAACATTTTGACCTAACAGCGTCTGCAGCATGAAATAAATAAAGTGAGAACAGCGTGTTTTTATTTATTGATTGATATTTAATTCCATTTATATATATTTTTTATCTCGTTTTTATTTTTTTATTCAGGGATATATATATATATATATATATAGTTTAATTCTATTTTTTTTTATATCCATTTTTATTCATTTATTTATTTTTAATTTTAGCAGTTTTGGTCCTTCATACCTCGCTGCTTATGCAATTCCAAATCTAAAATGACACATTCGAAATTATAAAACATGCTGCATTTGTAATTGCTTATCATCAACGTTGTCAGGCTGAAACATCCTGCGGCGATTTTGGTCAATTCCAAAAAAAATTCACAAATCGATACTACTGGTTAGTCCCCAAGCGGGTCTGTTATTTTTACAAAGTACTGACCAATCAAAATAGTTGAAAATGGCTTTCTCTCTCTTTGACTCTGCAATTTGATGGCTCAACAAACATGCCATTGTTTTGTTTTCCTGAAAAGTGTTGCTTTTGGAGATGCGGGTTTTCTGCATGACGTCGGCAACGTATATAGTCATTTGAGTGCACTTCCGTGAGAAATCCTAGTGCAGCATAACATCTCACTGATATAATAATAGTGTTCACTCATCTCCCTCTGTGCTTATTTTTCAAGCGCCGTGTGGCAAACCGCTACCGTACAACTGAAATGAATTTCAAACAGATGATATGCTTCATGTTTGTGGCAAACTCCACATGCTTGACAAAACATGACAGCAGTGAGACACATGAAAGCCTGAAAAATAAATAAACAGACAAAGAAGTGGATAACGGAATGGTGGCCACATGAGGCAATACTACGATATAAGCAGACATTTGCAATGGCCTTTTGTCGCACACCATATACTATATCAAGAAGCTCAAACTTACATCTATAATGAAGTCTGTAAAGGTTTTGAGGCCATCTTGCTCGTCGTCACTCTTGCAGAGATCTTGTCTGTATTTGACCAGAAACAGAGCCAGAGTTTTCTCTTCTTTGGACACCCGCAGTCGAACGTCCATCTTCTCGACCTCCTCTGAGCGGCGGCAGAGAGCTGCGAGGATGGTCATGGGTTTGGGAGCGTGACCGTTCGCATTCTGCCACACCCGCTTCATTTCAGCAACGTTGCCGTCAGGAGGTAAACCTGAGGACGGACAGGGAGGAGAGTAATGATCTCTTCATCATCATTAGGCACAGTGAACGTCTGCTTTTCACGACGGGGTCGGGAATGCGCCCTAATGTTACCATTTTTGAGCTCAGTTTGAAGAACCGATGAAAACTGGTCCTCTTAAACCACATCTGACTAAAGTGTGGAGTAAAGACAGTTTTTAGGGCCCAAAAAGATAATGCACTGAAAAGCACTTCAGCTTGAGGAATGAGAATTGATCCACTGCTCAGTCAGTCCCAGCTCCACTCAAACGCCCACAGTGTGAAGAAATGCGGTGCTCAATTGATTCCTCCAATTTCGATTCAAATGACACATGCCGGTTTCATTGAGTGCTTTTAAAGAATTTTTCCATCACTTAATCAAACAATGCAGCTCCTTTCAGAGTGAAACTAAATGAGTGTAGGACTCGACACCGTTCTATTACACTATTGATTGTTGACTCATTGCTTTAGAGCTCGTTTCATGGGCACGTGTCATATGTTTGAATCTTATTTGATTGCCTTTTCAAAAATTAACCAGATTGTACAAATTGGTGCATCCAATTGGGTTAAGCAATTAGGTTAACTTTTGTTCCCATGTTTTGCCTGATTAGGAAATTACATCACCTCGTTTAAGACCGTTTCTTTACTTTATCTTTTGTTCTTTGTTTTTATTTCCTACCACAGTAGTTAGAGTTTTTCTTCTTTTAAGTTAAGTACATTTTCCCAAATTGATTAGAAAATGAACATGCACAAAATCAAAACCTGATTGTGCACTGTGTTTGTGTTTTATCAATTTATATTAACCTCTAAGCTGAACAAAGAACTCACAAATTGTTAAAGGGCACAACCTTCATTTTTTTTTTTTTTTAAACCTTTTGTCCTTTTTAAACCTTCATTTTGATGACTGATGTATCGAGGTTAGTGTCTGTTATCCTGATAAAATTATCCAAAAAATGATGTGGTGCTCTGCAGATTAGCTCAAAATTTATTTAAATATTAAATTTGAGTCTCCGACAATAAATGCATCAATTAAGTATTATTAGATAATTATTAATTTAATAATTAATTGAACCGATTTACCCTACCTATGGCAGATTAAATTCTCCTGGCAGGTTGATGCAACATTTCAAGAATACATACTTGAAGGCACGAGTGCTACATACAGTAACTGGCAAGAGTGAGACTTAACCAAATCGCTTACGCCTAACACAAAAGCTGCAGTATATCCCTAACTTTTTGTGAGCAGTTTGTGTCACCGTAACCAATTTTTGATTACCTTGCTCCTAAAACAAAACCTTTGGACGAGAATAGTTTTAAGCAGATGGCATTTGGAAACACATTGCTTTTATGCTTAAACGGAATAATTGGCCATTAAGAACATTTTTGCTTGACCATAATCCGACCAAATCATACATATTTTATACATCGTTAAATAAATAAAATACTGCATAACATTACAGCTCTCTTAAGAAATTCGAGCAGTACCTCCATATTTTGCAGGAAGGTTATAAATTGAATGCATGTTTTCATTCAAATGAATCAACACGAACCAGAGATGACAATCACAAAAGTTATATTTCAATTAGAGCTGTCAAATAATTAAAATTTTAACCAGATTAATCACATTTTAGAATTTTGATCAATCACGATTAATCACTTCATTAAAAAGGCTTTTTTTTTTTTTTAATGTGGCCGCCAAATTTAAAGAGCACCTGTTATGTGTTAATTTTTTCGGCATTTATTGTTATGAGGATGTCTTCAAAAATGTGTATCCACTACACACGCTCATTCTCTTTTCTAATCAGTTAATTGTGCTTTCTGCATTCCCTCATATGTCATTCGGATTTGTATTCTCCACGCTTTTTTGCCATGCAATAACTCACACATAATTCTTTGGATTTACACCGTTCAAATTTAAAATTTCTACAAAAATTCAAACCATCCTGGGTATATAGATCGTCTGATTCCTCATTACTTACAAGTTTTCGCACAATTGAACGTTAAATATCAACTTTTCCGCATTCATTTTCAATAGGACAGACATTGAAATGTTTCTGTTCTTTCCAAGCCCACTTCCATGCATGCAACTTATCATCATTACCAGCTGTCAAATACTGCTCAGTGGCGCAATTGGTAAAGTGCATTGTCCAGTAGGTCATGGGTTCGAATCCCACGTTAGACTGGCTGCAGTTGAAGTTTTCCTTTTTTCATTTATCATTCAACTACAATTAATAATAATTTTCACATCATTTATCTTTCAATTTACTTCACAAGCATTCCACATGCATTAAAATATTAGCATTCAGCTATTAGCATTCATTAATGAATTAGTATAATAGTACGTCTCACCAATGTAATGTGCCAGCCCCAAGCTGTACATCATCTCCAGCAGCTCAGCAGCATGGTGGCCAATCGCAATCTTTTTTAGCTCCACCCAAATCCGTTCCCCTGAAATGCCGGCGAGCCCAATGCTGTGGGCTCGAATGGCCTCCAGCGTCTCAGGTTCATGCTCATCGGGTGTCAGAGCCACCTTTCCATAGAATCTGTTAAGAATATAGACAAGACAAAATAACTTCCTTATCGTTTTTCATACCATGCGTATGACCAACATGCCTCCTTTTGTTAATTTCAATCACCTGAAATAACGCAGTATTCGTAAGTAGTCCTCTTGGATTCTCTGTTCTGCACTGCCAACAAACCGGACTGTTCGGTTCTGGAGGTCATCATATCCTTTAAAGTAGTCATATAACGTGCCATCTAGACCTACAAATGGATGGCAACAAGTCAACAAAACCAATGTGAAATTTCAAATCCAAAGTATAGACAGACCAATAACCTAAAAACATGGAGTTGATCGTTAAGTCTCGTCTCTCAGCATCTTTCTGCCAGTCAGTGGTGAATTCCACTTCAGCATGACGGCCATCTGTCTCAACATCCACCCGCAATGTAGTCACCTCAAAATTCTCATTGTGTAGCTGGAAAAAAACAACAACAAATGAACATAGGAAAATTAAGTGCTGGCGAAAGCATACCAAATGTTGAGGTCCAATGATAATTAATTCTAGGGCATCTTTAATCAGCAAATAAAATAAAAAAAAGGCGAAAGTACACATTAACATGAAATACATTTGAATTTAGTAAATGAGTACTTCCTACCAAAAAAAATGTGTTTGTCAATAAAGACTTTAGGTTTGCAGTTTACTAAATGTATAGTTCATTTAAATGCTCTAATACAGGAGTGGCCAAGTTTGGTCCTCGAGAGCCACTATCCAGCTTGTTTTCCATGTCTCCCTTCGTCAGCGCAGCTGAATCCAATGATCAGCTCATCAGCAAGCTTTGCCGAAGCCGATAACGATCCTGATCATAAATCAGGTGTGTTAGTGGAGAGAAACATGGAAAACAGGCTGGATAGTAGCTTTCGAGGACCGAACTTGGCCACCCCTGCGCTAATAGATTATGCAATTAATTACCAGGATCATTTGGAAGGTTAGATGTGAATATTTTTAATAAAATGGCAAATATTTCTCCCAATATACAGGATACTTTCATTTGTCCAATTCCAGCTAGGAGATCGTTATAGGGAAATAAAAGCGATTGGCTGGCAACCAGTTCAGGGTGTACCCCGCCTACTGCCCGAAGCCAGCTGGAATAGGCTCCAGCGCCCCACGCAACCCTTGTGAGGACAAGCAGTTAAGAAAATAGATGGATGGATTATTACTATTATTATTTTATTTTTTCCACATTATTCAGCAATTTTGAGTTTTGAAAATCGTTTTCTTTCTTTGAAGATGCAATGTCAATGATTGCGCAAACGTCGTTTTTGAGGATGACGACAACACAGCATATCAACAAAACTCATTGCTTCATCACCGCAAGCACGATCCCATTTGGCAAAACAAAAAGCAAAAGACAACTATAATAAGTAACAAAATATAATAATGTAATGATTCCAAATAAAAGAGAATGTAATTCATAATGAAAGATAACTCTAAAACATTGCATATTATATATTAAAAGTGCTGATTTCATCACATTTATTTATGAAATTTGTAGGTCCATTTGTATTTTTGTGTCCAGACTAAACACTGGGCTGTAGAATACACATTAAAATGAATTTTAAAAACTAAATACGCAAGTAAAATGAAAGAAAATATCAAGTCAAGTATATAGTATTTCATTTTGATTCATATTTTATTTATATCTGTTTTTATCTATTTATTTATTTAGTTATTTATTCCTTCATTAATTTTTTTCTTTTGGCAGTTTCTGTCCTCCATTCAGTTTGGAATTTGAGTTTAGTTTATTAAAAGGACAGTGTGCAGTAACATTAAAAAGATGGCTGCACCAGATTTAGCACAATGCTAGTTTCCATCTGTAGTCCCATTTTGCCAGGCGATGAACAATTTCATAGTGTATACTGAGGCTTACTCTTGCTGTAATGGTCCCATGCTTCTCTCCTTTATTGTTGATCATCCTGATTCCCGCAGCTTGGAACATGCGCTTCATCTCCTCAGGTGTAGCAATGGTGGCAAAATCCACATCCTCAGGCTGCTTTCCAGTTAACAGGTCCCGTACAGCACCTCCAGCTATTCTCAACTCATATTTGTTCTTTTTAAAAATTTCTGAAAAGATCAAACACAGAAAATTATACAGGATGGTGTAGATGTTGGCCAACCCAACCATACATCTATGTATTTGCTATGCTGCTTGTGAGATTCATGTTTAAGCTTCAGCATATCGCAGCTGACACATCAACGTTTACATGTATGAGTAATTTAGAGCTAAACATGAGAATACTGTACATGATTTACTGTATGTATTTTGAGTGGTTATATTAATTAGCTGCTATTTCTAATGTTTGAAGGTTGATGAAGGAATGGAGAATTAACTCATTTGCTCCCCAAAACATATAATTACGTTCTGTTTTAAATGTTGTCAAAAGTGTCTCAAAGACGTGTTTATATGTTTTTATACAGTTTTTTAAAATACGTTTTTGTTGCAGCCACAACTGCAAAGAACGGATGAAGAAATGGTAGTTATTACACAAACGGCCAGTAGCTAGCAGCAGAGCAAAGGAAATAAACCAAGGCCAAGTTGAAAAAAACCTCAATTACTCACAATTCTAAATAGATTTGTGAATAATGATGAAACTTAGCTATATTCTAATGCTAATTGCTGCAAAACGGAAACAGATAGAAATATACTTCTTTTTTTTCTCCATGCCTTTTCAGGCTAAATACTTTATTTTAGTATGTAAACATTTTGAAAATGTTGCTTTAAATTTTTGAGTAGCCCACTCTGCAGGTATGTGAAAATTGAGCCATATTCGTGACGCCATTTCAAGTCAATTTGATCTCCTCTCAGAAAAATGTGCTCAGGCTGGTTAAAAATGGGTTGTCCATGTCAAATTTAAAATTTTAGGTATGACGTACAAGAGCATCTCCTCTGTTGCCTCTTTTTCCATTTCATGAGTTGCAAGCAATACTATGATAATATCTCTCCCAAGCACTGTTTACTAAGTTATTTGAAAAAAAAAAAGTGTTGAAAGGTAGCTTTTTATATATATATATATATATATATATATATATATATATATATATATATATATATATATATATATATATATAAACATATCAACTAATTTTGATGTACATTGTCCCCTCGTTTTTCGCTGGGGTTAGATTCCCAAAAATACCTCCAATAAATTAAATCCGCAAAGTAGTTAGATTTATGTTTCACATTTATTATAAATGTTTTTTCTTTCTTGTTTAAACATTCTCAATATTCAAACCTTCTTAAATTTTATAAAATAGGTACATTACTGTCAAAAATAATGCATGCAAAATTGCACACAAAAATCTGCAAAACAGCGACGCCGCGAAAAGTTAACCGCGTTATAGCAACTGTACTTGTACAATATATTTGAGGACATGCTTAAGAAGTTTCCTCCAATTTGTACGATGCCGACAAAAATGGTACAATGACAATATTTTTGATCATATCATATATATTGTTGACAATAGCATATTTAACAAGATGACGTCTTCATTATTCTACTTTGCGTGACTGTTTTTGTGAGACCCTGGGGAGATGTGAGGGCCTCTTGGGGACAACTCCTGCTAGCGATGGTATGGGAGTCTATTAGCCAAATAGCTTGTAAAATCAGTGCCTCTTTTTCATAATTCGGTCCACATTTAAGGAAACGGTGAGCTCTCAAGGTCTCGGAAAATTGATCACAGGACATTCTATTGTTTTCAATGTGAATACAAGGGGTCAATTTTGCCCACCTTTTGAAGTCTATAAAATGTTATAGCTTCCTTAATTTTTTACATATTGCCAAAAAATCATTTATTCAAGCTGTTTTCAGTGACATTATTTGGTTTAGTTGATTATTATTATTATTTTGTCACCTCACTACATTATGTGTGAAACAGCCAAAGACCACATGTCCTGACTGTCTCACCTGCCAGTTCGTTCAGTCCATCGGTGAACAAAACCTGGAACTCGCTGCTCTTTAGTTGCATCGTGAAAAGACTCCTCCACCAAAAACACGTCCTACCAGTCACGCTTGGCCTCAATATTCTGCTCCACATCTGTGAGAAGAAAATTACAAAGCGTGTTTGATACTGGATTAGCAGCGGGGGCAGCACGTTTGTAGTCATGCGAGTGACTTTTGGCAGTCACCCACACAAAATACACTACTTTCACTCAAAACCTTGAAGACAAATAAAGTGTCTACATGTATGCGCATATTAGAACAAATTGGTTACCTGAACCGAGCATTTAAAGTCCTTCACGCTCAGTAGTTTGCATCATATTTCGGACATTTAGCCAAACAGGAAATGTTGTGACGTACAGTGACCACTAACCAATAGCAGCGCTTACTTGGAGGTCTCAATAATCTCGCGATACCAGAGTTTTTTTTTTAAACGCGAGTTCTCGTTGCTTAGCTGTCACATTAGTAAAGTGAGTAGAGTGCAATGGCAAAAGTGGAATTGACGCCGCTAAGGTCGTGGGACGACTTTTTCCCCGGGCGGGATAGATTTGCCAAACCCGATACGAAAGATATGGTCAGATGGAATAGCAGAGTTGTTAGCAACTTGCTCTACTATCAAACTAATTATCTCGTGGTGTCTATTGGCGTTTTCCTTATTGTCGGGTAAGTAACGTTGCATCTGCTTAATCGTGGAAGCAATCAAATGCGTCTATATCTATTATGTTACTCTAACAAAGTAAATACTTAATAACTCAATAAGTCAAATGCCACACCAAGTGTTTTTGTGATGACAGCTATATGTTACCCATACATATATTTTCTATTACGCGTATCTGTCGTCATTTCCTTGACGAGTGACCTGCTGGACGCTTTCCCAGCATGACTTGGGCCAACTGGCAGTCGATTTAGAGTAAACTAGTATCCTATCCTTACCTAACGTGCATTTTAAAGGGTGGTTTCATTTTAAGGATTAGGCGAATTCGCTTAAGGGCTTTACCGTTAACACGGTAAGTTATTAGTGTAAACAAAAATCGCAAGACAGCAGCTAATTACGGACGAAATACAATAGTCGTTAATCTACATTTACGAAAAGCATACTCATCTACGACGTGTTTCTTACATTAAGGTAGCCAAACTATCACATTGCCTTTCAGAATCACGTGATTCTGTTCAACACCACTTAAAACTAAAACCTCACAGAATTACGTTAACTAAATGTTTATTTGTCAGACACATGAGACAAGCAAGCTCTTGCATTATTATGAATACAATTTACATGAATTCTTTATTTCAGCCAAATAGCCTCAACTCAACATTATTTGTAGAGAACTTTTAAAAACAAGCCTCACCTAAGAACAATTAAGAGTCTTCAGTAACATGCATGCTTTTGCAATGTGTGAGGAAGCCAGGGTATCTGAAGAAAACCCAACAATTCAAACCTGGCCCTCTCGAATGTGAGGCAGAAATGACCACTTTTCACACCGTGGTACCATAAAATAACCTGCCAATAAGTAATTCTCACTCAGCGTTAAACCAATTATAGCATAGCAATATATTGTGCAGTGTGCTTTGGATTCAAGTGCATTTTTGTAGTTGCATTTATTATACTGTATAAAGCTATCTTCTTGGCAGCTTGGCTTAAGTCAACACTGTTAAGACAAAGTGTGGTCTGTCAAGCTTTGTTTACCGATATGATGACGGTGCTCTTAGCAACACCTGTGAATGCCTCATACGTTATTTATTTAGTCAGATGTAAAGTATGAGTGATAGAAACAGGTTGCTTCACCTATGGCACCATTCCTATATTGAGCAATCCGGTCAGTGAATCAAAATTGAGTGGCTTTCGATGTGAACACCAAGATTGAACTTTGACACAGTGACCTTTTAATCTCTAATCTTCTTTAAACTTTTTTTTCCTTCAATTTTAACAAATGATTACAACATAGTCGACGTACCGGCTGTTGGTTTGTTGTTGTAATGTGTCACTCTCACCACTTAGTAGCGCAAGCGACCAAATTACAATCCGCTCGTCAGCGAGCAGAACTGAGCAGCAGTGTCTTTTCTGTCTGTGTCTGCACCGCAGGCTCCTGAACCCTTCAGGGATGTTCACCGCCGTGGCTGTGGTCTCGGGGGTCTTTCTGTGCTCAGTGTGGGCTGGAGATAACGGAAGCATCATCGGGAACTTCAAAAAGCAGAACCCCACAGTTTTTGTGATTGCTGTCATGGTGGCCAGCTGCGTGTTAATATCCATTCTGGGGAGCGTCATGGTGTTCATGACAGCAATCACTTTACCACTCACCTGTAAGTTACAGACAGTCATTACGATCAGCGTTTCCCAAACTTTATTGAGTCAAGTTTTTTTGGGTGGGGACAAATGTTTCAACAAAATCAAGAAGTTAACTCTTTTCCCAACTCTGACCCTTCTAGTGATACTGGCCCATTCTTCTTATCGCCTCCGCAACATGAAGAATAAACTGGAGAATAAAATAGAGTGCGCCGGTCTCAAAAGGTCACCAATGGGCATCATCTTGGAGTGTCTTGGTCAGCAAGAGGAGAATTTACAAAAGATCCAGCTCTTTCTGGAGTCCAAATGAATGAATGAGTGAAATGAGAGAGAGAACAACACTCTCCTGTTCATCTGTTGACCAAAGATCTTGACTCACTTGTGTCTATCTTAACCGGAAAAAGAGAATCAAACATTATGCTATACCCAAGGGGTATTCCACTCCTACTAGACTGCTCCCTAATTCTAATCTCTCTTGTATTACTGACCAGCAGATGTCAACCCTGGCAATTTTCCCTTAAGTAAAACTTTACTACAAGGCACCAAAAATGCACACGAGACACACTTCTCCGCCAAGATACTCTTAAGGACGGTATTGTTTCAAGTATTTGTAACCCCACATCAAGTTTGCCTTAGTACTCATGTGAATAGCGAGTAGCCAAGCTCAGATTCTTTGCAATAAAAGAGAAAGTACATTCTTTGTTTGGAGCCGTGATGAATAGAAAACATGAGTCACATCACTGTGTCAATGTTTAAAAGTGAAGACTTCAAAAGGGTCTGAGGTCTTAAGCCAAATCCATCAGTATTCCTTCTGCACCCCCGAGTCTTTCATCTTGACAGGGCCCTCTGGGTGACTGATTAGCTTGGCTGATGTTAGGCGATGGGCTCCTCCACATTTTAGTGCAGAGCAGTGATCGGTGTGTGAATTCATAAAATGCACCTCCAAATGTCAATGGTACACTGTCGGCTTGTTTATTCACGATGACTAGTGTCGAAAGGCAGTGTTAGGGTGACACTGACAGTGTTAAATGTTTTACTCCTCATATTCAAAATTTGTTGACACACTTTGTATGAAAAGTGGGGCACAGTACATTTTGAATCTTTAGTTCACACTCAAAAATACTTTTTTTTTGGTATTTTATTTATTGCTTCTCCAAATACAATGACATTAAAAGGTGTGAGCCATTTTACTGGTCAAGAAGAGAGCCCCCCCCCCCCCCCCCATTTTTGTTGTCTAATAAATTCATAGCTGTGGAGTCTTTTTACTTGCAGTGGACCTTCGTTTTCCTTTCCTAATCATTTTCCTCCACGGAACATTATTTATTGACTTTGTAAAAGTAGGCACGTTCAATATGATAAATTGTGTATGTGTAAAAACACTTAATATAATATGTTGCGAAACTTACCTTGCATGAATGCAAAAGGTGATGTATAACAATTTAGTTATTGTTATTATCAATACAAAACAGCAACAAAAATAAGCAGTTGAAGGGGAAGTCAACCCCCAAATTTTCTTTACAATAATATGTTCTATGCAGCCCCACTAGTATGAATAGAATATGACTAAAGCACAAAATCCACCCACATTTGTCCACCTGTGGGTCAGCCATTTTGCCACTTGCTGTAGACAGAAATTGGCATCACAGTTGCTCAGGGTTCAGGTTAACGACCAATCATGGCTCGGCTTGTGAACATCACATGATGACCCAACACAGAAAACAGTGTTAGTTGAATTTTGAGTGATATGAGTTTTATAAATAAACACAAAATACAAACTGCAGGGATGAGTCTCATATCTAATCTTTATTAGGGGTCATGGGATACTATGTGACTAATGTTTAGTTAAAAAAATAAACTAAATCTCAACCACGAAGTATTCCAGTTGAAAGTAATTCGTTTCTGTGGACATGATGGTGAATTTTGGGTTGAGAGATACACCAAAAATGTTTCAAGAAATAACTGCCCACTCCAGCTCACAGGTGGTTAACAACATGAACCCACCAACTGTTGTTTCTCTATGACGTGACGTCATCCATATTGTGCAATTTGCAGAAATGAAGCGCTGCTGGCAAGAAGCTCAAGTAAAGTCATGTCCCAGCCCAGCACAGTGGAGGTTCTTGTTCTCTTTAGTACAGCTGCTCACGAGCCTAACAGCACGTGTGTGGTGCACGCCCGACATGTGTCTTATATGCACAACAGTGCATGACAGTATTCTACTGCACGATATAACTCGCACTTTGAAATAAAATGTCAACGGTAGTAGTAAATTGCTCCAAACCCTCAACAGGGTGCCTCTATTCATCAGCCCCAATAGCTTCAAGGTTATTACTCTATTAGAACAAACTGATATATCACAATGGATTTATTTAAGTGTTTGTAGTACTTCAAAACGACCCTGAAAAAAATGGTTTTATAAATATTTTTACCGGATGTTTCCTACGTCAATTTGAAAGATATTAGCTAATGGAGCAAAAATGACCCTCATATTTACGGGGTTTTCGAATCTAGCCAATTGCGCGTCATGTGATAGCGTGTCGTAAAGCCAATCACAGGCTGGGATGTATGGGACAGTGTGAAATGCTTCATATGATTGGCGGAGCCAGGATACATAGATGGCTGATTTTTCTTTCAGGTCAAGTATTTTAATCGTTTTCATGTATTTAAAAACAAAAATAAAGACCTTGTTTTGAAAATGTATCGAGTAAAAAGTACAGATACTCCCGTTAAAATGTAATGGATAAAAGTAAAAAAAAAAAGAATACTCAGGAAAGTATTTCTTTTTGGGTTTGTCTCTCCTTGTTTTGGTTAGTTTGACAAATTTATTTTTTTGAACATTTATATTGTGTAAAAAGACTGAAGTAGTAGATTTATAGGTGGGACTGTACATGTGGTGTTAAATGAATGTACTAGACTACGGGTATATGTTTACATGTATTAATTCATATATTGTGTGTATGTAAGAGAAGGAAGGAAGTTTTACGTAATTTACTTAAAGAGAAGGGGTGGGAGTAAATAAGTTTGACTTTTTCTCACTCCTTTTTCAATATCCATTGATTGTTTTCTTTTCTATTGCTTGTTTTCCTTAGATTTTTATTTTCTTTCTTTGATTATTGTCACTTATTCATGTGTTGAAATGTCGAAATATTCAAAATAAACATCTCAATCAATTAAAGTACAAAGTACTGATACAAACTACTCAAGTAAAGTAACAAAGTATCTGTACTTCGTTACTTCCCAATCCATCTCTGATTGTTTTCAATGTAATAGACGAGGGGAAGCACATAATAAGTCCTTGTTTATGTAGCGGAGGGTCAGCTGGAACAGCCCGCCAAGTGTCTGTCTGCAGCTGGTATGAATCAGTCGAGGCCCAGAGACAGCTGGATGCCAAACGCGATCCCTGTCACTGCCTCTGGGTAAATTCAGGGAGCCGGGATTGTGCGAGACCTCCCTTGAGCTCCATCAAGCAGTATAACGCTCAGGGCCACTACAATCCAGTCAAGCTGCTCAGCAGTGTCAACCAATTCACACTTGTCGCGGTGGAAAACGTGTGTCAGTTTGGGAGGGAAATGAGGTGAAAGGTTAGAATGAGAATGGGGGAGGATCTATACATGTGTAGAGCAGATTTCTGCCTGAAGGGAAGGTTCGGTTCACGAGCCTGTCATTCACTGGGAGGACACACTAAGTGCTTAATGCCCAAAGTGGGTGTGGTGAGTTTTAAAGACTGGTTTGGTGGGTTATGTGCTGAAGAACACAAGAAACCAGCCTGGTAAAACAGCGGCGTGAAAAGAAAAGACAACAATCAAAACACAGCTTTTGCTCTAGAACGGAAAGACAAAGATTTTCACATTTATCTTTGCTTCTGATTGAAGTAGGTCGTCTTTCACGATCGCAGGTTCAAACTAATTGAAGAATAGCTTGTGAAAAATGGATTTCCTTTCTTAAAATCAATAGAATGCCGGAACTGAGAGTATAGGGTTAAAGCCAATATAGTGAGCACCTCCTTTTCCGTGTGGCACCACTAATTGCACATTTTCCAAGCCTATTTAATTAACTAGACTGGATGAACAGACATTCAATTAGCTAATTTAATGGATTTAGAATTAATCCTGCATTCCACCCCCATTCGACTGGATTAAATTAGTTTTTGTGGATCCGTGGGTCCTCTCAACCAAACAATGTATTGTAGTCCAAAAAAATCTGATTTGTTTTATTCAAACAGGTGAAATTATACAAAATCCTAAGAACCAGCTTAACATTTACAACATATATTACATGCTTTTCAAATTCAGATGCTCTACAAACAACCAGTGTATCAACAATAAAAACGTGTAACATTCTCTTGTGAGAAATCAGGAGCACCAGTCCATGAGTTCCAGCATGGATGTCAAACAGCCTTATTATATATTTTTGTTCGTTTCTCCTCTTCAAAGTCCAATATTTGTGTCATAGTGTGGCAGTAATCTTTGTTAGATTATTGGGAGTAATACTGGTGTTAAAAAAACACAAGATAAGTGACTCAGTTGTATTTTACAGTAAAGTAAGGTTATACTTTACAAAACGTCAAGGTCACACAGACTGAATACAAACTGAACATAGAAAGTAGTGTGGTGTGTAAAAGCATCCAGAGAAAAAAGTTAAAACATTATCTAGTGGCTGCACAATGTTCCAGGTTAGAGCCGTTTTTTGTCCGGTACGCTCCTAATGAGCTCCTTCATTTTTGATCAGGTTATATCAATCCTTCATGGTTATGTTCACACGTGGCAGGAGAAGATGCGATAAAATTGTTCATTGCGGCTCAACTCGGCAAAGTTTCAATCTCTCCACAGCAGAGCTGCGTACTTTAAAAGTTTGCAGTCCACAGCAGCTCCTTGGACAGTTGCGGTGCACAAGTGCCGTCCCTCCAAACACAAGGTCCCTTTTGGCATTTGTGTATGTCAATTCCTTCATTCTTTGATCTCCTTGCTCGGAAAAACTGGTAAGTCCAGTCTAAGGCACAGTGAGAACTTGTCATGCTCAACAGTGTTGAATGACAGGCAGCTAAACTATTGTTCCTGGTTTTGAGTCTTCTTTCCAGTGTATCCGATCGTGTGGGTCCATGCTTGTTTGCGTTTGGTTGCTGATGTCTATTTGGTTGACATCTGCGTAGGATCTGAAAAAAAAAAATAAAAAAATATATATATAAACACAATCATACTGGAACAGCTAATTCTCTGATTGAGGAGCCTCTTTCACACGTGCACAGCAAAGTGGAACATTTATTGTCACGTCACTATCATCCTCAATGAAGATCATTTCAAGTTGGTCCAAATGCGTCTGACGAAAAAATTCAATTTTTTCATCAAAAGGTTTATCCACATTTGAGTCTCCATACATGCAGTGTCTAGACCAGGATTGGCCAACCATTCAGACGGCAAGAGCCACGCGGGCACAAATACTGCCCTCGTCCCATCACCTCACTCCCTAACTCTCTTTTGCATGTTTTGACGTACTCCCCTTCATTTGATACCATTTTAGCCCGCACAATGTTCCAAGCAAGTTGATAGCAGTGCTTCATACGTTTTGGGAAAAACTGCCTACTTTTCTGCCCTATCTTTCAAAGTGAGCAACCTGTGCTTGCGAAGTTCAGTCCCCCTTGGAAATTTCCTGATTGATGTTTGCATGGAGTGAACTGAAGGGCTTAAAGTAGCACTAAGGAACTTTTCAACCTTAATAAAATATTTTCATAAGTCTTCTGATGAAATGTCGACTTAAAACTAGTTGAATGGTACCTTTGCTATGGCCTGAGGGGGTCTGTATCATTTTTACTGACAACTTTGAGGAGGATGGTAGGAACACTGCCACACAAAAAACTACAAATCCCCATTCGTTACAAAGACGGAAGTCAATTTGGATGTCGTGAGCTAAAAAATGATGCAATGCGCTTGACCTCATGAGAAATGTGGTCTTCCTTCAGGCATAACGTTACATACTTTGTCCATATGGCGGCGCCATAATCAATGTAAACTGACATAGCGCTTGCTTTAACATGTAAAAATGTACTGTGTTTATCTTCATAATTTTTGTTTGGTATTTCTTTCCTCCCATTTTGAGAGTAAATTTGGTAGACCAACACTACTCAACGTTTTTTCCCAACAAGCAATTTACGTCATTACGCCGTTTTATCACCGCGTTCGAATAAAAGCCCTCACACACACCGCACTTGCTTACGGTAGTTTAAAAGGTCCGCGCAACGGTGTGCCCATATTTGGAAGTGCTGAGGTAGCAGCCTACCAGGAAGTAAATAAATAGGCTTTTCCCACCGGTGTAGACAAGAAGTAGACACCACCTGGACAACATGTATCTTTCATTGTTGCAAAAGAAAGCTGTATAAGCTGTCATTTGTAAATAAGTCATCCAAAATAGTAGTAAATTGCATCGACAAGTTGGCTGCACGATATTGGAAACACATGCGATATGCAATATGGGTGTAGAATATCGCAATATAAAGAAATTATATTTTCATTATCTAATTAAATAAATAAGCTGTGTAATATGAGCAGACTGTGTACAGTAATGTGATCTAAACATTGTTATTGAGGCTAAATTTATGAAGTGCAAACACTTAGCATAAACATGTGAGGACCAAAAGTGCAATTTTACATGCATTTTTTTTTTTACAGTAATGTGCCTATTTAATAAAATTCATGAAGGTTTGAACATTGAGAATGTTTCAACAAGAAAGAAATGTGAGAAAAAGTAAACGCCTCAATGAGAAAACTGTATAAACTGTGTGGTGAGGGGTTTTAGAGCCTTAAAACATGTATACTATATGTAAAACATAAAGCTAACTACTTCGCAGATTTCATTTATTGCGGGTATTTTTTGGAACCTAACCCCAGCGGAAAACGAGGGAACACAATACTCCTAATCAGTTATTTTATTCAAGCATAACCATGGGTAAGTGACAACCATGAAATTCCCAAGAGCTTTAGCATGACTGGTAAATTAAATAATATATACAAAAAAATATATAATAATAATTCTTGAAAACAAAGTGCTTAAGATGCAAGTCTTCCTGTTTCAACGTTACAGTAACCATTACACACAAATTATTCAAGGTTTTTTTTTGCCAGGAAGACCAGCAAGCTCACTTGTGTCTGTGACAAGTCATGTCTCCTGAAGCCGAAGTGGTCCCATATTGCAAACGTGCTATTCTTTTTAGGCACAAATAGGTCATTTCTTCCTCTCCCGCGTCTGCTATTTATTTTTCCTCCGTCCACGGCTGCGGAGTTGCTAACAGGACGCCTGTGGTCTGCTCCAGCCAATAGGAGAGCAGTATCTAGGGAGGTGAGTGGCGATGCGTATTTAAGGTCGCATCTGAGTGCTCGAACTTGGATAAACGCTAATACGTGCAACGAAGCATACATTACCAAAACAAAAGTTTGAATTTATCGCACGTTTTTGCGAAGAGCATATTGCACGAGGCCATCATTGCGATGACGCTATTTTTTCGATATATCGTGCTCCTACCGTCAACTCTGTTTTCTGACGACACGGCGATACGGCTCTTGAATAAATATATTAGGGATAGACCGATTATCGGCCTTTTTACAAATCTGAAGGCCAATAAAGTTGGTATCTCACTGAGCGGGGAATGCTTGCGAAGCTAGCAAATTTAGGGTTTTCATAGGTTTTCATAGGTTTTCATAGGATTTGTAAGATGTTCATAACGAACATATTCAGACAATTTTTCAGTGTCTGCGAAGATCTTTTGGAACCTTTAACGAGCTATGACGAAACCCCCAAATTAGCTACATTCGCATGCATTTGTCGCTCAGTGGGATATAAGAACTTTTCATTTATGGATCTATTTAAATTTCCACTTCATAAAAATTGATGCTGACACTGGGAACTCCCTACACATTTATTTTTGAAAACAACAACAAAAATGTTAGAATTAAGAAATTATATTGACATTTTGGAAAACTTTATTTAGCATGATAATGACCCTGGAAGCACCCTGCAATTTTTGTTATAATTTTTAAACATAGCTGTCAATAAATTAAAATTGTTTTTATTTTTATTTTGATGCTAATATTTTCTCTTTTACTGCAAATGAATATCGGCTTAAAATATTGATTATTGTTCTCCTAGACTACTAATAAACGGTATCGGCCTTGAAAAAGCCATATCGGTCTATCACTATAATATATTTTTTTATTTGAGGTGACTTGCGTTCGCAGCAGACATTTTACAGCTGTGCAGCACTGCCCAGCAATTATTCATGTGTCCCCGCCCTTACCCCATACACAATAAACAAGGTTGATGACAGATGCACCCATCTAAGTTCAGTGTAAAAAGGGCTTCAAGAGCAGCATGAAACCGGCTTTCAAGCCGCGGGTTCGCCAGGCCTGGTCTAGACATCAAGCGGTCAACGCTGGACTGTAGCCACTCAATATGTTCCAGGCATAGCACACTCGAGATGTCTCAGCTCGTGGTCAAACATTCCCGTGCAGCAAAACAGCAGATAGCACACAGACACACACATAGCAATGAAATCCAACAATGCTCAGGGGCCACATTTTCCCTCTGCCATTTGAGTGCTCCCTCACCTCTAAACACACTCACAAGACTAAATGAGAAATAAGCAAGGATTAAAAGACTTGGGAGGATTCTGCCAATCACACACACTAAAAAAAATCAGGTCCGACGGACCCTGACTATCATTTGGGTTAAGTTCACATTATTGTCTCTCATCATTTTATGGAGTGACTTATTAGTGGGAAAGTACATTAAATTTCCTGGGCAGTAATATGGGTACGCCGCTAAACTTGGGCCTCACAGGGCCTATAACTCCGCCACTAAAACACTGGGAGAAATCTGCACATGTGGGCAAAAGGGTGAATGGCAGCACGTGGGCAGCGGACCTCTGCAAAAAAAAAAAAGAAGGAAAAAAAAGCACACCGCAGAGGAATGTGACCTCTGGACGACAATTACAAGAGGAAATAGAGCATGTTGTAAGACAAAGCCATGCAACTATCTTATCATGCGTGACACTGAGCAGTCAGTCAAACATCTCAGGTGCAAAGTTCACGTTAGAACATTTATGTACGTCTAGAAAGCAGCAAACGCACAACCTCTGGCTATGGGCGCCTACTTACTATGAGCTACCTTTAGCAAGGAGCACCTTACTGGGGCCTTTGCCCTGCAGAGGCCTGAACCTCCTCGGGGCTGGAGATCACTAGTCGTTGCCAGCCAAGGGAGACGGAAGAGGAGGGGGAGAATGAAGAAAAGACGCAGCGTCCCCGGCCATCAGGCCTGTGCCAAGAAATCGCAAAATGCTGTCAAGAGCCACATCTACATGAAAGCCAGCCCGGTTGGACTTGTAAGAGGAGAAACATTTTGAAGATCTGAGGAAACACTGTTGGGGGGAGTGCGGTGGCTGCACAGATCCTACAATCCCACTGCTGGGACAGACATCTCTTGTTGTTAAATGGTGCTGTATGTGTACATGACGACAACACCAAACCTCAGGTTCTATTTGCCAAAACAGTTCATTCCCAATATTTAAAATGTTGCATCTCGTTCTGAGATAAGGAGCAGTGTTCGTACACGTTTTTCCAAGGCAAAATTCAAGCACTTTTTAAGGACTTTCAAGATCAGTTTTCCCAGTACCCTTCAAAAGGTGAAAACCAGTGTGAATCAATAGCCTTTTGTTTGAGGTCACCAAATGCTGTCTGTAGGAAAAATACGGGAAATCCGCTTTAACCTAAGCCTAACATTGAACCAGCAGTTATCATTAAATGAATGGGGCATAAAAAATGAAACCGTGTTTCTGTATACTACTCAATGTCATTGGTGTTTGCTCTTTTTCTTACTTACAAGAAAAAGCATTCAATGACATCAAAGAGCACAGATTGATTCACACTATATTTCTGCTTGTAAACTGCATCATGTGATATAAATACACAAACCTTAAAATGTCAATTTAACTCATTAACAAAACTGTTTCACATTAATATAATGGTAATAAATCAAAGGAAAACATTTAGTTTGTTGACCTTCGAGCTCTGGCTTGTTTGCATTTGCCATAATACATTTATCACAGCTACTAGCGTGCTGGCGACATTCAATAGCGTCCGTTTATTACTAGCTTTGTTTCCGCGGCGCGTCAGCTCCCACTAATAAATAAGAATACGAGTGGACCGAACCGAACATGCCGTACCAAAACGTGTTAATACACCCACGTATACGATACACCCTTACCTTAGGCATATTAAGCGCTAACATCAGTTGATTGCATTTACAAGCACTTCACCCAAAACAACAACATTAAAATCCAAGCATTTTCAAATTTTTTAACTCATTCATTCCCAGCCATTTTCACAGAAGCAACCTCCTTTGCTCCCGGCTGTTTTACTGGATTTTGACTGAAGGCCCACAGAATATTGTGCTCTATTGCTATGAAAACATGGAACCCACCAAAAGAAAGATTAGAGTCTAGAATCTGTTACCGTTTTGCAGCACAGTGCAAGCTAAGTTTCATCATTATTCACAAATCTGTTTAAAACAGTGGGGAAAACAGCTTGTTGCAACATGGCCCTGGTTGATCTCTTATACTCTGCTGCCATCTGTTGGCCGTTTTTGTAATAACTATCATTGCTTGAAGCGTTCTCTTCAGTTTAGAGGCTGCATCAAAGCCTTCTGTATGCTCTAGCATACAAAAACATAAAAAACGTACATATACGTTTTGGGACCATGGTAATATTTAAAATAGAACGTATTGATGCGTTTTTGGGAACAAATGAGTTAAGCACCCGTACGAACCCTGAAGGAGGATCAGGGAGTGGCAAATGGGATGACGAAGTGAGATATATTTTGCTTCATACCTGCTGTGGGTGGAGCGGCTGAACGGAGCTGTAGAGTAGCTGTAGGCCGGTGGCATCTGCTTGGGCATGTCACAATCCACTCTCCCATGACCACTAATATGGCCGTGCCAGTTTCCATTGGAGGAGGCTGAGAACATTGGGAAATGTCAGAAGTTAATACTGAACAACCTGTAAACATAGGATTAGCTGATTGCTCTGGCCTAAAGACTTGTCTAACCTGATGAGTGGGCGAGGTTCCTGTTGTTGTGGCTGAAGGGTGCAGGAATCGTCTGGTAGTTCAGACTCTGTTGGGAGCCTTGGTCATAGTCGTAGCTGTATGCAGCCTGCTTGTAAGCAGTGTTGCGATGGTACCAGCCTTTCAAGTGCTCAGCCACAACCGCCTTCTGATAATTCCTCGATATCTGCTCTTCACTCCGGGGAGCCGGGCGGTTCCTGGGGGGCCGCAACGTTGCGTACAGGTTCTGCGGCGTGCCGTCTAGCTCGTTGTTGCCATAGCGACTGCGCGTATCACGGGCGCGATAGGCTGCATGGGTAGAATGGAATGGCGGATTGACGCTGTAGTGTCCCTCCATCTCATTGTCGTACATATAGACGCCATTAGAGTAAGGCTCTGGCTCCATATGGTTAGGATATCCTGTGATGTAGAAGGCAGTCGTGGTGGGGCGCGTGTGGGACTGGTAAGCATGACAGTGGGTCTCTGGCTGAGCCAGGTTGGGCATGCTGCCTGTGTTGGCGTAAATATCTTTCCTGTGGCGGCCACGCACTCGACGGCGGTTGTTGTGGTTACCAGGAACTGCGTACTCCACACTGGATTGGCTGGTGTAGGAGGAGCCGTCATCCAGTACCTCGGTGCTGTTGCTGCGTCGGGTTGGGGAGAAGTTGAATGTGGGCACGCGTGGTTCGGGCTCTGGTTGAAACTTAGACTGGGACTCCAGACTCCCGCTACGTTGGCGGTAAAGCTGTGGTGTCTCCTCCGATCTGGAAGTGGCAAACAGAACTCAAATTAGGGTTTCCGCCAGTGCTTTATAAGCCTGGCAAAGTTTTTCTTGCCCCCACCTTCCCCCGATAAATAGTACCTGCCACATGTTGCCAGCTGGCACGCACACTCCCCTCCCCCGGTTGACGAGCAACGCAACCACGGCCCTTTCCCATGCTGTTCGTCATCCGCGCTGGAGAGGTCCCCAACCCTACTTTAACGAATATTTACCCGGCCTGAATTTTGTTCCCAGCAGGGTTATTATAGTTTTGGAGTTTTCATTTTAGTTACTTTTATTTCGTTTTGAGTTTATTTTATTTTAATTAGTTAGTAAATCTAATCCCCCCAAATTCTTGACAATAATATGTTATATGTGAGGGCTAAACAGTCATTTAAGTCAACCCAAACATTTTCTTTACAATATGTTATATGTGACCTCACTAGCCTTAACATGACATTCTGATTAATATTACATTTGTGGAATATGAGTTAAGCAGCAAAATCCAGCCATTTTTATCCATCTCAGGTGGCGGCCATTTTGCCACTGACTCAAGATGACATCACAGTTGCTCAGGTCTCAGGTAACGACCAATCACAGCTCAGCTTCAGAAAACAGGTGAGCTGTGATTGGTCATTGCCTGAGCTCTGAGCAACATTGATGTCATCTTCAGTCGACACCAAGTGGCAAAATGGCTGCTCACTGAGATGGACACAAAGGGCTGGATTTTGCTTCATAACTCATATTCCACAAATGTAATATTAATCAGAATATCATGTTTAGACTCGTGAGGTCACATATAATATTATTGTCAAGAAATGTTTAAGGTTGACTTCCACTTTAATGAGTTTTCAGGGTGGTTCTGTTAATTTTTAATAGTTTTAGTTATTTAAAAAAAAAAGCTTCATTATTTGTTTTTTTATTTAAAAAAAGTGTAATACTTTTGTGCAAAGTTTAATAAAAACTAGTTTTGTAAACATAAAAGTAGTTTCAGTTAGTTGTTTAAATAATAATAATATTTTTTATTTTGTTAACAAAATTCCATCTATCCATCCATCTTCTACCGCTTATCCGAGGTCGGGTCGCGGGGGCAGCAGCTTTAAGAGGGATGCCCAGACTTCCCTTTCCCCAGCCACTTCAACCAGCTCCTCCGGCGGGATCCCAAGGCGTTCCCAGGCCAGCCGAGAGACATAGTCTCTCCAGTGTGTCCTGGGTTGTCCCCGGGGCCTCCCGCCGGTGGGACATGCCCGGAACACCTCTCCAGGAAGGCGTCCAGGAGGCATCCGAACCAGATGCCCGAGCCACCTCAGCTGGCTTCTCTCAATGCGGAGGAGTAGTGGCTCGACCCTCGGTCCCCACGAAACGTTAACAAAATTGTTTTTTGAATTTTGTTTTTTTCCCGAAAATGCACCCGTAGTCACAAGGTTTTCAATCAAATTGGCGAAGAGATGCTATTAAGAAATACAAAAATGACTTACTTGAGCTGGGTACTGCTGTAAGCATTGCGTGTGAGCAGTGGAGTGGGAGGCATGCTGCGGGAATCGCGTGGCTGTCTGGAAGCTGATTTATATGGACTGTTGGGGCTTAATAAGGCATCATGGTGACTTTGGTGGAGTGGTTCCTGGATTTGACTGTAAATTAACCTGGAACACAGATAAGAATTATATGTCAGCTCAATATATAGCAAACACTCCTTCCCTCTTTTCAGACTGGACAACTGAAGAAAAACAAATATACTGCAGCGTCGACCTGAATACAGCATTTAGGTCGTCTTAGATCGTGACTGCTTAGAATTCGTTCTGAAGGCAACACAGCAACTAGAAGCTCTCTTTAATGTTTCGCCTCTCTTCTCTGCTACCATATGGGGATTGTTGGTTGCTCTGTGTTTCTCATTCTATTTTAAAAACTGGTGTATTTGGGCTGATAAGGGGGGAATTTTTCGAAGGAGGGAGAAAGCTATTGGCAGGAATGCGGATCTGGAGCAGCTTCACAGGTCTGGACAAGCTCCATAACCACACAGAAGTGTGCAAAAGTGCAAATATGAATACCATGTAGACCACAGGTGACAAGACAGATTCTATATACTGCACCTGCTGTCTGTGTGCTGGTCATTAGCCGAAGCTCGTCTCTCATTGCCGTAGTGGATGCTTAGTGTCTCTGCATGGTGGGGTCTCGGGGAGTACTGGACTGAACTTGAGCGCTGCCTGTGGGAGCTGAGTTCGTCATCTGGGAGGTCAAAGAGGCTTGCGTGAACCCGATGCATAGCACAGAAATAGACATTTAAACCCCACGTGAACGCTGATTAAAAAAACGGGTCATACCTTCATCCAGTGTGAAGCTGTCAGACAGAGAGCTGAGGTCTGACGGATTGACATCGTCTAAAAATAATATGAAGAAAATGAGTATGCTGAAATTCTGAAAAAAGGATTTTCAACAAAAGAAAGGTCCAATGTTGTTTTACACTGTGGGTGGTTTATTCTACCTGCTAAAATCAGTGAAGCTCTTTGGGTGGGTTTCTTTCCTTTGCTCATCCTATAGGCGTTGATCTCCCCCTCAATCGCTTCCATTTTTCTCATTGCATCCAGGCAGTTATGTTTTCTCTTTTTTTTCACTGTCTTGCTAAGATCTGTCTCGTTGGTTAACTTGATGGCTGCTTCCACAATCTTCTGCTGCAAGGCAAATCGGCTTTCCAGATTCCTCAAATGGGGGTCCTAAAGGAAAATGTGCAACAGGATTAATTGAAAATCTCCTTTGGACTTTTCAGTTCAAGTTTCAACAACTACCTGTGAGGTGTCATGTAGTTGGGAAAACACACAGCTATGCTTGCCAACAGTTTTAGCGCACGATGCAATGTACTGACAGCAGAAGTGTTACTGTGGTCATGATTAAAGTGTCATTTTGCTCAATGGGCCAGTATTGTGGACTGCTGCAGCAAAGCCAACAACACATCAAACACCAACAGAAACAGTCTTTTGGTCCAACCTCATTATGGGGGAAAAGGTCATCAAGCTTGAACGCTGTCCCGACACGTCTTCGAACATGAGGGGTCTTTTCGCCAGTTACCAAGGGATAGTCTTTCGGTAATCTGCCTGTAAGTTCCTGCAAATGAGAACAATCAAGTTACCTTACAATTTTGATGCTTTACTACACAGGTGTCTTTTTAAAAAAAAATTAAACCTATTTCTTGGTTACTGATTAACGCAAAGGGCTAACAGTTGACATACACTTGTAAAATAAAAGCTCAAATTAGTTATCATTATTAATTAATGACATTTCTCTATTAAGAATGATTTAACAAAGCATGAAAAAGACTCTTATTTACATTTTTAATAATTACATCAACCACAACATTCCATCACTGTGAGCTATGTTTTTAGAAACTGCCCACGAGCTTCTCACATGGTCAAAAAATAAAATAGACTAACCGCTTCTCGCATGCAGATCTTCTTCAGTTCCTCAAGTTTCTGTGCAAGTGTGTCTTTAAGTTTTTTCTCTTTTGTTTTCAACTCGGTCATCTTCTCTTTCTTCTGCTCCTCAGCAATGTCAGAGTCAGCAGAACCTATAAGAGCATGTATAAGTTACTTAGAATGTAAGCGTTGAATCACCTGAGAGCAGTACAGATGAAGCTGCGACTTACCGGCCGAGATGAGGCTTCCACTGCTTGCCATGATGAGATGATTTTTGCTTTCATGACCTGGAAGTTTACTGATCCGCTGGGCGCTGATCTCCGTCAGATCCATGGCAATGTCTCCCGAACTTCTTGTTGTGGTCATATTTGACTACATGGAGAAAACGGGTATATTTAAAAAATGGACGCCAGGGGGAAATCAAACGGTAAATTAAGGAGGGATTGAGCGCATTTCATTTGAATAATGCACTAAGATAGGGCTGTCCTATTTGGATGCTGGATAAATCCATTGCTCTCTCATCTATTAGGTTAGGTAATCTATTCCTGTCTGTACATATATATGCCAACAGCCTTTCAGACACAATACATGGTTCTCTTGAAATGAAAAAAATTCCATACTTTTTTCAGAACCTAATTTCCTGTCTTCACAGAGAATTTATTTTTTATTTTTGAGTAAACAAACGTGTATCATTCTGAATCTTTATATGCCAATATGTCGCCAAATAATTGTACACATCAGGGTTAATTCCTGACAGAGTGTACAATTATCAGGGATTAATGTACAACATGGAGGCGAGAACAGACATTCAGGGGAGGAGGATTGCCTCCACAAAGTCCATTAATCCCTGATAATTGTAAACATCGGAGGGCATTAACTCACGTATACCGTGGTCACATGCCAAGAAAAATATTTACTTTAACTCCCAATTCATAATTTTGCACATTTTGTATTCAAAATAGAAAGTTTTTAGTAAACACTAGGTGGAGGTAAGGTAAATGCTATTCAGCACTCCAGCAAAGTTTTTTTTTTAGTTTGACAATGTTACAGTTATGACAATTAAAACTAAAACATTTTTTTTAATTAGATTAATCACATTTTAGAATTGTAATTAATCACGATTAATCGCTTAATTAAAAGGCTTTTTATCAACATTTTTTTCCCGCCAAATTTGAAGAGCACCGGTTATGTGTTAATTATTTTGACATTTAATGTTATGAGGACGTCTTCAACATTTTTGGATCCACTGCACACACTCATCCTTCCTCTTTTTCTAATCAGTTAATTACTTGCATAATTTACAATGGGAAAAAAGTGACCCCAATATTTTGAGATGAACAAATATTCTAAATGTGATACGCAAACATTCATTAAATGCTTTACTTTAATGCATGTCACGCTAAAGGATAATCTATGGTAAAAATCAATAGTGCGGTTAATCTGCGTTAATTTATGATTAATGTGATATTTTTTTGTGATTAATAAATCAGTTAACGCTTTAATTTTGACAGCACTAGTTTTATGACACATTCCGTTTATTCATATGTGACGTTTGATGCAAGTTTTGAGGCTGGCAATACTGCATTCGGTTAGTCTGACTGGACAACAGCAAAAAAAAAAAAACTGCTGTAGGGTATCAATCAAAGCATTTATGGTCAGTTTGTATTTGTCACTTTTCCTGCGTTTTAGTTGATTTGTCATCATCAATCATAAGGAGTGTACTCTGTGTGCAGCTTAATTATATTTTTCCTCATTATTCCTCAGCAGCATCTTAGTCATCAAAGGTGTTGTAATAATGACAAAAATAAAGTAAATGAGCTAATTTCCGTCCTCAGAGCACATCATGTTTACTTGTCAGAAACTCTGACTGTCAAGTTGCTAATTTATAGAACAGGACAGAACATTTCCAAAACTGGAAATTCACATAGGAGCAACATTCTCTATGTATCTAAATTGCAAAAGCCATCAGCCCTCATTGTGTGTTAGCTCAGCAAATGTGCCCAATGAAGTACAAATACATAAAAATTGTGTATTTTGCATCTTTGGGTAATTGGACAAGCAGCTAAAAAACAAGAGAAATCTCTTTGCCATGTTGTCATGATCTTTGCCTCGCTGTTTTCAAAGCACTTATCCATTCTAAGATTCACTCTCCATATTTTATGTAGAGTCTGCATTTCCTTTCGAGCCTCCTAACAACCAGGATAAAAAAACAACAACAAACAATTCTACTGATTCACCGCTCAGCCAACTCAATAGACTGAGAAATAAAATGTACGCTCAGCACAGTAAACAGCTCTTGCGCATCAACAGTTCTAACGACTTGAACCTCCCATTCTATTCGCATTAAGCTTAAGTGCAGACAACATAAAAATATAAAACATGGGAGCCATTTACTATCATACTGCAGAACAGGTATATACACGCATGGACAAAACTGTTGGCACTCCTCTGTTAATCAAAGAAAAATACTAGTACTAGTAAAATAGTACTGTAATGTAGGGGTGTGCCAAAAAATCGATTCTCATAAGAATCGCGATTCTCATTTAGTACGATTCAAAATCGATTTGAAATGTTTAATACTGTCTTGCCTTTGTCTGTGTGCGCCTTTATTTGGAGCACTGTTCATGTTGTACCCGATTTGGCCACTGAGGGGCAGTGTGGTTCCACGCGGTCTAATACACTGTTAAGTTGTAGCCACATTAGAGAGAAGGACAAAGTCATGATCAAGTTATTCCAATAAAAGTTTTTTTTCCAGCGTGAAGCCGTTCTTTTGAGTGATAAAAGTGCTGCGAGTAGCGCGCTAATTAGCATTAGCGAGTCAGACTGGAGTAGATCATTACAATTCCTTGCACATCTATAGATTGAAGCCAAAATCATTGCCAATCAAATCATTTTGAAAAAAAAAAAAAAAACTTTCTTAATCGAAAATCGATTCAGAATCGAATTGCAGACCCAGAAATCGGAATTGAATCGAATCGTGAGACATTCAAAGATTCCCACCGCTACTGTAATGATACAAATCTAATCAAAAGTAACCAATAAAAATCAGACATTGCTCTTGAATTGTGGTTCAAAAGAATAATTTTTAAAAGAACTCATGAAAAAGGCATGGACAAAAATGAAAGTAAAAACAGCTGATGTTGAGATGATTGTAACAGAGACTAAGAGGCAAATACTCACTCGACTTTGCTTTCTGTCCAGGTAGAACTGGTGTTGACTGATGGCCATCACCCAGATAGTTTTAATTAGAGAATGACTGGCATACCAGGAGTGAATGACAAGGCCACTTTGTCCAAAGGTCCGCTTGCTCACTGTTCGACTATTGAAGATAAAAACATAAATGTTCTTTTTCATGCCCAAACACAATCCTCCAACAAGTTTTGTGAATCCTTGTCACCACAGTGCATGCAAATTAAATTAGCCTCATTGAGCTGCAGGCAAAACAAAACAAATGTTTAATTATTATGGCTACATACACAAAGCTTAAAAATCTATCCTAATTTAGAATAATAAATTATGGAGAAACAGCACTTTTTTTTTTAAGCCAGCCAGTTGTTTTTAATTAAAACTCTGGCGTAGGTAAGCAAACATCTAAGATGTTGTCAAGTGGCCCACAAACAGCAGGAAAGCACTTGTTTAATAGGCAAGTTTCAACCATTAACAAGATGCCCTACATTGCCCACTGAAGAAAGACACCTTTCACAGTATGCAAGGATGAGAACATCCATGACAATGACCACTGCGGCTATAATAAAGAAATCACAGCCAAGACAAAAGATCAAAGATTTGTGAGGATAGGTGAACTGACCTCTGTGGGTCGTTTACTTCCACAGCAAATTTCTTCTCTCGGAAGTACAAGTTCTCCAACTGCTTCCACAGGAACAACTGCAAAGAGAGACATTGAAGATAATGATTAGGGATGTAATGATAACGGCAATATCGAGATATCGTGATATTAAAATTGCCACAATATCGTCATGTCACGATATTAAAAGCAGCACATCTGTTAAAAAAGTCAGATTGATTTCCATTTGTGCAGTTCTAGCGCCCTCTGGCAGCCAGTTCTTTAGTGCAGTTTAATTTTCACAAGGCATGTTTTGGCTTTTCTATGTTAAAATTCACCCTAATGGTCAGATGACCATTTGAATATCATTTCTGTTAGATCATTGTAGACTTACATTACGTTAGATGACATGTTATCTAATATATACACATAAGTAGGGGTGAAATCGATTCGGCAATATATCGCGATATTACAGCGCGCAATTCTCGAATCGATTCGATATGCAGCCGAATCGAATTTTCAACATCCATTTTTTATGGGACTAGTCAACAAAGGTCTTACTTGGGGTTAGGATTCTCACATTAAGCATGGAAGAATGTTATATTAATGGAACATTAAGCCTTAATATTTGATTTCAGTGCTGTTCAAACATGAAACAGACTGCAACCTGTTTGTTAAATGCAGTGGCTCAGTTATAAGCCTGAATTTTCAGATAAATAAATACATTTTCATACAAATCTTACAGTTTACATGTACAAGTTTACTGATAAATTTTTTCTAAATTTGAGCAAAAAAATCGCAATAATCAATTTATAGATTAGTATCGGGATTATTCGGTATTGAATCGAATCGTGACCTATGAATCGTGATACGAATCGAATCGCCAGGTACTAGGCAATTCACACCCCTACACATAAGATTTCATTTCTTCAGATAATCAAGACTTGGGATTTCATCCATCCATTATCTTATTAAGCAAAAAGAAATAGACAACAATATTAAGTGGCTTGCTTCAGTCAATGCTCTTGCGGTAATATAATAGCAGATGTGAATGCCCTGGCAGGAAATTCATGTGGCGATAACACTGCGGCAATCATTGTACTATAAAACTGTACTATTACAAGGCTGATGCATGTCATTTTGCATTTCATTAAAATTTTATAGTCCCTCAGGAGAAATCCAATTTACACTCTGCTGTATATTTATGTTGTACAACGCACAGAGAACCAAAGTGAATTGTGTCAGCATTCATCACAGGTTTTAATCTGCAGGAGAGTGTATGCATCAGAAGAAGAAAAAAAAACTGCTCCTCTGCTCATTAAAGTGACAAACTCTTTCAAACAAACACACTGTATTTCAAAACCTGAACGCAAAGTTTAGGTGGATGTGATAAAGGCTTACCTTCAAGGTTAAGTTTGGCTCATCGCCGCAATAGTCCTGTGTATTAAATCCTACTGACTTTGAGTTTCCCACAGGGTTTGAGCTCTCTTGAACAATGCTCTTTCTTGTCTGTTCTCAGGGAACCAGATAGGTGTTGCAAGAGTTTCAGCTGAGCCACACCCCTTAACCACCCCCGTTCTCTGACATCACACACACCTCCACCCTCTGCGTTGCACCACTCTAAGCTTCTCCCTCTCTCTCCCTACACATAGATATTCCTTTTTAGTCCGACCAGACAAACTGGTTGTGTTCACGTAAATAATAAGAGACAATTTTGAAAAGCGGCAGACAGACAGACAGATAGATAGATAGATAGATAGATAGATAGATAGATAGATAGATAGATAGATAGATAGATAGATAGATAGATAGATAGATAGATAGATAGACAGACAGACAGACAGACAGACAGACAGACAGACATGCACACATGAGTTGTGTCATAAAAGTTCCAGGACTGACGGGGAAAAAAAACATATTTCAAATCCAAGCTACTATTTTTTCCTAATTTAACTAATTGTCCTGGAATATATAACAGCGAACTCTGCACTGTGTGCCCAATAAAAAAAAATTCCACATGCTTTTTAATTATTTTTTTTAAACATCCTCTTTGGCAGGTCATCAAGACATGAGCAGAATGAGTGATGATGAGCCCAACGAGACTGGACTTGCTAGGAAAAGTCATCACCGCTGATGAGTCAGGGATCTATGGGTATGACCCGGAGACCAAACTTTCAGTGGAAGAGACAGTACGTGGCTGCTTCACCGTGACAACATGCCTGTTCACAATGCTCTGAGCATCAGACAATTCCTGGCCAAAAAGATCACAGTTCTGGAGCGACTTCCCTACTCTCTCTCTCTCTCTCTTAGCAGATGTGTACGTGGAACAAATACCTTGATACTAAAAACCAAACAAACAAGGAAAAACAGCCAGGGTGCTCATTGGTGGTCCCATGCCAATTCACACCTGCTTGACACCATCGTCCATCACTAAGCATCATTTACATAGACACAACAGATAACAGTGATTCATGAAAGTGTTTATATTGCATGAATTGGCACAACTTGGCCTGATTTACAGTTTAAGTTTCAAGTGAGACAATTCCGATTTATTTGTGTCTAAGTGGTATAATCCAGATATAGGCTATAAAAACAACAACACAAACACATGGGATCAGATATTCTCAGATCTGATCTAGGCTTTTTCCAAATATGGATCCAATTCTCTTATGAATCCCATATCTTCCAATGCAACAGCACAGTAAACAGGCTGAATGTATCAAAGCGGTGAACCTTGTGTCATCATAATACACTAATTTGTTTGTTTATTGCTTTAAAAGATATCCCCCTTGAGATGCATCCTCTCATTTTCAAGGGGGTCCGTCCGCAAACAGCACAAATGTCGTACATGTGGTAAACCTAAACAAATGAAAGCATAGATTGTCTAAATATCATAGATCAGAGATACACAAACCATGAAATAAGGAAAGCAATTGGCATGGCAGCTAGTAGAGTAATGTTGAGGTTACCTGCATTAAAATCTATGAGCAGAGAGTTTGCATGTGTGCTAGCACAAAGTATAGAAAGAACACTTCACAGACTGCTTCTGCGGCGAATGTCAAAATATGTTTGGGATGTGACACACCTCAAACTTTGCAAAAGGCAACAAGCATGAGACTACAAGACATTTTCTTGCAGATCCCTTTATAACGCCTACAGACGTTTTACACAGCTTCGACAGTTGATAGAATAAAAACCAAGTTGCTTATATTTTCATTGTAGCATAGGCTTATCCTGCAGGTTTAAATAAAGAGTTATGTAGTGCTTACGTGAACATTGTTCCCATATCTCTCAATACATATCGAGATGCCTGTGGTTTTAGTCTGGATTAGTGTTTTTACAATCAGTAAAATCCACAATCCAAGCACCTGGGACTACAAGTAACCAAAAACAAGACCCACACCTCAACGGCGTACAAAAAAAAGCTTGGTCCGCTCCACCCCTTGTAAACTGTGTTGTATTTGGATTGGTTTGCTGGCAACTGTACATTTCCGTGTGATACATTGAGTAACATCATGAAAATATAACCTTTAACAGTAAAAGTGACGAGTACATTGATATTTTCAGTTTCTCTTTTCTATTTTTGGGGCTTATTTTCTATGGAACGTGACTCAGAAATCTTTAATATGATTCATTAGTTTAAAAAATAATAGGCATTCTTGGAAAATATTGGCGCTTAGTTTCTATGGAACACGATTCAGAAATCTTAAGTACAATAATAGACATTTTTGGAAAAATCACAGTAATGACATCATATGAAGGATCCAAAAGTCGGACAACACTTGAGGTTTGCCTTGATAACCCCTATCCAAATTCATCAAATGCCAAATATGTTTTTCAAATCAAAAAGCAAGACGCAGCAGACTTGCAATGATTATGAAGGTCAATAAGTGTTGTACTGTCATTTTAAAAGATACCGTGTATTCCCCCAACAACAGGAAATTATGAGTGTATGTTCTCAAACTCTTAACACCAATTAACACAGCTGACTGAGTGCCAATGCCACAGAGGCCTGTTGCTTACTATAGAAGACAACTACCACACACGTGACAGCTCGCTAATGTTTTGGGAACCGGTGTAACAACAGAACCTGCACCGTAAACAGGTTTCAACGTCATAAGGCCAATACAACCAAATTCAAATGCATGAGTTTTTAGATGGAGACAAAAAAACAACAACTAATGAAATAATTTCATTTCATTTTACTTCTCAGATTTTCACTTTAAAAGGTACTAGTGCTTGTACAATTGAACTGAAATTACATTCAAACATACATTTAAAAAGGCTCCCCTAAAATTATTGGGGTCACTCAAGCTTAATTTTGCCTTTGTGGTGCACTCCCAAATAATCTATGGGGTAAACCATCTGTACTGCATAAAGCACAAAATTGTTGTCTCCACCGCTTTTACTCCTGTTGCCAACATAATTAATAATCTGCTCGATGGAGTGCAAACAACTTAACACCAGCTATTTGGGATATTAGTAGAAGTTTGACTTGATGACACACGCATGCCCACCAACAGCATGCACAATCTGTTAGTGAACACATAATATGGTGTTCTTTTTTTCTTTTCTTTTTTTTTTAATAATATGGTGTTCTATCAACAAACAAGATTGTCTTCACCAGAGATATATTTCACAATAGTTTGACGCTCTAACAAATGACATTAATTGCAGAATACCTATTTGATCATCATACATCAATCCCGCACTGTAATATGGCTCATTTGAACTGTTTAATGCTCAGATACACTTCATGTTATTGTTTTTTGCTCACTTTTTCCTTATTGACCTTAACCATGACTGTATCCCACCAAACCCGATAATGTCTTTCCCATCTACTCTGCTTTCTTTTGACTGACATGAGAATGGAGATCTTAATTACACATTGAACAGATCATTAACCATTGTCAGGGCTAACAAAATACACCTAGCAAAGGGTTCATAAGGAAGTACTGTTCTAAAAAAGTTAAACCAAATAACTTAGGTGGTAATAAACATTGTAACATGTTTTGGAATGGCTCAATCCATGGTATGCATTAGAAGGAAGTACTGTACCTTTCTTGGTTTCAGCTTGTCTTGTAAGTCATACTGGCCAACTCCTTTGTAGCTGACACCAAGCCACCAGGGTATTCCCTGTTTGTCCTGTAGGAAAGCATAATTTGCCCTATTAGTGACAGTGTGGCAAAAACTATTGTCTCAATTAGGCTCTCTGCCACAGGAAAACCAGAGATCATATCTCTTTCAAATTTGAGCATCATTAGGTCAAACATCCCTGTATGTTCATGAGGATTTCAAGTTTACACATGTGGAGCAGTGAGTTTTACTGATATTACCTTTACTGGGTAATAATGGACTCCATATGTTGGCAGGGACTCCACCAGGGTCAGATACCTTTAGAGAGAAAGAGAGAGGGGCAGGTTAGAAGCAATACACTCACTTCCACTCTATCAAGCTGTGGCCTTTGGACAGCCAGCAGAGTTAAGTCTCAGTCATTGAGAAGCTGCAGTCATTTACAGTGGGTAGCAAATCAATCCGCTTCCCACTGTAAATACAGAAGAGAGTCCATCGATCCGTTCAAGGGCACAAAACATCACTATGTAAACGACCCAGGGTTGTTTTTCACTTTTTTTAGACCGATACCGACAGTCAAATCTTTAGTACTCACCGATACCAAGTGGCCTTACCATTAGCATTAATGATACATAAAAATATAAAACAATGACAGAATTTTTTTTATTATTACATATATATCCTAACTATAGCAAATTTCCTTAAAACTGCACAAAATTGATTATTAAATATATTTTTCAATTTGCTCATGAAAGTCATTTTGCATAGATTATACAATAAAATTAATTAAAAAAAAATAGATAAATAAAATGAAACAAATGATCCAGTGGCCAGAAAAAAAAGTCCCAATCAAAATATGTGGTTGTACAAATCTTTTAAAGGAATACAGTGAAGTGCAAATAATTCAATTCAATACAACAGGGCTTCAAGTAATTCCTTAAGCTGTTTACTGTGTGATGTTTAACTATATTTTGTTTTGAAATCCATGCTTTTAATTTGGAAGGTTACAACAGAACAAAGCTACTGCTTTGCTGGCTGAGCACCCCCTGTAACGACACATTGTGGCCTGGTGACAACAACCCACTCGTGTATAACACACATCAAAATTCACTAACTTAGAACAAGTACATTTGAACAACTGATACTTACTTCACAATGGCCTGCCCCCTGGTCAGCCCCTTCAGTTTCTTGTAATGTTCAATCACTTTGTCCTCACTATTGTGAAATAAAAACATTTAATGAACAGTTTTATAATCCCTAAGGATAGGGAGCTCTATTTTGCACACACATTGGAACCTCTCATGAAGAAAATAATCTGCTCTCATAATGACTTAAATCTACAGTAACCACTTCCCAATAGGGATGTAACGATATGCAAACATCAAGATACGATATTATCACAATATGAAGGTCACGATACGATAACTATCACGATATTGAGGGGAGGTTGGTGATACAAAAAAAAGGTCACAATAGTGTAAAAAAAAAAAACTCATGCTAAAAAAAACCCCCACACATATACATTACAAAAATGAAAAATATTATACACATTTTATTTATATATCAAAAAATATATAAATATAATATATATATATTGAGGCACTTACTTGCTAATGCAAGCAGACATTGAGTTCCTACACATATTGACCCGCTTCACAAGTCACCTGACTATTAGCGTGGATTTTAAACATAGAAGGGCCAAAACATGCCTTGTGAAAATTAAACTGCACTAAAAAACTAGCTACCAGAGGGTACTAGAACTGACTTATTTTTTAACAGATGTGCTGCTTTTAATATCGTGACATGTCGACAACGATATTGTGGCAGTTTTAATATCACGATATTGCCATTATCGTTACATCCCTACATCCCAAACTAATGCATTCCATACAAGTTCACCTTCCGCTTAAAAAAACAAAACTGTTCAGGCCTGGAGCATTCTTACTAAAATGGTGCACATTTTCATTATTTAATTATGCACTGACCTATTAATATTCCAGGTATGCGATGACCCCCTTCCACTACCTTCTAAAACTGACTCCTTAAGGCTGCATGCAAACACTGTTCACACTGCAACTAAATTCAATTTTTTTTGGCTTATATGCGACAATTGCGACATGTATCTATTTTTTTTATGCTGTGTGGACAGAACAATACTTTTTTTTCCAAATCTGACCTGGATTACTAGGACTACTAGGTATGTGGATATACAGCTCATTGGATATTGTTACATTTTACTTTACATAGACATTAAGACAATTGACATTTCATACAATTATGTAGGCCCTTTAACATGCTGCTGTTTTCGAAGACCACCAACTGCTCAGATAACTTACCAATAACTGAGAGACGGGTGTTTCCTGAGAACTTGTGTGGGTAGAACTGGGAGATGCTTTAGGTTTGCTTTGGCTGTTTCTGTACTGTATATAATTGATAAAAAAAGAACAAGAACAATAATGAATACATTTTAAACAAAAGTCCTTTTTAAAACTATTCTGAAGTAGGAATAATGTTTCTCATGTACAATTTATAGCACGGACAGCCAATTAACTCATTCAAACCCAAAAACCTGTACATCCGTTTTTAATGCTTTGTCCTTCACTCAAAAAATTTTTTTTATACGTTTTTTATTATTTCTTTTTTTAATGCAAGAGCATACAGAAGACTTTGATGCAGCTTCTAACATGAAGAGGTGGCTTAAAGCAATGGTGGTTATTACAAAAAACGTCCAGCAGGTGGCAGCAGAGTATAAGAGATCATCCAGGGCTATGTTGCAATAAGCTCTTTTTGACAGTGTTTTCACCAGGAATATGAATATTGATGAAACGTAGCTATATTCTAGTGTTAATTGCTGCAAAACAGAAACAGATACAAATATACTTTTTTCCCGATGAAAGAAGAAACTCTAATCTTTATTTTTGGTAGGTTCCGTGATTTTATAGCAATAGAACAGAATATTCTGTGGACCTTGTAAAATCTGTCAAAATCCAGTAAACCAGCCGGGAGCGAAGGGGGTTGCTTCAGTGAAAATGGCTAGGAGTGAATGAGTTCATAATCAAATCAAAATGATCAATTGCTCCCTTCATATAGTCTTCTTTAAGTAGCACACAATCTTTTGTATCTGTTGGCTATGTAATTCATAATGATCAATATAGAAATGACAACATTGCATATTTGGGCTAACTGAAAAAGTATTGACCCTTTCTTTTGCTTACCCCTAAAATAAACATATGAATGTTCTCCTTGCTTGAGTGTGTAGGTTCCATGTTTTTATAGCAATAGAACAGAATATTCTGTGGGCCTTGTAAAATCAGTCAAAATCCAGTAAAATAGCCAGGAGCGAAGGGGGTTGCTTCAGTGAAAATGGTTGGGAGGGAATGAGTTAAAAAAGCCCCCCAATTATACTTACGGTAATGAATTACAAGCTCTTGACATGACAGGAAAATCACCGGCAGCTCTTCTAAGGCTTAAACATTTGTCGAGTAATGCTATAGTCATATTTGTGCTTCCAGGTGAATTCAAGTTCATGTTAGGGATTGATAGCAACAATAATAATCAAGGTGATAAACCTTTAGAAAAAGTGCAGTGTTAGAAACCTGTTTCGTCTCTCTTATCTTCCATACAAGGACAATCATACACTGTGTGTTCCAAGACTAAACTTAAGCTTCACTGAAGTCTTGCCAAACTTAATATATATATCACACAGGGAGCCATACAGAGCATTTAAAGACCTTCAGAAGACATATTAAATCGAATTACCCAATGTAAAAACAGACAAGCCGTTTCAAAATATTGTTGGTTCACTACAGCCAATTGATTTACTGTACCTTCGCTTAGTAGTCAATCAACCGTGAAAGATATAACAGATAAAGTCCAGTGATCGCTGCCAAAAATGTCAAGAAGCCTCCAGGTTTGTGAAAAATGCACAGACTGGCCATGTTATCGGTTCAGACAAATGGCAGCGAGTCAGTCTGTTGCTACGTCATGTCGGAGATAGCAAAACACTGCTGAGCTGAACAAAAAGGGAGCTTGGCTTGGCCGGCCAGTCCTATGGGCACCTGAACAAAAGCTACAGAATTCACAAACACCTGGCTTACTATATTACACTGGTTCAAAGGTTATGTTGAAGTCAGGGGACTGTCAAAAGAAACATGCGGCATCCAACTCAGCACTATAGTATAAATGAAGCTAACTAATCTTATAACAAGAACCGCGATAGGAAAATAAAAGGATTGGGTTTTTAGCTCATAGGCCATTTGGCCTTGAATTGACTTTTATAATTGCCAATTTAAGTCTATTTTTACAAGAATAATTTAATTTAAGAGCATCCCACAGAGTAGGACAGATATACAACAATCCAGTTATGTGGACTAGCTTACAAATCAAAAAGAAGGGTGAGCTTTAGCAAGGGGGGAGGCGCTCACTGCTCCCGGCTGCGACTACCTCTCCCAGGTTGACTGGGTTTTGCTGCCACGGCACTTTGCCGTGTGTTTGATGGCGTACGTTTTATGAGGAGCTGGTGCCTGATGTTGTCCGGGTGATCTACTCCACAGCCTCATTGCCCTGTCAGCAATCTGGAATTCATTACTACGTCTGTTATCTCCCCGCAGCCTGCAGTGTGAAGCCAATTCCTACAGCCCAGCCCAGCCCAGCATACTCAGGATATAATACTCCTTTATCAGCTATTCTACACAGCCGAGATGTAGTGTCTGTGGTAGAGACACCTCGAAACGAATTAACCATCAGGCAACACTCACAAATACAACAACGGATGATTAGTTTGATTGAAGCTATTTTAAAAAGCAACAACAAAAATTGAAGCACAAATAAAATAGCACTGTGAACTAAAAACTTACCAACTAAATGTCGCAATGATAAGCTTTTGCTTTCAGTTAGAGACAACACTAAACATTATTGAATGTTTTCACCCAAGTACCAAAAATATTTATAATACAGTAAACCTAATAGTGCATGAATTCAACTCTCAGCAGGCGGGGTTGGCCCATTCTGCCACAACTTGACTAAAGTTGTCTACCATTGGACAGTGGACCTTGTTTATCCCTCTTAAGGCAGCTAACTGTGGAGGAGGAGGTCTCCAGCTAATCTCACTGCTACAGGGCCCTTTGCTGATACAGCGTAGAGGAGACCCGTTTATACTTAAGGGATTTACTGAGCCTCTTCATGAAAAGAAGCAGAAACAAAGGGGTTCATTGACAAGAAAGAGAAACACTGCCGTGTGACAACGAGGGATGCGCCATAGTTGAACTCAAGTGATATGTCCTACTGAGACAAGTTTATGATATAGAACTTTGCTTCACCGTTTTCTAATCTTTATTTCAAAAGTGGCTCAAACAAAGCTTATGTTTATCATAAACATTGTCAAATGTTGTATTTATATCATTCAAATATAGTAAAATAGATATATATTTAAATTGCCTTTAAAAAAAAATGTAAATGAAACTTTGAAACAGTCTAACTTTGTTAACTCAATAACTCCTTGACTATTTCATTTAGTTTGCTACACAAGGAGCCCCTTCTCTGATTGGCTGACAAGTTTCAGATAAAAATATCCACCAGCAAGCTTCTACGTATGGAATTCTGAGGGTAGACAAGTCAAAATTACCGTTATATTTCAAAACAGTGTCACTTGTCCTACAAATACCACTTAAATAGCACACATGGAAATTTTTTTGAGAAGAGCATTGTGATGCTAGTTATAGTGCACAAACAGATATTACAAAGGTTTGATGTAAGAGGGCAAGATTATACTATACTTAAAAAAAGAGACTGTATTGCCATGAGCAGTCATCCACATCTCATTTCTTACAGAGCACAACTATTTGTGTTAGCAACAATGACAGAGGCCATTTTAGAGGCAAATCATTTGGACAATACACTAGTTTTGCAGATCTGCCACACACTGCGAAACAGTCTTTACCAGTCCCAGCCAATGAATGCCCACCATTCCTATGCCTAGCAAAATAAAACAACATACCTTATCAGCAGGTCAAGCCTCAGAGGCCCACTAAGCTTATCTCCATTGGTGGACAGATTAGGGAGACAATCTCTTAACAGTCTCTCTCTCTCTCTCTCTCTCTCTCTCTCTCATTAAAATATTGCGCAATTACAACACATGTAATTCTGCATTTATACTATAAAAATATTTTTTTGATTAATGTGGATGGATGCCAGAAGGCCAGTTCCATGCCGCATAATGAATTCAATTAGTTAACTGAGGGAAGTAGCAAGAACTGATCCAAGCTGGTTGAACATTACCAACTGTAAAACAGTCATTGCACTGTGACCAATAACAACTAATACAAATATCCTGCTTCTGGACTTTGTGCAAAATGGACATTTGCCTACAGACTATTGTGTGCTGCACTAACTGATGTTACTTTGTTGAAATATTGTATAAAGCTTACGTACCCCTAAATGTATAAATCAAGTATATAAAATACACTTAAATTATAAAAAATAAAAAATAAAAAATAAAGAAGAAGTATATTTTGGCTACATTCATAAGCATTCACTAACTCGATTGGGACCTTTAAAATCTAATGAGATCCAATACAGGAACAATAAATTTTGCATGAAAAAGAAAGGCTCATTTTATAATTAAAATGTCAGAGACGTGTTAATTTAATCGTTAGCATATTATTGTGGTTGTAATTTGCAGTGGTGTAGCTCTGCATTTGCTCTCCGTATAGTATATATAGGTGCACCGACGTGTCCCCGCGAGAGTAGATCCATGTACAATAATATGCTCAAATTTGTATGCATCTAAAAACTCCTTGCACATGCCTTTTCAGAAGCACTTAAATTAGTTGGTCTTAAGTATAAAATTGTCTTACCATGTGTAGTCACCGTTGACCTCCTAAAAAAAAAAGACAAATAGTAAGTAACAACATTATAACAAATTCTACGTTCAGCAGATGGTGGCGTTTCAGACACTAGTCAGCTAGATTCCAATCTAACAAATATTTGTACTCACTACTCAGTACTATATGATAAATAATGAACAATAACAACAGTGTAGAGGTCTTCCACCAGTTTTGGCTCATATGAGACGCATTTCAAATGTCGCTCGGGCCGCCCTCCACACGGTTAGATAAAACTAAACGTTTTCCTTACCTGTAATGAGAATGCAGCTAACTTGAAAACGTGTTCGCTCTCCACTTCGATGTCCTCCTGTTTTATTGTGGAAGAAACGATGGTTAATGTTAAACAAGTTTCTACACGCGAACACAAAGTGCAGTTGCGCTATTGAAATAATTCACCGTACCACGGTCCTCTCGCTACCGACTGAACCACTAATAACACGGATAAAATATTGTACTACAAACCGTTGATAGGCAGGTATCAATGATTGTTTTACCAACACTTCATGTGGTGTGTGTTTTTTTAATTGATAAAGTTAACACAATTGGGCGTATGGTAATTATTTGTGAGCTGCTAGCCAGAAGACTCAACCCCCCTCAGATAAGTGGTACAGTCCGAGCAGGTTCAACAGCCTCCGTCACCCATGGTGATCAATGTTGCGCCCCGCGAGGGGGGGGAAAAAAAGTTTGACCGTTTGTGGCATTCACGTGTTCCTCGGATTTCTCTACACTGCCCCTCCCTGGTTAAATACAACGTGGGAGAAATTCACTATCAGAATATAGGCATGATCAAGTAACAAGTAAATACATTGTTGCTTTTGTCAAGTCACTTAAAATAAATATGGTAAGTACTCCTTTAGATACTTAAAACTGGGAACGGAAATTAATAAACTTCGGCTTCATCGCGCCAGCCCTTTTTCTTTTCAAGTAGTCCGAAAGGAAAAATAAAAAATAATAAAAATAAATTTGAAAAAAAAAAAAGCGTTAAGGGTAAACATATCGTCTTGCATGTGTATAAATACAGTATTTAGATTCATATTATAACATTTTGTTCAAGTATATAAAATACAATACTTACATTAAACACCAGAGATTTTGCATTCAGGAAGAACAGCTCCACAGTTGTGTTTTCTTTTAAAAAGGTGATCTTCTCAATGTAAAATCTGTGAAGAGTTCAAGAGAGTCAAGTATCAAGTTAAGTGCACACAATTTAAACGCATTCCACGCAACCTTGAGGAGGTGTTGTTGACACAGTTACATGACTGCCACCTGCTGGTCTATTTCCGTCTTAAATTAGGGCGCTGTCACCATGCCCTAAAAGTCCTTTAGAAAACAACCTTCTACACAAGCTTGCTTACCTTACAAAGAACTTGATTTCCAGTTTATCTGAAGACTTGGAGAAGTCATGATCAAGGACTTTTCGATCAAGCTGAAGCCAGTTATTCTGACCACTAAAAGTGAAGAGAATAAATATTGCATCAGGCATTTTCACCGGGATTGTAATAAAAAGAAAAAACATTTTATGATACGAGTATATTTTGTGTTTGTACTTACGTGTCATCTATGAAGCAAAGGCCAAAGTATTCCTTCTCCTTCAGATTAAAATGTGATGCCACCAAATCCAACAGGTCCCGTGATAAAAGCTTTGGCTTGAAAAAAGAAGTTAAAATATATATATTTATCTTAGGTTATTACTACATTACAGCTCTTACAACTCAAGATGCTTCTTTGCCATGATATATCATTATCAGGGGTGTTACCAGGGATTTTAGAGGTGCGGGTATCTAAAAACAAAAACACTTTTTTTTGCAGTCAGCTATATGTCAATGTAGCATATTCAAAAGGGCCTCTTGTCATTCACGGGCCCTTGGAATGATCATCAGCTCCCCCCCCCCTCACCTTACTACGCCCCTCTTTCTAATAATCACAGTAATGCAGGATCATATGGCCAAATTAGATAAAGATTAGACAATCCGTACCTGGACCAGCAGCTCCAGCTTCCGGCCGTCGAGTAGGTGTACCTGGCACTGCCGTCCCTCGTTCATCTGAAGGAAGAAAACAAAACTTTAGACAGGGCAGGTTTTGCAACCTGATGCCTTCATTGCAAAAAAAATTTCTCCACCACCACCCATGGCCATGTACTGTACAAAACGCCATGCTTCCACACTTATAGCTGGGGGTAAAATGTCTGTTTGACTTTTGTGAGGACGAACAGTGATTCCCCTCAGTGTCATGTTTGCCTTTGTTGTGAATTAATAGGTAAGTTGAGCCGCTAGCCATATTTCCACAGGGAGAACATCATACTTGCAAACGAGATACAATGCAATAGCGTGATTTAACAATGGGCCAAATCAACCACAACCTTTATATTTACCATGCATGGTTTTTATAAAAGTGTTATTTAAACAAAGATGCTCTTCTACCCACACAGTTCCGCACACTGTGTTGTCATATATCTTTCCTCTGTATCCGCACTGGTCCCACTCTCATGAAACATCAACATTTCTTGTTGTTTCTTGTTTGTCTTGTCTCTTAAGAAAATCAGAGGAAGATTTCTTCCTCTTCCAAAGTTTAAAGAAGGTCCCCATGTATAGTTCAAAATGAATTGTTCCAAGATGAAATGTGTTGTATTTTGCAGAATTGATCTGTGAGGGAAAATCTAGTTGTTAGTTCACTATAAATGTAACTTTAGTACATTTATGTGCTCTGTTTAGTGTAGACTGTAGAAAATGCTATCCATACCTAGAGTATATAACATGTATATTGGCCACAATGGACAGTGTTAAACATTTTAAGCAACGAGTGTTACCAGGACAATAACAAGTACCGTAACATTTGGAATAAAAAAACACAGTGAATTATAAAAATGGTGACTTTGGTACCTCTCAGTGGCCATTGATGGTATTGAAACAAGTGGTCCAGGTCACTTTCTCCTGACTGGAGCCACTGTCTGCTTTCAGTTGGCTACAATAAGAATGCTGTTCTTATTAGGGAAAAACAATCTTATGCCAATCTTTTCAGTCACCTTTAATTAAATTAATGTGAATGTTTTTTTTGTTTTGTTGGAAAAAAAAGGGAAGTATTTCATATGGTTTACGTAAAAAAAAAAAATAAGATAAAAATGTAATTTGCCTGCTAACTAACCTGTAAATGATTTTTTTTTTAATATGCCTAATTTTCCCTCTATATGCCTATTTAGAAACTAGACATTAACATATAATACTGATGGAGTCTATAAAACAAAAGATGATAAATGATTATATTTAGAAGATCAATTATTACAATAATTTCTTGAGCTTTATTGTTTTTGCTCTAATGAGGTGCTGAAAAGCTGCTGAGGAGGGGACCCGAATGTCAGAGCAGTCTTCAGTAAACAACATCAGGAAAAAAGAAAAGGAAAAAAGAAAAGAAAAAAAGAATTATCAGTGTCGTCAGAAATCTCTTTTACCCGGTAATTCATTTTTAACAGGATTCCACACCACTGACTGACCTCATCCTGCAGCCCAGACTGAGTCATTTAATTCTACCACGTCATGGGCTTTCCTTCAGAAAAAACGTCACAAAGCAGGAAAAAAAGCATGGAAACTAAGTACACGTACTCTACTCACAGAAAAGAGGCAGGTGTACTACAAGAAAACCTGATTGGGAAACAATAGGAGCATGGCAGACTTGATGACACAGACTAACATCAGCAGCAGTGCCCCCAATGCCTATTCATCTTTGCACATTGAACATTTTATTTGACCTTGTAAAGATCATGTGCACTTCAAGCATCCTTGCTGCATTTGTATTTTTTGCATGTTCAACATGTGAATAAGCATCAGTCCCCCTTTTGTTCGTTTGTGTGTGTTAAAAAAAAAAAATCTTACTGTATTTAGTTTTTCTATTGTTTATTTCCACTCATCCTGGGACTTACTGGGCTAACCTGGGACCTCTGCCTTTCGGGTTATATCAAGTGGAAACGTGTGTTGGCATACAGCGGTGGCAAATCCAGGTCCAGAAAGTAAAAACCCTGCCACAGTTTGGCTTTAGCTCCTGGTAGCTAGCTCCCTAACAGGTAAACGAGCACCATGGAAGCTAGCTAGGGAGCTAGCTAGCTAGCACCTGGGGCTAAAGCCAAACTGTGGCAGGGTTTTTACGTTCTAGACCTGGATTTGCCACCTCTGCAATACAATTCCTTGAATCCTTGAAATTACACAAAAGTTGATACTAGTAATAACAACACAAGCAACACACACTGAGGGACATGAGCACAATCTAACTAGGAAATAATCTAAACAAGATATCCTACATGACAAAATATCCAAAGAACAATAGTTAACTTAAAATTCTATATCCTAACAGAAATACGAAACCTAAAATCACTAGCAAAAAGAATAACAATTCACAAAGTGCATAATTGCATGGTGTGTATACCCCACACATACGGTATTACGATGTTCCAGGAATAAAATCCTTGGCAACTTTCAACGTTCTTTATAGAGAGCCATGTGTGTTCAGAGAAGCAGTCAGTGCATTCACTAAAATAAACATACTTTGTGACTGACTGAATGAAGCAGGCTTTTCCATTGACCGGACGCTAAAAATAATCCATCCAACAAATAAGCATTTGTTATTAATTATTATTAAGCCATTAGCCAAGAAGCTGCCATACCTGGTAGTCATGTCCAATCCTAAACCAGGCCACAAGAAAGTGCTGGCATGGCAACAGCGCACGTTTGTACCACCTGCTCAAGGTCTCATGTGCCACACTCCAAATGAGCTGGCTGCTAGATGCCACTCGGTCCTCCATTCCTCGAATCATGCGCACAGCCATGACCTTGTGTCTCGGAGCAATTCCTACTTCAGGTGGTCACAATTCACAGATCCAGGGGAAACAATGTCCTGCAGCACGCTGGGGTTAGTTCAACTGAAAGAGCTGTAATGTGATAAAAGCTACGATTCGAAGGCACAAGCACACATTGTGTACTGTCGGCCCAGTTGACGTCATGATGCTGGGAGTCATCAGAGAGCAGTCCGTATCAGGCATGACTCTTATCCAAAGATTGATGGTCTGAAGCTCAATTGCAGAAGATTAAAATGAACAGTGAGATCCGATTAGCAGTTTTAGAGAAATTTAAATATTGTGAATTTGAATTTTCAGTCATCTCAATGACATCTTTATCTTAAAGAGGAAGTCAGCCAAACATTTTCTTTACAATAATATGTTCTATTGACACCCACTAGGCTAAGCACAGAACTCTGATTAATATTGTGTTTGTGGAATTTGAATTAAGCATTTTTTAAAATCCATTTAAGGGGGCGGCCATTCTGCTACTTGCTGTTGACTTAAAATGACACCACAGTTGCTCAGGGTTCAGGCAGCGACCAATCACGGCCTACCTGTTTTCTGAGTTGGGTCATGTGGCGTTTGCAAGCTGAGCTGATTGCTCGTTACCTGAGCAACTGTAATGTCATTTTCAGTCAACAGCAAGTGACAAAATGGCCACCCCTGAGATGGATTAAAAATGGGTGGATTTTGCTACTTAAGTCATTTTCCACAAACACAATATTAATCAGAATACTGTGTTTAGACTGGCGGGGTTGCATAGAACATATAATCGTAAAGAAAATATTTGGGTTGACATCCCTTTCAATCTAAAAAAAAATATTGATTCTGAAAGCAAACCTTGGGGTCAACACTTTCACGGGATGGGAGCATCGTAAATAAACACAAGGTTCACTCCAAAATGTATGGTAATATTGACGGAAAAAGAAAACTTCGGAAAAGTTGTTTACAACATAACCAAGACTTTTGCACAATATATTCAATTATTAGACTATTGACCTCATTCTCATATTGTGTTGTGTCACAAAAAAGTGAACTGGCTATGAGTTTGTCTAGGATGTGGGAGCAATTTCCTGAGGAGTCCAGACATTCCCACCCATTACATTCTGCAGGAGTGTTAAAAATAATTGGCTGGGTTTGGATCAGCGAGGGTGGTACAACTGACACGGCACATTTGAAAGTGGAATGGTGGTGTTAAACTTTCGGAAAGCTTTTGATGTTAAACTCTGGGACATTAAAGTGCTTTCAAGTCATTGCCAGATGTTTTCTGTGACTAATAAACAAATGTGCACACTCTGCAAACCTGACTCAAATAAGTAACAGAACACAAAGGCAGTTATGCTGAAGAAAAATAAAGTGATGGAACATTTGTGAGCAATGACATGGAAACAATAATATGTTGTTTGTTTAGTGTGACCAAATTTCAAAAACCAAAACTGTTTACAGAAGAGACTACAACCATATCAACTATCCATTTTTAAATGTCATGCTTTTTTCCCTCCTATTAAATGTGAGATTAACTGTTTTGTTTTGAAGTCAGTTCCCAGTTAGATGTTTTGTTACCACATTATGCAAATAATAAGCACAAAGCAGTGCAAATTAGGATCAGTCATGCTGACGGCACGTCATGGTAAATGACGTGCCGTTTGTTCTAATACACTGTACGTGTGCTCAAATCCCCTCCAAACATTCATTGTGATAATATCATTTACGCACAATCAAGTATTAAATTGGCGGCACTGATCATACCTGATATTATAATTTTAAAGTGAAAAAAAAATAAGATGAGCAATTTTTAAGGTAAAATGTTCACATGGCTATATGTGGCATCTTTGTAAAAACGTTACATTTAGCAATTCGGACTACCTTAATCAAATACAATAGTACACAATCACAATTTAGCAAGTCATGGTAAATAACTCCTGGATTGAATTGACTTGCTGTACCAAATGTTTTAATTTACAGGTACAGTGCGTAGAATTCAGTGCCATCTAGTGGTGAACTAATAGAATGCAATTATTTTGAATCACGCGCACTACGGTGCCTCAGACAGACCACACTTTACAACCCTACCACCAATTACTACCAGTTATTATTTGAAGTGAGCGAGCGAGCAAGCAACCCGGCAAGCAGGAGCTACTGTGAGAAGCGAGCAAGAGTTGTTAGCAAGAACTCCTGGAGCGACTAACAGGAGCGGCTAGCAAGAACTTGCTGGAGCATCTAACAAGAGTGGCTAGCAAGAACTTGCTGGCGCAGCGAACAAGAGCGGCTAGCGGGAGAAGCTAGCTTAAGATAGCGAGAGCAAAGTAAATAGAAACAAGCGGCAGGAGGCCGAATAGAAGGTGGAAGGTAAATGGCGGTTGACTCATTGGGTCCAACAGGAGCTGAATTACCACCAGGGGCGAACTTCGTGAGCCTCCTGTAAGGCACGGTGCGACCTAGTATGTAATAGCTATTACTAGACCTATCAATAAATACATATTTTTTAAATGTAGGCTGATGTGATAGATCATATATATTTTTTTGCATATTATTGAAATTAACAGTGGGTATTTAAAATGAATGAATTATTAGTTCACCACTAGAGGGCGCTAAAAATGCACACTGTCCATTTAACAGAACTAAAAAATTAAATGTTTTAGATGGTGCTCAACAATATTATACAATATAGGATTGCTAATCATTATCAAATATTTTTATAATAGATTGTCCTATTAAATGTGTCAGGATGAAAACAATTTGGTCTTATAGCAGTTACTATTATAAAACATGCTATTCAACAAATACGTACAATTCTGTCCTTTTACTGCCACTGTGATTAAACGTCATCAGGGGCCATTATGAACTGACAGGGCCACTGTAACTAACTAACCTTGGTAAGAACAGACAGACATGAAAGGCCAAAGCTTCCTGGGCTAACAGCCAGCCATAAATGCGGTGAAAACTATCCACTGTTGATCACATGCAAGAGAGTCACGTCTCAAGAAGAAATGCAATTCCAGGCCCACATTTACAGTACGTACATCTGATGATCAAATGTGTGACATTCATTTGGAGAGATAAAACAAGAAGAAATATCTCAATTGTGATTGGTACAATTTGTGTGATTGATGTCAGCCCAAAAGGCTCATGATGATGGATATATGTATAATGTATACTCATACTAAAAATTATGCGACTGGCATTTAATATGCTGATGCAATAAAAAGCTACTCAATCAAAAATTATTCTGTAATATTTGTAAAACTACAATGCCTATAATTTTCACGCCAAAACCTGTTACGGTTATCTTGGGGCACATGAACATTGTCAAAACTCACAGGGACAAAAATGACCGAAAACACTTTCATTTAATACCATTTGCATCAATACCAACCAGCTGCTTGTCCTCCAGATTTTGGTCCAAAAGCATATTTTCAAAACACTAATTGCCGGCGTATAGTTGTCTTCAGTTATGCACACTAAAAAAAAAATCTTTGTAATAACCTTATTTGTGTTTATTTTTTATTTTTGTATTTCTTTATTTATTAATGTATTTATCTTTGACAACATATTAATTCCTGTAGATGTTTTATATGCTTAATTAATGTTTTGCACCTCAGTAGCTCATTCTCCACAGCTGCTAACAAAATGTCAATGTCCCCCATCTCCAGCCTGGCACTAGGACGACAAATGCTATGACCTAATGCCATTTGATGTCACTCTTGGAAGCAGTCCTCTATGCAGCTCATGTGCTGCGCTGAATACAAGAAGCAGACAATTTAAAGGTCCATTGTTTTCAAGCTGTTGCTTTCTTTGTCCTCAAATGCACCACTATCAACTGTTTGGGGGGAGGACTGCATTACCCAATTAGGAACACCAGATGGGGAAATTTAGCTCCTCACTTACCATTTGAAAAAGAAATGGCAAACCAATAAAGTGGTGAATAATAATACCCCCCCCCCTTTAAAGAAAAAATAAACTGCGTATCTAGATGTTCATTTTAGTTCATCCACGCGCCCTTATTTCACTTGTGAGACCTGAACATGAGAGCTGCTCCAAATGTAATCACTCCTTTGTCTCTCAGTCTCTCGAACGCCTCTAATAAAGGATCTTAATCTGTTGAGAATACAAGGTAGGTCATGCCAGGGAGGTGTACTGCCAAGATCATCACACTTCCCCGTTCCCAAAGCTCATCTCCACATAGGATGGCAATTAGCATGTAGCGCAAGTGGCAGATTAATTGTTTCAAAAGAGGGAAAGCCGCGTGTGAGAGAGGTGCAGCGTGAATGGAGCATAGGACAGCTGTCATCCACACGAGCCTGCAGCTGACAAGCTGGAGCACATACTGAAACTACAGCTGACAGGCTGAATGCAAGACATGTGTTGTATGCCTGACACACTCACGCAAACACACGCGTGTAAGACGGTTCACTTGCCGCACAGGACCTTGTTTGCACCCATTTAACAGGAACTGGTGAAAGGCAGCAGAACCCAGCTGTTAAATATCATGATCCTGCATAGGTGGACAATTTGTTGTCATACATAAATAAAAAGAACAGAAAATTTAATATGAAAGTGGGCCATTCCCGCTCATGCATACGTCAAGCTGTTTCATGGGCTTTAATGTTAGCAACCCTCAAGCAGCCACGATGAACTAAAAACCTAAAAACAAACAATTTACTATATTCAGGATGGCCAGGACAAGTACTTATTGTGAGGGCTGCCACGCGCCTTATATGCAGAGTACGCATAGTGCGCAGGGCACCATCGTCCGTGTGGGGCCCCATTTGCCCGCGGGCATTGAAATATCGAGTGTGCACGTCATTAGTGAGCTTCTGACATGCGCTTGTCATGTTGCTCAAACATCCGTGAGCACTCGTGCCAGGGGGTGGGGATTCACTCGTTGCGCGTGCATTGGATGCAACATTTGTTTTCATATAAAGACACAAAGAACCCACTTTCGAGTATTGTGATTGTCAGTTACACAAACAAGGTTTTGCAACAAAAAAAAATTGCTTAAATTCTACGATCCAGAGATGCGTGGAGAGAAGCAAAAGCAAACCAAGCACGTCATTCACGTTCGGCAGTAAACTCTGGTTGCGTTCAATGACCACTCATACAGTCGGATAGAAAAAACTCATTCAATGTATCAAACAGAAATAAATACTACTTGAGCACATTGCAGGGGGTACTTGGAATCATTTTATAATTTATTTCCCAGATCAAAAATCTCTGTCATAGACATACCAAAATCAGAACAGCCGCATGGCAACCTACATTTCTCATAAAACTCAGATTTTTTTTCTCGAAGCATACACAGCCTCAAAATATCCCACACTCTGTCTATTACTTTCCAAAGGGCAACATAAATAGGGCATGATTACAAACATGTGATATCACAATGACGTGGAGCTGGGAGAATCAACGAGTGATCAGACGCGGTGGAATTATGCATGACATCAGCCAATCAGAGTGCAGGTTTTCCTTCTCTTCTGCAGTTTGCAAGTTGAAGGCGTAAACAGAAAGTAAAAGAAACAAGAAGTAAACAATGACTGAACGCGCAGCAAAACAAGCCATGACTTGGTGTCATCTTCCCAAGATGAAACGGTTTCGACAAGATCGTTCCTCCCTGTCGCTTTTGGGGCGGAATTTCGTGGAGTGGATGAAGACGTTGTGCAAGGTAAGTACTCGAAAACAGCTAACACAACAATCCTGTTGAATCATTAGAACAAAATAGTGGAGCAACATGCAGAAAACATGCACAGGCTGCCGACGTACCGTTAGCGGTTTAGCCGCTAATAAGTAGCCGTGCAGCCATTAGACCAAAGCAATCAATCGCATCATCTATTGATCACCCCAGCCCGTGTGAATTGCGAATGATTGTTGGTCTGCGAAAACTTGTCTGAACCAGTCCGTGGCGCAACAAAAGGTTGCCCCCCACCCCGCGAAAAAAAAAAATCGGGGGCACGTTCACACTTTTAAGGCCACTCAACTGTGTTTGGCAAAATTCTTGCATATCTGTCAAATGACTACTTTAAAGTACATAAAAGAAAAGGGCATCTTGCTTGAGTTTGCAAACACCGCTTCGACCACAAAAATTGGTTGACACAAAAGAAAAGATTTAAAATTTTAAAACTATATTTGTGACACCCGGCCCGCTGTTGGCTACGGACATTTGTTGTAGTCTTTAGATGCATATCCTCTGCCAATGGGGACATGCCTGCCAATGAGGAAAGAAAAAGACGAAAGACAGACGCAAGAACACATCATGTGACTATAACCAGGATGCTTTAAGGTCAGAGCAGGGAAGCATGTGGAGGCAGTAACGTCAGCCAGAAGAAAGCACCATTCAAAACTTTGACCTTAGGGATTCAGAAAGATTGTAAATCTGCATTTTTGTCAGGGGAGCAGAATAATAACAATAATAATCACTTGTATCATTAGTGCTATATATCCCAAATGAAGGGGAAATGCTCTACTGTCAGTCCAAATGACACAAGCAGAAATCTGTCCACATGATTTTGTTTGATTACCTTAACCATACTTCACTCAACCATAAACACGCATGACCCACACATTACTAAAAATAAGAAAAAAACAACCCTGTTGATTCATAGTGCTGTGGGCTGTCCTTGCCCCTGAAATATGTAAAATTGTTAATCATTTTCATGTTAAGATAAATGAAATAAGGCCATGTGTTTTATTTTTGCCATAAGTGGAAATAAAGCCCAACAGCTGAGTGCGTGGGCCATCTGGAATTTCATTCCCGATAAGCCTCCTTATTAGTGAAGTTGAAAAAATATATAGTTGTAATGCTGATTTACACACTACATAACAAATTCAACTAGCTATTTGTGTCAGACACGGTCCAACATCACAAAGTGTCTTGATGCAGACTCTTTCAATTTCAGTGAGCTTTTACTGTTTGACAATTTTAAAGAAGAACGATAAATTTCAGAATTCAGTTAATTCTCCAATTATTTGGCTAACTGAGCTTCTCTGAGAAATCAGAAATGAGTCAAGATCAGCATTCAAATGCTAAAACCGAATTTTCTGATCAGTACTGCAAATGAACACTTCAGCATCTTATTTACTATTCTTATGTAAAACAGTAGATTTGAATAGAAGTAGATACACAATAATAATGTTATTTATATTTTAGCAATTAAAATAGAATTTACATTAACTGAATTAAATTAGTTGTACAAAATCGATGTATTAAACAGTTAAAGAAACAAAAATAGTTTTGGTAATTACAAATCACTAGCACAAGGCAGAAACCTTACATCTCCAAAACCAGCACTTTTTAGGAAACAACTGCCCCCCCACCCACAAAATTAGCATGAATGTTGTTGTGTGTGTGTGTGTGTGTGCGGTGGAGGGGGCGTGGTGTGATGCCAGAGAGGGTGAACATGCTTTTCCCCCCTGCCGTACAAGAATAAAGTGTTATTTCACATCCACTACAGTAGGTGGCAGTGGTGCTGTCATTGTCGGAGTGTGCACAGCAGAGGTTTTTTTGTTTTTTTTGCACTGAGCATGTGCACATGCAGCACACACAGAGCAGGAGATATGAAGTGCAGTGAACAGACCCTTAAGAGACACCATAAAGAAATACTGTATATAACACTGCTGAAAAGAAAGGTAGAGAGAGAGACAGAACTGCACAAGGTGGTTCCTCTATGTTGAGTTCACCTATGATTTTTGTTAATTAAAAATCGTAGAGAAAGAAAAAGAGACTAAAAACAATGTGATTATTTGCTGTCAGTTGATCTATACATATTTATATTTTCTTTATAGTTTTCTTTAATGTTTATTAAAATAGGGATTTGACCCCATGGCCTCAAAACTGTAAGGCAGATGTGCTAACCAGTCGGCCTCAGTTCCTATGTGTAATCATCATAATAATAATTAGTAAAGAGACCATATGTCTCTCATTCCAGTTTGCTACTTAGATAATTTGAATCAAACAGCTGTGAAGATTCATTAGGCCGGACCACACAACATCCAGATAACGATCCAGACAGTTCCTGTATGGAAAACTGCTACAGCTCTGGGACGACAACTGGAAAATTGGTTGAGGTTAGTTGGCCTTCGGGACTGTGGAAAAAGTCAAATTGTCTTCAACAGTAATTTATGTGGGTTTTGTTTGCAAGATTATTCATGTATTAGCCAATTATGCGAACAAAAGCCTGTTAAATCCCTCAAGCAATTAAAAAAAGATAGCAACTGAACCACTGTTGGCTCACTGTGCGGCTAACTTCATGCCTCAAGGTCATTATGACCATAAATAAATCAACAATAATAGAGAGATGCAGAAAGTGATAAACGCTCTCAAAAGTTCAGTAATTGATAGTGTCATGTCTAGAAAATTTCTGTGTTGCTAATTACCGGTAGTATTATTCTACCGGAAAAAGTTAATTTTTTATTTTTTCTCACTGCGAAAAGTAGGATTATTTGACTAATTGCTACAAAACATTGACAATGACGAGAAACGCCAGCTAAAAAAAAAAAAAAAATCGAATTATTACTAATGTAATTACTAAAGCAAATGTTTATTTTGGCGTGTGCGTATATGTGTGCCTTTTTGTTGTCGACATACGCCGAAGTGTATACTGTCTATTCAAATCACTCTTACCCATATGAACTGTGAAGCTCTATCTGGGTTAAGTAGTATTATCAGAGGGGTTCCACTAATTTCATTTTAGCCACACAGACCATCAGTCATCCGGAGAGTTAAACTAATTACACTGTGATAATCACAGTAGCATATGCTCAACTGTTACCCACAATGCATCAAAACACTAAACCATGAAAAATGAAGCCACAGATTTCTCCTCTGCTACATTTCCTAGACACTATGTACTATGTGCAGTTTACTTCCCTGTCCTTGACACTTGTTCAAAGAGAGAAGACGTTAGGGGTGGCCCGATCCGATATTGATATTGGAGGTCGGTCCGATATCAGCCAAAAAAACCCAGTATTGGATTATTATCTACATCCAAAATCTCCAATAACCAATACTGTATTTATTAGCACTCATACTTATACAAGCAGTCAATTCCAGACCCCATTCCTGCTCTTCAGCAGCATCTGGACTTAGCATGCAGAGCCCACGTGTAATGTTTTAGCAATGTCAGTTCAGACTTCCATCGTAAGAAAATCTTTTCAAAATGGCAGAATTTTTCCAATAGAAAAAAACTGATCAGCTCCTCAAAACTGAGGTACTTAACAATACAAAAGTTATCTGGATGCTGTTTCCCCCCACCTTTTTGTATTGCATATTTAAATTTGTTTTTTAATTTAATTACATTTTTTAGAAATTCGGTGTTGTTTCACTTGAAATTAGTTTAGCAGGAAAAAACTTTAAACAATTAAAAGTTCAATTTCAAGTTAAAGGATGTTTGTGCAGTTTGTCACTTTGTTTTACTCGCGACTGCCACCTCTGGCCCAAAGCGTAACTGCAACATCTGTGTCATGCTCGTTCATGGTACGCAGTCGAGTATGTGCACGATCTTAAAGCGACAGCCACAGTTGACAAACGAAAACATGACTTCAAATGAGGTAGGAAAAACTTCGCCCCTCGCCTCCCCAAAGAAACTGTGGAGTTTGCAGGGTCTGCACACTCTACTCTAAAGGGACGATAAAAGCTCATAGGTGCAGTCAGAGTAAAACAGTCAGGGCTCTTTGTAATCATCTAGGCATTGGTGGAGCATGCATGATGTAGAAAAACCTTTAACATTACCTTTTTAAATGGCACAATGCACCTTTAAGGGTTTTTTTGTACTCTAAATTATTTTGTAGCCACACATACAGCTACAGAAGCTAGCTCTTGGGACATGGAATGTCACCTCTCTGGCGGGTAAGGAGCTCGAGCTGGTGTGTGAGGCAGAACATTTTTGACTAGATATAGTCGGACTTTCCTCCACACACGGCTTGGGCTCTGGTACCAATCCTCTCGAGAGGACTCTCTTCCACTCTAGAGTTGCCCACGGTGAGAGGCGCAGAGCAGGTGTGGGCATACTTATTGCCCCTTGGCTTGGCGCCTGTACGTTGGGGTTCACCCCGGTTGACGAGAGGGTAGCCTCCCTCCGCCTTCGGGTCGGGGGACGGGTCCTGACTGTTGTTTGTGCATATGCGCCAAACGGCAGCTCAGAGTACCCAACCCTGGGGACTCCCTCATTCTGCTGGGGGACTTCAATGCTCACGTGGGCAATGACTTTGAGACCTGGAGGGGTGTGATTGGGAGGAACGGCCCCCCTGATCAAAACCCGAGTGGTGTTCTGTTATTGGACTTCTGTGCTCGCCACGGACTGACCATAACGAACACCATGTTCAAACACAAGGGTCTCCATATATGCACTTGGCACCAGGACACCCTAGGCCGCAGTTCGACGATTGACTTTGAAGTCGTGTCATCGAATTTGCAGCCGCATGTTTTGGACACTCGGGTGAAGAGAGGGGTGGAGCTGTCAACTGATCATCACCTGGTGGTGGGTTGGCTCCGATGGCGGGGGAAGATGTCGGGTCAGACCTGGTAAACTAAAACCTATTGTGAGGGTTTGCTGGGAACGTCGTTGGAAAGGTAGTTGGAAAGCTCCTCGGTGGCAGGGCCCCGGGAGTGGATGAGATCCGCCCGGAGTTCCTAAAGGCTCTGGATGTTGTGGGGCTGTCGTGGTTGACCCGCCTCTACAACATTGCGAGGACATCAGGGACAGTGCCCCTAAATTGGCAGACCGGGTTGGTGGGCCCTCTTTTTTAGAAGGGGGACAGGAGGGTGTGCCCCACTATAGAGGCATCACACTCCTCAGTCTCCCTGGTAAGGTCTATTCAGGGGTGCTGGAGAGGAGGGTCCATCGGGAAGTCGAATCTCAGATTCAGGAGGAGCAGTGTGGTTTTCGTCCCGGCCGTGGAACAGTGGAACAGCTCTACACCTTTGGCAGGATCCGTCGAGGGTGCATGGGAGTTTGCCCAACCAGTCTACATGTGTTTTGTGTGTTCCTCGGGGGGTCCTGTGGGGGGTACTTCGGAAGTACGTGGTACTGAGCCCCCTGATGCGGGCTGTTCGGTCCTTGTACGTTTTGGTCTGCATTGCCGGCAGTAAGTCGTATTCGTTCCCAGTGAGGGTTGGACTCCGCCAAGGCTGCTCTTTGTCATCGATTCTGTTCATAACTTTTATGGGCAGAATTGCGTTGAAGGGGTCCGGTTTGGTGGCCTCAGTATTGCATCTCTCCTTTTTTCAGATGATGTAATGCTGTTGGCTTCATCAAGCTGTGATCTCCAACTCTCACTGGAGCGCAGCCGAGTGTGAAGCGGTTGGGATGAGGATCAGCACCTCCAAATCCGAGACCATAGTCCTCAGTTTAAAAAGGGTGGCGTGCTTTCTCCGGGTCGGAGAGGAGATCCTGCCCCTAGTGGAGGAGTTCAAGTATCTTGGGGTCTTGTTCACGAGTGAGGGCAGGAGGGAGTTAGACATCGGCAGGCGGGTCGGTGCAGCGTCTGCAGTGATGCGGGCTCTGTATCGGTCTGTTGTGGTGAAGAATGAGCTGAGCCAAATGGCGGAGCTCTCGATTTACGTCCCTGACACAAGTGGCCGAAATTAGTTTCCTCCACAGGGTGTCCGGGCTCACCCTATGAGGTAGGGTGAGAAGCTCTGTCATTCGGGAGAGACTCAGAGTCGAGCCGCTGCTCCTCTGCGTTGAAAGGAACCAGTTGAGGTGGCTCAGGCATCTGGTTTGGATGCCACCTGGAAGCTTCCCTGGAGAGGTGTTCCGGGCATGTCCCACCAGCGGGAGGCCCCGGGGACGACCCAGGACATGCTGGAGAGACTATATCTCCCGACTGACCTGGGAAAACCTTGGGATTTCGTCGGAGGAGCTGGTTGAAGTGGCTGGGGAGAGGTAAGTCTGGGCTTCCCTCCTAAGGCTGCTGCCCCCGCAACTTGACCCCAGATAAACGGTAGTAAATGGATGGATGGATGGACATACAGCAAATAAATAAAGGAATAATTTTGAATACATTTTATTTGATAAAATTACATTAAAGCATAACTATTTGAAATAAATGTAGCTTCACTTCTTGACAAGAAAATATAGTTTGCTTCTATACACAATGTGATTTTAAGAAACAAAAACTATTGATTCTAGAAAAAAAAGAAAACCAATTGATCATTCATTATGTTGTCACATTTTTATTGTCTAATAAAGCCTCAGTTACCTGCAATTAACCTGCATAAAGAAATTGCTCCTCAAAGTTAGAAAGTTGCTCCTCAAATCAAGCCTTTGATTCACAAAACTGCTACGCAAAGAAAAGAAAAATCGAAACCTGACTAGCATGTCTGCAAATGATTACATTAAACTTGCAATTGACAGTTTCATTCATGCTACCTTTTACTCATGTGAGCACATTTTTTAAAATTCAGCAATATGACCCTCGCATTCAACCCATCCTGGGTAATAAAAAAAAAACAGCACTCTTTGGGCCAGCAAGTCAAGCTTTTCACCCAAAAAACAGTTTAACTCAAATGAAATGAATGGTTTCCAATGACATGGTTTCCTTCTCCCTATTACGTGGCAAAACACCTTTCCTCATCGTCATCTCATCATCTTCATCTTTCCTCTCCATGTTTGAACCTCAGGGTTGCTTGGTTTCGGTCCAAAGGGCAGGTGATAATGACTTCTCTCCCCCCCAAATGCACCAAATCGGTGATTCCTTATATATATAAAGTATATGGATGTGTGTGGGCGGGTGTATGTATTCGCAATTGCAGGTGTTGGTTTCTAGCATTAAACCGCTGAAGGGAGAGGCTCACATGAGACTCCATGGATGATAAATCCTTAGCACTAACAGACAAACAAGCTCCACCCACACAGACACCGAATGATGCCCACGCACATACATGAAAAACCGATGTCATCCAGACAAAAGTAAAAAAAAAAAAAAGAGAAAGAGACTGGAGGGGTTCAAGACTGAGAACATTGGCCTCGTCTCGAGGGTGTCTCTCAACCTGGCCTCCATCTCTTCTGGCACATAACGTGAGAAACACTCACAAGAGGCTTTAAGCTTTGCGCTGTATTGATTGCTATCAGATCAGAGGCAGTGGAATACTTATTTTTTCTCATTCATAAGAAGGTAATAATAGCCGCTCATCCCATTGCATTCCCTTTTGTACCTGTGGGATGGGGTGAGACAAACACATGAGTAGGTGGGTGGACAGAGCAAAGCATCATAAGACATGCCCACCTTTTCTGTCGCTCACAAACCTCCAAGGCAAGTACTATTCTCTCTACTGGTATTTTCATTTCATTGCCTCACTGCAATTAGGTGCATCCAAAGCTGAAAAAGGCATAAACCTACTGTACACACAGTAGACATACACCTACGTACGCGAATGCATACACATGCATGCACAAACAAGCAGACACGGCCTTGCTGCTCTCGATTCTAAATTTGCAAAATTATAGTATGCTGGTTTCAAGGCAGCCACCATATCATTTCAGAGTTCAGACAGAAGAACTATGAATATCTGAATTATGGTCATCTTTGGTTCAGTGGTAGAGTGGTCAACCCGCAAGCCTGAAGTTGTGGTTTTGATCCCAGGCCATTGTGACCATGTCGAAGTATCCATGAGCAAGATATTGAACCCCCAGTTGCTCCTGATGCTTCATCAGTAGGTGAATGAGTAGTCAAAATGTAAAGCGCTTTGAGGGCCTTGTAAGTTGGAAAAGTGCTATATACAGTAAATGAAGTACCATTTACCATACATACACAGTATATTTGTCTGTGCAGAGTTCACTTCATTTCAATGTACTGTCTAATTAATACAGTACAGCTTTTGACAGCGAAAAAACACCTACTCCTTCTTTAATAATATTGTATACAAGTGGAGTGGAGTTTTTGTTAACATTTGTCACAGTAAACAATGTCAATGTATAGTTCATGTCTTTTTACTTCATTCAAACCCAAATACTACTATAATACTTTGTGCTTCACTTACAAAAACGTATTTATACTTAAAAAAAAAAGTTTATGTCTGACATAAAGAGGTCGCTTAAAGCAATGGTAGTTATTATAAAAAACGGCCAGCAGGTAGCATCAGAGTATAAGAGATCACCCAGGGCTATGTTGCAACAAGCTCTTTTTGCCAGTGTTTTCAACAAGTTTGTGAATAATGATGAAACTTAGCTATATTGTAATGCTAATTGCTGCAAAACGGAAACAGATACAACAATATATATTTTTTTCTGATGAAAGAAGAGACTCTAATCTTTCTTTTGGTAGGTTCCGTGATTTTATAGCAATAGAACAGATATTTCTGTGGACCTTGCAAAATCAGTCAAAATCCAGTAAAACAGTCAAGAGCGAAGGAGGTTGCTTCAGTGAAAATGGCTGGGAGTGAATGAGTTAATAATCAAATCAAAATTATCCATTGCTCCCTTCATACAGTCTTCTTTAAGTAGCACACAATCGTTTGTATCTGCTGACTATGTAATTGATAACTGAAGAAAATATTTGACCCTTTCTTTTGCTTTCAACACCCCTAAAATAAACATGTGAATGTTCTCCCTGCTTGTGTGTGTTTTGTCTGTCTTTCTCCCACATTCCAAAAAACATGCATATTAGACTAATTGAATACTCAAAATGCATTACATCAGACTGGTGGTCATCTTTGTGTTAAATGAAAAAACATTTGCTTTTAATTTGGAAAATGATCAACAGTTTTGCCTTTTTTTTTTAATGTTACGGACCAAACTATTAACTGAGTCATAAATAATTTATGTTTGTGCACTTTCTATACTATCAATTTGAAATAATGGTGATGAAAACATAAAAAAAAAATCTGATTCAACGATAATAATTCACAGATTAAATAATTATTTAAATAATTAAATTTTTTAGTTGCAGCCCTGCAGATGAGCTTTATGTGTTTCACCTGATATTCTGCTGTAAATCAAACTACAATTTGAAAGGAGTGCATCCACAAGCAGATTATTTTAATGCAGTGTCCATGATATAGCAAAATGCTCCCTATTTTATAGTGGGAACTAAAATAAACGCAACACATTTTCATCACAGTATTTACTGTATTTCTCAGAAATCAAACAAAACCACCATTATGAAAGTCTTACAATTGACTCCGAGTAAGATATTTATTGTTTACAAGTAAATGTTGTTATTGAGTCATCATCATGCGCGTGTTTGGTTGACTCTTTGTTTAACTCAGGATGTCCTGTCTGACAGGACAAAGCAGACATGAAACAAGCAAGAGCAAAAGGGTCTGCACACTGCTGAACTCACAGAAAATGAGGAACAGATTCCTGTTGTCACAACTTTATATGTGAACCACATTGACTGTGATTACATTCTGGACAAGCAAAATGAGACATTTCGTTGCTGATTACAAAAAAACAAACAAAAAAAAACTACAGACAAGCCTGTGCAAGCCACCCCTTTCCTTAACACTGTATGTAACACATCAAACCAAAAATCTAACATAAAAAAATAGTGTTTTGCATTTTCTACATTGCCAATTTGAAATAATAAATATCGATTATTTATCCTCACCTTGCAAACATCACGTCGAAAATCAGAAAAAAGGTGATTGGTCGCTATCTGAGCTCCAAGCAACTGTGATGTCATTTTCAGTCGTGGATTTTGAGCTGCTTAATTCATATTCCAGAAACACAATATTAACCAGAATACCGTGTTTAATAGGGGTGGGGTGGGTATTATGGTAAAGGCAATATTTGACTATACTTCTCCTTTAACTGATAAAGCAATATAAATAAATTCACAAAATATTCTATTTTAATTTTTTTTAATTTGTAATTTATTTAAATTTTGAAGAAAATAATTGAAGCAACAAAAAAAACAAGGGGACACTTAGGAGTGGAAAGAGCCACCTCTTTTTAGGAAGCTGGGCTAAAGAAGTGGTTCAAAGAGAAGAGCCGAATTCCGTTGAGATTAATGTGAGTGATCAGGACGGCGATTCTACGAGAAAGCATTTGGTAGCAATCAAGTAGGTCGACAATATTTTGGATTTACTGTACTTTTAATGTAAACCACAAATGGGAAAAGGGATGGACTGGCCATCGGGCATTTCGGGAGTTTCTCAGACGACCGGTCGCTGCCCCCCACCCTGTCGTTAATTATTAAACGTAATAATCAGCGCATGTCGCCTTGCACACCCCCTTCCCCCCGCAATGAACGATGAATAGTAACCGCAGCGTAACATCCACATTTTTTAAGTTTGCTGGCACCATCTAGCACTCATGTCTCACATTTTTGCACACAACTCGTGACCCCCCAAAAAATCGCCCTTATAAGTTGGGTCAGTCATAGGTATCGGGCTGATACCAGCTTTAAGGTATCAGGTATCCATGGTGGCTGACAATAACCTCTGCAGCAGTTGGCGCTATACTGCGCTATTTTGACACATCTGTGAATCATCATCAGCTTCAGAAAGAAACTTGTCCATAATTTTTTTGAGTTTGAAATTTTATGTGTCAAAGGTATTGAGTACTCAAAGAGTGAATATTGTACTGGTATGGGTCTGACATCTGTCATAACCAGTCAGGCAAGAGCAGTATTCTTGCTGATGCATTGAAACGTATGGACCTGTGTGACAACAGTATCATGTAACCCAACTGACAAAATCCCTCATTTAAGCATGCATATAGTTGAAAGTCCTCAAAATGTGTGGGAAAGAAAAGGAAAATAGGGGTGATAACCGTAATTGGAAGCATCTATTCTGTCCCATTGTTGACAGTATCTTAACTAAAGGTGTGCCAAAAAATTAATTCTCATAAGAATCGCGATTCTCATTTAGTACGATTCAGAATCGATTTTAAATGTCCCAAAATCGATTTTATTTAAATTATTTTATACTGTCTTGCCTTTGTCTGTGTGTGCCTTTATCTGGAGCGCTGTTCATGTTGTACCCGGTTTGGCCACTTAGGGGCAGTGTGGTTCCACGCAGTCTAATACACTGTTAAGTTGTAGCCACATTAGAGCGTAGAAGGAAAAAGTCACAATCAAGTTATTCCAATAAAAGTTGTTTTGTTGCAGTGTGGAGCCGTTCTTTTGAGTGCCGCGAGTAGCGCGCTAATTAGCATTAGCGAGTCAGACTGGAGTAGATCATTACAATTCCTTGCACATCACAATCGAAAATCGATTCTGAATCAAATCGCAGACCCAAAAAACTGAATCGAATCGAATCGAATCAGGAGACATTCAAAGATTCCCACCCCTAATATTCACTACATAACCTTGTTGAGACAGCCCTTGGCTGCACTTTAGTGTTTTTAAGCAATACATTCAATGTAGAACAGGTTGACGGTTGTCGCTCACTACATTGTCCAACTAGCTTGTCCAACACGGGCTGCACAGTATGGACAAGGATGTTAATGGACCCTGATTGCTAAATACTGTATCTTTGTCGTGCCTCACTGCAATGCTGGAATATTCCAGGGGTTAATAGCTTTATTGAATCGGAAGCGCTGACCGCATTAAAATCAGCTGGACATCCCAGACTAAAGTTGACACAAAGCTGCGCTTAATTTGTAGTCTGTTCACAAGTATCACAGAGAAAGCACATGTTGCTTTCATGAGGAACAAACTTCATAGAGTAAACACAAACAAGCCTGTGCCTTTGTTCCTCACACCTCTTGTCCACTGGACGTCCTCAAGATAAGTTTCATTGTCATAACAAATGAAAGCATGTTAAATTATAAGTTGAGAATCTCACTCAAACTTGGTAAACACCTCTGCACCACACTAGTTGTATTATATATTATAAGTGACACGAGAGCCATACAGGATATCATGTTCCTGCCTGTCCATTGTTTGTTTTGCCCAGGGAAACAGGATATTCACACAGTGCAAACCAGCTGACATGACATGAGTAGTCTGAAAAACCTGGATGCCGGTTAAAAAAGAAAAACAAACTCATATTCTGACTTGCGTCTTTTCTGGCTGTTTATGTTGCATTACTCCATTCACATGAGTGTAATTGACAAACTGCTGTCAGTGTGTAAAGCACTGATGTTGGCATGTCAACAATTCCCAGCTGACAGTTCAACACACCTCTCACAATCATTATACACAGTGAGCAAAAGCACATTTAGTTTACAATTGGCACCTTTTGCAAGCATCCATTTCAAACAATAGAGATAAAAGTCAACAAATGTGCGCAAGATTGAGGCACTTCATTATGCGGTCGTATATTGTTTTTTCCAATTATAACCAAAGCTAAATATCTATATATAATATTATGAGGAAAACGTCTCTCACCTTGTGTCTTTTGTTGTCCTCGGATCGCCCCCGCGTGTTATTGTTTGTGCTCACGAGGTGTCAGCCGGCCGACCGGCGCAGATCCGAAGCAAACTCCACGCGTACAATATTGTGAGAATGAACAAACGAGCGGAGTTCATTGTACTGTAGATCGGACTGTTAGAACAGAACTGACAAAAGATAACAACGATAGCGCTCACTCCAGATAGCCGGCCGGTCCCATCGTCAATTCGCACTGCCCGCCTCCTCCTCTTCCTGATCCAGCTGGTTGGCCAATAGAGGAGCGCTGCGGGACCACCATCAATTGAAATAGCTAGTATACAAGACAACAGTATCATGTAGACCTATACTTGGGGTAAAAAATAAATTAATAAGTTCATTAATAATAAGAATAATGATAATAATAATAATAATAATAATAATAATAATAATAATAATAATAATAATAAAAAATAAATAAAGTGATGTAACCGCGCCCCCCCTACACACACCCTTTTTCCCATCGAAAATTCAAAGGATTATCTGATATTCAGTATACCTTTGTAATCAATCAACCTGTGAATACCCATTAATCATGAACATGCATAAAATAATGGCACTTAGTGTAAGAATGCTACAGTGTGTCACAGTTTTTTGTTATTTCTTTTCATAAAGCAACAGTGTGTAGGATTTTGTGCCATCTATTTATCTTCATTTGAAAAAAACACTATTGATTTCATGCCCTGCGATTGGCTGGCAACCAGTTTAGGGTGTACCCCGCCTACTGCCCGTAGCCAGCGTCCACCGCGACCCTTGTGAGGACCAGCAGTTAAGTAAATGGATGGATGGACTATTGATTTCAAAAATATGCAAAAAATCCCATCAAAGTACATAATATATATATATATATATATATATATATATATATATTAGGGATGTCAAAATTTCAAGTTAATTTCAAGTTCCTTTAACGCCACTAATTTTTTAACGAGCGATTAATGACCTCTCCTTACTTGGAACGCCTGTACTCGGGGAATTGCAGTCGCAATGCAGCACGTCCACATCAAATTTAATAGTAAGTAATAAATGTAATAATAAATAATAATAATAATAACGCATACATTTGTGGAGAGTCTGGAGACTGGGGTAAAGTTGTATTTTACAATTTAAAAAATGTGCAGAAATTCACAAGTTACTAAATGCACAGAGCTGTCACCATCTTACAATTGCAATTATGCCATTAAGTGGCAGAATAATGACCTCAACACAAATCAATATCACACTCATTTTTTATAGTACAGTACATATTTTTTATTTTAACTCAATTTTGTGAATTATTATGAAATTACTGTATCAATGACTAAAGATGCAGCCACATTTCTATTAGTTTAACATTTCCCCCCTACTTTTATGTTAACAAGAGTATGACAACTTTTGTACATTTTATTGTCGATTTAGAACAGATTTAAAATAATTAAATATATATATAATCACTAGTTATATTACATGCATAAAAGAGGCTGACATGTGTTTTTTTCTACGGATACTTGAAGGAGAAGAACTTCGTAGTTAGCCTCTGGTGGTGTTTTAGCTAGTGTCGGACCCAATGTGTCGACTGCCTCTTACCTTCCACAGCTGTGATCTGCAGGTGGTCATCGCTGAGTCCCCGCTTGTCTCCTTCTGCTTTGCTATTACAAGCTTTTGCAAACTTCTCCCGCTAGCCGCTCTTGATAGCCGCTCCAGGTTTCTTGCTAGTCTTTCTTGTTAGCCCATCCAGCGAGTTCTTGCTGTCCACTCATGCTCGCTGCACATGCTACTTCCTGCTCGCCAGGCCTTTCGCTCACTCCATATAATAATTGGTGTTTGGCTTGCGAAGTGTGGTCTCTCTGAGGCAGCGTAGTGCACGTGCTTCAAAATCGTTGCATTCTATTATTTCACCACCAGATGGCACTAAATAATACACACTGTCCCCTTAAATAACACAGGATTTTGAACATATTGCTGAGTTTGCAAAGACTGCACCGTAAGGGAAAGGGAAGGAAAGGAAAGGAGTGCCACTGTGATGAGGTTTCAATGTTCTCAGAACAATGGGAAAGCCAACTAATCCACTGAAACTGCAGGAGCAAGGAAATGGGAGGGATAAAGCAGTCCACTTTGACTGTACAGCACTTGAACTGAGGGGCACAACACCTTCAGTAAAAGACGGTCCCTTGGCTGCATTGTAGTTTTTAACTGTGCTACATAAAATAACTAAAGATACAATATACGATATTGATATCTTTATTTCTGGGCGGTGTGGGTGAGTTTGTGGTGCAAAAAGCTTTTATCAAAGCATGAGTCACACCAGCGACTGCGTCCCCCTCCCCCATTGATGACGATTTCTGCAAGCTGTGACGAGGCTTACCCCATGAAGTGCCATGTGTGCACCACCCCACAGACACAGAAAATCTCCACTTGCCCCCTGCTCCCACTGAGATTGGCTTTTAGCTATTTTTCCAGTGACACTTCATAAAAAATATCTTATCAAGAGTGAAAGGGACATTATAAAAAATATTTGTGGGAATTTTTAAGATATGGAGGATATTTGCTTTCAAATTGAATTAATTCAAAACACAGAACAGAGCAGGTATAGTAAAGTTATATGAACAAATACAATCATCATGGATCAACCGTATCATTTTTTAATTTATTGCCGATGATGATTCTGTAGACATTTAAGGGGATTATGCTGTGTTCATGTAACAGATGTTAACACAGTGAGGTCAATCCTCCTGAGGGCCCCCTGATTGACACGCTGTTCCAGAGTTATTGGCCTATTGTCAGTGCGCATGTTGTCCTTTGGTCTTTAGCTGCATAGTACCCCACACCCCTCCAGGGCAGATTAACTATGTCCCCTTACCATCAGCCTTGACCTTGATGGACTATTAATGTAATTTTTCCTTTGTGTGTTGACTGACAAGGACTCTACGAAAAATCCATTCACACTACAGGAAAGGTTATGCATTTATGAGCTCATACAAAAGGGGAGTTGACAATGTGTTGCATCGAAAACGAGTGAGTGCTGACCTTCATCCCCATCATATGCTCTCACTACAACTCAAAAGCAGGTCAACTGTTCTGTCACCAGCCTTTGTGGGTCCCAGTCATGGTCTTTTTTTGTGTCTAGGAGTTTATATATATATATATATATATATATATATATATATATATATATATATATATATATATATATATATATATATATATATATATATATATATATATATATATCGATACAAACGCCCTCGTGAGGATAAGCGGTTTTGAAAATGGTTGAATAGATGGACGGATGGCTGCATGATTTCCCATTGGCTTTTTAATGACGCCCTCTGGTGCCCATTTTTTGTAATAGCATTGGCCTGGAAAAATAACTACAAGTAGTTTATCCAAACAACTGAAGCACATGTAAGGCGACAACGCAGTATTTGTGGTCTCGTTAATTAAATCACTGTACGTAAAAGTGCAAATAGTCCAGAAACCACATTTTCCAAACCACAAGTGTTCTTTTATGTGTGCTACGATGTTTTAGTGTGTCATGCTGGCTCAACAGTGATTGCACTCTATTTAAAATGTAGCAAATGTCTTACAGACACATGTACAGAATTCATAGTGCACCACATGTGATTGATATAAACTCACCATGACAGCTCCCACTTCACAACTATTGTACAATTTTCCACAAATGATACAGGACAAAAGAACAAAACAACAAACAAAAACAAAAAACACAGCAGTGCACCTAATCAACATTACACGCTTTAATTCAAGCCTCACTGTAAACTACACTTAACCAACTAGCCAGGCTTTTCCATAAAAAATCGTTTTCAACTACATTTTCGACAATGAATCTGTGTTTTTTGTTTTATTTATCATAACCTAGAAGTGTATTTCAGCTCATTATCTTCATCTTACCCTAGCAATTTTTGCAAAGTCAGTAGTAAGATTTTCTTAATATTTGTGGTAAGTAATGTACAAATCAATAGCATTAAATGCAGATTTGTTAAGCATCAGCATGGCCGGAAGCTTAAGAAGACAAGCCACATGCTACAGACTGACAGAAATTTCTCACATGATAGTGACTGGAAGACACTATTTAGCTTACGAATCGTTGTACTGTCTAAAATACAGATTTTTGTTTGCACTGATGATGAATTAATGTAGCAGTAGGTGGGGACGTGTAAAATTCATTTGAACCATTGTCTTTTCAAAACAGCGTATAATAGTGGGGGAGATGTAAAAATGTAAAGCTTGCAGTTTAAACATTATTAGCAGGGCTTCCCAGTCAGGCTACAATGGCACACTAATGTGCCATTGTCAGGGCTACTGCAGGGAATTATGCAATTTAACTTACAGTAATCTGTCTAAAAGCTAGTTTTTAAATACACATATATGTTTGTTTATCTACTTATACCAGCAATTCAATGTTCTTCCATTTAATCTCATAATCTTACAATAACCATCTATCTACCTGCTGCAACACATACAGGATAAAAAATCATCTTGCATTGCATCCAATTAAACAAGCCGAGATTTCACACTGAGCAAGCACATTTGAGCATAAACTGGGCCAAGATCATCTTTATTTTCATAATTTTTTTAAAGTAATAAGCAACCCGTGTAATCTGTCACAGTGAACATGCAATTTACAGACGGCTGTTTTAGTATTTTTAATAAAGGACTTGTGTCTCTAAGATTGAAATGCCTCAGGAAGGCTGCCTGGAGGGACTTCTCTGTTCAGGCTGCTGCCCCTATGACTCAACCTGGATAAATGGAACATCGATAGATGGATGTAGCAATGTATAAAGGCGAAATTGTAAACATTTGGTCATTACTTTTGGATGCAACTTTAGGAATTATGAGACAAGTTATGACCTCAGAAATAGCTCAAAGTTGTTGCTTTTCCCACAATGTCATTTCTGGTTATGGTGCAACATTAATGGTTCTCACACACACCCCCGCACACACACAATGCTAAAAAATACACAAATATCTGTGTCTAACATTTGATCTTTTGAGTAACTAATTATCATGGACAGGGAACACAACATGAGGCTTTGAATTTCCTTGTGTGCGTGAACAAGCAGCCTTGTAACACGTTGCATCCGTGCTTATCAATCAGTAAAATGCATTTGCATGCTTGCAGTTATGAAGCTGAGAAACACAAGGCGGGACATTGGGGCGGCTGTCCTGCTTGAAGCGAAACACATTTGACATGGCTCATCTTTTTACGCCACACAATCCCTGCTGAATGCTTTTTATTTGCCTGTCGAAACGTATGAGGCTGCATTGACCCCGCAGTTTTAATTACAAATGAGAAATAAGTGGCTGCCAGATGCTGTAAAGTTAAAGTGGAAGTCAACCTTAAACAATTCTCGACAATAATATGTTATATGTGACCTCACTAGTCTAAACACGACATTCTGATTAATATTTCATTTGTGGAATATGAGTTATGAAGCAAAATCCAGCCATTTTTTATCAATATCAGAAGGCGGCCATTTTGCCACTTGCTGTCGACTGAAGATGACATCACAGTTGTTCAGGGCTCAGGCAACGACCCATCACAGTTTACCTGTATTCTGAAGCTGAGCTGTGATTGGTTGTACCTGAGACCTGAGAAATATTGATGTAATTTTCACATGACAGGAAGTGGCAAAATGGCCGCCTTCTGATATTGATAAAAACTGCTGGATTTTGCTGCTTGACTCATATTCCACTAACACAATATTAACTAGAATACCATATTTAGCCTAGTGGGGCTACATAGAACATATTATTGTCAAATCTTTTTTTTTGGGGGGGGGGGTGGGGGGTGTTGACTTCCCCCTTAAAGACAAAAATAAAAATAAATAAATAAAACATTTTGATTTAATTCTCCTGCTCAGAGGCGGACTTACGCACATTAAATATGTTTTTGATCCAAATCATTTCGCTAAAATGCCAGCAGAAGGCTTCTTGTATAGCATGACTCTTGACTATTTTCCAAAATGGCCCAGAGTGATTTCTTTTTAAAAGTTTTGTCTTAAGAAGTCACCCCGCAAAGGAATATTCTTTCACTTTAATAAATAATAATTTTGTCGGTTTTCACTGAGCAGGAAGTTTGAAATATGTAACCAGCAACATAATGTACAGTGCTCAGCGCAAAAGAGTACACCCCCTTTGAAAAGTAACGTAAACAATATCTCAATGAATACAAAAACAAATGGGAAAGTGTTTTTTTTAAGTAACACCCATTTATAATCAACTGTCTGCTTGACACCTGTGTAATTAATAATAAGACTCACCTGTAAACGCTTGTAGTCGAGGGCCCTGTCCAGACGGAAGGAAGCAAAGCCGGCTTCGTTCCTCAAACAAATCTCGTACACACAAAAGCATTTCAAGACTTGCGTGTGTCCAAAAGAAGACGCTGAGGACGTTTAACGGCTGTAATGTATATGCCAAGTCTGGAGTGGCGCTGTAGCGCAGCCACAGGGAGTTAACTGAAAGCGTAGAAGAAGAATCAGCGAAAGGAGACAAACACTTTTTTCCCCCCTAACTTTATTGCAATCTACAGAACAAACATGGCTTTGCATTTATCAAAACAACATGAAAAAAGACAAATACAGGAGAAGTGACAATGGCGGGTGATTTAAATACAACACCGCTTGTTGAACATGGGAATAAAGAAGCAAAATATGCAAAAGCATAAGCACGCTAAGGAGGCTGCACAAAACGACTACGACACGGCTATCCGCCATTGTTGTTGACAGACTGACGGTTCGTCATCAATCTGCGATATTGCGTCGTCATCAAGCTGCGACCATTATGTCATCACTGGAGGAGTATCCTGCATATGGTGTCCAGACGGACGCGTACGGGCGCATTTTGAAAACTTTCCACTCTGGAGCCCAGTTTCAAAAATGATCGGTTTCAAGCTCCGAAACCGCACCATCATGTGGACGAACGGCCTGAACGGTAAGAAGCTTCTAAGTATACATTGAAACTGGCTTTCGTGTGGACGGGGCCAATTTCTACATTAGCGCTTGACAATACCACTGAATAAGAAGCCCTATACTGTGTTGTGCGTGTTTGTTTCAGAATGAGACATGGATGTGCTGTGAGAGTTACAAAATTATGTCATGCAATTTTAAGGAAAAGTACTATATTGGGATTTATAGGTCTGCCTTTAAAATGATCTGTCTTTTTTTGGGAGGGAATTTGTATGTACTAGTGGTATCGGTATCTGGTATCAGTATCTGTGACTACTCAACAGTTGAGTATTGGTATCGGCCTGAAAAAATAAGCGGTATTGAACATCTCTATTTAAAATATATGTATCTGTCTTCTCATTCGAAAGGGCCCCATGCCTACCTTTGCCTGGGGCCCCAAATTTCTTAACTCCACCCCTCCTCCTGCTATATTGTGAAATGATTTATGGACAGCTCACTATTCTCTACTCACGCAATTAGAGGAAGATGATACAACTGTATGGAAAATAAAGCACACATTTTTAAACTTCAGCATTTAAATGGCTGAATCACAAACCATGCTTCCTGTTTTCAGTGGCAGGAATAGCACCACAAGAGTTATCGTTTGGCAAAATTCTACTTTTTGAAAGACAGCTGTAACTTATTTGTCACGTTTATTACCATGTTCCAGAGTCAGGAATTATGTTTTACATCATTATCTTCCGAGATATAAATAGCCAAAGCGGTTAAAATAGTTCAATGAGGACACTGTGCAATGAATATGATGTTTTGTTTCAAGGGTGATTTTGTTGCCACAGTAATATGGCAGTTTAGGCTCATAGACACATGAACAAATACAGAACCTACACTGTCCAAAAAAAAAAAGAGTTGGAAGAACTCATCATTTCAAGGCAACAAACTTTGAAAGTTTAAGTTGGGCAATTCAACTAATATTTTAAATTTTGCTGATGTGAAAGTTGTCCTATAACAACTTGCTTCTTTGCTGTGCAAACTAACAGTTTCGCCACAAATACCAATCGTGTATATTTTAAAGGGGACAACCCCAAAAATGTCTTTACATACATATATATGTATATATATATATATATATATATATATATTAGGGGTGTTAGAAAAAATAGATTCGGCAATATATCGCGATATTAGAGCCGCGCAATTCTTGAATCGATTCGATATGCGGCCGAATCGATTTTTAAACATACATTTTTTATGGGAATATTCAACAAAACGTCTTACTTAGGGTTAGGATTCACACATGAAGCATGGAAGAATGTTATATTAATGGAACATTAAGCCTTAATATTTGATTTCAGTGCTGTTCAGGCATGAAACAGACTGCAACCTGTTTGTTAAATGCAGTGGCTCAGTTATAAGCCTGAATTTTCAGATAAAGAAATACATTTTCATACAAATTTTACAGTGTACATTTACAAGTTTACTAATTAGTATTTTCTAAATTAAATAAAAAAAATCGCAATAATCAATTTATAGATTTGTATAGAATCGTGACCTATGAATCGTGATACGAATTGAATCGCCAGGTACTCGGCAATTCACACCCCTAATATATATATATATATATATACAATCTAAACTGCATAATTCTGATTAATATTGTGTTTTTCAAATCTGCATTAAGCAACAAAATACACACATTTTGATTCAGGGGGCGGCCATTTTGCCACGAGCTGCGGAATGAAAACGACATGAAAGTACCTAAGGGATCAGGTAACGACCAATCGTGGCTCACCTGGTATCTGAGTTTGGTCATGTAACGTTCGCAAGCTGAGCCATGAATGATCGTTATCTGAGCCCTAAGCAACTGTGATGTAATTTTCAGTCAACAGCAAGTGGCAAAATGGCTACCCCCTGATGTCGATAAAAATGTGGATCTTGCTGCTTAATTAATATTCCAGAAACACAAAATTGATCAGAATGGCATTTTTAGACTAGTGGGGCTGCATTGAACATTTTGTCAAGAAAATGTTCGGGCTGACTACCCCTTTAAAGTTGTCACAACTTAAATGACTGTTTTTTTTCAGTGACGTATCCCCTGTGAAAATTTTTTTCAGCCAAGCACCCCCAACCAGCACAAAGCATTTCTGATTTAAATAAGAATAAGAAAAGAAAAAACAAGAACCGAGTGCTGTGCCACTATTGTTTGATTTTTTTAAATTATTATTATTATTATTTTTACTTTGGTACTTATGTGGTCTCTTAAACTATTTGGAAATAAAAAATAATGACTTAAAAAAAAGAAAGAAAGAATGAACGTAATTATAAATAATGATGTGTGCACCTAAAAATGATCAACATTATGTGTCCTCTTTGGGATCATAGTAAAACTCTGTTCTAAAAATCAACAACAAATAACTGCATTTTAAATAAAGTTTTCAAGTGATTGACATGTGATTCTAGAAATAATATGACAAATTGGGTCAAACCATTCTGATTTGGGGGAGATACTGGGTTTTTAGGACACTGAAATTGAATACCCTTCTGAATATAAAATTAATGTTATGAACTTATATTTTTCTGAAATATTAAGATGAAATATATGTTAATATCTCACGTACCCCCTGGAGTGCCTTCACGTACCTCCATTTGAGGACCACCGGTCTAGGGTACCCCCTGATAGTGCTGATCACCTCAACTCAGTACAGACTGAACAACAAGGAATAAATAAATAAATAGTAATAAGCTCTTGTTACTTCCTTGAAAAATGAAAAATGTCCTCCTTTATGTTCACTTGAAGTGTAAATGCTCCCGTTGCAAAACACTAAACCAGTGGACTTCCTTCCCTAAACAACAAATCGGGGATTCAACATCAATTCAGCGTCAATTTGCAAGTGATGCATGATACCGTCATAGCAGGAAGTTCTAGAATGGTAGAGTTTTTTTTTTTTAAAAAAGGGGTCCTCAGACAGCAACAGTGGTGAAATGGCTTATTTGCATCATCATCTAACAAGGAAATAAAAGGTAAGACTCATTACTATATTAAAACCATTTTTGTTTATTCTTCTTTTTAATTTTGTCTATTTAACTGATGCATTAATCAGAGCCTCGATTGTTCGGTGTTCCAACGTTTGTAACAAATAGCAACACATCACTTGTGTGTTTGTGCCAGAAAATTAATTTTTTTGTATTTTGGACAGAGGCAGAAAAAAACCCCATACTTCTTAGAGCACATTATTGACTTCATTCACAATAGTAGGTCAAATAATTTGTTCAAGAATCAGTACGCCTTTTAGGGAAATGTTGAACAGTAAACCAGCGAAATCTGATTTTCTTACATTTTTATTCACGGTTAATTCTAAATTTGAGTACATTTCCAAACAGATGAACTCAAATCCGCATTCTGGGTGTTGCAGAGGTGCTCATGAGCAAGATATCAAACCCCCCAAGTCTATCTTTAAGGCCACCTTAACTTCATCACCGTAACATTTCTCTTTACGTATGCATGTATGGTCTGGGTTTATGTGTGGTTTGCAACATTACATACAGTACAGTGTTAATTAAATATCCCCGTTGGCCCAGCAGTGGAGAGGGCGGGGTGAGCGGTGGCTCATTTGCATGAGTCAGGTTCTTCTCAAAACACGTTCATTTTAGCGAGGCGCATCAAACGTGTAAAGTATGCTATTATTCTGGATTTTTTCGATGTTTTTACAAAAGGATGTTATCAGAAACCAGGGAACTATTTTATATTTTTGAAAACAAAAATGAAAAAATTCGCATACAATATAACATCAGCTCTGTGACACTGGTTGGCCTTTTTTTCCCCATTTTTTAATGTATTATTTATTTTGGAATAAGAGGCACAAAAAACCAAAGCAATGAAAAACGTGACTATTCATGCAGTTTTGTTGGTGTGTGAATTTAGGAAATGTTCCGTTTTTTTGTAAGTATACTCAACAAAAATATAAACTCAACACTTTTGTTTTTGCACCCATTTTTTTATGAGATGATCTCAAAAATCGAAAAAAAAAATCCACATACACAATTTCTCTCAAATATTGTTCACCAACCAGTCTAAATCTGTGATAGTGAGCACTTCTCCTTTGCCGAGATAATCCATCCCATCTCACAGGTGTGCCTTAGACTGCCCGCAATAAAAGGCCACTCTAAAAGGTGCATTTTTCCTCTCCCAATATATTGTGAGGAATATTTGAGAGAAATGGTGATATTGTGTATGCGTAAAAAGTTTTAGATCTTTGAGTTCATCTCGTAAAAAAATGGCAGCAAAAACTAAAGTGTTGCGTTTGTATTTCAGTTGAGTGTACATGTATGATAAGAGCATTGTGAATGAGCTGCTTTGCTGTCATCTCGACAGCTTTACAGCCCCTTGTTACTGTGTGCATGTCAAACAAAATTGAGATCTTGAAATGGCTAACAAAGGGGCTTTTGACTCGAATTACCTACTGTAGCAAATCCATCCAGGAAAAAGTTTAACACTGCTGGCTCAGGAGAAGACACAGCAGCAATGAGGTCATTTGGTTTGTTTTTGATGCCAACTGAAAACATCTTGGATTTCACATCAAAAGAAAAACATCTTGGATTTTATTTCCAAGACTATTATTTATTATTTCGTTTAATGTTATCTTGGCATCTGATACAAAATTTAGAGGACAGCATTATTTGTAAAGAAATACTTTATTTTTTATTTTTAAGATAAATACTAAACACAAGTGTTAGAAATAATCAAGCCTGTGGCCCACTGATATGTTGACATTTGTCCATTCCTAACGACACCTAAATCAACAACAACAACAACAACAACAACAACAACAACAACAACAACAACAACAACAATAATAATAATAATAATAATAATAATAATAATAACAATAATAATAATAATAATAATAATGATAATAACAATAATAATAATAATAATAATAATAATAATAATAATAATAAAATAATAATAATAATAATAATAATAATAATACCAGGTATCGGGCCGATACAGCCTTATTTCAAGGTATCTGGTATTCATTAAGGATGCTGATACTAGCCACCGATACATACAGCAAAAAAAAAAGACGTCTTCCATCTCAGTAGTTGCTACACTGAGGCCATTTGACACATCAGCAAATCATCAGGTGAGTTGGAAAAAAGAAATTTATTTTTTCAGAATGATCTGTCACTGTGTTAACTGAAATGTTATGTACCATAAGTACTACTAGTAATGGTACTTAGTATTGGTAGGGATGGGAATTGATAAGGTTTTTCACGATTCCGTTTTCGATTCTGCATAGCGATTCGATTCTTTACCAATTCTCGTATTGATTCTTTTTTGGAAAAAAAGGTGAATAAACATAGATTAGCATTCACTTTTTTATGTCTTTGTTGTATCTGTAAACAAGAGACATGTTTAAAGGTAACATGGCCTTACAAACCCAACAGTGAAGTTTTATGAGGTCCACATTCGAGGAGGACTCAATGGGGCTCCCAGATGAAGAAAAAAAAAAAAAATACAACCTAGATTATTTTGTTACAATAATGTCCAACTCCAGTAACATTTCAACACTCATATGAACTGAGCACTGAAAAACTCCTCCTCCCTGCCTCAGTCAAAACAGACGCAGCACACCAGTAGACTGGTGTGTGACTCTCGTGAGCAGATTGAGAATGTGTGGAAATAGCGTGTGTTCTGTACGTCTTTGCAAGTTTTGCAACATTGAATGAACTCTGATGATGAAAAAAAAACAACACTCGCGGTTGCTCGACGCGCGCGGAAATGATGCGCGCGTCGTGACGTCATCGTCCCACACGGAAGTGAGAAAGGAATCGTTAGCAAAAACGGCAAACGATGTCAAGGAATTGAAACAGTGGGAGCCGCCGGTTTTTGATTCCCATCCCTAGGTATTGGTGAGTGCTCGAGAGTAACTACGCGTACTGGTAGCTGTCTGAATAAAAGTGATATTAAAAAACCTTAATAGCATTATTATTATTATTATTATGTGTAATTCATAAAGCACTTTTCATTTTGTGATGCGCTCCATTATATCCCAATTACAGAAGCTATAAAGTACGATGAACACAAATCATGCCAGCCCACCAAGATGATTGTGCCCGTCCCCCACTTGAGGCACTAATCTCTCAAAATAAATACACTTTTTTTTTTTAAATGTTGATGTTATTTCATCATAGTAGCCATTTTTGTGTTAAAATATACTAGTGCTGAGTTCTTCATCATGAAGATCTTACAAATATAAAGAAACTGCCTGCTAATTTTAATATCGCTGTCCTCGGGGGATCAATATGCTGTTGATCAATGTGATGTTTTATTTGAAAAAAACCCCAAAGTTGACATTAACCTCTTGGGTACGTTTTGTGCTTTTTTGACTTTAAATTTCCACAGTACACCACAGACTTCACAAGTTTATGAAGACGCTATGTTCTTTCAAGTAGAAGAAATAGAAGCATTGTATTTGTTTGAAGGCACATTTTGTGTTCCTTTTCCATTGCCAATATGATCTCCTCCAGTGGTGTAGTGTTCCCGGGAGAAGTGGGTGTCCTTCCAAATTGACTTAATTTCTTTTTTCTTCTTCCCTTCTAAAACGCCTTGTTTTAGAAACGGTGACATGTGAGGGAAAAGCCATCAATTGTAATTACGCACAATAAAAAAATGATCACGAATGAATTATTGAGTTATTGTATACAGTATACAATAACTTGGTTAATGTTACTTAGAATAAATAAAAAAAGGTTGAGAACCACTGCCCTTCATGATCCTAATCTAGCTAGTTTAGGGCTAAAATGCTAACTTTAGGATAATGTTACATTTCATAACATTAGCCTAGCACAGTTTAACCATAATGTATTGGCGACAAAAACCTCCTCTATAAGTTAACAATGATTTATTTGAAAACAACTTTAAAACGTACCTGTCAATGATGTTTTCATTGTATGTATGTTCGGACAGCCTGCATGCCGTCACTCACTGGAAAGACGTTTATTTATTTCTGCCTCGCGCAGTAGACGGAGCGATCTGTCAATCAACTGGAGTGGCATAACCCGCCCTACTCATTTTCTGATAGGCATTAGTTCTCATGCTTTTCATTAACCAATAAGACAGCGAGTGCAAGCCAGCCAGTTAAAGGGTGGGTCATGGCCACTGATCAGTTTATATTACTCGATAGACGATAGCAGAGCCGGACTTTGGCCAAGCCGATCCAGTAATATATACAGTTCAGTGCGCATCCAGGAGGATTCAGAAGTGGGAAGACGCAAAATTGAGGATTTAGAAGTGGGTATACGCTGTATACTAGGGGTGTGCCCATAAATCAATTCTCATAAGAATTGCAATTCTCATTTAGTACGATTCAGAATCGATTTTAAATGTCCCAAAATCGATTTTATGTAAATTATTTTATACTGTCTTGCCTTTGTCTGTGTGTGCCTCTATTTGGAGCGCTGTTCATGTTCTACCCAATTTGGCCACGGAGGGGCAGTGTGGTTCCACGCGGTCTAATACACTGTTAAGTTGTAGCCACATTAGAGAGTAGAAGGAAAAAGTCACGATCAAGTTATTCCCCAAAAAGTTGTTTTTTTTGCAGTGTGGAGCCATTCTTTTGAGTGATAAAAGTGCTGCGAGTAGCGCGCTAATTAGCATTAGCAAGTCAGACTGGAGTAGATCATTACAATTCCTTGCACATCTATAGATTGAAGCATAAATCATTGTCAATCAAATCATGGGGAATCAAAAACCGCCTCAAATCGAAAATCGATTCCGAATCGAACCACAAGCCTAAAAATCGGAATCGAATCGAATCGTGAGACATTCAAAGATTCCCACCCCTACTGTATACCCACGTATACCCTGGACTACACCACTGATCTCATCCAATCAACAGACTGCCATACATGTAGCACCACCCCTTTGATGCACACCTTGGTGATTAGGCTCCAAAAGGAAGGAAAAAGTTGCAGAGTGTGTTTTATTTGCTATTGATCAGTTCCGTCGAGCTCAATGACATTGGTCCTTGCGTGATGGCCTCAAGTGAATGTAATACCTCCCATCCCAACCCCCCACATCCCATGGTCTGGGGGATTCTAGGAAAAAGTTGAATCAGAATCAGAAAGTCTTTATTGTCCATGAAAGGGAACTTAATGTAGCAGCAGGAGCATACAGAGGCACACAAATACAAAATAACATGATATACTAGTATTTTAAAGAGCTAAAACCCAGACTCAATTTAAAAAATAAAATAAAAGGAAATGCCGTACTTGTACATTTTTGCTAAGTGCAAGTGCTAAGTGTTCATTCCAAAGCTAATACCAGAAATAGACATTCATTACCAGTCTTGCAAAAAAAACAACAAAAAAAAACAACATGCGGCATACACAGTAATGAACTAAGACCTTTCCGGGTATTTTTCAATAGTTAACTCACGATTAATCACAAATGTAATATCTGTTCTAACTGTACAATCATTTTTTTCTCTAGTTTTTCATACTCTTGTAACCAAAAGTGGGAAAAATGTTAAACTTATAGAAATAGTTCAAATTAATTTTTGTCACCTATAGCCGTCAATGGCAGTGAATGAGTTTTAAAAAGTCAGGTTGATTACCATTTGTGCAGTTCTAGCACCCTCTGGTGGCTAGTTTTTTTTGTGCCGTTTAATTTATATAATTTATATTATTTTGGCATATTTTGGCCCATCTACGTTAAAAATCCACGCTAATGGTCAGATGAAGGGAAACGTAATATGCTTGTGAACCAAGTCATATGTGGAGGAACTCAATGTGTGCGTGCATTAGCAAGTAAGTGCCTCAATATTAAGTGTTATTAGAGATTGTAGGTTGCTTATATGCATTGCAGTTATGTACAAAAGCACAACATTGTTTTTTTTTGTATGAGCTCTTTTTTTTAACAATATTGTGACCTTTTTTTTTATATCTCCAACCTCCCCACAATATTGTGATAATTATCGTATCGTGACCTTCATATCGTGATAATATTCTTCTTTCCTTCCTTCAGTCTTTCTTCTGGTCTCTTGATGTCTCCCTTATTTGTTGGAATTTCGATGTATCTGGAGTTGGTGAAAGATTGTGGATTTTTAACTTTGTGGGTAGAGGGTGCTGTCAGGTTGGTGATGGATTTCACTTTGTTTCATCTTTCTTTCCTTTGATCCTTCCTCTGGTCTCCTGACAACTTCACGACGGAATGCTGAAGTATTCGGTCTTGGATTTATAACAGGTTTCAGATTAATTAAAGAGCACAAACTCGCACGCATGCCAAAAAAAAAGTGATGATGATATGTTGACTCGGGAAGGCTGCCAAATGAATAATACTGAGTTCTCAGAAAACAACAAAATAAAAGGAAACGTCATACTTGTACACGTTTGCTAACACATGTTCAGTCCAGAGTTAATACCATATATAGACATTCATTACCAGTCTTGCAAAATAAAATGCAACATGCAGCTATGCAAAGTATTGAACTAAGAGGGCCTTTCCAATGATGCTAAGATTTCCCAGATATTGAAAAAGAAAGTATGATATTCCATTAGTTCCCTACCCCTCATCTTAAAATCATTCTTCAAGCGGCTTCACATCACATATTTGGCTCAATTCCATTTTTTCTACCACTTTATTTGATGTTAACATCATTTTTTCCCGATGTAGTATAAGCCTGTGATAACAGCATACTAAACAAGTCAAGCTGTGGGGGGGAGGGTGTGCATGTGCACGCCTAGTAGCCCATGGAATAAATAGTTGAATTACATTTATTGTATCCATCGAAATTAGGGGGATGTCATATGTTTAAAGTTCCTCTGACCTGATCAGATATGTGTGTGCCTGTCTCTCTCTGTGTTAAAAGACGCTCCAAAACGGACTACTTTGCTACCAATTATAGAGCGTATTTTGAAAGCCTGAAATTAGATTTAGCTGTAGATGGTATGCTAATTATCACAAAACGATGGATTTACAATGCCTTGTGTTGCAGTGATATGTGGAATTTGTTGCGAAAAATCAATCGACAAAGAAGGTTTAGGGTTGCTTGTGATACATTCATTTCGTCATGCACTCACACGTTCACACTGCGGTGGCGGTAAGCTACTTAAAGTAGCCCTGGGGCAGGCTGAAGAAAGCGTGGCTGCCAGTGTGCGCCTACGGCCCCTCTGACCACCACCAAACATTCGCACCTTCCATACACCAGTGTGAGTAGCACTGGAGGCAATTTGTGTAAGTGCCTTGCCCAAGGACACAACGACACATTACTTAGGGAAAGCGGGGATCGAACAGCCGACCGTCTCTACACCCTGATCCACTGTCGCTTGGTGGTTCTGCACAAAAACATGTTGACAATATAAAATGAATAAACAACTAAAAATTACAAATACAATCTTTATTATTTCATGTTTATATATAATATTCTTACATTTATTATTATTATCATTAGATTAGATATTATTTATATATTCTATATGTATTATTATTATTATATTAATATTCAACTAGCTTTAAATTCACATAAAGAAATCCAATTTGAACCACATGAGAAATGTAACAGACATCTTGAAGAGTCACATGCATATAAGGGCCAATAGTACCCAGATTATTCCAGATGAGGTTATTATCCTAAAGGTTATGTGAAATTTGCGTTGCTGAAGAAGTCTTTTGAAGTCATCAACCACACCAATTGGTTTTACTTGACCGATTTAGAAGATTTTCTCCATCTTTGATTTGACATATTTGACATTATGTTTTATTGATAGCAGTTTGATATATTTTCATGGCTCTACTGAATGAAATATTGCAGCATGCAGAGCAAATCCTGGAAAAAATTGTAATGTGGCACCTGGGCAACTGTGTCCGCAATGGTCTCGTGCCTTGGTGCTAAACAAATAAACATGTTGTTTTTTCCTGAAAGGAATATTACACTACCATGAGATTTTTGATGAAGGCTTGAAATTAGTTCTTGAACACCGTGCCAAAATAAATCTTGTGAGTTTGCTGATACAATTTTGAATATTACGAGGCAAGATGTGCTTTTTTTCGGACAGTTTGGTGTGAAGATAGCGCTAGAGCAATGGAAGGCCTGTGACACGATCACCACAAATGGTACAGAAAATGGCTGCATGGATGGAAGCGGAACAAAAATACATGTCTTTAGACTTGATTCTCCCATAAACGTTTCTTTCTTTCTTGCGTTTATCAATGCGCTTGCACAATCGGATCGAATAGAACTTGATGGCCTAGAAAAGACCCAACATTTTAAAATGATCAGACAGTATAAACTCCACGTGCAGGCATTTGCGGTTAAACCCTGACCTTTTCTTTGCACTGGAGGCTTTCTGAGAGGAATAATGATACGTTTGTGTACTTTGACTTTTTGATTTTGGTGGATGTTTGGAACTGAGTGAAAAGAGCCTTTTGTTGTTATCCCCAACTAATAGTAGCTACAACCCTTTTCTCTTGCTACTTGGATGACTTTTTCATTAATGTATTTTCAAAGAAAGCTTGGAGGGGATTTTGCAAAGAATCATCAGGTTGCATTTTTGATCCCATCTTTGACAAGATTCTAAGGTCAACATTCAATCAATGCAAACACGGACAGTTGGACACATTGACAAATGTAACTTGGAGCTTACAACGGTGAAACTTCGTGCATGAATAAAAAAGTTAAGTGGAGAATATGCCACACAAATGCAACACCTCATAATAGTTCATGGAGTCAACATTTCAGAATGGCAAACACATAACATTTCATAAATCATTGTTCTGATGCAAAATAAGACACTCCGTTTTATTTTTCTTCCTGTCAGTCAGCAGGTCAGTTTCCATTACCCGCAAAAGGCAAGCTGGAAATGGAAATACAGGATTTTCGAAAAAAAACTCTCAAATATCACCAAAAAGTTTTTACGCTCTCCTGAGGTAGTTTTGGAGACAAATAGAAATATTTCTCAAAAGTATAATGGAAACACTTTTTGCGCACTCCGTGTAGTCATGTGACCCCCGCCCGGTCACGGAGGAAAGGAAATAGGAAGTATACGGAGCCACTCGCTTTCATGTCAGAGCTGCCTCCTGAGCGTATAGCAAGTCTTTTTAAGCACAAAGCGATTTAGCTATAGAGCCACTGCCACCGTTCAATGCACGTTGCATGAAAAATGGCCGTTCCCCCGGGCAACGAGCAATTGAGCGACATGCGGAGGAATGAGTTCCTTTGTCTTTGATGACAAAACTGTTGCAAAACTTACAACTGGCCAATAAACGTTACAACATAGCCTACTAACAGAATCTTACATTAAATCATTAATCGTATTCCATTTGTGATCTGGTTGATCTGATCCATTACTTATATGCAGTGCTTAATCCAATCCCTAGTGATGGCAAAATGAAGCTTCATGAAGCATTTGCGATATTTTTTGACTCCTCTAGATGGTGCTCTTGGTTTAAAGATAAAGGCAAGTGCAATGAAAATGGATTACATTTGCATTGCATCTTTGAATCATGAGTGCCATCTAGAGGAGTCAAAAAATATCGCAAATGCTTCATGAAGCTTCATTTTGCCATCACTACCAATCCCCCTTCTGTCGCTTCATACGTGCAACGCAGATTTAATGTCTTATACAACATATAAAACGTGTAAATGCACACTCCGACATATATATATATATATATATATATATATATTTTTTTTTAGAAAATGTTTTTACTGCTTCAAAAATAAATTGATCATATTTGTGTACATAGGCAAGGTTAGGTTTGAATTGTATTTATATATTCACATGCACAATAACACATATAACTAAAGTATATACAAAAACATAGCAATAGAAATATTCATCAAATGTTTGCTTTTTTACAAGCAATGACAGGAAAGGCCCAAGGGGGTTAAATCACTATTGTTTGTCTCTTGAACAAGTGCAAGTTCACACAGACATTGGAAAGATGGGATGTGTTTTCTTCTTGGAAAAGGATGTTTAATTCTTGCTAATCTTAACCACTAGCCACAGGCTAAGGAGCAAAGACAACTCTTTGTCCAGTGCTCATCCTCTTAATGAAGTGGTTTGTCCCTACAATATCTGATACGGCTCTTCAGAATGACTAAAAATGCATTTGATAAGTCAAGTTTAGGTGAAAGTATGTGTTGCCAGCTGTCTGGGAAAGGGGAACGAGCTGAACTTGTTCCGAGGCTTCGTTCGCATATCAAAATGTTTTCAATTGGAGTGAATAGAAATGAAACCACAGAAAAGTTATGTTTAGCCTACCTTGTTTTTATCAATTTTTTGTTAAACATAAATACTAAATGGGTCCCATTTTATTATGAAGAACTAACACAGTGGGCCCTATTTTCGTATCTAGCGTAAAACACAGTCTAACTGTGTGCATGTTTTTTTTTCTTTTGGTATTTTGCTCGACTAGTGAAGATAGAACAGGTCATTTTCATTAACTAACTGGTCGGGGGCCGACAAGCGCAGTTATTAATCAAATTCAGTATTTACGGACAAAAATCTTCACTTGTGGGGAAAGCCGACGACTCCTGAGTCATAAACATATGAATTGTGACATAAAGCAAGCATACCCAATCAGGAAGCAACATGACTGAAGAACAGGAAAGCAAGCATAAATAAAGACAAACATGTTCTTAACTGAAACACAAAGTCCAGCGGATCACAGAAATGGAGGATTGCCTCCAGCTCACTCAGTAGACTATAAAGTCTGTTTTCAAACTGCCTCCAGGATTTTTTCCACGGTCTTTTCCAAGATCACCATTGATCCCTCTTCTCATATTTACGCTTCCATGTTTCATCTTGAGAATCCTGGTTATTCTTGTTTTTTCTTCTTAGATGACAACCACATTTAATCATGTGAGAATTCTGTCTTAGAGGACTAGATTCTAGTTCGGTGGTGTAGTGTTAATTTCATCAACGAAAACTAAACAAAAGACTAGACTAAACTAGACTAGACTAAAACCCTCATTATTAAACAATAACTGGGACAAAATGAGTATGCATTTTTGTCAACTAATGAAGACAAGACGAAAATGTACTTCGCTTAATGAAAACTGGACTCTAATCTATGGACATTTTAGTTCATGAACAAAAATGAGATGAAAATTATATGATTTTGTAAAATCTTGTGTCTGTTAATCTGTCACTGTGACACTGTCATGTGACACACAGTGTACACACCCCCTTTCAAAACTGCAGCTAGCGAGTACAACATACACTAACACATGGGACAGACAGGAGGATTCACGGTGAAAGGTTTACAACAAATGTGTGTATATATATATATATATATATATATATATACAGTACATTTATACTGCTAAAGATTTTTTGAGAAACAAAATGTTCCCATAATTGTTTTGAGCAGTGCATATGCTGTGTATACAGTATATGTACTGCTAAACAAAATATAAACATTTAAGTTTAGTGTTCAGTGTAGTTATAACGTAACATTAATCCAACGGCCATAACGTTCCAACAATAATGTTAATCCGACCGCTAACTAATGCTAGCTAATTTACTAGCTCATAGCATGGAGCCATGGTAGACAGACACTTGTTGATATACTGTAATTGAGTGTGAACGTGAAGTTGTTTTTCATCAAAAAGATGAGAGCAAATTTAATGTGAAATAGTTTTAGATCCGAAATGTTCAACATAATCTCCTGACCAAAAAATATACAGGGGTAAAATGATTGTCCTGACTAAAACTAGACTAAAGCATCGACAGTTTTTGTTGACTAAAACTAGATGAATACAATTATGTTTTCTTGGACAAAAAAAAAGAGGCTATAATGCTAGATTTATAAAAAATAAAATAAATAAAAACGGGATGATTCATTTTTTTTGTACCATTGAGAGATTTGAAATATCTTGTGAATTATTTGATTATTTGTTGTTAAAAGGAGGGCAGCAACTCAAAAATGTTCAATTTGCATTGTCTAATCGTCCCTTGTCTTTCATATTGCATGTCATGGAAAAACATTTAAAATGTCTCAAACTCAGGTTTGACCATCATAATACAATTAACTCTCAGTAAATGTTTGGCATCTTCCCAAAATAAAAGGCCTCCGAGTGAGGTTTGTCAGCACAGGAAGAGAATGAGTCGCTTAGATGATAAGAATAGATGCATTTTTTTTTCAAAAGTCAGGCAATGACGCTTATCCCTTGAAATGTTATTGGTCCTGAAGGCAAAGTCTAAAACGTAGAGCCATGTGCTTTCTTTGAGAAGGTAATAAACCTCTGTCTCACAAAGAATCTGTGAATAAAGTGAGAGCTTGTATGGTCTAAAAGAGACATCCTTTGTTCAAATTTCTCTTCTACACCCAAAGGTTGGGCTGGCGGAAAAGGCCACACTGCAGAGAGAACTTAAAGGAATACTTGGTTTTGACTTGACAATGAATGCATTCTTCCTTTTTATCAGTTACTGTTATGCCGCAAGGCACTTCCACACAGTTTTTATTTGTCTCCCCAGATCCAAGTGATTTCCAGCAATGCAAACAAAGGTGTGTTGTAGTTCTAGTAGCATTATATGAGATGACATGGCAGATTATTATTTTTTTTTAATCCCAAACCCAATTAAGCACATGGCCGCAGGTTCAGAAGGTGCACAGTTCCATGCAAGTTAACCGTTTACGCCCCCCAAAAATTACCTAAAGCTCGAATTTTACACACAGAAGAGTTTTTACTCTTAATAATAATAATAATTTCAAATAACATTTATGTACTGTACTCTATCATATTTGTGACAGTTGATTTTTTTGCTTAAATTATGGCAAAGTACTACTAGGAATTATTATTATTTAAGGAGACGTTGTGTTTCACAATTTTAAACTAGTTCTCACAGTCTTATTAGCATGACAGTGACATTCTTTTGTCAAAAACACTTTAATTGTATATTTTTTTCCAACCATAATTCTTGAAATTAGCTGGTTTTATGGACTGGCCCTTGCCATGCATGTGAGCAAGCCCTCATTTCGCCCCATATTTTTCTTGCTCAATGTCGAGTCCGACTTTTAAGCCAAACATTCGAGTGCCACTTATGTGCTAGTTATCAGAAGCAAACACTGGTAAGACTGCTAGCTACCGTAAAAAGATCCTAATGCTGCATTCGAGGTAGGTGGTAAACCGGATGTATCCCACTTGGATTCCAACCTCAAAGCGTTTGAGGCAAATGTAAACAACAAAATTGCGATAATAATAAATGCAATAAATGGTTTATTGTTCTGGTTAACACAATTATTCCAAATGACGTTGTATTAGGGTGAACATATTTCAAATAACTAATTCAAGTAACAAATTAACAATAAATAAATATGAATAAATATATTTTTAAAATCTTGTAAATTATGTTTTGCCACTCACGGTCTGTCTCTCCATTGGATTTGCCATTGTCGAGTGACATCAGATTAAAGCCAGCCAGTGTAGTCAAGGTCCTTTTTTTTTTTTTTCAAACTTCGCAACTTGGATGTACGAGTTCAAAGGGGCGTTACCGTGCTCACTTCTTGCTATAAAGTCGGAAAAGTCACTCACTTTCCTCGAATGCAGCATAATACTGCAACTCTGTTTTAACTTGCTAATGCATCTGTCACTACTTCAAAGTGGCTCTTGAATGTCAACCAGCCTAACTGGCAAGTCATGTGTCGAAATTCATAGGCTGGGTCCTATGAAGGACCTTTCGTAGGCTGGGTGCTCCGAAGGCTCCGCCTTCCTCGTGTATCCTCCATGGACTGGACAAACCATGGTGAATTTGGGCAGGCCTAACGGTTGAATAATCCCCCTTCCAGAGAACAAATTAAAAAGGTTTTGTTTCCTCAGATCAAAAATGTTCATCTCATTGTTTTTGTTTAATTACAAATCACTATTGAGTACAAAGGCCTACGGAAAAGTGGGACATTTCAGGTATAATATTTAGAGACTTTTTGCAATGGAAAGGCCCCACAATTCACACCTTAGTGAACCGCTTGGTAGTTTAAATCAATTTGCACGTGTTGTCACAGCCCATTGGAAGGCCCCCATCTCTTCCCAGAGACTGAGCCAGCGCAAATTTTTTTATGGTAGGCAGGTTTTTTAAGCTTTTAAATCAGCTCCAGTGTAAGGGGATATGGTGTCGACTACACGATGTAGGTTGTGCGGCTTGTGTGAATTCCGGCAAAGTTGTCAATTTGATTCAATCACTGAACACAGCAAGCGATAGAAGGTAAGGTAAGGGTCTGTTTCCAAACGAGCAGTCTCCAGCTTCTGTAAAGATCACGGTTTGTGAGCCCTGACTAAATGTGCCAGCTACCGGCAGGCGAACTTCAGTTGAACTAGTAGATGTCATGGCTTGATAAGCAATAATAACTTATAAAACAGTCACTAAGTCGCTTCGTGTACCGTCCACTTCAATTCAACATTCATTCACTTCCGCCATCCACACTGGTGAAGTTATGTGATCATGTGACGTAGGTGCAAAAGGTCCATAGTACATTTTTTCTTCAAAAAGAAAAGAAAGAAAGAAAGAAAGATGGAAGAAAACAAGCTAGGCCAGTGTTTGCTAAATTGCTGTCATGTCATCTAGATTTGAGGGTAAAAGCCTCACCTCTTTGCATCCCTAAAAAAGATATGGGATAGTTGGATTTCAGTGAAAACTTTGACTGGCCCAGTAAAGCACATTCTCACAGTTGTTTGTGAACCATTGTTGTCAACTTGTCATGGCTACATATTTTTGGTAATTGTGTTGGAAGATGAACCAGTCAGAGTTTCTGAGCAAGATATCATTGTGGATGGCTGAGTGATTTGCCATTATAAACTTTTTTCTTCTTCTTCTGTGAGACCTCCCAAAAGACCCCAGGGTGCCTGTTTTTCCACTACACATACTCATTGGAACAGAGAACTAATCGTGCACAGACACTATTTTTTGTCGTCACACTCTGGGAGACATTTGTCGGCCAATAAATAAAATCCAAACGGGTAATATCTGTTTTTCCATCTTAAGACCGTAATTTATACTGACCAACCTAGTTTGATTTGATTCAACAAATTTCCATTTCAACAGTTTTCACTTCACCCTTTGGGACTTTGCCAATTATTGTGTTTGACACCATGGTCAATTGTTTTCACCAAAATAAGTCTATAAAATTTATTGGCACAGATGTGACACAAACCCCCCATTAATGCTATAAATATGACAGATGATGTCAAGCACTGTCTGTTGGAAAGAATTATGCCCGTGGCAAGACAAAATATGTTTTGATATATATATATATATATATATATATATATATATATATATATATATATATATATATATATATATATATATATATATATATAAACAGTACCAATGCTTTCATGCAGCTAAAAATTTAACATTTTAGCGTTGCTTAACCATTTTGACAAAACAGATTGCCTTTTCAAACCTGCCATACATGAGTGTTTTCGTATGTCTGGTTTGTACGAGAACAGTAGCACTCAGTTGTAGTCTTGTTAATCAGAACAAACAATGTTCTATACTTGATGAGCAGAACGAAAGAATAAATGTTAGTTGGCCTTAAGCTAGCTTTAGTTCGCAGACTACTGGCCAAATAATAAAAAGACTTCTTTGTGAGCTGAAAGTAGTGACGTCAAACGGGCCCCATAAAGACATAAATTCATAGTTTAGCCAGAACAACACAACAGTGGGAGGATAACTTTCTGTGTCCTCCTCTATTTCTTAACTTGCATAACTAATGAGCCTTAAATCCTTGATAACTTGGCCAAGAAGGCTGACTGCTGCCACATTTACTTATGCTAAGCTAACAGGATAACGGGGCAGCATTGTGAATGTAGCTAAGGTGTGTTTTTGCATATTTCCAAACAAATATCATGTTGGAGATGCTTGAGTATAGTCACTACCAGGTAAGATGGCTGGATTTTATGGTATTATTATTTTAATGCTGTGTTAATTTCTTGTCATTTAAATTGTGTTGATGGATTATGTGCAGACCAGCTACTGCTATAGAATTACAGCGCTAGTCTGTAGCTGTCCTTAGTAATGTGGAATTACTTACGTTTCTTGTGTGTGTGTGTGTGTGTGTGTGTGTGTGTGTGTGTGTGTGTGTGTGTGTGTGTGTGTGTGTGTGTGTGTGTGTGTGTGTGTGTGTGTGTGTGTGTGTGTGTGTTCTGTTTAATCACCAACAAATCAGAGATCATGTGACAAAAAGCAATGTTTCCAAGTTTTCCCTCTCTGAGAATCTCTGGTAGATTAATTAGAATCCATGTAGTCATAAACTTCACCGTTAACTTTGTATGATGCAATAACCTGTCCATCCATTTTCTTTACTACTTATTCTCATTAGGGACGTCATGTGTCTGCCGGAGTATACTGGTTGCCAGCCATTTACATGGCACATAGAAAAATTACTATTTTGACCCTCTTTCACACCTAAGAGCAATTTTGAGATGTTAATGTACCTAATGTACATTTTTTATGTGCATGTTTTTTGTTTTGTTTTTTGGAATGGGGTGGGGGCTCGAATTCCCCAGAGCAAACACATAGAACCATAAGCAGAATCTGAAAACTCCACACAAGGAAGGCCAAGGCCTGGATTTAAACTACCAATCTCAAAACTGTGCCAACTGAAATACGTATGAATTCAAATTTTTAACTCCGGAAATACAACAAGACATGTAACTACTTACAATGAGAAAATTCTCACAGTTCTCGGGTTGGGGGTTCAAATCTGGGCATGTGTTTTCTCCTCCCACATTCTAAAAGCCTTCATGCTACGTTCCCTGAAGACTAGGAGTGAATATGAGTGTAAATGGTTGTTGAGGCTCCACCTCACCTGTAACCCTAAAAAGGATAAGGGTGTAAACAATTGGATGGATGAATTGTGATCTTTACCTCACAGTGTTCCACTGCTTTAAAATCAATTAAGAAGTATGTTTTATTGGTCTGAAAAGGGCTAGCTATTTAAAAAAAATAACATCTTAGAGTGGTTTACAAACTTGTTAATCCATTTTTGTACGTGCTGCAAAGTTGATCTTATTGCTAATGGTTAGCATGGTACTGTAGCTCTAGCACTGTTCACATTTCTTGCTCATGTTTAATCTTCTTATGGTACTGGTTGAAAAACATTGCGATTTATATATGGGTGCATAAAGAACTAGTCCAAATTATATCCAGTTTGTAATAGTAATTTTATGCTCATGTAGGTGCAATCCCATCTCGAGAATCCCAGCAAGTACCGTATCCCGCAGAACCAAAGGCAGCAGGTGAGACCGTATCTCCCCACCAGCCTAGGAGGTAAAGCTGGCGGCCAGTGCCCCAGCCAGCCACCCGAACACGGCATGCCACCCGGGCCTGCCAGCAGCGCCCCCAACAGTCCCATGGCTCATCTCATCCTCGCCTCTAACTGTGAGAAAGAGGTACGCGTAACAAAGATCATTATTTCATTACATTTGGCTGACTTGATGGCATTTATTTCAGTTTGGATTATTCTGAAATGTGTTTTATCATTTCACGCAGATGGATGAAGTTATTGATGATATCATCAGCATGGAGTCAAGTTACAACGAAGATGTTCTTGGACTCATGGATCAAGGACTTCAACTGAACACCACAGTAATTAGAACCTTATTTTCATACTCAAACAGAAATTTAGAGACATAAAGTCCTATTGTAAAGGATGCTTAATTGTAGCGTTGTGGAGTTTGTCACTTTTTTTTTTTACTCAAAACTGCCACCTCTGGCCTAAAGCGTTACTGCAGCCAGCCTCTGTGGCAAGCTCGTGCATGGTGCGCATGCATGGTGCGCAAGCATACTTGCGCTCAAATAAACTTCGTTTTTTTCAGTTTTCTTGGAGTCTGAGCTAGAGTTTGATCTGTGCTCGAAGTCGGCCTCTTCATGTTTTTTTTTAGTGTCTACTTTTCTATCAATTGTGTCATACGCGGGGGTGAACATGACGTCACCCTCCAGCACGACACCCCTCCCTCCTCATAACATTTTAACTTCCACAATGCGCCTCTAAGATTATTCTCTACTTTATGTATTTATTTATTTATTTATTTATCATCCCCAGCTACCCGTGTCTGGTAATCTTCTTGAAGTATATGGCAACCAGGGACTTCCCCTCCCAGGCCTCGCCATCAGCAACTCCTGCCCACCAAACATCAAAAGGGAATACGCAGGTAAAATCCTAAAAAAACACTGAGCTGTATTTCCACTTATAAGACATTCTTAGAACATTACATGAGTGTTTATGGACTTGTATGAACAATTCAAAATCCCTGTGAGCATGATTCAGAATGCATTACTGAAACAAATATCCTCATTATAATCTAATGATTGTCAGTTAACTGCTAAAAATGCTGGTAAAAAAATGACATCATGACTATAGTGCAGCACTGTATTGATATTGAGTGCAATTTAGAAATGCACAAGATACACTAAAGTATATTATACCAATTATTTGCCAAATAATTACTCCAGCTCCTGGCATGAAGCAAGTACTGGGCAAACCTGGACCCTGTGGCCGGTACGAAAACTATCAAAGATCTGATGGCTTTCCAGTAGGTAAGCAACATAAAACTAATTCTGAATGTTGTTGTTCATTTGGATTTTAGAAAACGTGTTAAGTATTTTGTGTATTACAAAATCGAACACAATAAGAATCACTTGCATGTGTTAAATTGGGATAGCTCAAGCAATTTTAGCTTTGCTAAACCTGAGAGTTTTTCTCATAGGAACTCCAACATAACCATGCGCTGTATTTTTTGGACTATAAGTCACTCTTGAGTCAAAAAAAAAAAAGCATCATGAAAAAAAAAGCATTTTGGTCAGACAAAGAACAGAAGAGCTCGGACTCGCACCTAATCGTATGGATGGCAGCGAACGAGTTTCAGTTGGATTTGATGCTTCCACTTCAAACAATGGAAATGTTTTTATTGAAAATGAATCATAATTAATGGTGACCCAAATTGAGACTGAGCCTGATCAGTATTTTCTGATTCAAATCATAATAAATCATTGAATATTGTCACACTCCATTTCAGAAGATGGCGGTAGACACACTAAAAGTATTTGCCAACCGCCAAAAGAAAGTAGAAGCATTGATTGAAGAAAAAGAAGAAAAGATAGTAACAATGGCAACTAATGTTTGACTCTCACATTCTACCTTTTCCACCACAACACGACACGAGATTCTTGTTGAGGAAAGCCATTTTTAATGAAAAACTTTTCAGTCGTGAGAAAAGGAAGTTTTAAATCCAACCAGAACTTTGAACGTTGCTGCCTTCAAGACAATTAAGGAACATGGATTTTGGGTGTGATTCTGAGCTTTAATGTCAATATACTAATGTCGCACCTGAGTACAAGTCGCAGGACCAGTTAGACTGTGAAAAAAATGTGACGAAAAATCTGGTGTACAAGTATTCAAAACTGAAAGCAAACAACTTGAAACGTGTAGAAAAATGTTTGTAGAAAATAAACGTGAAATTTGATTGCTTCATACCCATTTCATAGTAATAATCTCATATTTGTCTTTGCTTCAAAGAGGCTGAGGTTCGTGCTCTGGCTAAAGAACGACAGAAAAAGGACAATCACAATTTGAGTGAGTCTTTCTTTGTTTTGTGGCTGGCTGTTTAATCATTCAATTTGTGTACACTGCATTTGAATGGCTATGCCCCTATCGAATCTAAAAGCCTAATGAAGACAAATGGATGGATAAATATGAACTTTTAAATAGACATCAAAGACTGACTGAACAGATGTAATTAAAGCTTATGTTAAATGGACCATTCTATTTAAAAGTTGACACTTTAAATAATTAGTATTTCAAATATTAAATTGTTTCAAAGAAAGAAAATTACATTTTCTTATTTGAAGATTTTATTTGAAGAACAATGAAAATGTGTGCTCCAAAAGTTCTGCTTTTTGACACATTTAATTTGTACCCAACTTGTAGTTGAACGAAGACGACGATTCAACATCAACGATCGCATAAAAGAACTTGGAACCTTAATACCAAAGTCAAATGATCCGTAAGTATGTTTTGTCAGACACACACATGTTAATTTTTACATTCAGTTTGATTGACTGATTGATTGAAATCTTTATTTCCAACATAAAAACATAAAAACAGTAAACTATACAAAATCAAAACAATACCAAAAAAATAAATAAATAATGAATGAAGGCAAAAAACAAACAAATAATACATATTTTATGAACATGTACGAAAAACAGTAGGAAGAAGTAAAATATATTTTCCATTATGAACTAAATAAAAAAATATTATTTTCATATATAAATGTATTTATATGTAACTTTCAATCTACACTGATATAAATCTATTCATTTGTATATTACTGTATCAATATCAGCAATATATCAGATATTAATTCAGTTGAAGTCAACATGATCTGAATCACTGCCCTCTTCACATAGCCAAGCCCTTTTTAAGTGTAATGACGTATTTGTTCAGAATGGCCATGAAGAATCCTCTGTTGTTCCGGTCAGCCGCTCAGCTGACTCTGACTTTAGACCTTGTGTCTCCTGTATACCCCAGAGATATGCGTTGGAATAAGGGCACCATTCTAAAAGCTTCGGTGGACTATATAAGGAAACTACAGCGGGAGCAGCAGAGGACCAAAGAGCTTGAGTGCAGACAGCGGAAGCTGGAGCATACAAATCGCCACCTGATGCTTCGTATCCAGGTGGGTTCCCATTTGCAAGTATATATAGTGCCATGAAATATGCTCTTTTTGATATAAATGTAAAGTTTCCCTTTTGAATGTTTTAAAATAATATAATTCCAAGCAAACAAAAATGTAGGTTTTAATTTTTTATTTTTTTTAAGTGAGACAAAACTATTCCATACAAAACCTGTTTGAAAAAGTACTCGCCCTATTTTGGCCCACCCTTTCTTGCAGAATTGTTTAGGCCCAGCAACACGAGAGTATTTTCGAGCATGAACAGCTTTTTTAAAGTTGAAGTCAAGTAAAAAAAAAAAAAGTGCTCTCACATGGTGTTCTGATAAATATTGGCTTGGCGGAATAAGAATTAAGAGGATAAATCCACAGTTTCCAGCCATTCAGGGAGGCTGACATTTAATGCAGCACTGCCCCCTGCTGTCGAGTGAAATTGATGTCAAATTGCCTTTGGGCTCATATTGCTAAAGTCCAAACCCAGAAAACAGGTGAGCTGTGACGTTTACAAATTTACAATGTGAGAAGATGGTAAATCCGTTTTCACTGCATTCTAATTAAAAAAAATACTTAACAGAGTAAGGCAGGTTGTGTTCATCTCTCTACACAATAAATTTCACATGAAACTATAACGATATTACTGAAACCTAAACATGATTACGCTTCAATAAAAGAGCTTTCAAAGATTTGTGATTTTTGCCATTTCAGTAGGGCTGTCAAAATTAAAGTGTTAACTTTAGAGATTTATTTAAAATCATTAAAGCTTTTTAAAAAAATTAACTCAGTTAAGCGGGAAGACGAATTAACATGGACTATAGGTAGTTTTATTTTCTGATTTACTTGCTTGATGCTCGTTGGAGAAATTTAAAGTAATTTGCGCACTTTGAAGAGTTAAATTTAAATAGCATATTATTTGTAGACCTTTGGCGTATCATCTCAGAGCAAAATACCCTGCTCAAATCATCTCGGTGGGGCCTCGCAAACCAAGTGTGGTGCTTGTGAGCGAAACTGATTGATTGATTGAAATGTTTATTTGGAATATTTCAACATTATTTCAACACATGAACAAGTGACAATAATCACCGAAAGAAAATCAAAATCAAAAGAAAACAGGCAATAGAAAAGAAAACAATCAATGAATATTGAAAAGGGAGTGAGAAGAAGTAAAACTTATTTACTTCCACCCCTTCTCCTTAAGTAAATAACATAACTTCCGTCCTTCTCTTACATACACACAATATATGAATTAACACATGTAAGCATACACCCATAGCCTAATACATGTACAGTGCCACCTATAAATCTACTACGTCAGTCTATTTACACAATATAAATGTTCAAAATAAGAAAGCAGTCAAACTAACCAAAGAAGGAGAGAAAAAAACAAACAAACCAAAAAATAGCAACCAACAAATAAATAATACAATCATCCCAACACACCGAGTAAGTGACCACTCCTCCCTCATCCTCATATTGTTTGAAAATCCTATTTTTGTTTTTACATTATTTTAAACTGTCTCATTTTTGTACACCGTTTCACCTCCCCACTAAATCCCTTCAGTAGCCTCACCCCGCATACTGATAAACACATTTTTTTTCTTGTTGTACGAAACCTAGGTTCTTTAAAGTCACAATGTTTCCGTAGATCGTAACACTCATTATGGTTGTTAAACAACGGTTGAATATGCTTTGGTAGTAAATTATATCTTGCTAAACTAAACCTGTAAGTGAGAAGTTCGGAGAATTGTTTGTTTGAGTCAATTTTGTTTTGTTTAACAGTTGTATTCCATTCAAGGATCAAAGAAAGCTATTAGAACAGTCTTTGATTCTAAAATACTGTACTTTCTATTTGACATTAATTCCAATATTTTACTCAAGTAAATATCTGTTACAGCTTTGAAGAAAAAAGTAGAAGCAGAAGTAGAAAAATGTGATTAATCGCAATTAATTGTGTGTGATTAATTAAAGTAGAGTAGTACTTAATTTTTCAGGTGGTGATGTATTTGAATGATGTTGAATTATAATAAATATTGATATACAGAATGAGGGATGGGATACCGATTCCTGGCCTTATTTCAAGGTGTCCGTTCTTGTGAAGGCCCTCTTGTGTCCGGTTTATAATCAAGAACCAGATATTAGAATAGTAAATTAATTTCATGCAACTATAAGGAAAAATGCTCAATTGGTATAAAAAAATTCAAAATTACCTCTCATTGTTTTGTTTTTTTGTTGGAAATGTTATGTATCAAAAGTACTAGTGGTATCAGTATTTGGTATCGATGACTGCTCAAGAGTTGAGTACTCGTACTGGTATGGGTCTAGAAAAAAGTGGTATCGAACATCCCTATCCACAATTACTGATATAGTACACGTACTGCATTTGTAATCCTTCAGTGAAAATCCTTTGCAGACAAGGAAAATAATATTAGAAACGACCTGATTTAAGCAGACCCATATTTTGCCATTGGGTTCTGGAGCAGTTTTGACTGAGTCCCATTTTGACTTTCAAACAGGAGTTGGAGATCCAAGCCCGTGCTCATGGTCTCACGATTGTATCATCCCCGTCGGTGTGCACATCAGAGATGATGGGCCGGGTCATAAAACAGGAGCCCATCCTTGATGACTGCACTTCGGAGCTCTATCATCACGACTCGACTCCGGACATGTCCCCTCCAACCACACTGGACCTCAACAATGGCACCATTAGCTTTGATCCGGTTCCAACTGACCCTGGGGATCCTGGCCCATATGGAAATCCCAGAACCTGTAAAATGAAGGAACTGGTCAGGGACAATACATTGTCACCAATTTCCCCAAGTGACCCATTACTGTCATCAATGTCTCCAGATGGCTCAGTTAATATCCACCACAGTTCTAGTTCTAGAATGGAGGACAAGGAATGTTCCTGTTAGTTTAGCCTTTAGCTCACTGACTTTACATTTGTAGCATCTCAGCAATGAAAATACTTTTTGTTCTTTAGACTGGCTTAACACTGCTGGCATACAGCAAGCAGGTTTGAGGTCTTTTTTATTAACTCATTCACTGCCATAGACGGTTGTAAATATTCTTTTGAACTATTTCTATTAGTTAAAAAATATTTTCTACTTTTTTTTAACAAGATTATGAAAACCTATAATTTTTTTATTGTACATTTAGAACAGATATAAAATTTGTGATTAATCGTAAAGTCATGCAATAAATTACAATTAAAAAAATCAATCGCTTGACGCTCCTAATCTTTAATAATCTTTTCTTCTTTTTTAAAATCGTGTCAGGCGATTAACATTTTAAATTGTAATTAAGCGCATGACTTCAATAGTTAACTAACGATTGATCATACATTTTATATCTGTTCTAAATGTACAATCTTTTTTTTTTAGGTTTTCATACTCTTGTTAACAAAAGTGGAAAAAAATTTAAACTAATAGAAATAGTTCAAATGAATTTTTGACATCAATAGCCGTCAATGGCATTGAATGAGTTAATTGTGTCTATGAATGGTTGTCTATGTGTCAGTCTTGTGATCAAGGGCTGATCGTCCAGTGTATTGATGGACAAATGAAGCTTCATGAAGAACTTGGGATAGATTTTCTTGGTTTAAAGCTGCAGTGCAAATTTAATCACGTTCCTTTGCACTCGCCTTTATCTGTTAGCCAATAGCACCATCTAGAGATTTTTTTTAAGTTTAAAAAAAAAAGCTTTATGAAGCTTCATTTCCCCATCACTAGTCTTTTTCTAAGGGTTCTTCCACATAGAACCATGCATTTTGTTTAAATTAATCTGTAGTTGGTTTCCCCTCTTCTTGTAAAGAGTTTTAACAAGAAACTTGAAGTAAAGAGTCCGGTTCCTTTTTTTGTGATCGGTGGTGCAGCATTTGTGCAGTTTGCAATATAGGACAAATTAAATGTTATTCATACGGTCCCGCCACACTTGAAAGTCATCATAGGGTCATGTAAGCATATTCGACAGCTACCTTAAAGGACATTTTTAGCATGTTGAGCACGTAATTGGGACTCACATATTTGTTGTCTTGTTTTGTTTACATGTTCAATAGCACAAACAAGGATAATGTGTTTGATACATGCTTTTTTTTTTGGTACAGGATGCGTCTGTACACTAAACAAACCTTCTTACTGTTGACACTTTTGTGACCAGTCAGTGAAGAGAGCAATGTCAGATGGTTTATTGGAAATGCATTTTTTGGGGGTTTCCCTAAACTTTTGTGAAGTAGAGCTGAACTGAACTGATATTAACTCATTTGTACCAGCAAACATAAACTAAAGTGTCAACTACAATTCAAAACTTGGTCACCCTGATTTGGTCATATGATAATAATAACATCAGTATTGTAAAGGGTTTACTGTAGTTGAATGGTTGGACATCACATTTAATAACAAACTTTGGACCCATTGTGAGTTTTGGCTCTGTAAAAGTTTATAGAGTATAATGCTTTCTCATACAATTGAACTTCAAGCCAGACCATGTAAAGACTGTTTTTGATTGTCATAGATCATGTATGCTGTGTTTACCTTATCATTAAATTATGTGTGTATGTATTTTCTTGTATATATATATATTTTGTACATGTCACTTGTTATTGCAATTTGTATTATAATTTAGTCATTCTTGTTGCACATTTTATATTTGAGTCTTTAGCTGAAAAAGTATGGCAAACAATGCTCCAATGTATACAGTGATTGCGCACACTCTATATATTTAGAGATTCACTCAAAATATTATGACCAAGAATGCAATATATGCACACTTATTGTAATATGCATTAGTAAATTGATACTGCAAGTTATTGTTTGTATATTTTGTTTACGTCTCTGTATTTATTATAAAAAAAACACATGTAGAAATTTTCTTTTCATTCTGTATTTGAAGTTGCATGCATTTTACTAGTGATACTGTAATAATGATACCTCCGATATCAGATATTTATGTTCCAAAATCAATTTTGAAATCAAAATACTGTATCAATACTTTTGACATTTAAGTTATTTGAGCTGGAATGTACAGTGTTTCATTAAAAGCAACACAAAGGGGTGTAACTTTGCTATGAAGATCTTGTCCAATACCTGCTTAGTTCATGGATCACTCTTTTTGAAGTCATTCAGTTAAGTTAATGAAAATACTTTGCTCTACTATTGTTCACTTTATTAAACAAAAAAGGGGGTTTGGTAGGTAGTTTAATTTGATTTATACAGTGCAAAATCACAACCGTTGTTGTCCAAGACACTTGCACGTCTTTTTTTGTTTTGTTCATGACCTTACCCTTACAACAATAGGAGGCCTTCAGTACTGTAGGAACGCTCTATTAGGTGTAAGTAGCGTTTTGAGCCAGCAGATGGCAGCCTACTAAAGGATACATTCTACAAGGCCAAACGTTTATCCAGCCATTATTCACAAGCTGTAGAATTTGAATTCTTCTAAATGCAGTATTTTTTTTCTCTGTTGAAGATATATGTCTAAAATTTCATAAAAAAATTAATATTGTGGATTATTATTTTCAACAAGACTTTACTAAATGATCTGCAGGTTGTGTGAACCATGAAAAACGAAATCTATTACCATCATAGTATTTGAACAAATACATTTTTTGTTCCTGTCGTTGCCGATATCACAAACTGAGTCAGGTGATGTCCACTGGATGATCCATGACTTTATGACCAAATGAGTAACGAGTTATATCACCTGTAATTATGCTGGAATCACTGAACTAATGATGACTCTAGTGTAGTGGAGTGGAAACAACATTTAACGTCAACTTGAGGGGGCTTGGTGGAGATGGGCTGTTTCACATTTAAATGTAAATACAATATTTTCATTTAATTTTTCAAATTTGTTTTAGGCAATAACAAAAGCAACACAGTCAGTGTCAGATTCCACAAAGAGGAGAAAAAATGAAAATCACAACTAACTGTAGTTTTTGTTTTCGGTTGACATTTGCTTATTTTAATGCAATATCTTTTATTGTAGATTTTATTTATGCATGTCAAAGATATATAAAATGTTTTTACTATTACAAATGAAATCTTGGGAAAAGCCACTGAAAATATTTCAAGAAATGAGAGCATGTATCTGAACTTAATAAGAAGATCAAATCTGGGCAATGTTGAGTGACGTTTATGTTTTTGGGTTATTTTAAAACAATACAAGTCTAAGCTAATACAATGATTCAAATATATATTTGCTTCAGTAAAAGTAGAAATAAAACATGACAACAATATTAAAAGACAGCTTTTCTATTTGAATGCATTTGAAGTGAAAACCTTGACTTTTTTTTTTAACATTCAATCATTTATAAAAAAAAAAACATATTAAAAGAATTTCAAACTGTGGTCTAATTACAAAAATCCAATCAGCTTTAGTTGCTTAGCATTTCCAAATATTGTTAGTGTGAAGCCTGTCAAGTGTATCGCTGCAATAATAATGTGTTGAATGCGCTTCTTTCCCTTGAATCCCCGCCTTAGGCAGCAGGCAGAGTGATGCTGAAGCAAAGATACAGAAAGATTATCAACACTGCCTGCATGGCGGGTCTAATAGGTGAGTGATGATTCTATTCGCCCAACATCCCTCTGGAGCGTGGCCATGTCTCCTTTTAATCCCTCCATTTGGCGTGAAGTGTTGGGATGGTAAGGGAGGAGGAGGAAGGGGAGGACAAAGTTAAATACGCTTTCATTGCGGAAGCTATTCGTGAAGTATATTTTTTTGTATCAGACAAATGTTCATTTGTTGATAGCTGAAATGAAGAAGAAAAATAGCTTTATGTGTCCCGATTACAAAACGTTCAAAGGGATTAGCCATCTTTTTCTCATTTCAACTCCCTCTGCACTACAGAGCCACGTCCAGGTCTGCTTACAGTAAAGCAGGAAACACAAGTGTTGTGATTGCATCTTGCCAAGGCAGGTTTGCATCATAATAAACATCCCCCCTTTTGCCGAGTTGTCTGGAGGATGTGGAAGCCAACCTGAGGTCCAACTTGGGAAGAAGAGAGGCTTCCTGTGCAACGGCAAAAGCCCAGCCTGTGCCAGCAGCCTTGTTTGAACAGCGGAAGACATTTTCGAATTTTAGTAAGAGCAGTTAAAAGGCAGCTCGGTGTAAAATGTTCCTCCTCCAACAGGTTTCCTCCAGAGGAACAGCAACACTTCATCAGCAGTTTAGTCAAATTGCCAGTAAACTGCTGTGCCATATGGGCCCCACTCCTGACTACAGGGGCAATCTGTTTAACAGGAGCATGCTGGTAAATAGGAGCCAGCACGGGGGAAAAAATGATCAATTACTCACATTACGCACAGTCCTTCAGGAATTTACTTTATTGGTCTGGACATCTGTTTTAATATTGTCATAATGTATAATCAGATGGGGCCTGTTCCAGCCAAGTGGATGCCCAAAAAGCAGCCATAAATGCCCAATTAAAATGCACAATGACAGCTTTTTGTCCATCTGCTGAAATAGAACTCGTGTGTGCGCGTCTCATTTACACTTGTACACACTCCAGACCATCACGCTTTTTTTTCCTTTTTTTTTTACTGAATGAAGGCCAGAAACTTAAAAGGACACCCAGGTAAGAAAGATCCAGGATGACATGGCTGCAGATGAACTTAAATGGTTATTAGTGGCTCTATCACGCACAGACACACACCGGCAGATTGATGTGACCAGAGATTTCAACAGTAGAAGCATTCTGAGGAAAATTATTTTTTATCTTATCTCCCCCAAAGCATTTCCATGGCAAAAGTGTGTTTTCTCCCACTTGAAATGGGCAATAAGTAGCAGGGTGAATGTTAAGGAGAGCTTTAGAGAAAGCTCTCTTTCTGCCTTCTCTGAGGATTACTGCTCTTTAAGGCAGCAAAAACATCAATGCAGGTTTATTTAAAGGATGAAGGCATTTTCTCAATGGTATTTTGAGGTTGTATCATCAGGTCTTGAGTGAGGATTAGTGCTGTTAGGCCTTTTTGAGCTGCGTTTCCTGTCCTGATAAGTCGGATTTCACCTTCAATCTGCGTGTAAGCCCTGGGCTCTGCTCCTACTCGCCCGCTCCTCTGAGGTCCAACCTTTATCCTGCGCAGCCCAACCGGGCCTTCCTCGGCTATCTGGCAGATTTACTCCCCTCTCACGCTCAAATACGATTTTACATCTCTGTTATTTTTCGCTGAATTTTCTCCTCTAACGCTGCCCAATGATGAGCCCCCCGGCCTCTCTGCACTTGGCTGATATTTATCATGGCAGTCTCACACCAAAGTCACTTGGCAGTCACATCGATGGGTGACGGGGGTTAACTACTAAAATTGTATGTAACTTACAGCGTTCTGTGTGGTGATTAATAAAGCAGCAGAAAATGAGCCCCTGTCCCGCCGTCTCATGCAGTGTGCAGCATCTGTGATGGTCAAGGCAAACAAATGACTGCCTGACTTTGTTGCTGAGTACAGAGCTGGACTAATTAGACTCTACATGCAATCAATATTACATTACAGACCACTTCAAAATGATAATTTTCTCAGATTTTGATATTGACTCTTTGACTGCCAAGCATTTTCAGAAAAGAGGATGTGTGGGTGCCAGCTGATTCAAGCATTTTGACTGATCTTTCAAGGTCCACAGAAAATGTTGTGTTTGGACTATGGAAACACACATACTACCAAATGAAAGATTGAACTCTCATCTTTCATCAGAAAAAAAAGTTTGTTTCTACCTTATTCCGTTCTTCAGTAATCAACAATAGAAAATAGGTTAGTTTCACTCAAATGCTCTGTTTTGGACCAAAATACGGAGAAATCAAGCTTTTTTTTGCAACTGTGGTACTATTTACAATTGTGTGGATGTTTCAACTACACAGTTTTTCTTTTTGTGAGGTATATTGTGTAAAACTCCCCTGCGTGCAAGGGGACGCAGCAGGATTTGCACCGCAGATTAGTTTCACTGCGATTGCCCCTTCGCGTGCACTTTCTTGCCGGCCTTTTTTTCCGGGGAGTAGCAGGTATATACTGCAGTGTGTGTTTGGCCATGTTGTCATCAAGTCTACTCTCAGGATCATGATACGGTTACGTTACGTTGGTGTTACGTCTGGCTTCCTCATGTCCTTCAGTTCCTATACCGGGTGGTAAGAGATGTTCTGATCCATCTTATCCCCTCCATTCATGGTGGCAACGTAGTCCAGAACCAGTGTCTTCTCCGTGATCAGACTGTACCCACTCCTCCAATGAATATGCATTGGAATCGGGGTACTTTTCATCGTCCGATTGAACGTCCGCCTGTGCAGAAGTGCTCGTTTTCGGCCGTTACCATCGCTAGCCGGTGAGGCTTTACGACGCGATCGAAGCCGCCGCGTCAACGCTTCCAACTTCGGCGTCAACCTCGGAGTCACCATCATCATCATCATCAATGTGCTCTTTAGCATTGGTCGATACTTTTCGTCTTTGTAAAAAAATGCTCAAGCGTGAGCTGCTTGCAACCGGTCGCCATTTTCGCCTCCTCAGCCATTCTCCCCTCAACACTCTAGCTCCGCCTCACGTCTTCTACTGTCGCCTACCCGATCTTGTCCAAAGAGAGTCATCGCTGCCATCTAGTGCCCAAAAATAGTCATTATACTAACTCGACCTGCTTGATACTTTCAGCACAGCTTACCAAGGCTTTCCTCCACCCGTTTAAAAAAACAAAAACAAAAAACATAGTGAACGTCTTTTAACGTCTTTGGATTTTACTAAACGTTATTAAACGTTTTCGGCGGTCAAAGAGTTAAGATATGTTTCATTAAAGAGACGGTGTGTAGGATTTAGTGCCATCTAGTGGTGAACTAATAATTCATTCATTATTTTTATTTTTTATAATTTCAACATTATGCAAATAATAAATAAATACATTTGAACAAATTATGGATTGGTATTATTCATTTTATTATTTCAAAAAAATCTCCTTCCTGGGTGGTGTGGTTGTGGTGGTAACAAAAACAAACAAACACTGCTTGTTAAACAACTGACAAAACGACACACATCTTGGCATCAAGGAAATGTGTTTAAGTGAATTGAGGAGTTTCATTTAGACAAAAGTAGTGCTTTACTGCTATATTGTGCCATCTATGACATTTATGAACCTTTTTAAGGGGCGTCAGTTGCGATTCGTCGGAGGGCTCGTTAACATGAGAGCAACCTACTGTAGTGAATGTGCAATTACACTTTATTCTAATACAAAAAAGCATATTCCTTGTTGACCCCCACCCAGGTTATTTTAGTTTAATTACTAACGAAAACACTGAAATTAGAAAAAAAATCATTAACGAAATAAAATAAAAACGAAAATGCTTTTAAAAAAATGAAAACTAACTGAAACTACATTTTATGTTCACAAAACTAAATAAAACTAACACTAATTATAGTGAAAATATCCTTTGTTTTAGTCTTTGGTAATTAATTTAATACCTGAGCCTTTGACGATGATTTTGAAATGTGATTTTAAGTATATTTATTTCAATATTAATCAGAATAAGGACGCTTGAAAGTGTGTCACACAGACGTGATGTCATCTTGCAGCAGCCAATAGAAAAGCACCTTCAGATGACGTTGCTCCTAGGCGACAATTTTGCGTGCTTGACTTTTGCCTGCAATGTCTCGGCTCGCCTGCTTTTTCATTCAACTAGGCCGAAAAGCAACGCTAGGTAAGAAATGCGTTGGTTTTTTTCATTTTACCATGGTGTTTATTAAATATTGCACAGAAAAGAAAACTAATACTGAAACCAACTAAAACTTAACTAAAATGAAGCATTTTTTAAATAACTAAAATGAATAAAAACCAACAGAGCCACCCTGACAACTAATTAAAAACTAATTAGATTTAAAAAATAAAGCTCAAAATGACATAAAAACTAGCTAAAATAAAAATTCCCAAACTATGATAACCCTGCCTCCACCCTCCCAGCATCACAATGCAACCCCCAGCCTCACTATTTGAGGGCTGGCCTATCCCAATATATCACCCTTAGTGCTGTCTGTCCTCAGTCATACTTGTATACATTTGTGCCAAAATACATTAGTTGACTGTTACAACAAGCAGACGAAGATGAGTGTGTTTGCGTTCACACAAGAGTGCTCATTTGAGCAGGACGATTCAAGTCATCAAATAATGTAACCACACTTAATTGGATGACATCTTGAGGGATGAATCAACCAAACATTTGCTCTAATTGTTCTTTTCAATTAGGGAGTCCAATTTGCAACCTTGCAAGTGTCGTTGCAACAATAGCGCTTTGTTTGTGCGTGTGTGTATGTGTGCATTGCTAATTGGAGCATTCCTTCGCTCCCGCTATCGTTGAGCTGAGCAGCATCCATCCAAATGTACGAGCCAAGCCAGGCCCAGTCACACCCCAGAAACAAAGCCCAGCACCCCCACCTGCCATCCTGCTTTATTTATCCGCAGCTTGTTTGCTAATTTTGATTTTTCCGAGAAGCAATTGTCAGGTTCCACTCTAAGTGGGTTTCTCAACGGACAGCACGGACAGCTGATTTCTCTGATGTGACATTCGGTAAATATGCATTAACTGGGACACAATTAGTGCTGATGAGGTTGACTGGAGCCTCATTCCATTGGCAACTTTAGTCGCACTGCGAGATAAGCTGCATTATCTAGAAAATTGGCTGAGGGAAAACAGTACGTCTGATTGCCAGGAAAGGTTCCAGATAAGAGCACAGCTGAAGAGAAATATAATTGAGGTGGAATATGTTAACCAAGGTGTCATGAGCTCATTGGAAGTCATTTAGCCAAATGTTGGCATTACGTTGAACAACGTTTAGGCCTAATAGACTTTAATCACCATCACAAATACCGTCTCTCATTAAGCACATCCACATGTGTTAATTATATTTGAGTACAGTACAAATTTATTTATTACCCTTGCAGAAATATTTCAAGCCTTACTTAAGATTTGTCATTTTTTTCACATGACAAATTCCCATTTATTTTATTTTATTTTTTTAAATAATTTTAACATAAACCTACCTTATATGATACATATTTGTTATAATAAAGCTTATTTATTTGAAATGCATAATCCTCAGGTTTATGTATTTAGTATTAATAAAATATAATTACTTTAAATTAATAACAATGAAAGTATTTATTTAAAATACATAAAGTATATTGTTTGAATTGCATAATAATCAGGTTACCCATATACACGATAAATATGCTGCTGTGTGAAAAACACTTTTGTCCTTTTTTTGATTTTCTACCTTTTTATATTTTTGGGATGAAACTGAATGCAGACATTGCAAAACATAAAATAATAATAATAATAATAATTATAGCCTACTTTATTAATACTAAATACATCAACCTGAGGATTATGCATTTCAAATAAATATGCTTTATTAGACTAATGAATATGTATCATATAAGGTTTATTTGGTATGTTTGTGTCGAAATTAAATGGGAATTTGTCATGTCAAAAAAATTACATCAATCTTAATTTAGGCTTGAAATATTTCTGTGAGTGTATTTTCGGGCAATAATTTTTTTTGACATCTGCCAGTAAAGCCTTAATAGTGTCATGTGAGGTACGGAATTAGGACGCAAACGCAAACGACATGGGAGTTGGGAAAGAGAGAATTGATATATACAAAAACACAAAGTAACAACAGAGAGCAGGGCTAGAGAAACGTTGACTAAGAAGCTTGAGCAGGCTGGTGGCAGAACTCAAAAGTACAAAGTATCCACAGCTGGATGCCGAACACATGGAAGACTGCATAGCAACTACAAAATAAAAATGAGTGGACAAATTAAGACAGACAAATACCTCCTCATCATAAGGAACAACATAATAAGCGTCTTCGAGTGTCTAGAAAAGCACTATACAAATCTGACGCATTATTATTATTATTATTATTATTATTATTATTATGAATACAACACCATAATATTTCAATGACGCCATGACCCAACCCAAAACACAGCCATAATAAAATGGTTTGAGTTTCTTTACTGAAAGGGGAAATTCTTTCAAGCTTTGTTTCTCACCATCTTCTTATTAAGGGTGAAAATCTGGACTTTTCATAAAAAAAAAAATCTCTGTTAAAACTTAAACAATTTCTAAGTAATGGCAATGGAAGTTCTGAATCAAATCCAGATTTAGATGCAGAACTGCATTTAAGCAATGTTAATACGTAGGCCTACATTGAAAGTCCTATGCAACATGTTTACATTTTTTTGCATCTGTGAATTCAGATCTGTGCTTTATTTTCTATTTTTTAATGACAAGGTAATTGAAGAGTGAATATTTGTGATCAGTACTTGCCGAAAGGCTATGTGAATAAGTGGCTCTCCTTGTGAAGTCACGGCTGTTCAGTATAACTGATTTGATTTGTGCCTCTCGAAGAGGTGGCTCTGAAACACTCCCGTCATTGTTCGTCTCAAATATATCATGCCTTCTTATTTCATCATGCTTTTTTCCCCCTCCGTCGTCTTTCTCGCTCACGTCTCTCCTTTCAGGGGAATTATTGACAGCTCTCTCATCCACTCGGAGAGTCTGAGGCCGCTGGTGCAGCGCTGGCTGTCAGATATTCCTGCTGGAAGACTGGCTCAAGTGACAGACCTGCAAGCTGCAGTGGTCTATTTGACATATGATGGCTGTAACTCCGTGGCAGGGCATAACTTAGTCATAGAGGGTGGGCAAAGTCTGTGGCAGAATGCGGAGTTGCGCTAGAGTGGAGAACTTTCCTCAGGGTCATTACTGTATCTCAGTTTTACATATTGCTGGCGTTGAGCCGAAACTTCCTATGTCACAATTTGGTAGATGTCATATTTTTTCAAAAACCTATAATATTGGTAAGTGTCGAAAATGGCTCGCCGTCTTTGACGATACAATAATGGGTTGTCCTGAAAAGTGATGATTTTGGTAGTAGGACTAGGGTTTCCACCTTGGATTTGTGAAAAAGAAGGGACACTTGAAAATTTTCATACCCCCGGCAAATTTTGAATATGTGGACATTTTAGCATGACAAAATCCCAAAACACACAGCCAAAGTGGTTAAGAAATGGTTCATGGACAAAAATATTAATGTTTTGCAGTGGCCCAGACAGTCCAGACTTGAATTCAGTTGAAAATCTGTGGAGGGACCTAAAGATCAGCGTGATTACAAGAAGATCTCATCGCTAAAGATGAATAAGCAAAAATATCAGCCGAGTCATGCAAAAAAACTGATCAGCAACTAACTATAGGAAGGGAAAAGGTATGAATAATTTTGGACGTGCCACTTTTTGTTCAACTGTACTGTATATAAAAGCTGTGAAATAATTTTTTCCACAGTGAGAGAAAAGAGCAAAAGAGAAAGAGAGACTGTAATGCAATGTATGTCCCTCATCACGAAACAAAACTGAACTTAGTGGAATATTTATTATTCAGCTAGTCACACACACACACACTGTAAACTACAAACAAGGCACACACTCTAAAAAACAATAAGATACAAACACGACGTGGTATCGTGTAACTATTCCAGAAAAAAGTCACCCACGATTACATATGTTTAACAAAGTCTCAGACTTGGTAGGTTCTATAAACAGCCACCATGTGATACAAGTGTCGATGTGATACATACCTTCTTGTTAACATTTTTTTGTTCAAATTGATGTAGAAATGAAAATCCTGCTGTTTCTCTTTGCACTCTTTCGTCATGACTCACATCCCTGGTTCCTGTGAGAGGAGGACTGAAATTACCGTATTTCTGTAAGGCGCAAGGGCTTAGCTTTCAGACACCACTGGAATTTTTCAGATAGCACAAACGGTTACGGACAGCTTGTAAATAAGAGAACAATTCTGGGAAAAATGGGACAACTCTAAGTAGGATGATTCCGCCCGACACTCGTGGTATTCACATATTAATTCATGTTGCTGTGATGTTTTCCGATCAGTAAGCAGGTTTAGTCCAAGAGATTTGTGGCAAGCGAACAACCGACAATTGTGTCTCCTCCTCCAAATCCTCTGTTGTAGTACCAAGACTGCCCTGTGACAGGCAGCATGATGCCACAAGGCACACAACCCAGACTTACAGAAAATACAAAATGAACATGTAAGTATGGAAGCGTTTTGCATTCACTTAAAAAACAAACAAACAACAACTCCTGTTTTTATGACAAATTTTTTTTTGGGGGGGGGGGGGGGGCTTTGTTTTTTTGAGTATTTTTCTTTAATTTTCTGTTTTTCTGAATATTTCTTTCTGTTTTATTGAATATTTTTTTTCTGTCAAAAAAAAATTAAGAAAAACAGGCTGAAAAAAATATTCAGAAAAACAGGAGAAAAAAATACTCAGAAAAAAAGGGGGGAAATTATTCAAAAAAACTGAAAAAAATATTCAAATTAACAGAAAAAAAATTTCTTCAAAAAAACGGATTTTTTTTCTCTCCGAAAAACTGAGCTGGTGTTCTGTTTTTCGGAGTAATTTTTTATTTATTTTTTTACCTCTGAACTCCAAGTGACTTGTTGCAGACTCGCTAATAGCGGAAGCGGGCGCTTTCCCGCATACCTCCATATGCAATAAGATGGTCATGTTTACTTACTGGCTCTCAATAAAGGAATGAATGTGTATACTGTATTGGGGGTTGTTCTCTAGTCTCTGAGGGAAAACCCCTTTAAAAAAAAAAATCTGAAAAACAAAAAAATAATTATTTTATAAAAAAGGGAAAAATTACTCAGAAAAACTGGAAAAAAAAATCAGAAAAACTGAGGAAAATATATATTTTTTAAAACAGGGGGAAAACGGAAAAAAACAGGGGGAAAAATATTCAATAAAACTGAAAAAAATACTAAAAAAAAACAAAGCTCCCCCCAAAAATGTGTCAGAAAAACAGGAGGTTTTTTTTCAAGTGAATGCAATACGCTTCCATATGTAAGAGTTGAAGAAGAAAGTAGAAGAAGCTAGGCTATCAATCTGACAACTACTTTGCAGTTACAATTTCTTCCTGGTTTTCTATTGTTGTGATGTCTCGGGAGACACATTATACAAGCAAGTTGATGCTCATTTTTTGTCACCTCAGTAGCTCAAGCTTCAGGTCTCTTCCTTATTATCTTAGTGTCCATGGTGCTGCACACTCACTCGTCATTGTACATAAAGAGATTTGATGATTGTCGGCCTGGCCGTTTTCCAAGGAAATCAGATTCAAAAGAGCTTTATTGCCATTGATTGTACCACAGAGTGCAACGAAATGGAAAACACGCAACCTGTCCAAGAGTCATAGAAAACAATGACTAACAGGAGGATACAGAACGGGAGTCTTTAAAATGACCAGTTTTTGTAGATGAAACTAAAAACAACAACCGCAGACTGAGCTCCTGTAAGGGGAGCATAGTATGGATTTGGAAAAACCCTCAACAAACAGGCATAAATTAATACACGGCACACAGGCTGGAGCCTTATTCACGTGCAAAGGTGGACATCACTCTTAACGCGCCTAACACCAAAGGATAATCAGCCGGGATCATCTTCTAGAGACATCTGACGATCGGCCCTTTGCTGACTTAAGCCGGGTTCGCACGGCAGGAGAATTAGCTCCATTTTAGCCCCAAATCTCCCCTCTCGACAATCATAAGGATGCGTCGAAAAGATAATCCTAACAGATAATACTGCCATGTGTGGTGTATTCAGACTGCTCTTGGCCGCTCGGAAGGTGGTTTGGGCCACTCTGATCTCAAATCGGGGGTATTCAACATTCCGACTTCTCAGCGTGTGTGGTTTGCCGTGCACGCAGCCTGTAGACAGTGACGTGCAGCCAATCAGAAAGCGAGGCGGCCGTGAAGTAACAGAAAGTCCGTTATTGCAATGTTTACACCGCTCTAAACAACGCCTTTTCTTTTTATGATGCTTTTTGTCTGCTAAAAACAAACCACTGGTCCTCCATGTTTGTTTACTCTGAAGTTACGTTTAATCTCGAGAGGTTTTGCGAGATTTCCCGTCTGGCCTGGAAACGTTCATGAATGAAATCAGTTCATGTGTGATGTGTTGATCGTAGTGTGTGGGTGAATCGCAGAGCACACTGCTGGTTCACTTCACGTATACCAGTTAAACATGTTGTATGCACCTCTGGTCGAAAGCTCAAAGAGTGCCATGTCCAGCATGCCGGTCCTCCTCTCTCCATCTCTGCCCATGCCAAAATGGCCCCCACAAGTGGTGCTTGTGACTCCCATCTTAATTGCGCCATTAACTGTTTGTGTGCTGAAAAACAATACTTAAGAGAGGTTAGATGAAGACGTGACCTCATCTGCTGCAATTATATGAAAAGTAGCGACCAATTAGCAGTCTGTGCAATGTGACACTGTTTCTGTTTATGCGAGCAACTTCAACTTCTCTCTGGTACTGACCGTTTTCTGATTTACATAATTGGGGGATTGGCCATTAATGGGAATGGCGCGTGAGAGGATCCCATTAAGATATGGAGTGAGATCTGATCAACTCTTCTGCTTTTCTACTATTTATCTCTATGTGCATTGACCGCAGCAGAAACGATTGAACAAAATGTTATATGATGAAATATCAAACTTTTTTTTCTCAGTTTCTGCCCTCCCTATTTGCTGGTCAAATGTTTAGTAAAAACAGCATGTCAGTTGCAGGTCATGACACCTTTTCACCACTAAGGGGCAGTATGTAGAAAGGGAGCTACTTCGATCACTCAAGTTCACATTCAAAATTATATGATTTCACATTATGTTGTTACGCATGCTAATCTGTGCTAAACACTAGGTCCCTTATGTTAATTAATTATTAATAATAATAGTAGTAATAATAATAATAATAATAAAACTTATTATTACTAGGGGTGTGCCAAAAAATCGATTCTCATAAGAACCGCGATTCACATTTAGTATGATTCAGAATCAATTTTAAATGTTCCAAAATCGATTTTATTTCAATTATTTTATACAGTTTTGCCCTTGTGTGCCTTCATTGGGAGCACTGTTCATGTTGTACACAATTTGGCCACTTAGAGGCAGTGTGGGTCCGCTCATTCTGATATACTGTTAAGTTGTAGCCACATAGAAGCAAAAAGTCATGACCAAGTTATTCCAATAAAAGTTTTTTTTTTTCGCAGTGTAGGATGTGTTGCTTCTCTGTATACATTCCTGAAGCGTTTTGTATGAATAGTCGTTCTTTTGAGTGATAAAGTGCCACGAGTAGCGCGCTAATTAGCATTAGCTAGTCAGACTTGAGTAGATCATGACAATTCTTTGCATATCTATAAATTGAAGCAGAAATTATTGTAAATCAAATCATTTTTAATCTAAAATCGTTCAGAATCGATAATCGATTCTGAATCGAATTGCATGCCCAAAAATCTGAATCGAATCGTGAGATTCCCAGCCCTAATTATTACTATTAGTATTATTTATTTTTGGCTCCCCAGCCACTTTGTCTAGCTCCTGGGAACCGAAGGCGCTCTTCAGTGTCCAGGAGGTATCCGAACCAGATGCCTGAGCCACCTCAACTGCTTCCTCTCAACGCGGAGAAGCAGCGGCTCGACTCCGAGTCCCTCCCGGATGACCGAGCTTCTCACTCTATCTCTAAGGGAGAACTCGGACACCCTCCAGAGGAAACTCATTTTGTACGCTTGTATCCAGGATCTTGTTCTTTCGGTCATGACTCACAGTTTGTGATCATGGGTGAGGGTAGGAACGTAGCTTGAACGGTAAATCGAGAGTTTCGCCTTTCTGATCAGATCCTTCTTCATCACAAGAGACTGATATAGAGTCTGCATCATAGCAAACGCTGCAACAGTCCGCTTGCCAATCTCCTGTTTCCATCCTGTAGTCACTCAAGATACTTGAACTCTTCTTCCACTAGGGGCAGGATCTCATCCCCAACTCTGAGACGGCACGCCACCCTTTTCTGACTGTGATTTCTCTCCGTGAGCCGTCACCTTACCGTGGTGGAGGGGTTTGTGTGTCCCAATGATGTCTGGGGCTTTATGCCCCCGGCAGGGTCATCGATGGCAAACAAGTCCTATAGGTGAGGGGCCAGACAAAGCACGGTTCTTATGATAAGTGAGGATTTTGGGAGCTGGGCGGACATAGATGTCAAAGTACCAAACAAACCTCATTAAATAAAGTAACAAACAAAATAGCAAACAAAAAGATGACTGGGCATGGCAGCGGCTGAGCTCTCAATATGTCGAAGCTAAAAAAAAGAAAGAACAAAGGGGAAATCGGTCCAAAAATAAAATGCTGGGAGAACCCAGGAAAAAGCTGGCATTTCCATTCATTTCAATCGGGAACAATATTGCGATATGAGTGTTGTGATGTACAAGCCTGGTCACGGAATGAATTAAATTCTTAAGGCAAAGCACTACTGTTTATGCACTACGCTTGAGGTCATGGCTATTGTAATAATGGTTATTTCGATTAATTGCCAAGAAGTAAATGTGGAAGTGATTTTGTCATTCCACATCATTGGGTTATCTTTACAGTCAGCTCTAACTGTTATACTTACCCGCTCAATTGATTCTCCTAAACTACTTGTGCATTTGTTGTGTTCATTTCTAACAGTTTTTCCATAATCAAATGAAATATTTCATAACCAACTCAAACACATCTGACGTGTTGTTCTCTCATAATAATTTGTTGTGAATGCAATAACAGACATGTCCTTGCTTCTGGCAGGAATGAATTAGAATAGTTTTTTTTCTTTTTGGTTGTTTCAGGTTTGATACTAATGCATTTACTAAACACGATTACGATTTTTTTAATTCATTTTGTTATCTGAAGAGGCCTCGAGTGACATCTCAGGAGGTGTCGAAAAACAATTCAGACTTTCACATCCTGCATCAGTCAGACTTTTATTCAACATTAATAGCAAGCAAGTGAAACATTGCACTCTGAGTTCTCAAATTACAATGCAGCTAATGTATTATTCCCACCCCATGTGGGATTACTTTCATCTTCCCCATTAAGATGCACATTTTGTTTGGATACTCAAATTACGAACCCCATATTAAATCTGGCTGTGCAAAAGGCATTGATCACAGCCTCGAATGCCGCAATCCAACTTTGATTTAATTTGCACTTCCATTAATATCTATGAGACGTCCGATTGTCATCTTGGGCATATTGATGGTATTGTAAGCCCTGCTTTCATATAATGTTCCCCAGCGGCAATGAGCAAATGTTATAGAGAATTACGCTGCCAAGCAGGTTCAGTGAAACTGGCACTGTAGTCAGAAATTCATTACCTTAATAAATTGAGGTGTGGGAAAAAAATATTACAATTTTACGAGAAGTGTCCTCTATCTAAATATATATATATATATATATATATATATATAAAAAGGCCACTCTGACCTTATAGATGACTGTTGGCTGCTTCTCATTGTTGCAGCACCCAAGGGTCTTCTTGGGGGCCTGAGGAGCCTTAAAATGTGCTCAACAGAGTCAAAAGAATCACTCACACTGACTGTCCTTTCAAAAGGCTTGTATCAACTGATTGAAGCATTTGGTTCTATCAAAGATTGGAAAACGAATTCAGTTATACTGTAGCTGGCCAAGTGTCAGACGAAGAAGCCATGCTGATTTCATATGTTGATTAATGAAGTGCCAAGTGAGTTGGAGTATGTACAGTTCGTTATAGTTTTCTGTAGGGAACAGACTGCTGGAGCCTAGAGACGAGAGTTATGCGATAATTAATGCAATCATAAAGATGAAAATAGCTGTTGATGCAACTGGAAAGTGACAATCAGAAGGATGCAAAAATGAGGGGGTACGACTTGCAAGTAAGTGGTCCTCAGAGACAGCGCACCTAACAATCAGGAGTCTATTTTCTCAAGTGCTCCATAGGATAATAAATAATGCTCTCTTTTTTTTTTTTAGAAAGACCACACATTCAAGGAATTGATGTCATATAAATGGCAAAATATACTATAGAATTTTGGACATACCAGCAACAGTGAATTAGATTTTGTATTATAACTTGAGAACATGAGCATCGCTGCACTAGTTGCCAGCTTAGACGCCAAAACAACACCAACACATACACACACCGCGTGTCAATATACAGCCATTAGATGTCCGACAATTCTTTATTTTTATTATTATTATTTTTATTATTCAGGTGAAGGAATTCATAAAACTCAGATTTTTTCAATTCGATTTTGAGGACAATGTGGTTGGATTACAAACAAAATCAAATGACCCCTCGGAACTTGATCGGGATGCCGTTAACACTTTAAAACAGTGCTTGCCAAAAATATGGCTCGGGGGCCATTTGCGGCCCGTCAGCATTTACAAAAAAACAAAAGCAAAACCCCCCAAAAACTTTTGACAGGGTCCTTTTTTTTCCCTCTTTTTTTTTAAGAAATGCAAATAAACATTTTATAAATTAAAAAAACAAACAAACAAGATTTCTCTTTGTAATGCCTAATGACATCAGATATTTGAGTTTTCTGCCCAGGAACTGATCTATTCTAGTGGGATAAAGGGCTGTTGGCTACCCCAAAATCATGAAATAGCCCAAATTGTTTGCCTTATAATTAACAAAACAAAAGAAAAAAATGCTAAAATAACTATAATACAGAACTTTTGGATTAATTGATTTTAGTGTGTTTAATAATGTCGGAAAATGTCCAAGTCGCCATTGCATTCTTTAATTTATCTGTATACAGCCACCTCTGCTCTAAAATGTCCTTATTTGACAGTTAAATATGCTAAACTCTCTTAAAACTTTATTTGAATTGTGCAAATGTGAAAAATTAATGATGGGCGAAGCTGAATTTGGAATAGTGGAGAAGATTATCATATCTCTCTAGTGGAATATTTTTACTTTTTGTTGTTTATTTGTTGCTATTTTACCACAAATGAATAATAATGCTTATTTCAATTATATGTATTGGAACGCAACATTTATTGTACTTAGTTGTCTATGGAATCGGAGATCATTATTTGAGAAAATCCATATTTATAATATTCTTTTAATTATTGTATTATTAAATTAAAAAAAAGATATATATTTACACAAACAGTAATATGCAAGGTCAAACATTATAAGAATAAGGAAAGGAATTTCTTTATTGTCTATATGATGAGAATTCTTTGCAGCAAGTGATAATACATATGAAGCAGCACATATTTTGTTTTATAATCATCTACCAGTGGAATGAACAATTTCTTTTTGTTGACTAAATCGTGGAGGGCTCTTTGCCTTACGCTTCTGCCCGAATGATTCATTTACAGGTCATTAAAACACTCGTCTTCTCAAGGCGCTGTGCTGCTCAGGTGGCTTCGCCCTGCTGGGGAGGCGCCTCGTAAATAAAAGCAGCTACATTTCCAATGCCATAAATAGGGGACACCTAAGGACCTTGCATGATTGCAGACATCTAATCATTTAATTTATGCGTGTCCAAAGGAGCCCTCATTAACATTCAAGTAGCACTCATCCGTCGAGCAGGAACATTCTGAAGGCTGCATCACTTTAAAAGGGGAATGTGTCTATTTGGGCAGCACAGCATGGACACGCACTCAGCAAGAACCTTCTCGCTTCTCTCCCTCAATGTCACGAGAGACGCAGCATGTAACGCTCAGACGGGAGCTTGTGCGTGATTTGTGATCCAGTGATTGTCTTGCTGTTAATGTGTAGAACCTTTGACAAAGTTAAAGTCATATTCTGGAGGTCACAATGCAGTTACAGCAGCACTACGGGCTCCGTTGTGACAAATCATTGACCTTTAAAAAAAAAAAAATGCTGCATCTGCAGATAGCATCAGCCTGTTTAAAATGTTTTTGTTTTTTTAATTCTGAAAACTCTTGTCTTTCTTACCTTACCACCGCTGTGTCTGCACAACAGATGCATGCGTGACAGAAATTCAATAATAACTGGCGTGGTTGATTTTTGAGTGGTTGTTGACAGCTTCTTTGTTCTCCGGTCTGGTCAGGTTTCATATTTAACACATCAAAGAGCCGGCGGGGCTTTTCACTCGGCGTAGGACTAGACGGCAAGTCTGACACATTATTAAATCGAGAGGAATGGCAGAACTTTTGATTTTCTGTCATAAATTACGTGCATTCAACTTTTAAAAGATGTAGCTGTAGCAGAAAGATTCTTTACACTGACAATAAAATATCAATATCAAGACTTGTATTCAATTTGCACTTTCGTGACTGCAGTATTGAAAGACAGCGTGACTGAACAAAAATCCGGATGAACATTCACACATTGCACATGTAGAGAAACCTACTTGACTCCACTCAGCATTATTTCTACCTGATTGGGGAGGAGGCAAATGCATGTGTGAAGGCAATTGTGAGAGATGAGGCATGAAACAGGTAGATACAGAAATCAACTGCAGGCGCTGATGTCTTGTACAAGATCATTTAAAAGTCAACTTAAAGGAATTGTTGGCGTCCGTAAAAAGCAATGCAACAAGAATCACACTGATTGCAATAAAGCTTTCAGGGCAAGTGTATTACTTGGGGCCGTAACAATGAGAAGACCCAACCAATTAGTGTGATGAGTGAGTACTTCGCCGGAAGAGAGTTAAAAAATATTTTTTTTTAAATTAGGTTGGCATGTTCATACAATAAGGTGTTCACTACGATATTTGTTAAAAGGTCAAAGTTGTATTCCATTTGTGCAGTTCAAGCATCTTTCGGTGTTTAATTGAGGTAGTGTGGATGGAAACTTTGCGTATGCGGGGAGGGAGGAAATATTTTGTTTTGAAAAATACCCGGCTACGTATGAACAAGTCCTCAGAAACCATTTGCGACAGTAACATAGTGATCAAAGCATTGATACAGAAAATTGTGTGAAGTCTTCTTACATCTGCTAATCTGCAGTAAGCATCCCTAGAATCACTCATTGGAGACCAATCTAAAATTGGACTGTGGAACCTTGAGGTTGTATAATTGGAATTTAACCAAAACTATTGGCTAAAGAAACATGAGGCAATACATGAGAATTTTTTTTATTTTCGTTCGTTCAGTAAGATTCCTGTGTTACGCATATGTTGACACCTATGCTGACATTGACAATATGATGATGAATATTGTGCTTTCATTGTGTTAACTTTGTAATCACAGAAAGAATGGAGGAACAAAGTGACACTGACCACCTTGAAAAGCAGGTAAGAGAATAACTCTAAAGTTACAGACTGTTTAACATAAATAGTCAGAAGGGTCTGTTCTATGCTATAGGCGGTATCCGCAAGCATTTAGATGTCTCTAACTAGAACACAATAAATTGTTCCTCATTATTCAGTAATTAACTGGAATGTGCCGGGTCCCCATCCCCCCTGCGCAACACTCTAAATCACCACCCTCCTCCTCTCGTCTCCTCCTTTAATTTCCTCTATGCAGTGGGGGGCGAGGGTAAATGAGCAGTGGGGGGTTCACAGCTTGATGCACTCCATCATCCTTTTGCCACCCTCTTGTCACCTCCTCACCGTATCGGAGACACTCCCTTCTCCTTCCTCCCTCTTGTCCTCATGCCAGCTCATCAACAATACATATTGTGCAAAAAAATTAAATACATCTATTTTAGAAGTATATATTTATCATTGGCGTTATGAACATTGGCGTTTTGTAATGCTGAGAAGCAGGTTTGAGTGTCTTGAGCATCCTTTGCCTTGACTGGATGTATCAAATATGATAAATCAAAAGTCATATGTGGAAGTAGATTTTCAAAATATTTTTTTTTTTGTTCAAAAGGACCAACAAATTCTCCATTTACAAAGAATCTGAATTTTCTCTCAGATATTTTGTGGTTCAGGCTTTATAGGGTTAAGCATCAAGTTTGTATTAAAACTCGACTTAAAAGGAAAAACCTAGTTTTTCTTGATTTCACTAAACATTTATATATGTGAAAAGGCAGCCATTTTTTTGGCCTGAAATATTGAATTTTTAACACTGTAATGGTAAAACTTTGTTGCTAAATGATAAATAAATATTGTTGATCAATGTAGCGATTAAATGTCCCTCCTCCACTTCTCCTCGCTGTTCTGCTTCCCACAACCTGATGGGACTTTCTCTGTAGGCTTTAAGATGTGGTGCTGCGACTCCAAATGTTTCTATAAATTTTACATTTTTGATTTTGAAGCTAGTTAACACTTTGTCAACAGCACAGAATATACAACATACTTTATTTATTATTTTTTTGTAACATTTAGAGTACAGTATAAGAGTCTAACCTTGGCAAATCATTAAAACTTTAACCCTGTCACAACACAAAACCCTCCCACCCCTCCCCTCCAGGCATTGTGCGTGCGCCTTTGATGGTGCTTTCCTTACTTGCTCTGCTCTTAATTGTTTAAATGAGGTCATATGTAGGCTGATTCAAATCACCTGTCATTTCAGCAGGGAATCATCAGTGATTGAAAGGTATCATAAAAACGTGCCCAAGGCCTGGTTTTGTGGTGCCTGCTGGGAGTTCCCTTCGTGCCTTGACAATCTCTGCCTATGGGCACAAGTGGGTAGGCTCGGGTGACACACATCCACACGTTTGGCCCAAATATAGATTCAAGAGAGTCAGTTGTGTCAGACGCAATTCCTAGAGGATGTTGTTCTTCTTCCAATGTACTGTCAACGCCCCTGACCTAATTGAAGAAGATGCTTGCACACATCACAGCCCAATATGAGAGCGAGGTCGAGTTCATTTGAGTGGTAATTGTAAACTAGGACAATAGAAATTATACCAAAAATAGGACAAGGCACCATTTTAGATTTCGACATATTCTTTCAAAGTAATGTAATAGCCTTTAGAACCATAGATGATTGCAGTGGACATGACATATTTGCGTGTCTAAACATATACAACGCATCATTTGGATGATGTCAACACTTCTGGTTCATGACTGGATCCTAGCTAACCAATCACAATCGCAAGTTGATTTGCATGTTGCTCATGTTAAAAATGTTGCATATGTAACAGGGTACAGTGTAATTTCACCAAAATCACTCATTATATTTGGGGTTAAACATCAATAGTTATGTTTTATTTTTATGACCTGTGTATGAACGACATGAGCTGGTGTGCGCGCTGTGGGAGACGGCTGCGCGGTGACGTCACGCTAAGAAAACGATTTTGAGCCGTCGTCCGTCGAGCTAATATTGCTAACGTTGATTAGCGCGCCTTTTACTGAGAATTGTTTTTGACCTTCAGGAGAGCTAGAGAGGACGCCGCGGGTGTGCACAGCACTCATTGTTGTTTCATGCACACAGGTATGATGTTTTTCCATTTCTTTTTCTTTGCACATTTTGGGTTTTTTGTTTGTTGCACTCTCGCTCTGGATGTGGCAGAGCAGAGCTAGCGAGGACATCGCAGGTGTACACAGCATTGTTGTTTCATGCCCACAGGCCGCTGTGGAAGAAAATGAACACGCATTGAGACCAAATTTGGTAAATTGGTACATTTACAACACGTTATAGCCATATTATCCTGGCGTCCACTATAACAAATAAAAACATGAGATAACCCCAAAAATGTTTTCCATGTTGTTCTTATATGGGGAAAGAGTCAAAAACAGCAAAACAATTAAAAAATGCGGGTCTGGAAGGGTTACGATGCTTTTTTCCCCCATAATGCTTTCTGTTGAAATACTGCTCTGCAAAACAGGCTCATGAGAAACACGTGCATGAAACATGTGAACGTGACATCAGCTCGAATACAACCAAAGGTAGTTTTACGGAAGTGGAAGTGGACGGAGTATTGCTTGCATGTGTAAGCTTTACTTAGTTAATATGGCATCAAAGTGGATTTTTTGCCGTGGGGGAGGGCCATACATTATATCTGTACATGTTCATCTCTCTCTATCTCTCTCTCTTTTTTAAATATATATACAGTACAGGAATTTCTTTATTTTCATGACTATTTACATTGTAGATTCTCACTGGAGGCATCAAAACTATGAATGGACACCTATGGAGTTATTGGAGTTACGTACTTAAAAAAAGGTGAAATAATTGAAAACATAATTTATATTCTAGTTTCTTCCAAATACTAACTTTTTGCTTTGAATGGTTTTCTAACAGTATTAAAGTAGTTTCCAGAGGTGAGAATGCCAAGAGTGTGTAAAGCAGTAATCAGAGCAAAGGGTGTCTATTTTGAAGAAACTAGAATCTAAAAGCATTTTTTCAGTTATGTCATACATAACTCCACTTGTGTTCATTCTTAGTTTTGATGTCTTCAGTGAGAATCTCCAATGTATTAATAGTGAGAATAAAGCAAACACATTGAAGGAGATGTGTGTGTGTCCAAACTTTTGGCCTGTATTGTATATACTATATAACATGCAAGTTTTGTGGAATTCAACGCCCCTACAGAGCACAATACATTTGTTTTGCATGACAGCTGACTGCACAATCCTATCCCAATTTTAATGAGAATCTCTCGCCGATGTTTGTTGCACCCAAACCGCAAGTACTTATCGTTTGAAACCTGACATAAATAATCAACTTAAATCATCTATTTATCTTGCTCATATACAAACAGTTATACATATATTTTAAGTACTTTTCTCATTATATTATATTATATCCCTATTGATGAGGCACTGCACGACACCATTTATCCGTGAAGTATAATACTAAGAGAACAAGACGATGCAACATTTGGGGATCCTTTTTTCGACGTGGATTTAATCGTGAGGAATGCCGCTACATAAGTAGCTGACAAAAAAACTCTAAACACATGGCATTAATATTTGATGGTGCTGCTTCCCCAGGAGACCACTCCGAGTTGGCGACTGCGTCTGAAGGGAGCTTGTGTTAGTACTGTGTGCTGTGGAAGCACAGTCTCACGCTAATGAAGCGATCATGGCCTGAACTTTTGAGAAAGCCTCATATCCGATCAGTGGGCTGAGATGCATGTAAACATGATAACATCTCTCGACGAAAGACAACACCAGGGAGGCTCGCAACCTCATATAATGTTTCCCATTTAATCTTTGTTCAGTGTTGGTTTCCCCTTGACCTTGTGCACAAGTGTTTTGAATTATGCTGGAGTTGCGTGCAAACTAATAGATTAACAGCTTTTATGCACATGCATGTTGTTGCGAAGAAGCGACAAACACCTGACCTTGTCCATATACGCTTGGCTCGGGTGGGATAGTGTTTGAACCGAGCCAGTAAAGGACGGGACATTCGGATGTTATTAGAAAACATTTGCATTCTACAGCCCATGTTAGTCCCAACGCTATCAGGTAATTTGAAAGAGACTCCGTGAATTTAAGATGTGCAGATGTTTTCGCTTTAAAACTGGCATCTGTTTATGCAGACACACTTTATGTTCGTAAAACCACAAAGGACCTCCCATAGGTTTTATGGAGCAGTACCAGCTAGAGCACTCAGCTTTGTAATTGTGCCGCACCAGGTAATGAGAAAATTGGTCACAAGCAGTGCTCCCTGTAGATGTAACCCACAACACACAATTTGAACAGCATGTGCTTTATCTATATTTCAGCTTTCAGGGGGTCAATCATGGTCACAGTTTAGAGCTCAATTCATACCAGAGGACTAATTTCCTCAAAATATAAAATGACTGAGAAAATTGTTTGACCTACAATCCGTGCAATGCCAAAATGAACGTACTCTTTTCTGAGTTCGTTTTTTTAAATGACTGTAATTCTGTTGAACCACAATTCAAAAGCAATATCTGATTTGCATTGCAACTTTTTTTTAAATCCATTGTTTGTTTTGTCAGATTCAAGTTATTTCTGTGACCACTGTGAGTTTTTCTATCATTTACAGAGGGGTACCAACAATTTTGTCCACAATAAAGACAATCATTTGATACATTATGAGGAACCATAGCAGAACAGAGGCTCACAGAACAAATACTGGCATTAGGAATAGCTATTAATTTTAAACTAATTTCTAATAATAACTTTAAGTTTATCATAATTGTGTTAATTGTTACAAATGCAGCATAGTATATAATTAACGGTCTATTTAATTAATGGTCTCCCAGTCTTCGTCAGTACACTTACACAATTATGGGGAAGACTGCTGACTTGAGTGATGTCCAGAAAACAGTCATTGACCCCCCCTTACAAGGAGGGTAAGCCACAAAAGGTCACTGCTAAATAAGCTGGTTGTTCACTATGTACTGTATATCTAAGAATATTAACAGAAAGTTGAGTGAAAGCTAAAATTGTGGTTGGCACAGTTGCATCAACAACAACTTCAAGATTCTCAAACCAAATCCATTCAATAATTTGGCGAAAGATGATTGGACAGGCACATAAGCTACTTTGCTTGAAGTCCAGTGTAAAGTTTCCACACCCAGTGATGATTTGGTTTGCCATTTCACCTGCTGGTGTTGGTCCACTGTGTTTTCTGAATCCAGTCAATGCAGCCATCTACCAGAACATTCGAGAGCACTTCATTCCTCCGCTATGGAGATGCTGTTTTTATTTTCCAGCGGGACTTGGCACATGCCCACACTGCCAAAGTAACCAAAAGCTGGTGCAATGACCATGGTGTTACTATGCTTGATTGGCCAGCAAACTCCCATTGACTTGAACTCCATAGAAAATCTATGGGCTGTTGTCAAGGGGAAGATGAGATCACCTCAAAAGCCTGACATTTGTGCCTAAAACATACTTTTTGGATTTATCTTATGATATTCTAAAGACAGAATTTTAGATTTTCAATGACTTCATCATTAATTACATTGCTCATTTGAGGCAGTGGCAAGCGGTGACCTTTTAGAGTGGGCATGCTGTAGTAACACATATGCGAAGATTTTGGGGTATTTTTATTATGAATTTTAATATTAAATATTATTTAACTATTATTTCATACTACTGTGTAGATATAAAATTAAAGCGGAAATATTCAGGACTGACGCAGGTTGATGCACACACACTGTAATGTAACCAGCGCTGTGGTGAGGGAAATGACAAAATCAACATGCCCACAAATTTGCTAATACGTTGGAATATACAGTATTCGGAACTGGCCCATGAAGTGGGCTCAACCCGGCAGAGGAAAAAATTACATTCAACTAACTAACAATAGAGTTAGCTAACCTGTAGACAGGCAGCGAGCCATTTATGTTTCTCATACGTCCTTGGTTGAAAGTGACGGACGAAATTATTCCCTGTTTTCATGATGATTAGGCTACTTCAATAGGACGAACACTTGAAATTATATTCTTGCTGGAGCATGAAATCTGGTATCTGCTGGCCCTCTATCTCCGGGACGCAAGGCCGCGGAGCGACGGGCATTACACCGGTGGGTGGTGGGTGATGTCTGGTCGGTGCTGGATTTCACTTTCCTTTCTTTTCTTTGGTCCTTCCTCAGGTCTCCTGACGGCCTCACGACTCTGGCTGGATTCTGAAGTGTTCGGTTTAGTTGAACGGTATAGGATTTTTTAATAGGTTTTAGGTGAACTAATGAATACACACACATGCACACACACACATGCAAATACACATACCCAACCACATACAAAATAAAAAGAAATAAAAAAGAAATAAAATAAAAATTTATAAAAAAAAAGAGAGCAATGATGATGACATGTCAAATCGGTAAAATTACCGAATGAACAATACTGAGCTCTTCAGATTTTTTTTTATAAATAAATAAAATTAAATAAAAAAAGGAAGGGTCTCGAGACGAATCCGGGGATGCCCGTATGTCCCTGGTAGGACGTAGGGTTTGGGAGATACGGTCGCTCAAAGACCTCCAGGACACAGAGGATTTTCAAAAAATGTACCCCGCCGGCAATGGTTCGCATCCTTGGTAAAAATCCAGTGTTTACCGGCCCTCTTCTCAACCACTTTACCGGAGAACAAGCCAAGTAGGCCAATTATGCGCATGCGCGTTGTCAATGCTGCTTTACTGACACCTTTTTTTGCCATTCAAAAGGTGCACGTACAGAAACAACTTCTTGGAAATAACTTGATTTCTCATCGCGCATGTGCAAAACAAGCTGTCGGCTTTCCACCTCTCCGCGAGGAAAACAGGACAAATTACACAGGATTTTAAGACCAAAGCAGTAGAACTAAGGTATTGTATAATAGAGGACACTGACAGATAAATATTTTCAAAGATTTTATTGAAGGGCTTAAGCATGCACCGCATTAATAGCTTATTATGACCGCTCACCACTGATTTGAGGTATCAATGTATAGCATCAAGGGCCTTGCCTTGGGACCCACCTGGATGTCACCATTTGCCTAAAGTCAACGGTGTTAGATGGCAGACACCAATGAAGGAAAGGCGAGAGAAAATGTGTCTCTTCAGTTTTTCCAGAAAAGACAGAAAACTGAACCAAATACAGTAATAATAATTACATTATATGAATACATAATTTCATTTATGGGGTAGTATTTATAATATATAAAATTGAATGATTTGTTTAACTAAGGATGTAGCCAATTTTAACAGTGGTGGCCAGCATCCTGAGATAATTAAGGCAAAACAATATTTTCTGCCAATATATGACACGGGCCATTATTTTAAGAGATTGACGATTTGCAGTTAGATTTGCAGAGGTGGGCAATTTACAAAATGTCGCCATTCGTCAGCACCTTGGGCACCCTTCCGTCATTTTTCAAGCCAAAACCAAACTGTAATCGTCAGTCCTAAATGTTATTTTAACGTCTTAACTTTGTCACCACTATTTTAAGAATGACAGACAGAGGTGGGAATTCCATCAGTACTTACACGTGACGAACTGACAGTCTGTCCGACACTCATCATTTGCCAGTAAAATGAGCGCCCGCCCGTCCGTCAGTGATGGATTGAGAGGTCCGTTGGTACTTGACCCGGTGAAAATCCACTTCCGTCAATGCTTTCATTTTTATTTAGGTTTCTCTTCATTTGTCAGTAGAACGGGCGGCCGGCAGTGACGGACTGACGGCTAGCAAGTCCGTACTCAGGGCCAAATCCACTATGAATGTGCTGCGTCCGCTAACAGCGCTAAAAATTGCTTCATATCTATGCTAACGTCCTATTCACTAAGGATATTGCTCTAAAGATATACCAGCGCAAACACGGCCACAAAGTTTGACAGCTGGGAGAAAATTTGCGCCTGATTTATCACATATGGCAATGGATTTACGGCAAGAACGTGGCAATTTAGTAACAGTTGCGAGAAAAATGAAATGATCAGGAAGCGAGCTTGGACCGAGGAGTTGCAGAAGCGTTTTCCTCGCCATTAAGCTTGGAGTGAGCGGAGAGGACGACAACAACGTCATTCATTTATGTAGTGTCCATAAAATACAAATTATTGGTGCGATCACTTGTTTATATATTTTCAGAGGTTGACGTGGGCATATAGTAGGGGGACGGGCACTGCCTTCTCCGTGTCGCAACCATTGCTGCCATGAGCCACAGGATCGAGGAAGCACCAAGTTTACACCAGCCATTCATATACGTTGTTTGCGAAATTGCATCACTCAAAAGGCATTCGGCTTTTAGCGCTGGCATTAGTGAATTACACGGTTTATCAATGAGACTCATTTGCATAGAGGTGGAAAACGCATGCAAATGACCTCATCTACGTACGTCCAAAAACCACCGGCGCACCGGGGGCGCAATCTGGTTGACAGCGCAGTTAAAGCTGAATTTCCCCATCTGCGTGTGCTTAGTGGATGACACACTCCCGGATTGCTCAATTTGTACCGGTTAGCGCCGTGCAAAAGCTACGCAAACCTTTAGTGGATCTGGCCCTCAGTCAGTACTGCCCACCTCTGTTCATTTGTAATATGACTGTAATGCGAAACATTGCAGCAACAAGAGACGTTGGTGCTTCTGACAACTTGACACCCATTTGTTATTAGAGTGAGCTCACCCTTGATCTTGATATACAATGGCAGAAAGCAAATGTTTGGTAATTGAGCACAATTTAGTAAGTCTGTGTTGTTTGCTATCACATTCACACTGACCTCTCTGGGAAACAATGTTGTCATGTGTACAGTCACATACGGACAAAACTGCCACGCTCCAGTGTTCTTTCCCATTATGTGATGGGGACATATTTCAGACTGAAGTGATCCAAACAGTGATCTGCCACTTGAGAGAAGCATCTTTGAGAAGAGGGGTTGAGGGGAGCGACAAGGACGAGGGTCCTACAAATGACATATCCAACGGCTCCTGTGCTTGCAGTGGCACTTCAGCTCAAATAGGCGCTCATCAGGGGAAAGGCTTCAAGATTTTTTTTCTCATACTTCAGAAAGACGATCACGTCAATGCCTGAGTGCTTGTTGGTATGTTTCTTGTTAGTGCAGCACTGGAATTCACAGGCATCAAGGGCTGCTTGTTTGGGGATGACACTGCTGCCATAGCTCGCAGTGATTTGGGGCTCGATGATTCAAGTTCACTTCAGTCAGTCATTCAGAGCTCAAGTACATTTGTGACAACTAGTTTGGTATCAAAACAATGAAAAAGAATTCAGAAGTTGATTCAACTGTTCCAACTGCTTTATATCAGATTGCGGAGATGAGTTATACAAAACCTGCATGCAAGGTAAACAAATATACAAACATCTCATGTAAAATAAACAACAATTGGAACAATTGGAACAAAAGGGAATTTCAGCAGGATTTTACGTTTATGTGGTTTTATAGCTTTATCTGATCATTTGAATGCGACCATAACCTTCATGTGGTCTGCAATGACAACGCATTTGACACCCCTGAGTACATAGATGAAAACCCTGCATATTGATATTTGATGCACACAACAGAGTCACAATTAAACCAGCATTTTTTTTTCTCTTTCTTTTAACGATAGCATAATGCAGATATCTCCATAGCCAACTCCAGACAGTCAGGGACATCATCACAGGAGCCCATCAGACCCCAATCCCTGTCTGTGTAAGGGTCATCATCACTGCACGCTGTAGAATCCATTGTAGTGATTGTGTGTTTGTCGTAAGGGCAGCATTGGCTGGCAGATGGCTTGCAGTAATCAGAGAGTATTTGGACCATATCAGAGAAGTGGCAGAAGAGACAGTTGAGGATGATATCTGCACAGTCATCTAAAAGAGAAACAATCATTATTAAGCCACGTTTAAAAAAATAAATAATGCAACCTGAATTCAAATAATAACACATCATTTATAAAAGAGTAGGCTTGGATGAAGCAGGATCACCACCGTTACAGTGGTGCCATGACCCGGATTGTAAGTGAGGTTTTGGGGTGTAAGTGTAATGGATGCTTCTTGCTTGTATATTAGTAAAACCCTTCAAAAGTGGTTGCTGGCCACTGAGTTTGTTTTCCTGGCTTTTAGCTCAGTGGTCAGCGCACTTGACTCCCAGGCCGGTGATGCGGTTGTATGAAGGATAGATGGATGTCTCCTTTAAAAGCTTGATTTCCTTTCTTTGCAAATGCAAAATGTAGGGAGCTGCATATGTGCTGTTCCTATATGGTAAGCCAAGAAAGCAGGCCATTTGGAGATAATCAATTAAGAAAGGTATTTGCTATCCTCTGCAAGGAGCAATTTCAAGCGATGCCGTTGCAGTGAAGAAATGTGTGATGACTCTTCCCAGCAGCCTTTGCCAAATGGTAGTCCCACGGGTGCTATGAAGCATGAGACCATCAAATGAAAATGACCATGAGCACAGAAAATATTCAACATCTACATACACATGAGGAGTGTCCTTTTGTCTTAGGACGTAAACAATCAAGAAAGCTCCCACAATCTCGTCCAATTCTTTAGTGCTGTCAGTCAATTAAAATGTTTAATCCTAATTCATTGCATGATATCCACAATTAGCTCATGATTCATCCCAATTAAGCACAAATTTGATATTTGTTTGGACAATGAAAAAAAACACATTTTAATACTCTTTCTTGTTTAATGTCCCCGACGTTTCCACCTCAGACTGGTTCATATAACAAAAATTTAAAAAAAGAAGAAGTTTGTTGTTGTTATTGTCGTTGTTGTGGTGGGGGAGGGCCATAGGCGGGTGTTTGGGGACCACTGCTCTCATTAGGACAAATGTTTACTTTAACCAAATATTGTTGTATCTTTTAGTTTATTGATACAATCATTTTACAGTATTTCATAGTTATTGGAGTTAAGGAGAGATATTCTGTGTTACTATACATTGAAAAAATTTAAAACATTCAGTTGCTCACCCCGCGTTTGGTGTTTAATGTACCATTCGCCAACATGTCTCTGATGTCTGTGGTGTGGACGCATTTCAATTTAGATTGTGCTTTGTTAAAATGCCCGTGCTAAATAGGCCTAAATATTTTATAATAATATTATAATTTTAATTAATTATAATAAATACAATGATAATAAAAACATTGGCATAATTTATTTTCGGCGTTTTGGTTTTCGGCCAAGCATTTCTCATTTTCGGTTTCGGCCCAAAATTAAATTTTGGTGCATCCCTAATAAATATATATACCGTATATATATATTTTACCTGTGTTTATGTCACACCTACTTGTAAAGTACTCCATACACAACAGCCCTTTCTTTTCTGTAGACTTCTGACTTCATTTCGCTGCCGCCATTATGTGAGGCCACCCGAGAAAAAAGCATGCAAGCTCAGGCCATCACATTTCCTCCATTGACTTTCACAGATGAGCTTGTATGTTAAGGATCATGAGCAGATCTCTTTCTCCAAGTCGCCTTTTCCATCACTTTGTCTTTGTCTTATCAGACCATACAAACTCCATACAATTTTTTTTAAAGTCTTGCCTCTTTACTTTTTGATGATTTCAAGCTTTGACTTTGCATTTTTCAGACTATCGTTATATTCTAATATATTATGGACTATTGTATAATCAATATCGTAGGACACGTGGGCATCAAAAAACACCAGTGTCTTCTTTACCTTACTTTTATATCAAGTGATCATCTTTGGTTAACTGAATAAGAGCTTTGCGGTGCTCTTTTAACAGCTGACTTTAAATCTGTAGTATCTGTATTTAGGAAGTAGTTGGCTAAGTTACACTCCAAAGGTGTCGACTGCATTAAGACTCAAAGTGGATACATGCCCGTGACAAGTACATGATCAGATATCCCTTTTCATTTTTTAGGATCTGTTCCAGTTGTACGCTCCCCAAACAGCAGAATTTTTCTAATTTGAGGCTCTGAATATTATTGTGTTTAATCAGAATGTAAAGTGTTACATGACTATGAAACTTCTAAAAATGCATAATGATTATTTTTAATGTATTTAAATATATGCATTTGTATTCTACTTGTCATGCATTATAATTCACTTCAGTATAATGAAAGAAGAATAAGCACACATTAGCACAAAGTAAATGTGTATTATTAATACATACTGTACCTTCTCTTTCCCATGCAGGCTTCTCCTCAGCAGGACTTCTTTCTTCATCTTTTACAACGGCTCTTAGACTCATTTCATCTACCTTCAGTCTGTTGCATCATTAACAAATAAAACAAAACATTTTGAATCACAAACTTGAACATCTAAGCCACAAATACAAAAACTTCATCAAACAAAAGCCGACTGCTAAACAATGCATTACGCTAGTTTCACCACAGCATTGTATCTTGATACATTAATCAGATTTAGGTTTAAGTTCCTCATGTAACGGAGGCAACTGTTAAGCTCAGCCAAGCAAAGAACATCCAGGACAAGCTATCCTTCACACTGCACAGGGTCCATTTGGCCCACTGCCTGCTGTTAGCTTCTTCAGTGTTCCAATGACGTTGGCAAAATATCCACTCCTATCAAAACATTACAGAGACAAAGTCAGCAACATTTTATTACCTTGAGTAGTTTCCTCCATGAAGTGATAATGAAGCCAAAGGACAAATGCTGAGCATCACGCATTTGAAAGGCCATAAAATCGACCATAATCATGACGAACACTGTATACAGGTTTATAATGTGGCAACGGAACTTTATTAGGTTCTTTTGTCAAACGCAAATATTTGGCAGATGCCAGTCAGGAATTAGCCGATAATTCAAGGAATCAGTATTTGTGACCGCCCTTGTGGCCGTTGTTTTCGATCAAGAACTAGAAACTATTTGCGTGTTTTTTGCCATGCTTGTTATTATTTTGATATCATTAATGCATTTTATTTCTGCTGGGTTTCGCTAAATATTCCATTTGCACTTCTGCACTTTATAGACACACTATGCCAGTATTTGGGGCTCATAATGTTATCTCGTTGTTTATATCCATGTTATTTGCAATGACAAATAAATATTGAATTGAATTTAATAGAAATGAAAGAAAAAAATTAGATGAATGGAAAATTACCATTAATTTTATGCGTTTAAGGAAAAATGCTTTATTTTGGATATATATATAGGGCTTTCTTTAACATTGTATGTCATAGTTTTTTTTCTGGGGGCAGGCGGGGGGGTGATAATTTGACGTATCAAAAGTACTTGTCAAGGTAGACATGAGTGGTTGAGGGATGGTGGACCCAAATGGAGGGAAGTGAGACAGGAATCAAGTGCAATACGTGGAACTTTAATGAAACATAGGAAAAAAGGTGAGCAGACAACCATGACTTGATGGGCGTGGACGGGACGTAACTGGACTGGGCCTGACATAGCGTAGTTCAACTGGACAGGTTGTCGTGACTTGACATGACGTGACGTGACAGGACAGGATCGGACTGGTTCGACGTGACTGGACAGGATGTGACTAGACTGGTCGCCGTAACTAGACAGGACGTGACTAGCCTGGTCGCCGTGACTGGACAGGACGTGACTAGACTGGTCGTCATGGCTGGACAGGACGTGACGTGACAGGACCTGACTTGCCTTGACTTGATTTGACGAGCTGTAGAGTGGCTGTGACTTGGCTGTGGCTGTGACGTTCGCTTGGCTGTGACTAAGGCTTGGTTGTGTCGATGGCTTGGCTGTGACGAATTCTTGGCTGTGACGAGACGAGACACATGAACTTCCACACATAATATCGACAATGCTCCCACATTGACTGAACAAACCCCACAAACTTAAGTCCTGTCCAGACGGAAGCAAAGCCGGCTTTGTTCCTCAAACAACTCTCGTACACACAGAAGCATTTCAAGACTTGCGTGTGTCCAAAAGAAGATGCTGAGGATGTTTAACGGCTGTAATGTATATGCCAAGTCTGGAGTGGCGCTGTAGCGCAGCCACATGGAGTTAACGGAAAGCGTAGAAGAAGAATCAGCGAAGAAAACAAACACTTTTTTTTTAACTTTATTGAAATCTACAGAACAAATATGGCTTTGCATGTATCAAAACAACATGAAAAAGACGAACACAGAAGTGACAATGGCGGGTGATTCAAGTACAACACCGCTTGTTGAACGTAGGAATAAAGAAGCAAAATATTTTGCTGCAAAAGCATAAGCAAGCTAAGGAGGTTGCGCAAAACGACTACGACATGACTATCCGCCATTGTTGTTGACAGACTGACGGTTCAGTCACGCGAGAATTGGCGCATACGTCATGAATCTGCGACAATGCGTCGTCAACGACCTGCGGTCATTACGTCATCACTGGAGGAGTACCCTGCATATGTTGTCCAGACGGATGCGTACAGGGCGCATTTTGAAATCTTTCCACTCTGGAGCCCGGTTTCAAAAGTTATCGGTTTCAAGCTCCGAAATCGCGCCGTAATATGGACGAACGGCCAAAACGGTAAGAAACTTGTGAGGATACATTGAAACTGGCTTTAGTGTGGACGGGGTCTAAATACACCTTTGCTAATTACTTGACAAGACACACCTGGGGACGACACAAGCGGCTGAGGGCACTGATAGGTTGACACACAGGGGAAGGGAAGACACACAGGCGAACGTGGTTACACATAACGAGACGAGGAGAAAGACAATGAACGCAAAGCAAAACACTGAACACAGACAAAAAAGAACATCCATCCATCCATTTTCTTAACCGCTTGTCCTCACAAGGGTCGCGGGGGGCGCTGGAGCCTATCCCAGCTGGCTTCGGGCAGTAGGCGGGGTACACCCTGAACTGGTTGCCAGCCAATCACAGGGCACACAGAGACAAACAACCATCCACACTCACAACCACACCTATGGACAATTTGGAGTGTTCAATTAACCTGCCATGCATGTCTTTGGAATGTGGGAGGAAACCGGAGTACCCGGAGAAAACCCACGCAAGCACGGGGAGAACATGCAAACTCCACCCAGGAAGGCCGAAGCCCGGACTCGATCTCACGTCCTCTGCATTGGGACGCGGACGTGCTAACCAGTCACCCACCGTGCAAAAAAGAACACGAACAACCAAAATCAAACAAAAACCCAACCCCACGAAACCAAACATGATAGTAGTACTAGTGGTATCGGTATCTGTGACTACTGAAGAGTTGAATAGTCTAAAAAAAAAGTGGTATCGAAGCTCTTTATCAGGAGTAAATATAGAAAATACATGGAATAAATGCATTCTTCTCCCCCTTCAAGGCGGTTGAACATATGCATGAGGCAGCAAGTGGCAGTTTGTTTATTATGGGTGAAACAAGCGGTGAAACATGGGTAGGGAGCCGCATTCCAATTTCTGCATATACAAGCCAACCAATTTAGTCTAATTAGGCTCAACACTAGAGTTGCATTTTAATGGATGTCCCGCTGAGTGTGCATATGTTTAGAGAACAAGAGCCATGCTAATTGAAAAATTAAGATGTGAGAGTATTTGTCTGCTGGGCTCCCACTCTGTTGCACTTAGTGTAACTGTAATTCCTGAGGAGAGATGTCACTAAGAGTTTTTAATGTCTTTTTTCCTGCCGTTCAATATAGTCTTGTTATGATGAAGAGAAACAATTCACATTGCACTTCAATTTTTCTCACTCTTTATTTTAGACCTGTTTTTTTTTTCTCTTATTGGTCAGTGTCAGTCATAATGTCAGAGGTTCAAAAGTAACTTAGTTACTGCAGACACACTGCACCTTAACGCTTTACTTAATGTGAGGAAAGGTGACAGCTCAAGATCAAGTTCAAGTACAAATTCCACTACATCAAAGTGACAGCGCTTTTTTCTGCACTTACAGAACAGCTTCTTCTATTATTTACAGGTGCCAATGCAAGCCCAGCCCTAATAGTGCTGCATTTACTTTAAGCCTTCGTTCTCTCCTAGATTTATATTATACAGTAGGCATTCCACTATGCTTTATGTAGCTCATTTTTAGTGGAGCCGAGTGTGATTTGACAAAATAATGCTGTCGGTAAATCTCAGGCTACACTATTGTTGTTATTGCAGTGTTTCTATGTAATGTTTAGAGATAGAAGAAACAAGACAGCCACATAATGTAAAAGACCAACAGGTAAGAATGACTATTATTTATTTGCACAAGTTTTAATTGCGCAATATCATCAAAATGAGTGCCTTTCTTCCATTCCTGCATTGCACCAGGGCTTAACATTTGCTATGATCACCCTTTTTATTATATTCACCACAGAAAATACCGTAAGTGTGTGTAATGCTACCTTATACCATTTCTAATGTGATGTTGATGTCTGATTTCTAAAAATAAGTACTAGGGATGTTCGCTACCACTTTTTTTTTCAGACTGATACCAGTACGAGCAGTCAACTCTTGAGTAGTCACCGATCCCAAGTAGTGAAACCACTAGAACTTTGGATACATAAACCCCCACCTAAAAAAAACAAAAAAAAAAACAATAACAGATCATTTTAAAGAAAGACATTTATACATCCCAATATTGCATTTTTCCTTAAAGTTGCATGAAATTAACGGCAATTTTCTGTTCGTCTTATTTGAAGTTCCTGATCGTAAATCGGCCACAAGAGAGCAACCAATACTGTCTTCAGCCATTGTTACATGTACCAATACCTTGAAATAAGGCTGGGTATCGGTAGTTATCGGTACTCGCCCATACCTCATAAGTTTTTGTACAATGATGATGATGTGCTTCATAATAGAATCACTTGAGTCTCATTTATTCATGCCCGAGGAAAATAGTGTCGTTTGGACACAGATGGATGGATAATTGCGAATTGTTACTTATTATCGCCTGCATTACTTTACTGGCATCATTACTTTTGGATAGGTTTGCTCTTTTTTTCTACAGCGACATTGTTGAGAATTGTAGCTAGCCTACTTCCAGAAGCCAGATTTTGTTTACAGGTATGAAGACATGATTTCTAAATCTATTTCACCTCGAAAGTACACTCTAACATTTAAACAATGCAAGTGCGGGCATGTGTTTCACAGTGTCTAAAAGAACCATTTTCCACTTTCTTAGATACTTTAAATGTTAGTTTGCTGATCATGCTGCTGGTGCAGAGACCCCTTCTGCCCTTTAATTAGCTCCGCAGAGAATACGTGTCATCGTTAGCTGTGGTAATGAGCGCACACTCCCATGTCACCTTGAGCCTGGCCAAGACAAAGGCAAGGATGACACTTGATGTCACTCTGAGTCGCCCCTTTTTCAAATATTTAAACCTTCTTAGATAAGCAGATGCCATTCCCCTCACATAGATTCATGGGACTAATGTGAAATGTCAGCCATAAAACCCTTAAATGCTCAAGTGGGTCTAAAGTGACCCGGTCACAATATGTTCATAATTTATGAGTAACTGAGAAAAAGTCAAAAATCATGTTTTTTTATCTACAGTACTGTCATTTGAAATTTGTACTTACCTTTTATGCATCTAATGCAACATAATTGTGTTTTTTGTATGACTACCCCAAACTTCCATTAGTAGGTTCCCTCATTGGGTTAAAGTGGATTTTGATGGGAATCTTTTCAACTGGGCCTGTCAGGAATATACTGTGTTTTGTTAATTTATTTATTTTTCCTTCTAATTTATAATGACACTTTTTGGCAGCTAAACAGTTCACTTGTCACTGAGGGAAGTCATCAGTTCCAAATTAATATTACAAATAAACACCCTTACAAAGAATTAAAATGAAGGAAGTAAGGAAATGAGGTAAATTGGATTCGGTGCCATCTTACAGCGTACGACTTTAACCAGCTGGGACTTTTCTCCACAGTGAAGGAAGTCAGTTTCCTAAGGCAACGATCCCACATGGGACCTCTTGAAGATCCATAGGGTGTTCTTAAAGGCCTTGAGGTTATTCAACCCACTAAAAGACTAAATAGATTTTTTTTCTATTAACATCTGCATTGCTCTGATTTCTGAGCTTTTATCAATTCTGTGAGACAATAAACTATATGAATTTCTTTACAAAAAACTGTCTGAGGTCTTTAACCAAATAGCTGAATTTGTGTTTTCTAAACTACTGAGGGAGTAATTTATGGAGCACCTAAGGTGACATGGTAGGGGGGGATAATTTGCGTTCCCTCTTAAAAAACTTTGAGACGTTTTTTTGCGAGAGGACGCTTTTTTAAAAACAAAACAAAAAAACAAGTCCGGGTCATCTTCCGTGTGACAAAAGCGGCGAGGATGGGGCGTGTACAGCAGTGGGAAAGCTTTTCCTGCAGTGACGAGGATGGGAACGATTTTGTAAGTAATAGTTATAGTAAGTAATAATGTCAAGTAGTAATTGTGAGGACATATATCCTTGCATCCAAAGCAAACACAGTGAAGTGGCATTGAGCTGTTGTACTGCACACAAATGAAATATGATGCCACCACAGGTGAAATCGGCCCCAAGTGTAAATGGTTTTAAATCCAGTTTTATTTTGTTTTTTTTAAATCCATACATTTTTATTCACATCTTCTAAACATTTTTAAATCAATTTCACAGTGTGGTCTTTTAGTAATTAGAGTTATTTAAGAAAGCACATTTTATTGCTTTTATTGTTTTGTTTTTGTTTTTTTACTTTTTAAAGTCTTCTGTTAATATGTTTAAATGTCAATTTATGTTCTTTGAGTAATTTTGGTATGGTATTTTTATTTTCTCTGCTTTGCTTCTGATTTCATTAGCTGTTGTGTTTGTAAAGGAATGTTCATTTAGGATAAGAGTATTTAATTCACTGTACATGTGCAAAGTAAGCTGGAATAAAAAAGAAAAAGAAAGAAATCAATTGAAGAATAAAATAGGGTCGCTGTGGTTGGATCATTTCTCGAAGCAACCTTCCTGAGTCCATGAGAAATCGCCGTTATTACAGACCATTTTGCTCATTCAGATAATCAATGTTGGTGCTAACTCAAGCCTTGCTCCAAAGGCTAAATGTTTGAATTGATCATGGGCTCTTACTCACCAATAAGCATTTTAAGATGACTAATTAGGTGAGGCTAAGACTTGCCTGCAGGGCTTTGGCTATTAGTGTAATGATGAGATGACACCAAGGCATCTCGGGTAAAGCATTGTCTTGTTGTTATTGGCTTAGACGGATGATGATTGGGTTGAGTTGGTGCACGTTACAAAATGGTCCTTAAGTAGCATTCATAACAAAAAGCTTCTTGCTGTGTCAGAGTGATAATAAGGGTGATGATTCATACATACTTTAGCAGTCACGGGAGTTCAACCTGTATTATTTTATTTCTTATTTTTTGTCCTTGCTGTTGGCAATCGTGGATCTTGCGCTTCTTCTTTGTCCCTAACATTCATCAGACTGACGTCTGGCACAGAACTGCGAGTCATTGATATGCTTGCTCTGTTTTTCCACATTGTCTTTTTATCTTCCTCATTACTGTCATTACTACAGGCTCAGATACATCTCATTACAAGGGTAATTGGGACAAACATAAAATCCATGCACCCTCCCTTTAAGTTGGATATCTTTCAAAAGCTCAAAGTCAATAACCGGCCTGTAAGGTCTGCAACAGATGTTAGCACTTCAGGATAATATTGCTTCATTCACAGTGATTATCTTTGTTTTGTTTTTTTGCTTCATTTGATGGAGTCTTAATTTGGAAAATGAATTGAAGTTCCAGTTGAATTTATCGACGGACACAACCTGTGAATTCCAAGTTTTCTCTATTAGGCTGGACTGGCCATCTGGTAGAAGGGTAGATACCTGCTCGGCCAGCATCTTTTTGGGACAAAGTGGCACTATATTACCCATTAATCAATCCATTTACAATATAGACAGTAAGCTGAACCAGTCAACATCATTGGCAGAGCTACATAGACTACATTTACATGCAGTCAATATTCGGGTTAAGGTCCGGTTTTTGAAACATTCTGGATAACCCGCTTACATACGTGAGCGGACAGAGTTACTCCCGTGTAAATGGTCGTTGTGCTCAATTGGAATACCCCGTTCGAAAGCGTGACGGACGGACAACGTTATTACGCAAATAGACGTCATTTCTGCTTTTAACTTTCTACGGTCAATAAAAGACAATATATTTATGTCACTCACCACGCTTATAAAGTAGTCGTTTACCTCCTCGCTCCAAAAGTGTGCTTCTTTGTTTAAATATAAACGCAACACTTTTGTTTTTGCTCCCATTTTTTTTATGAGATGAACTCAAAGATCTAAAACTTCTTCCACATATACAATATCCCCATTTCTCTCAAATATTGTTCACAAACCAGTCTAAATCTGGGATAGTGAGCACGTCTCCTTTGCCGAGATAATCCATCCCACCGCTCAGGTGTGCCATATCAAGATGCTGATTAGACACCATGATTAGTACACAGGTGTGCCTTAAAATGCTAACAATAGAAGGCCACTCTGAAAGGTCTAGGTTTGTTTTATTGGAGGGGTGGTCTGGGGTCTGTTGCGTTTATATTTTTGTTGAGTTGTATATACACGTGTATATGTGTGTATAGATATGCACTGTAGCATTTTCTCCCTGGAGACAGAAAATGTGTGACAATTAGTGGCCCTTTAAACTTTAAGCTTAACATGAAAATATGGTGGAGAAATCAATGTATTCGTAGGCTTGTTTCGCGAGTGGGATGGTCGTAGTTCCTGTACAAAGATCAAGATTACTTGAGAGTAGAGCATGCGCAGAAGGCAATCCAATGCTCCCGTCAATCGAGGTATTCCAAATGTGTTTATATGAACAAGAATTCAGGATACAAAAGGAGTGACCCAGGGGTTTTTAAAAACACAAATAAGAGCATATGTGGGGGTTGTGCATGTTTACTTGGTCTTACATGGGCTACTAGCTCGGGGTGATCAGGAGTCATGTGTCTGTCTTTAGAATGGAACATTGGATTCTTGCAGTGAATGTCAATTATATCCAATATTTACACACCATAGCAAGCATAGCAGTCGCAATCATGGTTTCAAGAAATAAAATTCACACATATCCGAAACCTTGCTCAACACATTCATAATACAAGCAGGAGCAAACCAAAGTAAAAAATAATTGTTTTTAGAAATGTGAAGAATTAAGAGATTTTTGTGTCGTTGTGCTCTTTAGATTTGATTTGAACGGGCCATTGAAAACAGTATGCAAAATGGTGTCGGCTCTGATTGGCTGTTAGCTAACAAATGCATGAAATAGCCGGTCGAAGTCAAAATGCCAGCGTCGCTATCAGTTGGACTTGCGCACACGCAAGCACACTTATGCTGGCAGCACACATCCAGAGTACAGTACATGCTTTCATGTAGTCGTCATCCAGCGTGGTTTTATTTTTAGATCACTTCACTTCACTTACATCAAAGCCTCATGAAGTCTTCTCCATCGACAACTTAGTTCCTTTGCCAAATATTGACTTTTGAGATCTGATTATTAAGCAGTTTCCACAAAACTTCAAATTACTATCTGAACAATTATTTTAAAGATGTTACTGGACCCAGTAGACCCCCCCAAGGTCTTGAAACCGATTATGCAAAAAGATAATTGCTATGAAGATTTAAAGAGAGTGAAATTGGTTCGACAAAACTATACGTTGTTAACTACTGCTCAGTGCAAAAGAATACATTTGCTGACAAGGCCACAAAGAGCCAGTTAAAAGGAGGTTTTTCCCATGTGCCCAGGTGGGCGGGAGGCACTGCTCTCTTTATTATCACAGCTAATGGCGTTCCAGATCTGTCCTCAATTATACGGGATGGGCCGAGCTATTAATTAATAATTCTTCTGATGGCTAAATAGTGCAGCGTTCAGCAGATGTGCACCTCTTAGAGACGAGAGCTGACACCGATTGAGGCTATTGACCATTGAGTCCTTCTATATATTGTATACGTGTGAGCTCCATCTCAGCTTGACACGTTGTTATGTCCCGTGGACCCCTGCCCCCTCTTTAACTGCCCACATACCATCAGCAGGCGTCCGCGCAGTCCTGATTTAAAGCCAATGTTGCATAATTTGTGTTTTAAGAAAAGATATGAATCCTTTGTCACGTAGCAAATATGGTTCTTCCCCCTCCCCTTCTCTCACAGGTTAAACGTACACTGGCTGAAAAATGACACATCCTCAAAAGACTTTGAAGCCAAGGCTGACTTGTATAATTTTCCCATAAGCTCGGAGCGTTTAAGTGCAGAAAGGAGGAATTATATGGCTATGAATGGCTTCCGTAATAGTGATATGACTTCCTAGAACAAAAGATGGCGCTTCAGCGGCGAGAGAGGGAGTCCAGACGCTTGCTCGAGTGACCATTTGCGCGCCTTCCATTAGGGTCAGGCGCTGGGCCTCGGTGCGCCAAAGTGCATGAGTGACGAATGGAGCGCTGCCACACACCTCGTTAACACTAAAATCGCAGGGGGAAAAAAATAATAGTTATTAAATGAATTGCAGTCTTGTAAAATATATGTCAAAAATTATATGTGGTTCGATTAACTCATAACATGGGTGTCAAATCTGTAATAAAATCCTGATCAATAAAACAATAACCATGTTGTTAAAAGCAGTCACTGAAAGGTGTTTCTGGCTGCAGGCTGCAGGGGTGAGCGACCCTTTTAATAGAAACGGATTTCATCTTTCCACCATGTCACCTAAATCACCTCAATGTTTGTGTATACAATTAAAATAAGATCATAAATTGTGCCAATTGGATGGATTACGAAGCGTCCCGGCGACCCCATACGTCAGCCTTTGTCAGTGGCCAAGAAAACGCATGTCTAACAATCTGTTGATTACAACGCCGAGGCTCCATCTCGGGAGCGACGATGACGACTGTTGCAGGAAACATTATTTTAACATATTGTTACGCTTAAATCGATACGTTTTAAACTGAGCGCTAATGACCGCTATTAATTAAGCTTCCGGGATCTTTTATTCGAAAAGTTAGCACTTGTGATTTAATGAATGCCTTTGTTATTTAATTTCTTTGGCCCTGCTTGACCATTATGCTCAAATGACTGCGCTTTCATATTGAGAAGCAATGAGGCAAGGCATGGTTTATTTGGACAATGATAATGTGTCAGTTGAAGGGCATATTTGTTTTTTAAGCCTCGGAGTGACTCTGACTTTATCTTGATGCAATGGGCCTGCCTCGCTGCCAAACCTTTTTTTCTTTTCTTTTTTTTTTTGCTTCTTGTGTTTAAATGAAATAATTCCAATTGGGATGTCAATTTGGAAATTAAATTGTCCGTTCACTCTGATTGCAAATAAATGGCGGGGCAATTAAAAGTTGGGAGTGACACTATTTGCTAACTATCACGATAATTATAATGATATTGATAATGGCTTTAGCTGGAGGTGTGAATATCACAAATGAGAGAGGTTGGGATGTGGAGGGGCTAATAACACGAGCGCCATCCTGGAGAGCGCCGTCCTCCCAGCGTTAAAACCTTGTACCTCCTAATTGAGTAATGCCACCAAAAAATAATAATAAAAAAACACGCTCTCAGTAGAAGTGTGTTATTCCATTACTGCGCACAGATAAACTGCCTTTTTTTGTGATATTGCTACAGGAGTTGTTGCTCTCAAGCTGCCATTGATGGAATGTGTCCTACATTGTGTCGCAGTAATGGAGCGCTTTATCAGTTCATGTTGAGAGTAGCTATAGGCTAAGTATGGATGAGAGTGACAATTACCAACAGACACAACACGCTGTTTGTCTGCTTATGATTAATGCGCTGTATCAGAGTGGGATGCTGTGTGAAAAAAGAAGAAAGGCAGGGTGATGGAAGATTACAGAGAGAGGTTGCTTTTTTTTCTCCCTCCTTCTGCCTGCTTCCTTTTTTTTTTTTCACACGCTGTTATCAGCCAAATTGGATGATCGGTAGGGGAATTCTCCCAGCTCGCTGGGGTTTTTCACAGCGGCTTGTAGATTTTGCCTTCAGGTTTGAAATTCATTCAAACTGCAGAAGTTCTTTATCCTGCGCATTTAAGCAGTAGTCCAGATGGAGGGGGGGGGGGGGGGGTGAGTGTGGAAGAATTTGCCTGTTTTCAGCCAAGGAAAAAATATTCTGTTTGCGGCTTGTTGTCCCCTTTGGCCAGTTAGGTAAACATATAATGTAGAGGGAATATGAAATATTAAGAAAAGCTAAAACATATAAATAATTCATATATAACACATATATGTGTATATATATATATATATCTACTTCAAGGCCTCGACCTACCACCTGTGGCGTTTGCCAGACCGTCGGCACGTCACGCCGGAAAAATGACGGAACTATACAGTCCACCGCAACAAACAGACACGAAAGTACCTTCTGCGCGTGCATGAAAAGTAAAACCCCTCCATACCATCGGCGGCGGTTGTTTGCCGAGGCAACCGGAAAGCTATTTACGGGGGCGGCATGTAAATATGTAAACAATGCATACCGCTAACTTTTTCACTCACAATGTGTTCCTATGCAAATATTGTGTAATATAAGAGTCTTCTCAATCTTCTGTCCAGACAGACATTATACAGTAATTATGTGCAAATACGAAGGGTGATAATGTGCAAAAAAAACAGGCCCATCTTCATTTTTGTGCCATGGTAAGTCTTACTAAGTCTAGTTTAGCATATTTGGGAATTTTGTACACCGCGCTACACCTTGATAGGTGCTGCATCTAGCTATTTGGAGACCAAAGGTAGACTAGATTTTAACCTAGCTCAAAGTAGGTCTAAGTTGTGGTGCAGGTATTTTGGTGGATTTGACGGCTGCGTTCCCTCCCATGACGGTGCACATCAGCGTAAATGCGCTCTTCTATCTGCGCTAGACTTCTTCTTTGCGCACTGTTCAACTTGGGCTAAACTTTCACTGGGCACCAAAATAGGGTCCTATGTGTGTGTGTGTATGTGTTATGGATGAGACTAAATACCAATTCATCCTATTGTTTTCTCTTATCAATACTTCAAATGTCAATATTGTCAATATAATGACTGTTCAGTTTCTATATGTGCACAGTAATAGATTCTTAATACAGTGAAATGATGGATAATGATGTTTTTGCCTTATTTACATTGTAACTTTTTATATTTTTGTCACTACAGTGGATTATTAATAATCTCTACACAAAATAATTGTCACACTGACATTTTCAATCATCATTGATCTTTTTTTTTCTTTTCCCCCCCCCCCCATAATCAGATCCAGCTTTGCTTTCACAAAAAGCATGTTCATGTCAGCTCTGGGCACCTGGATCACACTCATTGAAGTTATAATCCGATGAAAGTTGTGTTTGAATTTATAGGATGCAGAAAGCCAAACTCAGCAGCAAGAAGATGAGAATGAGAATCGCCCATCAACTCTTGAGCAGATTCGATGGTCAATTATTGAATGAGTCAATCTCATTGTCCAATTACCCACATTATCTGTGGGTACTGGTCTCATTAAAGGCTGAGGAGGATGTAGAACAATTCTAAAGATTTCCAGCCTGGATATTAAATGATGACGTTTTAGCCTGATATACCCTCCATGTGCGGCAAAGACACCGAGCTCATGCTGTGAACCCGGAACCCGCCCTCTGCCTGCCCAAAGGAATACAGAAGGCCTTAGGTTCCGTTTGCAAGTTTCCAAAGTATTTTTTTTGTTGCAAAATCACTCTCAATATTAAAAAACAGTGAGTTATATTCAAAAGTCACCGTGCCAAATGACCTGTAAACACTTGCATGTGAGAGATAAATTGGTGCTTGGCAGGCAGCACACCACCTCTGGTTGGAATGCCCTCGTCGCCATTAAGCTTTGGAGTGCTTGGAGAAATACAACCTCCGTCCGCGGCCCACCCCTCCCTTTGCAATGTAAAGTACAGCTTTAATGAGTACAATCTCATTGAATAACATCAGTGCAGTTTAGTGGAGCTCTCATGTCTTAGCCAAAGACCACATCACATGCTAAAGTGACCCTTCTCGCGCACATGTTGACAGCATTCTTTGGAAAAGACGAATGAATGTTCGATACATGCTGAAGGACGAGCAGCTGGGATAGTGAGTGAGGCAAGACAAATACTAGTAATATAGAAGCTAGTTAGTAATATGGAATTGGGGAAGGTGCCAAAAAATCGATTATCATAAGAATTGAAATTTTAAATGTCCCAAAATCGATTTTATTTATTATTTTAAACTGTCTTCCCTTTGTTTGTGTGTGCCTTCATTGGGAGTGCTGTTCATGTTGTGCCCGATTTGGCCACTTAGGGGCAGTGTGGTTCCACGCTATCGAATACGCTGTTAAGTTGTAGCCACATTAGAGAGTAGAAGGAGAAAGTCACGATCAAGTTATTCAAATAAAAGTTGTTTTTTTGCAGCGCGGAGCCGTTCTTTTGAGTGATAAAAGTGCTGAAAGTAGCGCGCTAATTAGCATTAGCGAGTCAGACTGGAGTAGATCATTACGATTCCTTGAACAACTATAAATTGAAGCAAAAATCATTGTCAATCAAATAATTTTTAATCAAAAATAGTTCCCAATCGAAAATCGATTCTGAATTGAATCGCACGGCCAAGAATCGGAATTGAATCGAATCGTGCGACATTCAAAGATTCCCACCCCTTGAAATCATTCAATTTTGTATGGGAATGGCAGAAGACTAATACTAATAATATTTAGACTAAGTGACATTTTTTGCAGAAATTGCGTGGGAAGGCTGGAAGCTGAATGCTTATGAAGGAAAATGAAAGTAAATTATGTTAAAATCATAATTTTTTTAATTGCAGTTGAATGACAAATAAATAAAAAGAACACTTTAACTGCAATCTGTCTAAATTGGGATTTAATCATTTCAGAGAAATTATAATCAATTTTATGATATGATAGTCAATTGGTATCGAATGTACTAAAATGTGGTGCAAGGTTGTCCGTGGTGTGAGAGAATTGCTCTAAGCACTGAGCTAACTTCGGATGATGCTTTTAGCATTTACACTTAATAATAATAATAAGAAGAATGTTCAATACCACTTTTTTTTCCAGACCGATAGTATGAGTACTCAATTCTTGAGTAGTCTTTGATACCGGTACCGATGCCACGAGTACTTTTGATACATAATTTTTTTTTAAAAACACACACACGATGTCAGATAATAAAAAAAAAGAACAAAACTATTCCAATATTCCAATATAGTATTTTCCCTAAAATGGAGTGAAATGAATGGCAATTTTCTATTCTTCTAATTTCCATTTCCTGTTTGTCAAACGGCTGCCAGTGTGAGTACGATACCTTAAAATAAGGCTAGTATCGGCACGATACAGCTACCTTGTATCAGCACTCGCCCATCCCAAATAATAATATGTAAAGAAAAAAGGACAAATAATATACTTTATAAATATCTAAACAAACGTTTGACATTCTGATCTATTACTGGCATGCATAAACATAATGAAGGAACAAACCTGTCATAACCACAGGTATTACAAAGCATAGAGGAGTGGAGGATTTAATTGAGCAAACTGACAAAACAGTTAAGACAGAAAAAGAACATTGAGGGCCCTATTTTCATTGGCAAGCACCCGTGTAAAAATGGGCACGTCTTCATTTTTGTGTATTTGTGAATTTGGTGTGCCTCGATTTTAGACTTTCAAAAAGCGTGTGTCTGTCTATTTGGTATCCAACCTTCCAAATGTAACTGACTAAAATGTATGATAGAAAAAATACTGGCCAATGTGTTCCAACTCAACTTCAAACTGGTGGAGGAGCATGTCAATGACGGGACAGCAGTAATAGACGTAGCTTTTCAGATCAATGGCGGACCATGAGCAGGATATGGGACTAATGCCGCTTTCAAGGCCTCTTAACTTTTCAAAGACTAGAGGTGTCTCAATGTTGAGCTGCTCAGGCCAAGGATTTTCCTTAACCTCTTTTTAAAAAAAATGGACCGCGGGGTGAATTCATAAAAGCGCAGTCTGTTGGCCAATTTGTCTTTTGACAGGTGGGAACATTGGAAGCCACCAGAGGGTGGTCAGCGGTGAGTGGCACAGGTGTGCCTGCGGCCGTACCTGCAGAAAACTCTTCCCCATGATTTGTCCTGGATGAGGAGAGAAAGGAGCGGCAGTGCGGGCCACCATCTGGCCCCAGTCGGGGAATTGGGTTTGTTAGGCATGGATGGCGTGTGTGCGTGTGCATTGTGTCAACTCCATCAGGGCCGTTTGCGAACAGATGTTCTGTGGTGTGTCCGCTCGAGCACGACTCAGGAGGGAAGACGTGTCTATCAGTCGTTGGAGGATTTCAAGGGGGAAGCCCGTTGTGACCTTGAGGTCCGCATGTCATTCCCTGCCTGCTTAAGCCTTTAGAGACTTCCAAAAATGTCCCTAATTGGTTATCAAAACGATTTGAATCACGCTGTGCAAACACAATGCATTTAATTACACCAATTGCAACTCTGCACTCGAGGCAGATTTAGCAGTCGGCTTTGATTTTCATTCTTTCCGATATGCAGTTTGCATTTACTACAGGGCAGTCATTTCATTTGATAAATATACTTATCATTGTTTGCTGTAAATTAGAGCTGTTAAAATGAATCGATTAATCGACAAGTAATCGATTATTAAATTAATCGACAACTATTTTAATAATCTAGTGATCGTTTGGAGCCATTTTTTTATTTTAAATTGTCCAAATCCTCTGATTTCAGCATATCAACAGTAGTTTGTTGATTGTTGTTGTCCTTCATGAAAGAAGACCGATTATCTTCCGTGTTTAATCAAAATAAGCCATTTGCAAACATCTGTTCTTACTTTGGAAAACAATGACTGAACCAGTAAAATAGCACAACATCAATCAAAGTACAAAATAAACACCATCCCAGGTTAATCAACAGTAATCGGGGGGAGGGAGCTTTTGTAATACACACTAAGGCAAAATTAAAATGAATAATCAATAGATTAATCTATTCTAAAAAAATATTCGATAGTGACAGCACTACTGTAAATCGACATTGCATACACGCCAATGAAAATTACATCCTGTAGATGAAGTACAGTAATGGAGGGAAAAACTGGTGAAATCACTTGTTGGTCAATTTGTGCAGGGGCCTAAAATTGATCTCTGTGGCACACCACGTTATTTCATGAACTTTTGAGAGGCATGTCATTAAGCCGTAAAAGTTCTGTTAGTGAGGTAGTATAAAGAATATTTGGGTGAAGTATATACTTTTAAAAAAATTGTTGAAAAGCAAGTTTGCCTATTATTTTTGCTTAAAAATGCTAAGTTGGACATCAGTCAGTAGTTGGTGAAATCAGGCAATGTGCCAACCATAAGCCATACTGTGGGTCTGTATTCAGATTGTGCTGAGAATAAAATGGGTTACTGTTGAAATTATAATTTTGATAAAAGTTCAATCCCTCAGTCCTGAAGCAGAAATTCTAAAACTATAGGGTGGGGATTTTCTCAAAATGTCTGTATTATGAAGCGCATCATGAAGTGGGGAACTGTGTAAAATGCAAGCGTATCATATCCTCTGCCCATCCAGACCTCAGCAATCAATAAGCGTTTAATCAGTCAATTATATGGCGCTAATTTAACAGCCTGCAGGTAGAGCCATCTCGGAGCACTTCCCCATGAAAATGCAAGCCATAGGAAATTTATCTTTTGGAAAATGTCACACAGGGAAATGAGGTATTCAATGGAGGGATGAGGGAGTCCGCAGCATGTGGTTCATGTTGGGAGATAGCAGGAGAGCGGCAGTTTAGGGAAAAAGAGATTACAACGTTATGAGTGGGGAAGATTGCTGCATAATCAAAAAGAATATGGTCATCATAGTGATATACAAATATAAGTACTAAATGAATTTGGGATGAGGAAGAGGGCCAAATGATCACATTTCAAAACTTAAATTAAGAAATATAACTTTTTAAAATTGCGCAAGGTGCCAAAAATGTCAATTGTTGGCTAAATTTATATTTTAATAAAGAAAAAATAATAATATATATGATTAAAGGTGTAACAATTAATCTGCAAATAATCAAATTAAAAATTCATCGGTAATTTTTTTAATATTCTTTTCACAATTAATTGATATTTTAATTTAAAAAAAAGAAAAATATATAAATAAAGGTGCAACAATTAATTGGCAAATAATTAAGTTTAAAAAAATTACACAGCATTTTTTTAAATAATTAATTGATTAATGGTTTCGAGACCTTGTTTAAGTGAAAAATTGTCCAAATCCTTGTCATTTCAGCCTCTCAAAGTAAACATTCTCAGATTTATGCAGTTCTCCATGAGAGCAGACTGCTTCTTTTTGTTTTGATCAAAATAAGGCAATGAAAATAAAACAATGATCTAAACACTTGTCAATTTCCCGACACGTTACAGACTGAATATTTGTGCATTTTCTTCACTGTCAATTTAACATAATTTTAGAACAAAGGGACGTATATGTTAATCATTAGTCGACACAATAAGTGACAGAGTAATCGATTATTAAAATCATCTTTACTTGCAGCCCTCAATATGATGTTCATTTAATTGGGAACAACACAAGAAGGGCATCTTAGCAGCCGATTTGGCTGGCAACCTGGCTCGTGTCAATATTTAAATTGTTAAGGGAAGTGTTATGGACACAGGCTGTTGTTGGGAGTTCACTTTGGCCCCTCACCTATTAAAACCAGCATCTGTCGGAACATAAATTAAGATTAAAAATAACTGTACAGAGATCAGCGGGTATAGTACAGTCAACCAGATGTCATTTTAAAAGTGCCAGATGGAACAATGAAAGTGGGTTTGGAAATGAGAAAAAGTGCTGCGAAAGGTCAGATCAATTAAGAAAGTGGCGCTGGATGCCATATGACAATTAAGGCGAGCGTGAAGCACTTGAGCCAGCAGGGCGGTGGGTGGAGTGAGCGGCCATCGCGGCGAGCAACTTCTTGGGGGCAGTGAAACGTGCGCAGGCGGGACGCGCTGAAGTGCTTTTGCACCGGGTCAAGGTTAATGACCCGCGCAGATAAACCCGATAGGATGCCTCACAGCGCCGCTCACGACCTTTGGCCGTCAGTAATAAGGAGCCAATAAATTACAGGCGTGACTTTAAGTGACATTGAAATCTACTCGGCTCTAATGAGACAAAAAGAGAAAGCAGAGATTGATGGCGAGTGCTCATTTGAAGGTTTGCTTACTTTATTTACATTTATGTTTGGCAAAATGAAATCCTTTCAACCTAGACTTGGACTTTTCATTCCCACATGTTTTTCCATTTGAAACTCATTTCATCCCTGAAATAACATTTTACAACAGGTAACAGATTCCTTCCTTCAACAGTCAACACCCATGCGTGCACATGAAACCACAAGGGGGCAATATTTGCATTGTTTGACTGCATCCTCCACCGGCATGTCAAGCAGATTTGCAAGCAAGTTTTGCATTTGCACATTTGAATCCAGTTCAGTTTGGATGTTCATTTGGGAGAGTGGGGCTAGTTGTATCACTTTTTATACTTTTAGATATTTCTTGGAATCAATATATCTTATATAAACAAAATGTATACCAGATGAAAGACCAAATATTTTTTGTATTCATGTCATTTTCATACTTTGTGTCAGTGCAGAGTTATAAGCCATCAAATAGAGGGAGTGAACATGTGACATGTTGCCCCAACAATGGATAAGTTGTCGCACTATATGGGGTAGGATGTCACACTGAATTTTGCAACTTTATAACAAAAGTATCCTTTTTCTTCTGTTTTGTTTTGTTTTTGCAGCTAGAGAAATTGTCATTTATCTTGAAAAATGTACCATAGTCATTGAGCAAACTTTAACATCAAATATTATGAAAGTCCTTAGGAACTGCAGGCTTGGATGTCACAGCTCTCAGCCTCAAATGCCTGTCTTGCTTCCCTTAAACTGGAAATTTGAGATTAAATTAAGTTTAAAAAATAAGGCATTCAGTTGATGGATGGATGATCCCTCATGAAACTTAAACCCGTCCTGACATGTGGGCATACTGTAGTTCCAACAACTGGAAAATAAATTTTTAAACGATGAAACTAAACCTGGCAAACTAATTTCCTCACTCTTCAGACTCTAACGTCTGAAGAACAATTCTGGCATACGTAAACTGAGTTGCCAGAGGTGCATTTTTCATTCTCCCATTTTTTGCATATGTGACAACAAACCCTAAAATGACTGAGACAAGTTGCCCCAAACTATCATGTTGGCTAATACTTGCCCTAGTTTAAAGTTATCTTAAAACAGAGCAGTGACTGAGGCTTGACAAGATGCCTGAATCTCTCTCTAACAAATCCACATGAATTGCTGCTAGAATTTGTCTATGTACGACGCCTGTTTCAAAATATATGAAGTTGAAATTTTTTACTTTGGGTTAAACAGATAACTGGCCCTCATCTCAGCTCACAATGTGCTATTCCCTTCTCAGACAGTACACAACCCCTAAACCCCGATATACGAAGAAAAATACTTTTTCGTTGCGCCCTCTGGTGGAGAAGAAAATTGCAACGTGACAACTAGCCCCGGTCGCCCCAACATGAGACAAACTTTGGGAAGCTGGACCACCACGTTACAGTTAACAGACAAAAATCTTTTACAGACTAAAAATGGCATTTTATTTGTTTTTGTTGCATTGGCAAATTCTTTTCCCAAGCGGTAAACCACACAAAATACTCCTAAATAGGGCATTTTAGATATTCTTTCACAATTGTTTCACTTGATCATTACATTTTGACTGTAAGCACTTTTGCAGTGTACAAACAGAATTATTCATTGCGTTATTACTAACATAATTGCAGCGATGACAGAATTTAATGTGAGATCACTTTATTTACTCATGAAAAAGAACACAGCGACTTTTTATGAAGCCGAGTGTCTGTAAAAGATCTATGCTCTCTGCACAATGAAAATATATGTTAGGTCCGCTAAAGCCTCCATTTGCATGCCCTTAAAATACAATTTTAATTATAGATAAGCTTCAACTGAGATAAAAGACACTTTACAGTCACTGCAGATGACTTACAGTGACTATTGCTATTTCTACATATTCATCTTGGTGAGTTTTTTTTCTTCTTTTCTTTACACCTGCAACATGAATGTTCTTTCGGGCTCTCTTGCGCAGGTTTTGGCCACATTGATTGTTGAGCCTCTCTGCTGGAATGTGGGAATTAATTAGACAATTTGTATAATTGACTTAGGCACATAAAGACATTTGGGGCTCGGCATGCCGCGGTCCCCGTCGTCCTTGAGGTACTCTCATCCAGATGTTCAAACGGAGTGGAGGATGACCTCTCACCTGCTCCTAATTATCATGTGAATGACAACATGGCGCAGATCAATAGTTCTCAGTCTCCGCGTGGAGATCCCAGATAAGGAGACACCATTCAGTCAAGAGAGAAAATGCTAATGCAATTAATGTTCAATAATCCCCTGACATGAGGACGTTAATGCTTAGCCCAAAACAGGCCAAAATGTGTGAGGCGAAAGCCTTTTGAACAAACATTAGGAAGATTTCTTCTCTGCATCTAGATTTGTCTAGCTATGTAGGAGTAATGAAAACAGGTCCTGCTCCAGAAAAACAAACAAACAAACAAAACACAAAACGAGTAATGCTATAAAATAACTTTACAGTAAGCTTTTTATTTGACCCTTTATGAGTGAAATGCCTTCTAATTAGTAGATTAACACTTTAGCTGTTCACAATGGGTACTCCTGCCAATAGTTTTCAGACTGGATTGGGGTTAAAATTTCCCGCGCCCTGTCTGCGGATGTGACGTCATGTGCGTGGTGTGTATGTGAAGAACGGTATGTGCAGTTTCATTTTTCGTCAGCAGGTGGCAGTAGCGATTCAAAATGGAATATTCTCCGTTCAGTAGCTTTAAGTAAAATTTTAGATATTTTATAAGATGAAATCTTTGCCACACTGCGAAAAAATAGTTTGCTTATTTGCCGTGTCAATGTTTCGTGTCAAGCTGGAGTAAATCCCCTTTTCAAATGTGTTGCTAACTGCAGTTCCATTCCAATCTGGGTTTTTTTTTGGGGGGGGGGATCAGAACGTGTCATCTTCGTTTTGACGAGTCAGCATTTTATCAATGTTTTCTACCATTCAACACTCCCAGGATCATGGTGACAAGACATCAATACATCATTTTCCATATCGGATCCTTTTGACAGTTTTAAAAAGCAAGTCCTCATTTTAGGGACGCTCGAAACCTTTTTTTGTTTTTTGTCCTAGACCAATTCCAGTATTAACACTCAACTCTTGAGTCGTCACCGATCTCGATACCACTAGTACTTTTGGTAACTACAATTTCAACAACAACAAAAAAGACAGATAATTTTAATATATATATATATATATATATATATATATATATATATATATATATATATATATATATATATATATATATATATATATATATATATATATATATATATATATGTCCCAAATAGCGTTTTTCCTTAAGATTATATGAAATTAATTTTTATGAATTTAATTTTCTTCCAATTTATAGTTCCTGATCATAAAATGGCCACAAGAGGGCAGCTGATTCTACCAATACCTTGAAATAAGGCTATGTATCGGCCCAATACCAATATTTGGTGATAGTGCTCGCTCATCCCTTAATATTTTCAACAATGTATACGTAAGAGAACTACAATAACATACTTGATTACACCCATAATGCATTGCATTTTCCTCAGAAGGTTTGGTGAACTCCATAAGTGATACTATTTTCATTTCTAAAATAAATTCTGGATTCATAAAGCTATATGAATTTTTTTTTTTAATCTGATTTTAGAGTCAACAACATTTTTGTAAAATCAGTTCTTACTGGAAATGTTTTGAATGAGTCAATGATTTTTTCAACAGGGTAAAATGAATGCTTAAAAATGATTGAATTTGGTGATAATCAAAATGGATTTAGAGATTTTTGAACACATTTTGGAGCGCACTTCATATTTGTATCTTTAATTGTTTGACTTTTATTCAGCAGGAAACAATATTTAAGGCTACAGTTAAAAAATAAAGATTATTGTACAATATATATTTTACAGACGTCAGGTTGAAACCTCATAAGTTACAATTGGGTAAATTTCATATTTTTTCAAAAATCTATACAATTGCTCAGTCCACGCATACATATATTGTTTTTTGCTACTGATGGGGAAATGAAGCTTCATGAAGCCCTTTCGATATATATATATTTTTTTATATATTAATTACGCCTCTAGATGGTGCTCTTGGTTTAAATGCTAGTGCAATGTAAATGTATTCAATTTCCACTGCATCTTCAAACCAAGAGTGCCATCCAGAGGAGTCAAAACACATTACAAGTTTTTCACGAAATTTCATTTGTCCGTTATTTATTTTTAACAAATAATTGATCCGTCTAAAGTGTTAAAAATGGCTTGTGCTCTTTGATGATGCAATGTTAATGGTTTAACAAACATTGCCCTAATATGGTTGAGTGACAGTATTTGTCAGCATTGGTTCACTAAAGGAACTGAACTGCTTAACTTTTGCATGGAGGGGAAAAATTGCTGTAGTTTCTCCTTCTGATGTTCTCTTGATGTCACATGTGACTGATTTCATGATTGCAATTTATTGTGTCTGCTAAGACCCTGCGCACAGCATTGCTTCCCACTGTGACAATTGCAAAATTCCAAAAGAAATGTCATCCTTCCTGATACAAAATCATAAACACAGCATGTGTCAATGAGGATCCTTTATTTTATTTGTACAAACAGGTTGAGAGGAAATGAAGAAGCTCAATTAATGAAATTGAACGTTGGACCTCATTGGAATTTTGCTTAGGCACGACTCTTCCATTCAAGCCTAAATGATCTTTATGAGCAGGAAGGGGGGGGAAAAAAGGTGTGTTTATACGCGTGCATGTGTGAGGGGGTGTTCACTGCAAGATGGAAAGAGATGGAGCAATACAATTTATTCCTTAAGTGAGGCAAAGGCCATATTGCCTACCATTAACAGAGCAGAACGTAGGCACTGGCTGATAATTAAGTAATCCATGAGAGCATGAGCAATATAGGACAATCACTAACACCCTCAGCTGCTTTGCTATATCAAGCCACTTGCAGTTCCTCCCCTCCTCCAACATTATTTTACAGCATGCGGGAAAATATTATTGCATAGCGATTCAAAAGTGCTGTAGCAGGGAAATGTTCTGCTTGTTGCTCCAAATAAGCAGCGACGCCAGTAACGCGTTACTCCAAATGTGCGTGTTTTCTTCCAGTCATGTCATCAGATTACAGTTACTCTTAATTTCTCAAAGCTTTACTTTGTAGACTGTGTTTACTTCCACATGCAGGTGACATCAATATTTCTGATAGCGGAGAATTGATAAGACTTAACTTACTCCTCAGTCACACACATATTGCATTGTAAAACTAATAGTTAATGAATAATAAAATACAGGAGGAAACCGGTTCCTAACGCTACAGTACTCGCACAAAACAAACAAATAAATATACATTAACAGGGAAATGGGAAACTCTGGTAGTTAACCGCATTGAGGAAGTATTTAAATTCACATTCCAGCTCACATAAACAGCAAGAAGAAGGAGAAAGATTTGCATTTCCCAGCTAGAAATACATTCAGTAACTTTTCTCAGCTAAAAACAAAAATATGAAGGTTTGTTGCACACTCTTTCCTGTCAACAGAGTTTTACTAATCTAACATTACTTCTTCCAGTTAGTGTATGTAGTTGTTAGTGTATGCTTGCTGCCTTTTTTATCATTGCGGGCATATCCATCCATTACCATTGTTGGTATATTTGTGTCTTACTATTATTGATATGTGCTGTTTGTGCTTTTGTTTTGTTTCTGGCTTGTCTCTCACCCAAGCCTTTCGTTGCCATTGCTGGTATGAGATTTTGATGCTATGTTAGTTAATTAACACACTGTTTGTCTTATTTGTAAACACACAGTTTTTCTGTGTTCATGAAAACCGCTGTTGGTTACACCGAGAAAGTAGTTACATTTGTTTTCAAAGCTGAATATTAATGAGATTGGGGGTGGGACTTAATAACTTAATAAGTTTTTCTTCCTCCCACTCCTTTTCAGGCCAGGTTTTAGTTGAGTATTGTTTGAAAGTTGGTATCTTGTTGCTGCCTGAAATAAATGAACAAATGAATGAAAATGAAATGAATGAATTAACAATGTACATGACAAATGTTGAGTTTTGCCATACAATATTAATAGATAAATATCAAGCGAATTAGCAAAGACTCCCTTTTTTTTTAGATTGTATTACAAAATGAATTCGTTAAGTAAAGTCTAGAGAGACTCTTTTTTTTAAATGGAAACAAATATATAATAAGTCAAAAAGGTTGTCTTTATTTAATATTTAAAAAAAATACATATTCTAAAATGTTAATGTTAAAAATGCAAAACTGGGTGTCATTTATTTGATTCTTTTTTTGTAGCAAGGTTGTCTGTATCTGTTCAATGTAACTATTAAAGTTAATTATAATTGAAATTAATTACAAGTTATTGTAATTCAAATTAGTTACTTTAAAAAATCAAGTCATCAGTAAAGTAACAAAGATTATTTTTGAAGCAAATAGAGTAAAGTAACTAAGTTACTTTTGACAGCAAGTACAGGTAATCAGGTGGGAGGTATGGGGTGGATGAAACCATTTTCAATCAAATGGGGCGGAGGGGTGCACTGTTTTTTTGTTGTTTAAATATTACTTTTAAACTGTATGTTTTATATACCGGTATGTATAACTTTGTAGCTTGTTAAAAATAACACACAGTTAGAAAAATACATATATAAACTATTGTTCAATTTGGTCTAAATACGCCGATGCAGTAAAGTAACTAAGTTACTTTTTCAAGCTAACTGTGGCAACACTGCCATTAAGATGAATTTGTTTTAAAGCCTGTCACTTGTCTCGACTGCTCATGGATTAAATGTGGGAGGTTTTGTTTTAAAATACAGAATATTAGTTATTTGTGGTATGTACAATATTTATAGTGTTAGCTTTTTACCGTGCCACATTGTGTCCAGAATCTGAAACTGACTTCTGTGGTATGAAAGAACGTTACAGTATACGTAACGTAAGTTTTGGAATTATAAAACAAAAAGCTAGTCATAATATTGGATCTTAAATGCTAGTTCAAGGTCCTTAACTCCAGCAAAATTTCCGTTCAAGTGTTAAACAGCTTGTAGACATGCTGTATAGGCAGCATCTCAAGCTGCATTGCATCATGTTGCTTCCGTTGCTACTAAAATATTGATCCACATTGCAATTTACAACAATCCACAATTTATAACACCATTGTGAAGCATCCATCTCCCTCTTGTCTAAATGCATTTTCTTTGTTTCTTAAAAGAATTGGAGTCAAGGGAGGTTTAGGACAAGGTCTTTTTTCACCGCCTCCTAACAAATGGTAGCGTTTTTAATTCTTGCGCTCATCCCTCAAGACCGCAAACACAATTTCATGATCACCTCGCTACCAGAGTCGTGTTTAATAATTCCCAATTATGCAGCAGGCACCGAGTCCGCAGCGCGAGCCGCTCCATGCCGCCCGAGCAGCATCTGGCCTGCTGCTCTGTGTGTGTTCAGTCACCTTGATCTCATCCATGAGCATGTTCCCCATCTTAGCAGGTTACAGCACCGAGACCTGCTCGATGCTGTTGTATTAATAATACAGCATGGAATTGTCCAGGAGGGAGTTTACTTTGTGTCTTTGGCTCCTGTTTTTCTTTTTCTTTTTTCCTTCCTCCAATTTGTTACGCAGTTTAGCCAAACACGGAGCGGGGAGCATATCAGGTCGGGATGTGTTGGAGGCACTGAGGGACCACATGCACTTATTGTGTGAGAAAAATGTGCTCCCTAATGGGGTGGAAGACGACTTGAAATGTGCTGAATTCATCTCAAATGGTACATGCTTGTTTAATTGTTATTTTGTTTAAAATTTCTGCTATGAAAGTCACAAGAGCTTATTTATTTACTTGCACGCATGTGCCGGTACATCTCATATGTTGTGGTAAAAATATTTGTAGAAAAATAAGATGTTTTCATTTCAGCCTTTACATTTTGTGTTTGTGTATTTTATCACTGATATATATCATTATTTGAAGCTTCCTGTTTTGCCAAATATTTTCTTATTAATGTCATTCATGGCAAAAAGCTGACGGAGCCTACAAACAAAATGGGTGAATTGATGAGGACAATTCCATCATGTAAAATACTAGTTGCCAATAACCTCAGAGCAGATAATCCATTTACCAGCACTAATGAAGTCAATTGAATTTCGCCAGCAGCTGAACTCATTAACTGGCTCAGTTTAAAGTGAAGATGTGTGAAGTTCGGTTTTTTTTTCTTCTTTTGTTTTGCTGTTTGAAATTGTTTTTTCTTTGCACTGTGTCTTCTGCATTTCCTTCCTGAGCTTTGTTCCTGCTCTAAACCGGCCTTAAAGTTACACTGGGTGTCGCAACGGGATATTCTCCCCCCACCCCCCCAGCAATGCTTTATTACCAGACACAGCCTGTGATGTGGAATGTTACATTATTACATCAATATGTGGCTTGTTTTTTTGTGTGTGTTTTCGACCACACACACACAATATACATACTGTATTACTCTGTCTTACTTGCTGCACCTGTCAACTCAACTACTACTCCAAAATTTTGGGATGTTCCATACCACTTTTTTTTTCCAGACCAATACCAGTATGAGTACTCAACTCACTAGTACTTTTGATGCATACAATTTCCCAATGACAAATAATTTTAAAGGATGACCTATATATCCCAATATAGCATGTTTCCCAGGTCATATTAAAGTTTTTCTACATCATGCATGCTCCACCAATGCCCAGATGAGTACAAAGAGCCCTGACTGTTTAACTGACTGCACCTATCAGCTTTTATCTTCACTTTATAGTAGAGTGTGCGGACCCCCACGCTCCACAGTTTCTTTGGTGAGGAGAGGGGCGGAGTTTTTCTTCCCTCATTTGAAGTCATGTCTTCGTTTGTCAACTGTGGCTGTCGCTTTAAGATCGGACATGTACTCGCACGTGCGCCATGAACGAGCCTGACACAGATGTTGCAGTTACGCTTTGGGCCAGAGGTAGCAGTTGCAGGTAAAAAAGTGACAACATTTAAAAAAATTTAATTGCATGAAATGTGTTCTATATTAAATGTTTTAAGTGTCCCAAATATGTATTTATACGTTTTTTACGTTTGTTTGTTTTTTATGCTAGAGCATACAGAATGCTTTGATGCAGCCTCTCAACTGCAGAAGACGGTTGAGGAAACGGTAGTTATTGCAAAAGCGGCCAGCAGGTGGCAGCAGAGCAAAAGAGATCAACCAGGGCCATGTTGAAGAAAAAAGTTTTAGTGTATGTATTTAAAGTGAAATATTTCTTTATAAAATGCATCATTGTTTTCCCTCCGAATAACAATTAACCACAATCATATTTCCAAGGCCATAAAAGATCCCCACTTCGATCCTGTAGTATGACATCATCAGCAGGTGATAATCTTCATGATTGGCAGTCAGGGCAGCCAATCGGATTTAGTGTATTTACACAAATCAAATAATTTATGTACTAACTTTCTTTCTTTCTTTCTTTCTTTCTTTCTTTCTTTCTTTCTTTCTTTCTTTCTTTCTTTCTTTCTTTCTTTCTTTCTTTCTTTTAATAGGAATTAGTAACTAATTACTTTTATAAAGTAAAGTTCCCAAAACTTAAAATAATGAGTTTAATTGCCCAACTTAAAATTATATCAACGTTTGTTGCCTTGACATTTTGAGTTTACCCAAATTCCTTTTTTTTCTTCTTTCCAGTGCATCCAACTGTTCAGCATTGCAAATGTCTCAACATAACCGGATGTCACCATTAATGCTGCAGTCCCGCTCCATATGGAAGTAAACTCCAAAGTAGTGATTGCAGGTTATACAGAGGTTAGAAGTCTGATTCGAACCATGTGTTATATACACAAAGTGTGGCTTTTTTACGTCAGTCCTTGTAGAAATCACTCCATACTATATGTCCCACCCATGTACTAAAAACACGGAACATATTTATGAGCTTACTTGTGTGCTGGTATAACCAAAAAAAAGAATAATTTACATGGAAAATATTGTGAACAAAGCTCAAGGCAAAAAGCACGGCTTGATGAATTTTTTTAAATTTAGGATGCCATTACAAATGTGTACATGTGGCAGCAGCTCAGCGTGTGAGACTTCTGGCAGGAAAGACGAAAATGCTCATGTACAATATGCAAGTGCACAAGGTCAAATGTGTGTGCTGACGGTGTGCAGGGCCTCTTCAAAGAACGCTCCCTCCAGATGCTGTGCGGGGTTCAACTTGCAAGGCAAACTCTGAAGAGGAGGATTGTCTGGCTGCCCATTGTGCGCGCACACAGCCCGCGGAGAGAGCCCGCCGCTTTCGGGGCATCGCTGCCATCCCCTAATATGGCAAATGAATGCATGAGCGAATACAAGGGTGTGCAGCTGAAGGAATAACCAAGACAATTTACATAATTGCACGTAGGGTATGCATTTTCCAACGTTTGAACAGCTATTTGCATATTTGCAGCTCTATAGAAATTATTCAGTCAATAGTGTGGATCCATCATGTAAATACATCTCCTTTGAAGGGAAAAAAAAGGAGAAGGGGAGGAAGTCAAACAATAATAATGTTAATGATGTTTCATGTCCCCGGGGAAGATCTCTACCCATGCAGGATCCTGAGAAAAAGTCGTCCGAAGGAGACGTGTGATAGCAGAGTTTAGTTATGACATGTTTACTTAGCAGGTGAATATCAGACGAGGGGAAAAGAACACTTTGCTGTGTTGTTTCCTTTTGTCCTCCTTTCCTCTTTTTTCTTGCCAGCAGCATTGATCTGAGCGGGAACAAACCGCCCATTTCATCTATTTCAAATGTCAAGGGGCTCCTCTTTCACACGTGTGATCACAGTTTGCAGAGGCTCGCCGTCAATTGTGGCCACTGTCTTGTTGCATCATTTCAAGTGCTATTTTCCTTCATGTCACCCCTCTTTGTGATCAAAACAGACACGGATCTTCATGCGCGCCGACGTCTTTTGAAGTATTCCAGAGCACCGCCATCACTCCACATTACTTTTGTTGATGTTTAAGGTGAGGTGGGAGGCAAGTGGTGTTGAAATGAAAGAGGTAGGTGAGAATGGAGATGGCTACAAAGGGGGTTTGCATGACCCACCTTTCACCTTTGGTCTCAATGTGTGCTGCTGCTCTGAGTTGCGAAGGTGGATCCGTGAAAACGGCAGCAAAATGGCTCCCTTACATGAGCTTACATATGACTTAATGCTTGAATGAGTTAAAATATATGACTATATTGATATATAAAATATATTAAAGATGTTCTTATTGTTATTATTAAAATAAATAAATAAATAAATAAATAAATAATTTCAAAATATTACATTCAAGAAATTGATTTCTACAGTGAATCAGAGGGTTCGTATGTAAGCATAAAATACGATGAAATTCATCAAACGTATCAGCGGAGCGTGGAATCTGTCTGCTTGCACCTGAATCAAAAATTCAAAATCTTCTTAGGCCACCTGCGCCACAAATGAGACTTAGGCTACGTTTACACTGCAGGGCGTGATGCCCAATTCGGATTTTTGGTTAAATCCAATCTTTTTATGGACTTTTCACATTACAAAAATAAATGTGACTTCAATGTGAATGCCCGTGATGTGACTCGCATGCGCAAAGAACACACGTCGAGTGATGTGCGCTCAAAACAAACGACGTCACGTTGCAGAGTTTACGGAAATAAATATAGCTCGACTCGGCGCAACGTTTTCACCCCAGCCAATCCGCCGAGGCAAGCGACCTTTATAAGTGCCATATGCAAATTTAGCTGAGCCAACGCGCGCTACTGATTGGTGGGCTGGTTGACTCCTTTTGCGGACGTGTTAGGAGTTGGATTCGTGTGTCTTGCTTGCATGAATTGTGCAAATTAAGATGTGTGAACGCCCGCTCCCGATTGGTGGACTGTTTTCATGCTCGCTTATGTTTGGCTGCTGTCCTCGGCTTCCTCGAGCGTCAGTGTTTACAATCAGAGCAGAAACCCCTTCAATTTTTTCCCAACTCATAACGACAGCGTAGCGAGGTTAGAAGAGGTAGAAATATTTTGGGGAAATGAGGGGACACTCCTCAATCTCTTCATTTCATTGACGTGTGTGATGAACCGTCTGCAGGGCTGTATTTCTACTGTTGCCACAAATGTCAACTTTATGCTTCATGTTCAAGTGTGATTAAATTAAATACAAATAAAAAATTAACATTGTTACTCAAAACAGCTTTGTATATTCATAGACGTGTCAGGAGTCTCTCTTCCAAGCACTCACTCCCGCCCGCGAAAAGCGCATATCAGGCTTCTGATGACGTATAAATCGGATGCGTGCGGATGAGCGTTCACAGTGCAGACGCATCGCATACATATCCGATTTATATCCACATACGAAAGAGGTTACAGGTCGGGTGTGAAAAAATCGGAATTGAATCGTTCACACTGCATGAAAAAATCAGATGCTTGTGAAAAAATCGGAATTGAGCTGCAGTGTGAACGCAGCCTTAGTTTCACCTGGTCTAAATTCCAGTCCACTTCCTATTACCAAATCATCATATGTGCTAGGAACGTGTACAGTAATCGAAGACGCCTTTGGTACGTCGGAACACCCAATGAGATATAGCATCGGATGTCTCGCAAACACTGTAGAATAGACTTACCCCCGCACGAAAATGGGGATACGCCATTTTTTTACGCCGAACACAAGTGCACCTGTCTACCAAAATATAGCCCCAGAACTCGTAGATCGTCCTGAGAGCTGAGTAAAAATTTGGACATGCGACAAGACACAAAGCAACAGAAAGAGTCCTGAATATTACTGTTAATGTCCTTGATAACCTGGTGAAGGCATAAACATCCATTTTATTGTCACTGGTGAGCTTTGAATCTCTCACAGCTGACTTTAGGGCAAGAGGCGTGCCACACTCTGGACTGGTTGCCAGCCAATCGCAGAGGAAAACCATCCATCCTTCATCTACCGCTTATCCGGGGTCGGGTCACGGGGGCAGCAGCTTTAGCAGGAAAGCCCAGACTTCCCTCTCCCCAGCCACTTCAGCCAGCTCCTCCGACGGGATCCAAGGCGTTCCCAGGCCAGCCGAGAGACATAGTCTCTCCAACGTGTCCTGGGTCGTCCCCGGGGCCTCCCGCCAGTGGAACATTCCCGGAACACCTCTCCAGGGAGGTGTCCAGGAGGCATCCGAACCAGATGCCTGAGCTACCTCAACTGGTTCCCCTTAACGCGGAGGCTCGACACTGAGTCCCTCCCGGATGACCGAGCTTCTCACCCTGTGCAGAGGTAAACATTGTCTATTAATTTTATTTTGTTCAATTGCAGCCTTTAGGGGCTTTGTGTAGTAGTATCACATCTGCCTCACATTAGAGTTCTGGGTTGTGTAGTTTGCATTTTATTTGGTTCCACTGTATTTATATTTTGCAAGGATCATTGAAATGTTATTGTGTTCTTTCATGTTGTATGCTTTTACTGGGCTTCCAAACACATTCAAAACACCATTGCCTTTATAAAAGGCCAAAACTGCTTCTGATTTTAGTCCAGTATAAAAGACAACCGAGATTCCATATTTAAGTGTCTCTTGTTTTCCAACCATAATTCAGCATGTAATGAATTAGTCATGAGTATAATCACGCTTTCGCTTAAAGGCTTTAATCTGGGTTGAAATTCACCTTTGCTGATTTGGCAGTGGCAGACACACTCAAACAATCGGATGTCTGCGTCGAGCAGGACGCGTGGAAGCTAACATGCTTGTTGAGCATTGGCTCTGCCCGCAAACGGCAGAGTGTGTGTGTGGGGGGGGGGGGGGGGGGGCACAAATGAGATGGCCTGCGGTCCACAGAGGAGGAGTAGGGGGGCTAGAATGATCACTGTCCCGCACATTAAGCACCACTCATTCCAACCCACTCACATACAATCATGTCATCATCTGCCAAGCAAGCAAGAGCCTTCCATTTTTGAAAACAACAACATACACACCACCCAAAAATGTATTCCTACATATATACATATGGCATTATTCTGTTATTTAGTCACTGATCAATGATTTTGCTGCATAGGTAAGGCAAGGCAAAGAAGCTATCTTTCTATAGCGTGAAAAAGATTTTTGGAAAATTGTAGTGATATACAGGAGAACGATAACTGATATTTCAAGCCGATATTCATTTGCAGTAAAAGAGAAAAGATTACCACCAACATTTAAAAAAAAAATTATGATTTTAATCATATTAACAATTGACAGCTTTGTTTAAAAATTATAACAAAAATTGCAGGGAGTAGTTCCCTAAAGTTTTCTACTGTAAATAAAGTTTTGCAAAATTTAAACTTTCTTAATTTTATTTTATTTTTAAAGAAATTATATTTTTATTTTTAAATATAAAAAGTGTAGGGAGTTCCCAGTGTCAGCATTATTTTTTAAATATAAATTTAATGTTCCCTGTATCTCACTAAACGACAAATGCACACGAATGTGGCTAATTTGGGATTTTCATTAGAATTTTCTTAAAAGGTATCAAAAGATCTTCGCAGACATTGAAAAATTGTCTGAATATGTTCGAAATGTCTTTGCAACAAGTAAAAACTGACTGTGAACATTTTACAAATCCTGATGAAAACCCTAAATTTGCTAAGTTTGCAAGGAATCACCGCTCAGTGAGATACCAGCTTTATCGGCCTCAGATTCATAAAAAGGCAGAGGATGCAAAATATCAGCGCCACTAATCGGCCCGGCCGATAATCAGTCTATTCCTAGAAAAATGGTTTTAAAAATGCTTTACAAGGTCACAATCAAAAAGCATTCACACATGGGGCTGACTTTACATTTTCTGGCTTCTTATTCAATTTTGTGTTCAGCATAACAGCTAAATGCTGCTTCACCATGTTTGCTTTGAACTCAACTAATTAAGAATATAAAATATAATCAATCTTCACTTGTACACCACAAAATACAATGGCCCGGTCAGCGCTTGTCCTAATTAGAATGACAGGCAAGTAGGAGCGTAATCCAATTTTTTTCTGGGCAAGAGGCAAGGGTGCGCCCTTGACTGGTCATGACATTGAACAAGGAAAGATTTCACTTTTTTTTCCTCTCAAATTTTTTTCTCATATTACAACATTTTCTAATGATACTTTTTTTCCTCTTTTTTTTTCTTTTACATTTTTTTAATTTTTCTCTGGGAATGTGGGAGGATTAGAAGAATATTCAAATTACACACAAAAAGGCCTGAACCTTCCAACCTAGAACCTCTCAACTGTGACACAGACGTGTTAACCCATTGCTCCACTATGCTGCCCAAGTGAGTATGTACAGTGCAGTAAAAACAAAACAATTCTAAGCAGTTTTCAGTATACGGCCTCTCTGATCAAAATATATCATTATTGGAACATAACTGCAATAATATACTACACTTAGCGATTTACATTTACAAACACCTATTTTGTCGTAATGAGGCATTAAACGGCACTTTGAATCGAACTGATTCTGACACAGTTGATGCATCAAACATCCCATAATGGTCATACTGTAAGTCTTAACTCCTTGGATGTTTAACCCGTCCACTCAGCAAACAGGAGCTGCAGCCCTTATTTACAGCCGTTGCCGGTTCCGACACAGTTAACATATTTGTACTCCCTGAATGCTTCATTTATTAAACAGTGTCGGCGCAATTTGTACACTTAGCTCCACGCCCGCTTATTTGTTCCTTTACATGACAGGGTAGAGCTTCCTGTCAGGAGTCTTTCAGTTTCCTCTTTGTACGCTCGCAGCATTCAAATGTGCTGAACACACAGCGCGCAGCCAGGCGGGAGAGGAACAGGAGGGAAGGAGAGAAAGCAGACTGGGATAAACAACACTTTAGCTCTTTAAATAAAACATTTGTTTGTGATTGAGGCTCCATGATGTGAACAGCGTGACCTGTTTTACTGCCAGTCTCCAAACAGCCAGTGCGTCGCCCTCACAGAAACGGATCGCGTCTCTCTACCCGCAGACTCGGGGCCTATTTATATTGCATGAGAACAAATTTTTTTGACAACTTGAGTGATAGATTTGTACAAGGCCCAACTGTTTTCTTTTTTTCTGCAGTGGTCCTGTGTGAGTGACATAAATTGCTATTAATAAAAATTTTAACAATACATGGCAAATGAGTTTTTTCTGTTAACATGGCATGAGCAGGAGCAAATGTGCTTGTAGAGGGCATCTTGGGAATAAGAATGCAGTTGGAGTCAACATTGGAGCCTGTGGTGCTTTTTGACTGTGGAGTAAAAGTGACAGAAACACACGCACACTCATTTAGACTTCAATTATACGTTTACACTCCTATAGACCAAGTAACCAAAGATTCTGTGCACAAACTGACTCATTCTTATTAAATTCAGTTCAATTCATTTTTACACTTTTAATGTATGACTTCTCTAAATAATAATAATCTGCCGGAGTCTTGCCAATGAAAAAAAAACGATATCATCTTACTTCCTCATCAACAGTTTTGGGCATGTTACTTTATCAAAGAAATTAGTTATAGTAACTCATTACTTGAAAAGTAACTGAGTTAGTAATTGAATTACTTCATAACAAAAGTAACTCGTTACCAGGTAAAGTAACTATTTTCTTGAAAAAAATTGCTTTGTATCAAATAATTAGGATTTTTTTATTTTTTGATAAAAATCAATTTTAATTATGTCCAAGGTGTTTGCATTGATTTTTGTGAATATTTACGTCACACAAACATCTCACTCCATAAAGACAGATATCATATACAGTAAGTTCTACCACTGCCAATTGAGTCTTGAATAACATTGAACTGAATTACTACAGCAATAATAAAAATAAAAATAAATTTTATGATATGAGTAATTTGTGGGCAGTCCTTACACAGACGGTTACGAGAAATACAATTGGTGACGCTGTTAATTACACGAGCCGAGTGTGTCGCTTTGACTATCTTTTCTTTAGCTGTTATGGTGCTTGTGGAGTCACGAAGTCCCGTAATGGTTCTTGGTGGAGCAAAATTGGCAGCTAATTGCTAATTAAATGGGGCTTACACACCGCAGGAACGAATAGGTGCTTTCACACCAAAAAGCCCAAGAACTTAGAATTCCTGGTACAGATAGTTCCTGGTCTTATGTTTGGCCCACACGATTGCGTTCACGCACGGCAACAGTGGGCAAGGTAGTTCATTCAAATGAGACCGATGACTCATCAGTCTCATTTGGATGAACTAGCTTGCCCAGTGTGATGTAGTGAAGAAACAAGCTGCACTACCCCTTCTGTCCAACAGGTAGATGGTTGGTAGGTTGCAGAATCACGTACAGTTGAGCATGTATTTGCCACCCTGGCAAAAGTTAAGTGTACAGCATAGTTTGTCTTGGTAAGGCAGTTAAAAACGGATCCTAATGTGCAATGCCATTCATGCTGCAGACAGTATTTGAGGCAGTGATGTATACTAATGTGAATTTAAAAACTTTTAAACATTATACACATAATACACCCGTTTGTAGCATGTCATGGAACTTTAATTCACCATAAAACGTAATAAACTGCTTGTAAAATGAATGGATGAAGTTATTGTAATCCACTGTAATATGCAGAGTTTAACTATAGACACTGCGCTTAAGTATAAGAAAATAAAATGTACTTCAATAATGATTGAAATAAAATGTATTGCACTTTTTTTTTTAATGCACCTGAATAAATATTAAGAAGCCAACTGTTGAAGATTAAATGCAAATGTATGCAGACATCACAGACATATCATCTAATACTAATCTGTGACATTTTTTTCTGCATGTGTTTTAATTTACAGCTGTTGTGGATGGACATGTTGAAGTTGCGGGCACAAGTGTGAGCTCATCATCATGCGGCATGCATCAAGCAGCAGCCCTCATTCAGTGTCCACCTGTGTCGGTAAGACATTTTATTTACAACTGTTATTAATTTTGCGTTTCTATGCTAACAGGAAAGCACACAAGGGATAGATTTAGTCAGTGAAACGGACATTGTAAGCCAGGAACTCGCCAGGACAAGAAATGATGTATGGCCAGGCAGATGTCCTCCAGGTTGCCGACATGCACTGAAAATTCAGCCCGGCTTCTGGCTTTGCTTTGCTTTTTTTCTTCTTTTTTTTAGGTGCACAAATAAACTGTTGCAATCTACAATTGACTGATTAGTCTCATTTGAATGAACTACCTTGCCCACTGTTGCCGTGTGTGAACGCAAACGAGTGGGCCAAACATAAGACCAGGAACTGTCTGTACCAAGAATTCTAAGTTCTTGGGCTTTTTGGTGTGAAAGTGCCTATTATTGTGACAATTTTTCGGCAGATCTCAATGTTATTTTGACCAACGTCAGTGTTGTCAAACCCCGAATCAGTTCCAGGCTAGGGACATGATCTCTTGCTAAAGTTAAATGGGAAGGGAAACACGTCGTTACACGCTTCTCACGGCACCTACAAAATAAAAGTCAGTACACATTTAAGACACACACTTCATTGGGACGAAGTTCGACAACAACAGTGCATCTAACTGCGAGCAAAGGACATTTTCATGAAAGGAGCATTTTTCTGGAAAAGGGCACACGACACAACATCAACTAATAAATCAATTGTAACACAATGTATTTAACGTAAAATAACGGCATTTGAAATACGGAGGAATGATTAGTTAGATTACCCCATTTATACAAATTAACGGAACACCGTTAGTTTGAACAGCGTAATTCCCAACACTGCTCATGAAACAGTAAATGCTGTTCAGTAGGTATTATGGGCAGAATGTAAAGGACATGCATGGTTGACAGAATGTTATTCTGTGTGAATGACATTGATCTCCATCCTCTTATATGACCCATTTTACTCTCCTGCATACATACTTATTATTATATCTTGTCCTTTATTATTCTTCCCTTTTCTTCCAGACATAATTTAGCCCGTGTCTTGACCTGACACGGATCGGATTATCCCCCCCCAGAATTTTGTGTTATCATGGTGACGCATTTCCCCCAAACCACATTAAAATATGCCATTAAAATGAATGAAGAGCTGTGACCGAAATCGAGAATACGAGTACTGCTTTCCAAGCCACATTGTGCGCGTGAATCCTAACCGAGAGATGTGATTTTGATCTCATTTTGTTGACATTCTTCCCATCTTTAGCTCAATGTCGAAAATTTGCTCTAAAAATGTAGACTCACCCTCCTGTAGGTAACGGTTCAGCTTATCCCTTCCGTGATTTCCCCCCCAAGATTTCAGCGTAAAAGCCCAAATTTTAAAACGTTGGACTTTATACCTGTGATTGCCAAAATTGCATTCTGAAATGCATTCGGCAAGCATCCTCCCTCTCTCCTGTCACGTCATATATTGGAAGCAATATTAAACTATGTGCATGTCTGCAGGTTGGATTAGTCGTCTAATTGTGGCAAGTGTTGTCATGGAGACTGTCAGGCAATCTTTGAATAATCAGTTGGCAGAATTAGAGTAAAATGGAGCTTTGTGAAGATGTCAGACTGATTTATGATGGTTAACCAGATTATATTGGGCAGCAAAATCAATAGTCAACGCACTCATGACTGACTGCTTTAGATAAACACCTTTGCGGGTGGAACCTTCCGTGTTGTCTGTTTCCTCACACCTGGAGAATACATATTTATTTATTAAACTGCAATAAGGGAAAACATTTTTTTGATTGTAATAAGTTATCATTAAATGGAGAAAAAAAAGAAGAAATTTATGATGTCTGGTGGTATGCAGCTCGACTGTGACATAAAAGAAAATTTAAATGGTATTGAAAATGAACGAGTCACTGAAACAAAGTTTTTGAGAGTGATTTTTGTTGGAAGCCACAGATAGAATAACTAAACGCAAATTAGCTAAATCACTGGCTGTTCAATCAAATAGATAAAAGTAAGGATGGCAGTATAATTGAGCATGTTTATAATGTTGCATAACTTGCATGCTGACGCCCTATACACATATACGTTATCCTGTATATAGTGCAGCTACTTCGAAATAGATGATCATATTAGTTTTATATTCATTCATGGTTGTTGACTGAAGCAATAATTGACATCATTATCATTATGTATCAAAAGCAAACTCAGCAAAAAGCAGGTTTCAGTTGGTGTGAAAATAAATGCCAAGTTTGTGACTGGCTGTGATCCGACATTAGCAGCAATTCAGCGGACTTCAGAAATGCCACTTGAAAAGGTAACAGTGGAAACAATTCTAAATGACAGGTTAAATTAAACTGTGATGATGATGATGATGACTGAAAGTTTAATAGACAGACTCTTAAAATGTCTTAAAACTCTCAAATGTTATGTCATTTGCATATTACATGTACAGCCGCTAACATTTTTGGGTTGGTAGTGAGCACATTGCTTGGAAATCAAAAGTTCTTTCTGACTGATCAGGAAAGGCAAACGTCACATTTCTCAACAGAAGAAAAAAGGACAGACATCTTTTTCTGCCTTCATTAAAAATCGTATGAATTCAAATATCTTCTTGCATTTTTTATATTCTCCCTGTGAAGCCTCTTGCAGGATCGTCTTTGGTCTTAACACTTCACCCTTGCCAGATAGCTTCCCACAGTTACCTGAAAAATGAACATGTATTGCTTTTTAATCGTATAAAATGACTTGTCTTATTTTGTATGAAAATAAATGTTGGTTTTCCAAGTCACTGAATCAGGCAAAGCTTTCAGTAGAAGAAGAAAAAAGAGTTGATCTCTGCAAGCTTCTGCAATTTATCTCAAATATTGACCAAAGCTTCAGGGCAATGAGTTCAAACTGTCTCTTTATATTCAGTATTTAACAGTCAATATACTGTAGGTTATTCTGTATGTTCAACATTCATAATAGCATAAGAAGAGGAAGTCAGACGTTCAGGTATGCACCTCAGGGTGTACATTAGCATTGCTGTAATGTGTCAAAATATTTAGAGATAAAGAAGAAAAACTCCCCTCTACATTTTGCATTTTAAATATTGACCAAAACTTCAAGGCAATGTGTTATTAAGCTCAAAGACAATCTGCCTCTCCTACATAGAGTAAACTTCTATTTATACACTTGAACTGTTGGAAAGTTTACATCATTAACATGTTCATTGCCCGAAAACCTAAAACGTGTTTGGTTAACTGCCGTGAGAAGAAAAAATGTATTTCTACAAGAGGAAGTCAGTAGTGGCTGCACACTCCTCAGGGTGCACATTGTTATTGTTGTGAGCAGGTCAATGGACTTGAAAAAGAGTTTATTAGATAGTGCAGCACACAATCATGAAGTGAGGTGCAGTGGCAGACAGGAGGTTAGCAGTTTGACGTGGCAAGAAATATGCATTGTGTGGGCACACACACATGTTCACCCCTTGATTACAATTTTTACATACATTTTTTACAGGCCATTCCCGGAGTCCAAAATGAATGCCTGCTATTGTTCAAAATTGGATGTTTTCCACTGTAAAACAGCCAGACATCGGTGAAAAGTGGACTTGATCACCCCAAGCGCTTAATTTTGTTGTTCAACACGCTAGCCGTGTCAGTCTTATGTTAGCTTAGCAATTAGCATGGCTTCTCTGTCTTTCTTCGTCATGCCTTCATGAGAGTGATACTTAAAGGTGTGCAGCTTATTTACTGCCATGGAGATGATGATTACTGACTCAGGAGCAAGGTTATTATAGTTTTGGAATTCTCATTTTAGTTTAGTTTTTATATCCTTTTGAGTTTTTCTCTATTTTTTATTATTTTTATTAATTAGTTTTGATTCGTTTTCAGGGTGGTTCTGTCAGTTTTTAATTAGTTTTAGTTATTAAAAAATGCTTAGTTTCAATTTAGTTTGAGCTAGTTTCAGCATAAGTTTTCATTTTTATTTTTATTTAAAAAAAATCTGAATTACTTTTGGCAAATTTGTCTCCTAGGACCAACGTCATCTGAAGGTGCTTTTCTATTGGTTGACGCTAGATGACATTACTTCTGTGTGACACACTTTCAAACATTCTTATTCCGGTTAATATCTCTCTCTCTCTCTCTCTCTCTCTCTCTCTCTCTCTCTCTATATATATATATATATATATATATATATATATATATATATATATATATAGTTAGTTTTAGTTAGTTTTAGTTAGCTTTGTAAGCATAAAATGTAGTTTCAGTAAGTTTTTGTTTTTGTTATTTCGTTAACCCCCAAAAAAATTTAATTTAAATTTGAGTTTTAGTTTAGTTTTTTCGTTTTTGTTAACTCAAATAACCTTGCTCAGGAGCAAGTTCGCAAGGTGTTTAGCCACGCCAGTAGCCAGCAAAGCTTGTTGCTAGCTCGCTGTTTGTGTGAGTAGCAAGTCACCGCGGCATGTGTGCATCCAGCCCAGTGAAGCTTTTTGGTTTGGGAAAACTTAAAAATGTGTGATTCAAAATGCTAATTTTCACCCACAAACTGCGATGTCATGTGAAACTACATATTTTGACGCTTGCATTGTTTGGGACTGTGTATGAGCTGCATGCGTCCTCCCTTCTCCCACACACTTCATGAACTATAATTATATAACGAAACTGGTTGCAACAATAACAGGTTATTTTGTTGATTGTTCTTTCAAAAGGTGTGTGGCAATTGGATGCTTATAAAAGACTTTGGAAGCATCCAGTGTATGAGGATGTCAAAATAAACTTGAGTTTAAAAAACAAATGTACATTTTGTTTTACTTCAAATGTATTTTAACTGTATCGTAAAAAAAAAACACTTTCACCACTTAGACATCTTTTTAATGAATTTGTTGAATTTGTTGATGTTTATATTATTTTACTGTTCAAGGATTAAAATATCTAAACACTGTACCTGTCACCTTTCTATGTGTTTATTTGTTACTTTGTTTAGACAGACTCACTTTTCAGGGACTGTGCTGAAACATCTTGACTGAGGACATTGAGAAACCAGTAGAGCCCATGGGGGCCAGTTGCAAACACTCGAGCAACAGGATCTGAGTCCAGGAGGGAGCTTTTAGTCCGTCCTGCTCTCCTGGCAGAACTCATCAATATTGCAAAAGAGTAAAGTAGGCTGGTGATGAAGGACAGGGGTGCTGTGCGAAGCCTAATCAAGCGTCACAGCGCTCAGGACAAAGACAATAACATGAATATAGATTTACAGATTCACTTGGCCACAGTTGTTTAATAAATGATGAGCAAATATGTGCTTTGCACATGCTAAGGAAACAGGACTAGAGCCTTGTAAGTCGTCAGATGTGCCAGGAAGAGAGTTTGTTCAAAAGTATACACTTAGCAATAGCAGACCTCAATCAAATTTTTGAAAATTGTGTTATTATTTCACTTAAAGAGGCGCTGGCCAGCAAATATCTTCTTCACTTTGTTTCTTCTTCTTTCTTTTTTTTACCTCAGTATTGTATTTTTTAAAAAAAAAACGAATTGTGAGGTTTCAATCAATTGTATTTATAATAACCCTGTTAAAGGCCAATTAGTGTTAAAAACTTCATTCGTTTTTTTAATATTAATTTGGCTTACCACTATGTTTGTCCTGCAATTCATTCCAAATCCACAAAAATGTGAGCGAATACTCCAATGTACTTGACATGTCGTTCAAAATTTTGCCAGTGGCGGTTCTGAGCCCATTCACTATGACATCACAAGAGGGGTGTACTAAGGATGAAGTTTCAGCAAAATCAATATTTTCAGGGCAGTTGCCAGTTGGCTTTGAGAAAGAAAAAAAAAGTTTATCAAAAGGTGTCAATTCAGGCTGGCAAAAATGAAATGCCAACTAAAGTCCGTTCTCATTATTAGAAAAAATGACTTTCTTCCACATATATATATATATATATATATATTAATTAGATTAATTGAATTTTGATTAATCACGATTCATCGCTTAATTAAAAAGGCTTTTTTTAACCAACATTCTTTGCCCGCCATATTTAAAGAGCACCTGTTATGTGTTAATTTTTTTCGATATTTAATGTTATGAGGACGTTTTCAACATTATTTGATACACTGCGCTCATCCTCCTCTTTTTCTAATCAGTTAGCTACTTGCATAATTTAAAATGGAAAAATAATGACCCCAATAGTTTGACATGAACAAATATTCTGAATGTCATACTTAAACATTTATTAAATGCTTTACTTTAATGCATATTTATTGCTCAAACACAACCTGTGCTACCTTTAACGTAACCGTCCGGTGTCAGCTCAAGTATCATCTGCGCTCAAAGTTAATAGTGTGATTAATCTGCATTAATAAAAGACTAATGCGATAATTGTGATTCATTAATTAGTTAAAGCTTTAACCTTTGACAGCACTAGTTTTGTTTTTGAATATTAATCACTCAGAGCGTGGTCGAACGCTGCATGCAAGTTACCCATCTCTTACCATATACAGTATCGTTCATCGTATATCAGGGCCATATGGATGTTGCCTATAAGAACTGGCACCATAAATATGAATTTGTCATTTGTCAAGTTGATCACCATCCAAAACATTTTAATTGGAAGGCCTTGTATGGGCCAGCTGATGCTACTGCCATTCGTCCACCCTTGCAGGATCCTGTCTCTGGGAATTATAATTAATACCTGTTTCAATTTAGGTCAGCAAGACTTATTGTTATCTTCACATGTGCTTGTATGTTTTTTCTGTAGCTTTTTTTCATGGAATTCCCGCAGAATACATATGGAGTATAAATAGCATTTGACCTATTAAGCAACTTCAGGAGGTTGGTGCATGCGTCTTGGAGCACTGCATGCTGACAGTCAGCCATGTGTAAAGGACTGGTTCAGGATTGCCTTTAATATTTCCCTCGTTATGCTGCCATACATCTTTAAACTGCTTGGGGATTGTGCACTTTTTTCTTCAACTCTCCAATGACAATTTATCATTATTCATGTGTTACTAACTTGACTTTCTCTGTCACTTCCAGTGCTGTATACACTACTTATTGTCGTAATACTGCAAAAGGAGTAAAATGAGTACTAGTTGATAGTGATGGCAAAATGAAGCATTTGCGATATTTTTTGACTTCTCTAGATGGTGCTCTTGGTTTAAAGATAAAGGCAAGTGCAATGAAAATGGATTACATTTGCATTGCATCTTTGAATCATGAGTGCCATCTAGAGGAGTCAAAAAATATGGCAAATGCTTCATGAAGCTTCATTTTGCCATCACTACTAGTTGAGATAAAGTACTCTTGCACTTCTATTGATACATAATATGCTGTGTGTTATTTTCTTATCACAGCCCTCATCACAATATCTTATGTCTTGAGAACCAAAACTTTCAGGCAATTGGCCAACCCACACAGTCTTGCCACTGTCCTTATAAAGGAGCTGGCCTATGTTGCTCAATAACTTGCTTTTATGAATATTTTCTTTATTAGAAAATCAATGGCACAGACAAACCTAGACTTTCTATGAACACACATGAAAATAAGTGTTCATTTTCAAATATGTATCAAATGTTTCAGTGATGAAAAACTGTCAGAACAGTAAGCCACTGGTGTTGTTGGCAGGAAGAACTGTCAAGGGAAGACATTAGTAAACTTCTTTTAAAAGGCCTTGGCTGCATCAGCTGCACTCCAGCTGGGGCACCGGTTTGGCTTCAATCACAGACAGGAGACGTGGGGAGGGCAAGTAGTACATTTGTATTAGTTTAGGATTTCAAACATCATTAGTGATTGGACTCGCTACACAGACGCTGCTTCATGCTTCTGAGATGAGGAGGCCCCCTTGTCCCATTGCCAGTTCGGAGTCACCAATTGTAATCTGGCATCAGCTCACTTACAATAGCACTGCTCATGACCACAGCAACTGATCACACACACAGAAAAATGTAAAACTACAAAAGTAAATAAATAAACAGCTCAACGCCTTTAATCCATTTACATTTGAACATACTACAGCACCTAATTATAGCCTCAAGTGAAGCTCTTTGATGCATTATCCCCCAGCAGGAATCCCTGGCTTTTCTTTTCCTGGAAGTGCTTCACTGTCTATCCCGAGGTAAACTGCCTAATGGCACACAGCAGGCTCGCATCGCTCTGGTGTCCGTGCTGCAGTTATCTGTGTGTTTATAGGCACAGAAACGGGAGAGCGTCTGACTTCATGTCATAAGCGCAAATGCCGGATCATTGACTTTAAGGTTATGAAAAGGCAACCAAATGTGTGTCTACTGCTAAAATAATACCATCTCTGGACTCTCAGTGGTGTGGCGCAGCAGGCCCAACATTGGCAAAGACCTTTGCATGTGTGCTGCACAAGCCCAAGATCAACAGTGAAGGAGAAACCACCCAGAGTGTTGACAGACTCTCTGCTGTTAAGCCCATCGCTTGCACAAAGGATGCTGCCTTTAATGCTCAAATGCATGCAACTGTTAAATGAAAAAGAAAGGAAGAAAGAAAGAAAGAAAGAAAGAAAGAAAGAATGAACGAATGAACGAATGAATAAATGAATATAATTTTGTCATTGCATGAATTTGTGAAATGGACGTGCAAATGGGAAAGGAGGGAGTGTCGTGTCTGTCTGTCTGTCTGTCTGTCTGTCTGTCTGTCTGTCTGTCTATCTATCTATCTATCTATCTATCTATCTATCTATCTATCTATCTATCTATCTATCTATCTATCTATCTATCTATCTATCCATCCATCCATCCATCCATCCATCCATCCATCCATCCATCTCTTTTTTCTACCAGCTGTCCTGGGAAAATAAAAATATCTCCCTGGACAGAATTTGTCCAGTTTTTAAGGAAGAATGCCAACATATAATTAGATTTCCTAAATTTTGTAGTTTGAAAATGTCCCCTGCGCTACTGTGGAACGCTTTGTTAACGAGCGTGCCGGCGGCGGCACATTACCGTTGATGCACTTTAGATTACCGTAACTCTGGCACCATTTGTGCTATCTGAAAAATTCCAATGGTGTCAGAAAGCTAAGCACGTGCGCCTTACAGAAAAAAAAGTACTGCCATTACGGTAAGTTCTGTCCTCCTCTCACGGAAGCCAGGGATGTGAGTCGCGACAAAAGAGTGCAGAGAGAAACAATTTGAACAAAAAATGTTAACAAGAAGGTATGTATATTGATCGACATTTGTATCACATGGTGGCATTTTATAGAGCCTACCAGGTTTGTGACTTTGTTTTCTGGAATAGTTACACATTACCACGCTGCGTTTGTATCTTATTGTTTGAGTGGACACCTTGTTTGTAGTTTACAGTGTGTGTGTGACTAGCTGAAGATTAAAAATTCCACTAAGTTGTTTTGTTTTGTGATGAGGGACATAAATTGCATTACAGTCTCTTGGACAAAAAGTGGCACATCCAAATTTATTCATACCTTTCTCCTAAAAAATCAATAGAAAAGCCTTTTTGCTGTACCAGAACAATGTGTAATTGCACATCCACTACAGTAGGTGGCAGTGGCACTCTCATTGTCAGAGAGTGCACAAGAAGTAGTAGCTCTTCTGCAGTGTACTTACCCAGTGTATTAGTCACGCAATGCCAACCGGTCATTATCATGAATTTATAAAAACTCCGGACGCCCAAACAGGACATAAGAAAATGGTCTGACCTCCGAAAAGAGGACTATTGGTCACCTTGTACTATAGACGCAATGCGGAGTTGTGGCCGCAAAATATTTTCTTCTTCATGGGGGGGTTTAACCAAAAATATTTGAGAAGCACTGATCTACACGCACACACCACATTTATCTATCTGTCTGTCTGTCCATTTGATAGTGAGGTTCTTAAAAACGGAGCTATGATGTCGCTCAGTCATTCATGCTTCGAGAGTCAAGACAGGGTGACATCTTCCATCCAGACATGCAGAGAATAATTGTTTTCACGATGCTCCCTGACCATGCCTCATCCCCACGGACCACACTCATGTGTTTCCCATCAGGCAAGTCTGTGGTTACCTTCCTGATTTTGCTGGACTGGAAAAACATTGCTAATATGGTGTGAGCTGGAAAAAGCTTTGATGCAGGGGCTTTACAAATGAATCCTCTGAATGCCATATGGTTTGCATTCATATACTATTTTTTTTTCCTTTAAATGTGTACTGAACATTCAGCTGTGACCAACGTGTGTAAGAAGACTTGGAACGTGTCAGGCCAGGGAGAGCAGTTTGTGGCGAAGAGTATCCCACCCTGCCTCCTGTATGATATAAAGGTCTGGCGTGTATTCCAAAGCAAGCAAACAAATAATCAGTTGCTGAAGACGTATGAGACAGTGATGTACAGATATCTAGTGGACCACATTCCCGAACAGCAAATAAGTCCGACTGCACATGTTCAGTAAGATTGTGGCATTCACCAGAATTTTTGTTTGGTCTGGGATTTCAATACTGTATGCATTTTAAAATGATACCAGCAGACTGATACACTTGTGGGTGTTGACAAATTATGCCGTTATAGTTATTGTTAGTCTACATTTGAATAACATAAGAAGATTTACAGATTATTCTAAAACGCTTGGAGCTCTTTGTAGGGCCACGGGTTGGCTGGGGCATTCTCAGTTGACTCGGGTGAGAGGGGTAGGGTAAATCCTGAGCTGGTTACCAGCCAATCGCAGGGCACATAGACAAACAACCAATCACGCTCACAGTCACACCTATGGAGAATTTTAGAGTCTCCAATGAAGATAATTATTTGGGAATGTGGGAGGAAATCCGAGTACCTGGAAAAGTGTACACTGGAAGGCCAGAACCTGGATTAGAATTCTTGACCTCTGAACTGTAAGGGGGATGTGCTAACCACAGTGCCCCCTTACAGCATATGTACTCTTTAAAAGTTTATTTTAAAAAATGCACTAATTACCTCCTGATTTTCTCATTTGCTCTGTTTACCACAGGTTTTATTATTTGTTTCAATTATTCCTTTTTTTGTTTTAGTTATTACAAATAAAGTTACTGATCCATGTGAAGCTGGATGGTACAAGCCCAACATTTGTCACCAGTCTACACTGAGTAGGCTAGTTCATTTTTTATTTTAACCCACATATACAAAGTTTCACAGCTGCAGTAAACACAATAGACACATTTTCCACATTTTGACCTTTTGCACGGTATATTTAATCACTGCAGCTGTGCTGTATAAAAGCTTGCAGGAAGTGGCCTGCGTGTTGCAGTTTTATTTTCCGCTCGCTAATGTTAGAGACATGCAGCCAGTGGGAGAGGCACTAGGTTAACATAATTGTTTGTCAATCCGCAAAATTATCAGGTTGTCTGTAAATAGTGGGTGTGTGCTATTAACATGTGAAATGCCATCAGTAGGAAACTTTCACCTGGAACATTTTCAACACACGTAAGGCCCTTGGCAGAGTCACAATAGCTTGTACATATAAAAAAAAAAAGATAACGCCTATTAGAGGATACACTAGCAGCAAATATGTCCCAGGCAGAATATTCATGTGAATCTCTCCAGTTTCCAGCGAGAATGCATTTTAGTCCTACATAGTTGAGTCCTTTATTTACTTTGAGCTGGATAAGAGGCGGAGAGGCTATAATCACTGATTGAAATGTAAATGTGAGGAAGCTAGCTGAAGTATTAGCGGTGGTGAGCACTCAGAGTGGAGCTATGAATTACAATCCAACGCGCAAATTTTTCTCATCGGCCATTATGTAAATGGAAGTATAAGTGACCGGTTGTATTTGAAACAAAAATCAATGCAGGAGGTGATAAGTGAGAGTGGCTGACAGAGTGGTTGTAGATATTTTAAATTCAGGGATGATAATTTGATCATGCAAAGTATATTCATTACATAAAGGTCCCTGCATGCTAATAGAAGAAGTTAATATTTACCGTAGTTTAGTTGGGTGTTGGCAATATGGGATTTTCTTTTTATGCTTTAGGAACAAAGAAATGAAATGAAACCATAAGCAATATATCATGTTATACATTGCTGCCTGTTTGACTGTTATATAGTAATTGTAATTCTGCCAAGAAGCACGGCATAGTACAAAAAAAAAATCAAATTTGATTATAAAATGAATGTGCTTATATATAGCACTTTAACTAGACCACATGCCGAAAGTATCGTATGAAGCCTCACATTCAAATTTTGTGTACCAAAACTGAATGCGGCTGACGTGCTGAAGCAACCGCATCAACCTCCAGAAAGGTTTTCAATTTTAGTTTAAAACTTACTTTTACCTCAAATATACATAATAAAATACATTCGCCATACACTGGCCACTAGGAGAACCCTGGTTGTTTTTTATTTTTATATGAAAGTTGTTGAAGTTTTAAAGTTTTAAATCCACACGTGTTCTGTCATACCATCTAGCTAGCGCTAAGCTAATTTGAGAGGGTTTGTCTCTCCTGTGACCTGTACAATAACCAAGCTCACAAACTCCCTTTGTGCTAGGATGGCGTAGGTTTAGATAACACTGCCTAGATGCTCTTTTTTAACTGATTGCTTATCAGTTAAATACAATGCTCATTAGACATTCTAAACATTCCATACACATACCTCACGCGACGCTTTGCAACCTCCACATCGCACACTTTGCCTTTCTAACATTCATGTGACACTAGTACACATGACAATAGGCTATGATACATTCTCACTTGAATCCGATAATTCGGAATTAGCATTTAATTTGAACGGCCAATTAGCATCTCAATTTGAATCACCGCTGATTTTTGCACAATGCACAGCCCTAGTGTTAATCTTTCTATGTTTGCTAACTGAATGGCCACTAAATATGCTGACTGATGCAACGTGTGGCAAAGGAAGACTTTCTCAGACTCAAGCACCATCAGCATGTGAGTCCATCAGGGCTGTGTACGTTGCCCATGGCTTTTCTTTCTGTACACCAATGTGCTAGCCGTGTCAATTTTTGGTTAACTTAGCAATTAGCATGGCTTGTATCATATTTGAAGCCACGGAGGAGGCGATACTGACTAAGAGCGACTCTGCAATGTGATTAGCCGCACCAGTAGCCAGCAGATCCTCATTGCTAGCTAGCTGGTGCAGCACAAGTGTGTAGTATTATTCTCATGTACTTGCCGATGATGTCATAAGCTTGCAGTGTATGCTCTAGACAAGTACCTCTGTCATCCTGAAGCTTTCGGACTTTCTCGGCGTTCTTGGTTTTGCTATTCAAAGCGTTTTGTGAGGAGCAAAATATAAATTTTGGCTTGTATAAATGCTTATTTCAAGCCTTGCACACACACATGTACCCACATACGCTGACGTTGTTAAAGTATGTTTATTACTGTTATTGTTTTTATTCTTTTTCATGTTCAAATAAACTCCAACTCAAGTAGTCATACACAAATGTTGAGTTAGCTTTTTCCAACGTCAGGTTTTCATCACTTTGTTTTGTGGACTGAACGTGCTGTTTCAGAGAAAGTATTGAAAAGATTCTTCTGCCGACCTGAAATAACATCAAAGCGGACTCCCGGTTGACACTTTTATCGTTGCTTTTTCCTCTGTTTAGAAAGGCAGCGGCCTTGACAAAAGAAGTGGGGGGAAGCACGGTGGGGCTAATCGGTCTGGACTCGACCAGCGTGTACCCAGCCCAGTTCCCCGTCTGTAAACAATAGGGGTGCGGATTAGTTTGGAAACAATGTGTTTATTTAAAAGGCCACTTCCTGTATGCACTCAGCAAGTCTCCCATTAATTTTATTGGCGGCAGGTCCGGTTTTGAAAAATCATTGTTTAGAAGGGGAAAAAATACAAAACACACCAAGCAAATGGGCACAATTTGTATCCGGGCTTGGTTCCTGTGTGATAGGGCATTGGCGTTAATAGAAGTGGTACCAAGTTATCTGTCTTTTTTAATCATTGGCAGGGATCTAAGATTGAGCAGGGGAACAACAAATGTTGACGTATTGTTGTTGGAGCTGTTTTAATAGACGCTTTGTGCTGCATGCTCACAACTCTGTTTTACTTTAAAGAAAAGAACGAAAATCACTTTGTGCTTAGTCGAAAGTGCCATAAGCAGTCTGCGCAATGTGCCTTAAGGGACAGGCCTGACTGTGTGTAGCCGCCAGCCATGCCCGCCATCCACAGTTGCCCCAAGCCACATCCTGTTCAAAAGGAAAAGATTTGCACTTTTTCTTCAGGAGAAACAAATGCATTAAATCTAATCTCAATTACCCATAAAGCACTGCTGTGCTCTCTCTTGGTCCCAATCTCCCAAACACATAAACTAGCAGCTGATCTTGTGTCAGCTCTGAAAAAAGGTCTTCACAGCTGGAAACAAACAAAAACTCCTCACGGGCCGTCAAGCCAAACCAATTTAGCAATACTGACGAGCCCCAGTGGAGTTTATGAGTTCATTTCTAAGAGTGACAGATATGAGGGAGGATGAAAAGGCATTAGGAATAAGCGCTGCAACCTTGGCCCATGCAGACGTGTGCTGCGAGGCCGAAGAGTAACAGGTAAACTCGGGGGAGGGCGCTTAAGCCCTCGTTAGGCATGTAAATCCCACCCTTTACAGGCAACGCGCCCCAGTAGATCCCTGTCAATTTCCTGCAGCTGTGCTAGGATGGATTTACATGAATACACTCTATCACTAGCGCTTAACCTCCTCTATTATACATTGACTCACTTTTGGGAGGCTTATGAAATGACTTTCTTTTTATTTTACTTCTTGCCTGGCGTGGGGTAAGAAAGGTGTTATTTACAAGGCGCACTGCATGGCCCCTTTTGTAGTACGGGAACGCTCGGGTTTTGTCCCACACAAGAAGGTTAGCGGGCTGTTTGGTGATAAGCTGGCACCACCTATCAACCCCTGCAAGGAGATAGTGCTCCGTATTTCTGTCAGGCTTTATCATCAGCTGGAGTGAAACTAAACCGCTGCTAAGCGAGAGTAGAGGGACCATTTGCCTGGATTACAGGCGTCAACTTTAATTTCAAAGACCAGTGGTGTATCCAGGGAAGGTGCAGGCTTCACTTGGCACAGATTGGCAGTCGTCCCCTGATAAGCACCCGCCAGCGCTGTTTGCATTCACCGCGGGGGCCAATTGATCTTCTTGCTGCTTGTTCATTTCATCAAACACAATAAGAAGCGCGTCAGGGCTGCGGATGCGCCGCATGCTGAGCAAGATGAAGCCGCATAAGTTCATGCTTTTTGCTTTTACAATAAAATGCTGTACGCTTTAACAACCATCAGGTTCATTATATAAAATTGCAATTACACGAGGTAGCAATGTGTGCGTAAAGGATTTTCTGAAGCTTAGGTCATGGCCGTTTACCTGTAAGCTGTAGCAGTTTGGTGGTAAAATTTGACTTATAAACCACAGGAATGTCTCAGGGGTTAGCCAAAATGGAAACAGATACAAAACATACTTTTTTCCTGATGAAAGAAGAATCTTTCTTTTGGTAGGTTCCATGTTTTGATAGCAATAGAATTGAATATTCTGTAGACCTTGCAAAATCAGTCAAAATCCAGTAAAACAGCCGGGAATGAAGGGGGTTGCTTCAGTAAAAATGACTGTGAGTGAATGAGTATTAAATAAGTTTGAACGAGTTTACAAACACGTTTGAACGTATTTGCAAACTCATTCGAACAAGTGTACAAACACAACTCTACTTGTAGGCCGAATGCTAAAAAGAGCATTTTCCCCCAGTAATGCCATAGCGTTGCGCAAGTACAATATTTTTTTAAGCATTTGGCATACATTATACTAATACGTTCCAAAATTAAGATTATTTTGGCTGCAGTGCATGATTTTCGTTTCACATTTTTCCCATAATGCCACAGAGTATGAGCATGCGCAAGTGAATGCCCCGTGGCATTATGGGAAAACGTGTTTAGTTTAGCATTTAGCCTATAAGTACATTCAAACACACTTCCAAATACATTTGAACATATTTGCAAGTGTGTTCCAGTGTTCTGCAAATATTTGCAAATACGGTCGAACAGATTTGTTAGTCAAAAACGTTTACTCCACATTGGCAATTCCATGTTTTCGTAGGGGACAAAGTTACTTATTTTATTTGTTGTGAAATACGGGAAACAGCAATCGCCCAACTTAAAATCGTATTGACGCTTGTTGCCTTGAATTTTTCTGAGTTCACACAACTTTTATTTGCTGTGTGGGTCACTAAAACCAGATGATTTCTGCAATAAATCAAGAAGAGAACTGGTGAAAGAAAAAAAGGGGGGTGGGGGGGAACTTGTATAATGCATGTCATTGTCAACAATTTCAATTGTGAATATTTGCGTTCTCTATTCTGCAAATGATGAACCAAAATATGACATGTAGAACTTTCCACGGGTCATACAGAGATGAGAGCATAAGCGTCATGCATGTTATGTTGATCATCTTGAACATTCCTGCCAAATGTCTGACGGCAGCAAAATACTGAGCTCCTGCTTTTGTTTTCAAACCAGTTGTGAGATTTATGAAGCATGAGGGCCCTCTTGTTTCATGTGATGTTATTATTTGGAAAACCATTTCAAAGGGGCTGTCACATGGGAACAAATATCATTTACAAACCTCTAATGACTTGCAAACAGTCTTCTAGCCGCTGGTGTAAAATGACGCCTTCTCACAGCGTGTTCTCTGCTCGCCTCGCGACGGGGACGAGCTGTGGGACGCTGCGCGCCTCAAACACAGTAAACAGAAAGTCTTTTTTGTGTGTGTGCTTTTTCTTCTTTTAACTCTGCCCGTAACGATGGTGGTAACACATTAATTCTTAAAATTTAAACCTGTCATGACTGTGTCCTTCTAATGGTTTTTAGGTGTGTGTTTGTTGCCAAAATTCAAATGAGACACTAAAATATGTACATATTCTCTGCTGAGATGGATTAGGTTTGGGGTATTAATAATAAAGCAGGTTTTAATATGATTACACTTTGCATCTTCTGAGTGGATCACACTTATGCCACTGCTGGACTACTAATAATGAGGCATCAATAAAACATTCTCATAATGTCACAAAGACACTCGTGTGCTCTAATTGTACACAGGACGAATTCGTCATTCGTTTCTCTCTCACATACGCGTACACACACACACACACACACACACAGGATGTTTACAGAGGTAGCCTGATGTGGCCTGACAGTTGGTGCTTCATTAATGTTAATCATCAGGCAATTTCCAATAACCAAATAACCACACCTACATGCAAATAGTTGAAGCATTTGACTCTTTAATGCAATGTGTTTTCAACACTTTGCAATCTTTCTTTAGCCTTGGACTTCACAATGCATGCTTCTGTCATTAAACGTCTACAGGGACATAAGATTGCATTAAATTTGTGTTAAAACTCAGCGAAAAAGTTTTCTTCTCCAACTCAGAATTATTATTATTTTTTTAATCTCACACGGCTGTAATGAGAAACTGAACAGAGGGAGCAAGGATCCTTTATTGCAATCCACACGGAATCAGTTAATGCAAATTGTAACTAGTTAAGCACCGCAAAATAATATGATACCATTGTCTGCAGCAGATTGGTATTATAATGTTAGCATGAACAAATAATCATATTTCCTCTGTGATACAATTACATTATTTGTTCGGGTTGTATCATACACCAATAAAAGCAAACATCATATTAGGATTCATGGCACTTTCCACATTATCTTATCAATATGTGGAAATAATTGTCTGCTGAGCGATTCAATTACATTATTGTGTATCTTTTTCATGCCTAATAAATAATGATGGATGGCTCTTATTTTCATCAGCACCTGCAACCATTTTGTCTTCTTCCCGCCACAAGTTAAAAATGAGAAGATAAATAAAGAAATAAAGTGATGGAGTGAAAAAGCTAGAATGATGCGATAACCGCAGGTTGTTCTCGCTAAACTTTCATTGGCTGATCACAGCAAAGAAAGCGCAAACACGCATGCCAGACAGACACCCTGAAAGTCAACACACAAGTGTTTATTCGTTGATTTATCTGTCGGCAAGCACAAACACTGAGATGAAAAATAAGAGGCAGACATGCTGACAAAGCCTGGAGGGCTTGTTGTGTATGCCGGCATGTTGTCAAGCACAATACACAAAAGTAAACACAAGTCCACAAGTATTTAAATCTTCAAGCTCGTAGGAATCGTCAAGTCTTCGCACGGATCAAAAACATGTTTGTGTGTTACTGTAGCTTCACTGAAGCCTCCGCATTGTGTGTGTAAAAAAGGATGAAGCCGTTGTTTATTTATATATGTCAGGTGTGTTATTGACTGGGGATCAGTGCAGAGTGGAACACATCTCTCACCCAAAGTCTGCTGGGGTTGGCTCGAGCTTCCTTGTGAATAGGACAAGTCATATGGGCAATAAATGGGTGTCTGATTCTACCATCAATTATTTCAATATGTACCGGCTTGTACAAACTAATACTGATAAAAAAAAATGACTAAATCGGCCATTATTAAAAGAAAAAAAACTGTCATGAATTTATACCGCATCTAAGCAATTATTGTTCTGTGATGAGAAGTGATTGAAGCGCACCTACTCAGTAGCCTATTTAAGCAGCGCCTTGTGTAAAAACAAAACAAAAAGAAAAGACTCTAGTAAAAAGTTCAGTCCACCAAAATATACACAACAGTTTTGTTTTAGTGCCCATTTTTTAATGAGATGAACTCAAAGATCAAAAACGTTGTCCACATACCACCATTTCTCTGAAATGTTGTTCACAAGCCAGTCTAAATCTGTGATAATGAGCACTTTCCTTTACCGAGATAATCCATTCCACCCACAGGTGTGCCATATCAAGATAATGATTAGACACCATGATTAGTGCACAGGTGTGCCTTAGACTGCCCAAAATAAATAATAATAATAATAATAAAATAATAATAATAATAATAATAATAAAAAATAATAATAAAAATAAAATAAAATTAAATTAAATTAAAATAAATAAATAAATAAAAACTGCACCTTTCAGAGTGACCTTTTATTTTGAGCAGTCTAAGGCACAGCTGTGTACTAATCATAGTGTCTAATCAGCATCTTGATATGGCACACCTGTGAGGTGGGATGGATTATCTCGGCAAAGGAGAAGTGCTCACTATCACAGATTTAGACTAGCCTGTAAACAATATTTGAGAGAAATGGTGATATTGTGTATGTGGCAAAAGTTTTAGCTCTTTGAGTTCATCTCGTAATAAATGGAAGCAAAAAAAAAAAAAGTGTTTCGTTTATATTTTTGGGAGTATAGAATTACTATTTCAATTTTTGTCCTCAAGCAAAAATAAGAAAGGACAGACTCCGAAATGTTTTTTTATTGTCAATTTAAGAGCTACCCTTTACTCCCATAGATTTTCTAGGCCTTTTTCGCAGATGAAATAAAACGTGAGGGGGGGGGGGGGGGGGTGACAACGACCTCCTACTGAGCTCCTATATATATAAGGGGAGCACAGTATTTGGAGAAAAAAAACCTCCGCAAACAGGCATACATTAGTACACGACACACAGACTAGCACATGTGGTGGTGGGTGGGGTTGTCGGGGGTAACATTCCATCCCATCCTGTGCTAAATTAGCTAATAAGAACAAGTGGAAAAAAATGCACCTCACATGTAGCCTATGTACGTTTTCGGATTAGACAAATGTTCATTCAGCTTGAGGTTTAGAGGCCGGCACAAGATAGACATTTTTCTAGCTGACAACATCAAATCAGTCTCCTAAATAAGTCCAATGTGTTTCACGTGCTCCATATTTACTTTAAAAGAAATATATATATATTTGGGGTCATGCCCGTCATCCGCACAGTTTGAAAGTGATGAATAATGAGCCTATTTTGACAATGTAAGAGTAGAAAGTAGAAAGAACAGATTTTCAAATACAGTTTTTCAAATGTGCAGCAACAAACATTTTTAAACTGTAGAGAATGTCTATTTTCTGCCACCTATCCTCTAATACATCGCTAAGCGTTTGTGAGAAGACCTTGAGACACTTTGAAAAAACAAAACAAAGGTTGCCTCTTCCCTGCCATTCACAATGCACAGAAGCTCCCATTGTTCACCTGAATGTTGGACCGAGCAAGACCGAGCAACAAAATTGATCACTCCCCATCAAGTTCCTGTTGCATGTGATGCATTTGTTGGCGTTCCGTTGTGATGTGATAAAACAAGGTAAGCACTTTCCACAAACCCCCACTAGTTAATTGACATCAGAAAGCGAAATGCTGTTAGAAGTTCATAACTTGGCAAGTCATGCCTTGTGCACAGCTAGCCGTACAGCCTTGTAGAAAATTTACATTTTAATGAAATATTTGAATAAGCTCTTGAAATTCACTCTACCAGCTCTCCCCGTACTAAAACCAACATTTCATGTTTGTGTTTTGAATGGCAGCGTCAGAGAAATTAGCATGCCAATCATATAGATTAGGAGGGCATCAGTGTAAAGGCATAAGCTTCCTTAATCAAGCTTCACTGCAGGTAAACAATGCTCAGGACAAGCTGGAAAGATAGCTCTTTTTTTTCTTTCTTAAAGAAAAATGTCATTACATTCACAGGCAAAGGAAAATGAACTCACATAGGATTCAGAAATTAAAATGCAAGCAAAGAACAAATTTTTTTTTGTGTTTTTTTCTTTACATGTAAACCTGACAAAAAAGTATAATACTATATATATCAGCATATATGAGTACACCCCCTTGGAAAAATGTAAACATTTTATTCAATATTTCAATGAACATAAGAACAATTTTGACAAAATGTTTTCTGTAGAATATGCTATGCGCTTATCCCACAACATGAAAGTAAGGTTGATAATATAATGCATAGATTACAAAATGTTCAGTATATGCAAATTGACTAATGCAAAAAAATAAAATTGATTTGCATTGAATCTTGGTCTATGTAGTCAAGACTTGTATGCGCACCTCCCTTGAATGCATTGATTTCTCCGCTGCTGTGTCACATTATTTTGTGCGAAAAAACGCCACAGTTTGTCCCTATATACACATACCGTACATACAGGTATATAAGTCCGTGCTTCTGGCGTGTAACCCCCCGAAAATACTCAAGCCGGTGTAAACAATCATGACGCTCCCTGCAAAGAACCACACTTCTGTAGCGAGGAAAAACCGAGCGTGGTGAGTAACATAAATATAATGTCTTTTATTGAGTTAAAAGTGAAAATGACGCGAGACCGCTTATTTTGAGCGTTATTATATATTTAAAAAAAAATACATATATAATGTTTGATGTTGCCTAACGTTTATTTAGTGCTAACTGAAGTTCTGCTCATCTTTTTTCTTTGACACGATAGTCTTAATAATGGAGCTTTGATGTGAGAGGAAATTCCGTGTGGGAGCGAACAGGCACATTTTGAGAAATAGGCAGCCTACAAAACATTTACTTGGTTGTGTAATTTCACACTTGATGGGTGAGCAGGCGCTCCGGGGACTCCATTATTTGTACACAAGCAATTAAAAAGTCAATTTTCTGTAATATTTCCCCCTTGAGATGTGTATGTGGTCTGCAAGCTCTTCAGTATTGTACATGTCAACAAATGTTTTTGTTGATATCTTTTTTATTGGTAACAGTTTCATATCGCACGGCTAAAGTGGCATCTAGTTTACAAGTAGCATGAGAGAGTAAAACATATTCTTAAGTCTTCTCAGAATGATGCAGTACAGCTCCATACTACTGATAAACTTGAGTGGGGAGGAATTATTTCTTTATCCTGGGAGGTGCAAGCTGTGACGCAAAAACAAACATACAATCAGCAGCTTGTCTTTTAATATGCCTTTTGCTCACCTTACTTCCATATATTATCATTTTTGTTCAGGTCCCTCCTGGCAGGAACCACTAGGTCAACAATATGTTAATACACAATGACACAAAGTGCAAGACGGAGATGTTATTATTCATGTTGTTTTGCATCTCATCAAATATTCAAGCCAAACATTTCTTACCGTAATGCTGGCTGCTGGTACATGAGTGCAGGTCTGACAGGGCAGTACTCGTGGAGACGAGTCACACAGGGGGGGCAACCTGAACTCCAGCATACATATAAAAACACACACACACACGCACGTACACATGCACGCACGCACGCACGCACGCACGCACGCACGCACGCACGCACGCACGCACACACACACACACACACACACGCACACACGCACACACACACACACATACACACACACACACACACACACACACACACACACACACTATTATCCTCCTTTTTAATTTTTGTAATCGAAAGCACGAGTGTTGAGTTTAAATGATAGACAAATATTGTCAATTCAAATATGCAATTCTTTGTCATGTGATCATGTGACAGGGAGGCTGTTTGCAAATTTTGAACTTGAAACAGATCAAAGTTGGGATTTTTGACAGTGTTCTGAAGACGTAAAATAGACGAAAACAGCTCTGGAAGTTAACGCATTTGCTCCCAAAAATGTATAAATACGTTCTGTTGTAAACGTTGTAAGTGACCCAAAGACGTTTTTATACGTTTTCTATGCTAGAGCATACAAAAGGCTTTGATGCAGTCTCTCAACTGCAAAGAACGGTTGAAGAAATGGTAGTTATTACACAAACGGCCAGCAGGTGGCAGCAGTGCAAAAGAGATCAACCAGGGCGATGTTTAAAAAAAAAAGCTAATTTACTTACATTTCTAAATAGATTTGTGAATAATGATGACACTTAGCTATATTCTAATGCTAATTGCTGCAAAACGGAAACAGACACATATATACTATACTTTTTTTTCCTGATGAAAGAATCTTTCTTTTGGTAGGTTCCATGTTTTTATAGTAATAGAACACAATATTCAATGGGCCTTGCAAAATCAGTCAAAATACAGTAAGACAGCTGGGAGCGAAGGGGATTGCGTCAGAGGAAATGGCTGGGAGTGAACGAGTTAAGTATGATCCATTGTCATATTTCCAAAATTCCACACCTTAATTGTGTCCCCCAATTCAACATAGCATTCCCAATGTTGATATTTTTATTCGAAACCCAAACTAGTCAGACATCCTTGTGGAAAGGATTGTGTTCCGAGGGTTCTTCACTGTAATCACTTAAGAATCCGTCATCTTTGTTTTGTAGTGTCATCATCGGAAACAACAGCTGCCAATCGTTAACACTCACTTCGCGAGAGAAGAGACGTGTGAGCGTGTAGCCTATTTACCCAATGAGAGTAATTATCCCTGCTTACACACACCATCTCTGCTAACTGATGTGATAAGCACCTTTATACTTTCATCTTCTTTTGGTTCCCTTTTTTAATTGCCTGAACTCGCTTTGAGACCTGCCTGCGCCTTCTCATAATGCAAAGACTTGGCCGGCTGTAAATTACAGAATGTTGTGTTGGCCCCGGCGTACCGTTTGTGTGTGTGTATGTGTGTGTTTGGGTGTGTGCAGGGGCGGGGGCAGCGATGCATGCCTTTTGAACAGCAGGTGGTAATTGAAAGAAAACAAGGGCTGATTAGGGAAGCGTCTGGCAACTCATGATCCAAACAGCAAGCCGCAGAGGAGCCCAAACACAAGAGCCCTGGAATAAAGTGGTCATCATCTAATTAACAGAACACATTTTAATTACAGAGTAAACCAAGCCGTGCACTGTGTCAATTTAACTGATGTGCTAAGTACCAGTTTACAATATGAGACAGACAAATAATTGGAATCTAATTACATGCAGGTCTATTGCACAGCAGAGCCTGCAGCCCATCTTAATAAACACATTTTTACATCAAACTGTGAAAAGCAAACACTGCAGGACTGCTAATTGCCACACCACAATGTTGGGACTTGGCCAGTGTTCGCTGCGAGAATGATTGGAGGAGACTGCGTTTCTATTTGAATTGTGTAAATAGGGATATGCAGTATTATTGGAAATGTGCTTTTTAATTGCTTATATAGGCAGGGGAGCGCCTAAGCGGTGCGCCGGTGCGCCTGAGCATTGGAAATTGCATATTGCGTTGCAGTTCAAGTCTGCCACCACACTTTTGAGCTCCCGAATAGGTCAGGCCTGCCTCAATTCAAAGTCAAGCAAGCTACAACAATTGCTTTCAAGGGCCAACTTAGTAGCATGATATGCATGTACAGTCTACTTTTATTTTGAAGTTGACATTAGCGGCTCGTAGGGATGTAACGTAACGATAATTTAAAACTGCCACAATATCGTCGTTATCATGTCACAATATTAAAAGCAGCATATCTGTTCAAAAAGCTTCCATTTGTGCAGATCTAGCACCCTCGGGTGGCTAGTTTTTTTGTGCAGTTTAATTTTCACAAGACATGTTTTGGCCCTTCTATGTTTACATTTCCACGCTAATTGTCAGATGAAGGGGAACGTAATATGCTTGTGAAGCGGGTCAGCTGCTTTTCCATCAACAAGCCCAGGATCTTTGAGTCCTGGTTAAAGGAAGTTCTTGGTTGTAAAAGTTCTGCAGGGAATTTTTAATTAAGTTTCTTAGAGTTCTGGGCAATTCATTCAAATGAGTTTGATGAGCCCAGACGATGTATAACCCCCCCCCCCCCCCACCCCAATTTGACCAACCAGTCAGTTTTGGTCAGTGCAGCCCACCCCCTCAACGTTCCAGCCTGGCTCAGCAAGACCCTGCTGCTGAGATAGTACTCGGATGCCCACTGGGGAATTTAATTACCCCAGAAATTGTTGTTGGTGGAAAAACGCGCAAATTTTATTTTACCAAGGTAAATTGAAAAGTTTGAAAACTCAATGTGTGTGTGTATTAGCAAGTAAGTGCCTCAATATTAAGTGTTATTAGAGATTGAAGGTTGTTTATACGCATTGCTGTTTTGTACAAAAGCACAATATTGTGCTTTTTTTTTTTGTATGAGCTCTTTTTTTTTTACAATATTGGGACCTTTTTTTTATATCGTCAACCTCACCACAACATCCTGATAATGACCGTATTGTGATGTTGGGATATTGTTACATCCCTAGCGACTGATTGCATAGTAGCTCATGAACAGCTAGCTTGATGTGGCTAACTAACGGCTACATTCGCCGTGAGATGGTGGCCGAACAGTTCACAAGAGGGCCACCGGTGAGAAAGTTGCTGCGATGTGTCGTTGTGACCAGATTTTCAAAATTAAAAACCGGGACACTACAATATCACAAAAAATCAGATATACAATAAATTCTCACCAGGAATGATTTAGAACAAATTAAATTGCTAGTCAATCTGGTGACTGGTGGTGGTGTCGTAAGTCTATAAATTTATCCATGAGGTCAGTGGGTTGGAAAAAAATGAGCATCAAACAACATCTAGTGCTAATTTGAGAAGCAGGGCCACATTTTTATGTACACGCCTGTGTGTAGACCTTTTCATCATGACGTCACATGCTTCCGGCTAACAGTACTGCTAATAAACAAATTCCTGTCATTTGAACAGGGCAGAGTGCTTGAGAAAACGGGAAATGGCTTAAATGATGCATCTATGTGTGTTGTCATTCAAAAAGAAGAATGTTACGGACTCTGGTCTTTGTCATGAAAACAACATGGACATACAATAGTGCTGAATGCTCTGTGACAGAGCCCCTACAGCAAGGTTGCTTGGGATTTTATATTGTTTCCATTAAATCTTCTTGCTCAAAAGCCTCAATTAATCATCCCTTGACATTTATGTTCCAGCTGTAAGCTAAGCAAGAAACAATTTATGTCACCTAAAGCTTTTTAACAAATCAATGCAGGTATTTGTAATTGCTTGTTTCACAAGATTAAAAGTGCTTAGGCTTGATCTTTGCCTCCTGTTTAGTGGCCAGCGTGACCTGCGCCTCGGTCGTAAAAAACGCGAGTCTTGGTCATCAGCATTAGCGCTCACCAAAACGAACATGCGGTTATTCCTGCACTTTTTATGCCATGATAATTTACAACGTATCAAATGCAACTACGTCAATTGCTATTGGGGAAAGACAGTATAACTGTCTCTTTTTAATTATGATATAATGTAATGTTGAGGCAGAGATTGTGAGTCTTGATGACAAACACAAGTCGGTGTTAAATTATTCCGGAGATAAAAATAATGGGAAACTTAAATCAAAGTGATATTTTTGCCTTCCTGTAACTACTGGTGCATTGGTGACTTTAAAACGTTAAAGAAAAGCTTTCACCTGTCGACCTGCATTCAACTGCATGAGATACAACAGATGCATGTTGGTGCAGATCAAGGTTACTTATAGTTGGGCCCCAAATTGGGCCATGGGTTAATTTTTTTTACTAGGGTCCCGTATGTCACAGTGAGATTTTAGCAGGCACACATTTGTTGGAATGAATTCATGCTTGTTGTACTTTGCCCCTGGCAGTTCATTTGACAGATAAAGATCAATCACCCTGACAGGACTATTTCAAACAAAAAAACTTTTTTCCCAACTGGCAGGTTAACGAGTTCATCTCCACCTGTTGAGTAGAAGCCAAACTGGTTCAGTGTTTATACTTTCTAGACCTGGTTTCCCTAACCCTGTATACTGTATATCGCTTTTCAGGAGACCCCAAAAAGTATGGTTTGGTCAACCATTAACAATACATCATCAAAGAGAGTGAGCCATTTTCAATACTTCAGACTGGTCAATACTTTGTAAATAAATAAATAAATAAATAAATAAATAAATAACACTCACACGTGTAGACTAACCAACAATATAGATTTTTGAAAAAACACAAAAAATTACCCAATTGTGACTTATGCCGTTTTGGCCCAACGCCAGCACTATATTTTCCATGAAAAAGTGGGGGAAATGTGAATTTAAAAAATCTAGAAAAAAATGGAAAACACCCAAAATATACATTTGTAAAAAAGGGGGAGGGGGGGGATCCATGAGTATACGTATCTGCATGTGCCAAACGACAAACATGCAAGAGTCGACTAGTTATAAATTGTAATAACACCATTCACCAGTAGATGGCAGACATGGCAAAGTTGCGCTTCCTCTGCGTCGTATACTGTGCTATAGGCCTACTACAATGTGCGCAGGCCTGCCTACATTTTTTTGCGGATTATGAATAATTAAAATAGTACCTCAATGAAAATAAATATTTTCCGTGAATTGGTTTTTGTGTGTGTGGGGAAAATATACAAAATGAGGTCTTGTAGTTCATGTCGATTTACTGTTTGGTACTTTTGTACTATCCTTGATTGGTTTGCTTTTCAAACCCTTTGTTGTTGGTTTAGTGGATCTTTTATATATGCATTGAGAGACGTATTATTAAAAAGGAAAAATAATAAGAGCATGTATTCTGAACATATTTAAAATCCTATTTGGTCCCCAAGTAGCAAAATATTGTTGCTCCCTCTAACATATAAATTGCCCATCCCTGGTCTATTCAATACTGTACAGTAAGTTAGTGTCCAGTGGGCCATAAGTGAAAGCTTGGTGCAGACAAATATATAAAGCAAGAAGACAAACTTAACAACCAGCATTTTATTGCATGTTTAGAATGCTCATGTCAGTAGTTGGCACTGACTACAACAGAGTGGTCTGCATCAATTCGACACGGAATGAGGAGGTGACACACTCATGGAAGAGAGGAGCAAAAATATCACTCTATTATAAAAAAAAAAGAAACTACATCGTTCATCCTTCAATAAATAAAAGAAAAGAAAGACGAGCTGCTGAAAGATGAGAACGCGGCCTCTCCAAGCTAAGCCCCCCACCCACCCACCATCTGCATAAAAGTGCATGGTCAGAGAGGTTGAAATCCAAGGCAATTGCAATTGGCTGAATGGTTGACGGCCGATGCAACGATGGCTTCTTAGAGGTGATGCAACAAGAAAAGCGGAGTTTGTAATCTTTCACCTCTGCCCACATACAATGAAACCGATTTTAAATGAGAAAAAAAAAAGGCTGATGAGGAGGGCAACTCTGATGCACCACTGATCATTTTCCTTTCAAAATAAAACAAAGAAGACAGTATTTAACAATAGTCTTTACATCTTTTACATCTTGGCACTGCATATTTGTCATTTTCCTATTAACTCCATATAAAATATCATTAGCTTGATACACCCTTATATTATTACGGACCACTTCATAAGGTCCTTCTTTGCGAGCCAGGACTTTGTCATGCAACACATCTCCATCTTAAAGAGGAAGTACATCTGTGTGGTCTTCGCTCGCGCAGTCATGTTTCACAGATGGCCACAGAAGGCAGTGGTTGCACCATTTAAAGGAAGTATCAAAAACACAAAAAGGGGAAAAAGTCTGTACAAAAATTCTCGAGTCAATGAAAACAGAAAAAATTCTGCTCCTATATTACAGTTGAAAATCCAAAATTAGGGGACGGATCCCACCCAGCCAGCTCCCACCTGCTCCCCACATCTGCCTTGGTGACTTTCTATTTTTTGAAAGCAAGAATTACTAAGTTGAATACATGTGCAGCACAGCTTGATATCCCAACACATACATCAGTTTTTCCTCACTGTTGATACAATTTGTGATAAAGCAAGAGCACAAATGTCTCTTTTGAGAGCATTGATGGGAAAGATGAAATTGTAACTGACTCATACCAACAAACCTAATTTAGAACCCTTAAACTCGTCCTTTTGCTTGAAGAAATTTTCCCGATGATTTTGACCATCTTGTTTCAACGGGTTGTTGGTAAGATGAGAGAAGTGGATACAATTTTGATTTCAATGAATCATTTCTGTTGATTTATTTTCTAATGCTGTCGTCATTAGAAATGTCAAGCTGCACATGCTTGGAATGTTCTAGTTGACAAGTGTTTTTCCTTTTTCAATAGCATACAAGCTAGGCTGAGACTGAAGCTTGGTGGGCAAGTCTGACCCTGTTCTCACGATCTCGTCAGACTGTTACTGACCCCTCCCACTGACATTGGGATGCCTCATTTGGAGATCTCTTGCTTTTTTTGGGGGGTAATGAAGATTAAACATATAATTGCCACAAAGTACCTTGTACCCAGCTTAATAGTTAACAGGAGTGCTTTTTTTTTATATGTATAAAAAGTCACACAGAAACAAAACAATCATAAAGTCATTGTCAATGTTGGGGTACATTGGAAACCAGTCAGGATGAAAAAACATCTCAAAACAGGCATACAGACATTCAAAATGATAGACATGTATAGGGAATACATAAACAAAATGTAGGCTCATGTGGTCCCTTTCCATATTGGTCTCAGCAAAGATTTTTTTCATTTTATTTTTTTATTTGCGCTCCATTCCCTACAATACTTTATTTTCATGACTACATTTAGCTCTTCTGCTCACTTACAAAGACAAAAAGTTTTCCTAATTTGGTCGGAATGGATGGTCAGAGCCTCCCGTTGATTTTTTGGTCACTGCAGTTGCCCTTTTTGTGACGCCTCATTTGGTTCGCTTAATTTCCATCTCCCAGCTCGATCGCAGCAGACAGACCGATGGGAGAGAAAACTGGAGGCGGGGCCTTATTTGGCCCGATCAGCTCGCTGCATGGTTGTTGATTTTGTTGTACTGCATCTCTTTGGTCGTGACAGAACACAAGTTTAGCACTCAACTAATCCCCCAAAAGCCAAATAAAACAATTCATAATGAGAATAAATAAACAATTAAAAGTGGTTGGGATAAGTCCGTGTATGTAAAGTGTGTCACCACTGAAATGTTTGTTTTCCAGTACATCTTCAGACCTTTCTATCCGGCAAAGTTCATACCAAAGTCTTGGACCATTTCCCAAGCATTTCATCTGCTGTGAAATGATCAACGCTCAGGTCAAACTAGTCATGTGATGATACCGAACAAAACTAAATGGAATGCTAGTTGATCTTCAAGCTGGACTGAAGGAAATAAGAGTGGCGAAATCCACACATCTGATCAACAATGGCAGCTATGCTCAGGAATTACTCTAAATTATTATCTCGCTGGTGCACACCTGACATTTTCATTTTTCCTCACTGAACCGCTCGCTGCTTGTAAATGATCAGAAATTGTGTTGCAGCTCAACGTGCTCGACCGTGAGAGGCGGTTTTAAAGTGTAATTGTCATAAGGATAAATCAGAACCTGTATAATTTCTCTGTCATTTATTCACATCTTAAATGAAACTTTATTGATGCATGGAGGGCGCCTCCATCATAGGAATGCTGCATCACTGGTGGATTTCATGAAAGGGGGGGGGGGGGGGGGGATGTGGTGGTGGATAGTTAGGCTTCATGTTTTTTTTTGGGGGGGGGGGGGTGTAGAGGAAATGACAGAAAAATGATACACCGTGTCAGACATTCTGCTTCTTGCGTGTGTGTGTTTCTTTTAACATTAGAGAAAATCATAAACATTCGTCATCGAGTGCACAACACACACATACACACAATCTCCACAGCATGGACATGAGGTCAGATGAGTTTAAAGAGTAGACACAAAAAAAAAAGACATCAATAACAGCAATGGCTGATGGAAGGACATTGTTTTGATAATCTATAACTGTCCCACAACCGAGAAAAAAACTAAGCAAAAAACAAACAAAAAAAAACAAAAACCAAAAACACCCCTCTCACAGTAGATGGACTCATTGCGATGCAAAGTATTGAAGGCAGTGAAAGCACATCCCCGTAAATGACACGTCAGTCATTTGCTCTCTGTCAATATGTCCTCAGACAGGCATGATGTGGGAAGAGGGCAAATAGTGGGAGGGGAGGGGCTCCGGATGCAACCCTGTCACAGTCCGCCCGCCGTCCTGGCTGCGTGACGAGGGTCTCGCTCCCCTTCTGGTCTCTCATCTGTGAGGCGAGCTTGTCGCCACGTACCACACTCATCCGTCCGTCGCATAGTAGAAATCAAAGTTGTTTTGACTTCAATCAAAAGTCAAAAGAGATCGGGATGTTTCGTGTGTTGCGATGTGTTTGTATGGCACTACTCAAAAGATACTCGGCGACCTTGGCCGTCAGCGTCTGAGACCGCTGTTCATGTTGTGTCTCAAACTTCACAGCATGTCGTCGTGGCCCCGCTCGTCGTCGTAATCTCTGTGGTGGTCAAAATCGGGACTGTGATTGACAGTCGTTACCAGGGAGAGAGGTCCGTCGTGGTCCTCGGCGTCCAGTGGTTCCTCCTTGACGCTGATGTGATGCCTGGAACAGCAAATCAGTCAGCGTTACATTTTCAGTTTTCAATCAAATATGCAGTAACACTGTCAGTGGTTCTGTGGTTCAGTGGCAGAATGGCTTGAGTGCGGGTTCAATCCCAGACCAGTGCAACTATAGTGGGGTTTCCATCCAACTATTTTTATTCGAATTTTCAGGAATTGCAAAAAAAGAAACTGAATGGAAGAGCCTGAAATTCGAAAAAAAAAAAAAGGCCCAAAATTCACATAAACGTTTTTACGCTTGGAGGGGGTGGATTTTGAAGTGTATCAAAAAAAGGAAAATGCGCATTTTGGCTATGGAAAAAGCTTTTGCGAATAAGCGACTACAAGACCGATGTTAGGTTGGCTGTGGTTGTGGAAGGCAGAGCAAGGAGGCCAAGTAAAAGTACAAAAAAAAAAGAAAGGTTTTATTATTCAAACAAAAACAAGGTGGTGCAAAACATGCCGACAAGAAACAACAAAAACAACAAAGTCCTAAATCGAAGCAAACTCAAATGGCATGACGAGGAATTGGCAAGACATGGGGGGGGAAACGACAAAACGTGGAAATGACATTGGACCAACAAAGACTCAAACCAAAAAAGGAGACTTAGGCCATACGGAAGCAAAGCCGGCTTCGTTCCTCAAACAAATTTCAAGACTTGCGTGTATCCAAAGAAGATGCTGAGGACGTTTAACAGCTGTAATGTATGTGCTAAGTCTGGAGTGGCGCTGTAGCGCAGCCACAGGGGTTTAAAGGAAAGCGTAGAAGAAGAATCAGCAAAGAAGACGAACAATTTTTTCCCCTAACTTTATTGCAATCTACAGAACAAACATGACTTTGCATGTATCGAAACAACATGAAAAAAGACAAACACAGGAGAAGTGACAATGGCGGGTGTTTCAAGTACAACACCGCTTGTTAAACGTAAAATATTTTGCTGCAAAAGCATAAGCAAGCTAAACGCAAAACAACTACGACACGGCTATCCGCCATTGTTGTTAACAGACTGACAGTTCGCAACAGTCACGCGAGAATTGCCGCATTCGTCATCAATCTGCCACAATGCGTCGTCATCGTGCTGCGACCATTAGGTCATCACTGGAGGAGTATCCTGCATATGGCGTACGGACGCGCATTTTGAAATCTTTCCACTCTGGCCCGGTTTCAAAAGTGATCGGTCTCAAGCTCCGAAATCGCGCCATCGTGTGGACGAACTGCTTAAACAGTAAAAAACGTACTTGTGAGGATACATTGAAACTGGCTTTCGTGTGGACGGGGCCTAAATACACATCAACTAATTACACAACAAGGGACACCTGGACAGGACACAAGTAGCTAAGATACTGAACCGCCAGTTGTTCCTAATGCCGTGTCATCAGTAATCAAAATGTAAAGTGCTTTGAGGGCCTTGTAAGGAGGAAACTTGCTATGTAAATTAAGTCCCATTTACCGGAGTTAAATTGAATTTGAGTTGTATTTTTAACACTGACACAAGTGTAACACTACTCAGTGTTTACCAGTGTAGATTTTTCACTTTTCAGTGCTGGAGTAACACTGGTTAAGTGTGAAAAAAGTAACACTTTGAAGTGTCAGATTTACACTCATTGGTTTAGACAAAGGTTATTTTAGTTAACAAAAACTAATGAAAAAACTAAAGCTAAAAAAACACACACTTGGTTAATGAAAAAAGAAAAGAAAATGCTTTTAAAAAAACGAAAACTAACTGAAACTACATTTTATGTTTACAAAACTAACAAGAATTATAGCGAAAATGTCCTTCGTTTTAGCCATGGGTAATAATTTAAAACATGAGCCTTTGGGGATTATTTTAAAGATGTTTGAAAGTGTGTCACACAGAAGTGTTGTCATCTAGTAGCAGCCAATAGAAAAGCACTTTCAGATGACATCGCTGCACGGCAACAATTTTGCGCGCTTGACTTTTGGCTCCAATGGCTCGCCTACTTGTTCATTTAACTCAGCCGAAATGCAACTGTGTTACTTTTTTCATTTTACCATAGTGTTTTTTAAATATTACACACAATACACACAAAAACAAAAAAAACAACTTGAAAACTAATACTGAAACTAAGAGAGGTGGGCATCGTCTTTGACTGGAATTGATGATTGATGGAAGTGCCCACCTTTTCTTGTGTTCTTCAGCACTTTCAGCGAATGCTTGATAATGCAAAGCCTCACAAAAATACACGGATTGAGAAGGACCATGTGTACTCACCGCGATCGACAGAAGTGATCCTGCTTCACTCTTTGCTCAGTCTGTGCATTTTTTCAGGGCTTCGCATTATCAAACATTCGCTGAAAGTGGTTGAAGCACACGCCAAAAGGTGGGCACTTCTATCAATCATCAAGGCCAGTCAATGATAATGCCCACCTTTGGAAACTAATTAAAGCTAAACTAAAATCAAGCATTTTTTTTTTAAATAACTTAACTAATAAAAAACTAACAGAATCACCTTGAAAACTCATGAAAACTAACTACATTTAAAAAATACAAAACTCAAAACTAAATAAAAAACAACAAAAATGAAAATTCCAAAACTATAATAACCCTGGTGTGGACACATATAAACACTTTTGTAGTGTTATATTTAACACTCTCAGTGTAAATCTAACACGGGCGATTTTTCTGTGTGGAACAGCGGAGGGGTTCGAAAATGTGAATATACCTTTCACATTGACTGTAAAGAAGCAAACGGGAACAATAACAAATGTCTGGCATCATTGGGGACCCCACTGGAGCCAATGATAATTCCGGCTTTCTTTTGAGGTATTCCAATGCGGGCACGGCTCCATGCTTTTTATTTTCATGGCAACTGAGAAAAAGGTATTCACTTACAATTGATAAATGAGGAAGATTAACCGCGAGAGAATGGACTGCGCGGAGTGAGCGGGCTGCTGTTGTCAGCCTTCTGGTGGCGGCGGATCAGCCGTGCGCCGTGTGTTCCCCCTTCCTGCTCGTTAACATGCACAACCTGCGAGACGGGTCTCCAGAGGATGACCCCGAGCCGGCTTCTATCATTAATCAACTTCAAGCAAACACGGCGCTCAGACACCACCGCGCGCGCTTTAAACCCCGCAATTAATGCATATTTTCAAGCAAGTGTCAATAAGGGAAGAAAAGCGCTGGCAGGGAAGGCGTGCGAAGAGAGCAGCGGCGCAACTCTGTGATAAGAAACGCGGCCCTTCTGAGAATAATAACGCTGTCACTTGTAAACAAGGCAAAAACATGAGCACCCCCTCCAGCTCACAGTCTGGGCAAAAGAGCCACTAAAGAGATGAGATGTGCCAAATTTCTCATTACACAAACAGAGCAGGAATAAAGCGCAAGGGGAGATGGTGAGCTGTGGCAGAAAGCAGGAAAAAAACATTAGGAGCAGCTGCGGGGGGAACTCGCCGCGCTAACCTGCGGTGCCAGGTTGCTGTTGAGGAGGCGCGGCGGCGTCACCGCCCAGCACCGGGCTCAATTACCCACACTGACAGGGGGGACTTGCCGGCACGTGCTTCTTTCCTCAAACCCACATTTGATCCAACCACACTTAGACAATCACACCGTATGCTAACGAGCTGACATATTTTGTTGCTAATGTAAAAAAAAAAGGGGGGAAAGTAAAGTCAGCTTTTCGATCATTTTCACATCAAAGTAACCCCACAAGTGCTGTTGCCCGAGGCGCGAGTCTGTGGCTGCGAGGCAGACATGAAATTGTTATTACTATGCTATTGAACAGCATGCTGATTCAACACTTTGCGAATAATTAGCCTTCTCTGCATACCTGGTGCTCATTTGGCCAGTTAAGAAAAATGCTCGGGTGATATTTCATTGCTTGGCCTACACATGAATTTAAATATCGGGACAAGCCATAACCATTATTAACACATACGTTTCGGTCATGGAACTTTTGTTGTTGTTCCTGTTTTTGCCATCAACTGGGATAATATAAATTGGTTAGAAGAAGGTTAGATAAGGCCAACATTTCCCCAGAAGTTTGTTAATAATAGATTTAACAATTCTGCTACTGGTCACTGAATGGTTTGGGCCCTGAATTTATTAAGGAAATCCTAACAGAATATAAACCCAATAGGGCCCTTAGGTGTTTGCAGCCATGGATCAATTAGTGGACTCAGATTTCAAAGCAAAAATGGTGAAGTCGCATATAGTTGTTACGCTGCACGCAAATCACAGATGTGAAATGAGCCCCAAGTATAAATGCTTTTAAATTCAGGTTAAATATTATATTTTGATTACAAACTTTTAAGCATTTCGCTGGTGTTGGGCCAAAACCTAAAAAGTTGGCAAAATTCATATTTCTTCAAAAATCTATGCTTTTGGTCACACGTACAAATTATTGACACATCTAAAGTGTTGAAAATGGCTTCCTCTCTTTGATGATGCAATGTTAATGGTTGAGCAATCATGCTGTTTTTGGGCTCCCCTGAAAAATAACCATTTTGGAGGTACAAGGCTTTGGCTTGACGCCAGCTATTATTTAAAATAAATTTTGTTATATGATCTTTTAGTAATTTCAGAAAGTAACTTTTTATTTTTGACTTATTTTTGTTTGTTTGTATTTTATTTATTTATTTATTGCTTTTCTTTGCCTTTGAATGCCTTCAGCTGTTTGTAAATGCTTTTCGGTGCACACACATGCATATGAAATGTGCTACATAAAGTTGCCTTTCCTATAATTAGCAAACAAATGAAAAAAAGCTACATATTTATATTTAGCAGACTCAGTTTGAGTACAATAGCTAATGCCAAAACAAAGTTTTATGCGTATCTGATAAAAAGCTAAAGAAAACTGCTTAAGCTGGTTTTGTCCTGGCACAAAGCATATACACTTAATTATTGGGGGAGGGGGGGCAGAGTGAGAGTGTTGAGCCTAAAGCGAGACGCAGAGGTGCAGAAGGGAGAAGCAGGCTGCCTTTAGGCCAGCACACCCATCCTGTCTCTGCCTTTCCTGTTCCACAGCCATGCTCACAGCTACAGTATGTTCGCAGTGATAAGGGATGGCACTTTCCTCTAGTTGGCCCTGAGCTTTGTTGCTACACTTTTCTTTTTTGTTTGCAGGCAAAATTTCGGGAGGCCATCCTCGAGTCTTCCCGCGGAGCACACGAGTGGTCTGCCCCCACATCTGGAAAGCATGCATTGCGCCATATTATTTTAAGCTTCAAACAACTTAGCAGACACTCCTACTCAACAAGTGAATTGGGAACTGCGGTTTGCAGGCCAACCGCAACTTTCCAACACAAGAGCTTTGAATCATGTTCTCCAGACTAATTTTGCTTTCGTGTTGTTTTTCTTTAGGCAGCTCCTCCACACTGTTTAATGTGCTGCAGCTCATGTTTCACTATGTCTGAGCCAACAGTGAACTCACTTGGCGCACTGTAATTTGGAAAGTGTTTACACAATTCTGAATTTTGTTCAGAAATAATCGTTTATAAACTGTTAAAATAACAGAGAGGGTCTGGACTTTTCTTCCTTGTTGGTCTTGTCAAAGGTGGAGTTTCCTTTTCTACTGGGAGGCCAGCCACAATATAGGCTATGATCCCACCCACAATGTGGTATCATTCCTACACTTGTTGTCCTATCAGACAAAAAGGGGTTCCATCCAAATGTTTTTGAAGCAAATTTAGTGAAAATGCGTAAAAACAACATGCGACTTATCCCCAATTCTGGTCGGTATTATTTAGCAAATATTGAGGAGGTGACTGAGCCATGAGATGAGAGTGTCCCTCTGCCACGAGACACTCGGCTGACTGTCAACAAAAGATTAGTGCTCATTTCTTTTATTAAAGACATATTTCAATTTCTTTGTCCCAAAAACATACCTTACTTTACCGTCCGCCTCCATTTTTATGACGACAGTATGTTCGTGTGATGTAGTATTCCTGTCATTGTTTATTCGAAAAACGTGTTTCCATAGCCAAATGATAAGCAAAAAGCTCCCAACTTTTCTTTTGTGAAATTTGGGATTTCCCCCCCAAAATGTTTAGTATTTCTAATCTGGTTTATTTTCAAAATCATTGAAAATTCAAATAAAAATACCACCCAGCTATTGCTTCTTTTTTTTCATTAGTATATGAGAGATGTTTCTGTTAGGGATGTTCGATACCACTCTTCTTTTTCTTTTTTTTAACCTGTATGGCGCTGTGAAGATGGACACGAAAGATCGTAATCTGTGGAAAAGACTGTCGGCTGCAGTGACCCCACGTGAAAGTGGGATCAGCTTGTAGTAGAAGAATAGTACTCAACTTTGAGAAGTCACTGAGACTGATACCAAATACCGATACCACTAGTCTATAAAATTCCCCCCCAAAACAATGACAGATAATTTTAAAGGATTACTTAAAACGGCATGAAACGTACAGTATATATGTAACGCCAAACGTATCATATTTACTACAAGACATTTTGAGCCCTCTATTTCATGAGTATAATATTTTTTCCCCATTAAAACCCTGACATATAAAATCGGACACATGCATTGCACGGATAATCCATTAGAGGACAGTATCACCCAGCTGATGGCTTTTCCAGCGACCTTGCAAGATCGGCCCAATTGAGAAAAAAGAGACACCTGTACTTATTAATAGTGGGAAATGTTCTATCTGATTTTTTGAAATATGAATATGTTTGATATGTCTGCTTATTATTACATTTTTGACAGTTATAAATGTACAAATTTAAAGCACTGTGACCAGATGTATCAAATATAACACAAATCAAAAGTCAATTGTGGAAGTGGATTAAAAAAAAAGTTTGTTCAAAAAGACCAATAAATACTCTATTTACAAAGAATCTGAACGTTCTCTCATATATTTCATGGTTCAGACTTTATAGGGTTAATGGCAATGTTCTATTTTTCAAATTTTTTGTTTCTTGTGTCCACAAGAGGGCGGTCGATACTGGTATCGAAACTTGCCCATCCCCAGTTTCTGTTCATATAGCCGGCATGAAATGGAAGACACAAAACGTTCCCCCCCTCAGTCTGTCAGGGAGATAGTATATGCCACTCACATAGCTGGCAGCGGCGAGCGTCCTGGGCTGCTGTCACTGCCGTTGCTGTTTCCATGGTCCATTGCTCCATTCATCTCTTCACGGATGGCGTTTGCCAAGGAGTTGAGGGTGGGACTTCCAATGGAAGCAGTTGTGTATAGAGGTATGTTGTTCTCTGCCATTGAAGCCTGAAATGCAGGCAGGCCCAAAGCATTAAATGGGGAACGGAAGAGACTTGTCAGCACATACTCAGTTGCCCATCACTCTTTTTTAGACAAATACATCCAGCCGTGACTTTAGGTGAATGGGAAAATCAAGTGCAGAGGGATGTTTTTTGTTTGCATTACTTCCCAGCGGTAGCTTCAGATTCTTATTTTCACCTGGAATGCAGCGGAGAGGGTCGCCCCGTAGCCCAAGCTTGTCTGAATATTCTTTACCAATGCTGGACTTCTGCAGAGAGAAAAATTGAATTACAGCCACTTGCTTACATCTCACCTCGCATGCTTTTTCTCAGCTACAGTATCATATTTGCTAACAAGAAATCAATGCACTTGGCATGAGCACAAAATACATTTACTGGTCTCGTAATGACAATATGAAGGCTTTACAGTATGACAAAGTATCTTTCAACACGCTCAAGTGCATTGGAAGCAAGAATAAGTTGAAGACAAAAGCATGATGGATCAATGCAACACTGAGGGGGGAGCATGCATGGGGGGGTGAGGGGGGTGTACAGGGCGTTCGGCTCTGGTGTTTGCAGGCGGAAGGGCTTACTGTACAAGCAGCTCGTCAAAGTTCTCATCAACAGCGTGTTTCCGAGGGCGGCCTCGCTGTATGTGCCGGCCGTGCTTAAACTCCTCCTCATCAACGGTCCAATAGGACCCAAACTCATCCTCTACTCTCACAAAGCACTTATGCAGGGAAAGGTTGGTGCGAATGGCACCCTGGGAAAACGAATCCGCGGGGGACAGCCAGATGCAGATGCAGTGTGTGACGAGACGGACGACGGACACACACACACACACACACACACACAAATAAACAAACACAGGGAGGAGGGGAGAGGGTGAGGGTCACAATGAAAATAAGCCAAAGCAATTGTGGGTTATGGGGCATCACCAAAAGCCTTCGGAGAGCATGTAAGGGAGGCACGCCAAAGCAAGCAGGGACTTTGGACAATATGGCACACAGACAATGAGATGGAACAGCAGCAGCCTCTTCCCATTAGTCAACTCAAAGGAGCAAACGTACCCACTGATCTTTTGAGGCCGTCTCTTTTGGAACTCTATTTCGTCCACTGTCCACACAGCCCCTTTTACGTTTTCTACCCGCACAAAACACTTGTGTAGACTAAGATTATGCCGGACTGCATTCTGCAGTTGTGTAAAAACAAAGAGAAACAAAGATTGTAATTAGAAGATTAGTGCCTAAATGATTACATTCATCAATGTCAATATCAAGACTGTCTTTCTGAAAGTCCCAGCAAAAGGGACATTAAACACATCTTTCACAGATCACAGTCAGATGGATTGTTGAAAGTAAAAAAGAAGAAGGAAGAAATTAACAAAAAAGTGCTTTATTAATATCGACATTTTGCACATTATTTACATACTAGAGTAATACTCCACATCCTTTATGTTTTCCTTTTCAGTGTTTTCAAATTGTTCTTATGTACTGCATTGCCCACCCCAACTTTTTTTCTTCACTATTCATTTTGTAATATTTAAAATGGCGTTTTTCACTAGAAATGAATGAAAATATGACCCATAAATATGTACCAGTGTCAGAAAGATAATTTTGTTATGGGACTGTAGCGTGAGAGTAGTGGAATACAGTATAGTGATCTTACAATAAATTAGGTCATTGGGAGACAGCGTGCGCGAGAGAAAGAAAGAGAATGAGAGAGCAAGAGAAAGAGAATGAGAGAGAGAGAGCGAAAACAAGAGAGAGAGGGGGAGAGAGAGAAAGAGAGTGAGAAAGAGAGGAGAGAGAGAAAAAGAAGGAGCATGAGAGAGCAAGAGAGAAAGAGGGAGAGAGAGAGAGAGAAAGAAAGAGAGAGAGAGAGAGAAAGAGAATGAGAGAGCAAGATCAAGAGAGAGGGTGAGAGATAGAGGGAGAGAGGGAGAGAGGGAAAGAGAGAGGGAGAGAGGGAGAGAGCGAAAGAGTGAGAGAGAGAAAGCGATAGAGAGAAAGAGAGAGAAAGGGAGGGAGAAAGAGAGAGAGAGAGAGCAAGAGAAAGAGAGGGAGAGAACAAGAGAGAATCGAGTGTTTAACTTGGATCCAGCGGCACGTGACGGGTCACCAAGGGTTTAGAAGAGGCTTTCGGCTCGTAATTTGCCTTTTCCATTCATATTTTTTATTTATTTATTTTTTGGTCATGTCTTCTTTTTAAATTGTTTGTTTTGTTTTGTCTCTGAGCTCATTTGTGGTATGGTGGAAAGTGGAGTGAAGCCACCCACCAACTAAACATCCCAACAAATTACATCGAGGTTATTTACAGTTCATTTAAACAGAATAAGGAGGTTATTAACATGCATCTTGCAAAAGATCATTTGTTTAAAACAATTATAATTCTTGGACACTATTTAATTGTCGGAAAATTGTATCATGTTGAATGAGGGAATGATAAAAAGAAACATTACCTTCCACGTAGCTGCATTGCGTCTGAAATATGCAAACATTCGTGTGAACCAGTTGTAGATTTCGTTTAGTGTTAGCTGCTTTTCTGGAGATTCGAGGATGGCCTGGATGAGGAACAGTGACAGAAACAAATATTTCAAAATGTTGCTTCCTTCACAAAGTGATAAATAAATTACAAGAAACGGGCAGGTTTTGCACGCACGTGTGTGTGTGTGTGCTCACAAAAAAGAAAGAAAAAAAAAGCAGACAACAGGACGGACTGTTTTTTGTAGGCAGGCTGCACTTTTCATTCAAATGGCAGATTTGAATACATTTTCTTTTGTGGCTGTACATGAAGGGCAGGCAAAAACATTTCTCAGGCAGATTACAGGGCAGCAATTATGGCCGGCTCAGATTAATTCCTGAGATCCTAGATTACTGGGACCAAGCAATAATTGACTGGCATCTTAAAACAGGTTCATCCCCACTGTTGTGTGAAATGAATTTGGTTATAATCACTGAAATGCTTAATCACATGAAATTTTCATCTGCATGTTTTTGAATCGCATATGCATGCAATCATTTGAGGATGGATAATCAGTTAAGTCTACATCCAATCAAATTGAACAAGAAACACAGAAATGAAAATGTTCCCTAAATAGCTGAATTGAAATTACTGGAGACATTAAGGCCCCAATTTTCTACAATAAGAGCCCAAATAGCGGGCGCTAAATTAAGATTGCACACGCTCTCAGTGGAACATGATTCAGATTGGGACCTTTTACAAATATTCCAAACAGCGGGTGTTAAATTGAGTGTTTCACTCACTTGAAGACATTTGACGTTGGCAACATGTAAAAAATGGCGGAGAGCACCGCAAGCACAAGTTTCAAGTGATGGGATTGGAAGTATCAGTGGAAGACAAACGAACATATTACTAAATTACAGAAAAAATATATAGATAATTACCTAGATAATTATGGTGAAAATGCATAAAAGTCAGGTTTTGTTTGATTTAATTTCTACAAAATCCTATTATGCGTGCTAAATGAATCTCTTTGTAATGTGCAAAATGAACTGCGGCAATTTAGTGCAATTGACAGACACCATCCTGGGTGCATCTAGTTAATCAGCTTCAGTTCCAATTGCATGACCAATCAATTTTTGCACCCATTTTGTGTAAACCTGAAGCAAATGAGGCCCTAAGTGGTTCCTGAACAGAGAATACTGCGCCACAAGTAGAACATTACCTGTCTTATTAATGAGGCGTATGTGAATGGTGGTCTAACATCTGCATTCATGTAAAATTCTTTGTTCTGAATGAGATCTGCAATGACAAAAAAAAGCAGCATACATTAAACACTGAGCTTGATTACACTTTTTTATTTATTTATGAAAACCTTTAAGCAAGGCAGTGCAATGCCATGTAAAAAACATGTTTGGGTACCTGGAGAGATGGGCATGTTGTATTTTTCAGAGTAACGCCGTCGCATGTGGCCCATGCTGTGGAGGTTGTTGGCCGTGATGACAGAGTGAGTCTGTGACAGGGGTGTGAGGGGCGCTGTGGGGGTGGTGGGGGTCTGGGGCAGGCTCAGAGGAGGAGAGGCTTCAGGAGGGATGGACTTCGACAATGTAATGTTGGACACCAAGTTAAGCTGCAGGAAACAGCCAGAAAACAAAAACAAATGAGCTCAGTTATTCCTTTGGTCAACACTTCCCTTGTTACCAACAAAGATGAACCCTACACAGTCAATTCTGTAGAGTAAATTTTACTCAACTGAGTCTATTTGGCGGCACTATAAATAGAGTAAAATTTACACTTGGAAGAGAGTAAAATAAAAAATAAAAGCCACTCAAGGGTTGAGGAACAAACCCACAACTTCAGGATAGGAGACAGCCAATCTACTTCCTGAGCCACACAGGTCCTACTCTGTATTGCTCATGTTAGCTGGAATCTTCATTAACTCTAAGACAAATCCCCCCGATGTTTTTGGTCTTTTGGATATAAGCAAACAGGAGGAGCGGCACAGCTCACTGGCAGTCTCCCAAGCTGAAGGTTGTGAGTTAGTTCCTGAAGCCTAAGGAAATATATGTAAACGAGTAAAAATTTTGTCAAAAGCTCTTCTTGCAAAAGTTACTTCAAATTTCTGAATTCTGCAAATTCTCTCGTACACACGGAAAAGAAAGAAAGAAGAAAAGAAGTGAAAAGAAAAAAACGGTTGGCAGCATTCTGACTTTATTCTCAGAATTCTTACTTTGAAGTGAGAATTCTGACTTTAATCTCAGAATTCTGACTTTTAAGTGAGAATTCCGACTTTATTCTCAGAATTCTGACTTTAAAGTAAGAATTCCGACTTTATTCTCAGTGCATGTGAGAATTCTGACTTTAATTTCAGAATTCTGCTTTAAAGTGAGAATTTGGACTCTGTGACATAAAGTCAGAATTCTGAGAATAAAGTCAGAATTCTAAGGCTTAAGTCAGAATTCTCACTTTAAAGTCAGAATTCTGAGAATAAAGTCTGAATCCCGACAACCTTTTTTTCCCTCTTCACTAGCCCTAATCCTCTTCCGTACGTACACACTAATAATATTTTTATATTTTTATATTTATTTCTCTGAATTTGTTTCTCTCTTCCAAGTATAAATTTCACTCTTAACTGAGTCTATTTAGTCCCAATCTAAATTGAGTAAAATTTACTCTACGGAATTTACTGTGTAAGCATTAAATGCTTGGAAAAGCTGACAGGAATATCACAACAGCACCCCCTTCTTCTAAGTACTCATCCAGCTCCACCTTCCTGTTTCGGCCTGTTAGTTTAATCTTTTGTATGTTTTGAAAACACCCCCATCTCATCCTTTCACTAGGACTGCACTGGAATGCTCACCGCAAATGAATGTGACTTGAAGTGTAAAGACAAATGCAGATGTCGAAGAGAGGAAGATTCCGGTGTGGCTGATTACACGGCAAAATGATATTATAAGATCTTAAAGCTGCTTATGGGGATAATCTGATGATGAACGGCTTCTGCTTTAGACTGACCACTATCATTTGACCCATGGAAGACGGCCCGGTAATATTAGTGAGTAGTCGTCTGAGGCCCGTGTCCATGGTGGGGATAAGTAATAATGGCTACAAGGTAAACTAATTACGGCAAGTGCTCAGAAGGTATAGCATAGCTTGAGGCAGCTGGGAGCCATGTGCCAGGCGTCCGTCCTGTAGCAGCAGTCAAGTGGAAAATTTGAGTCTGACCCTTGCTCCAGCTATTAATTGGCAGGAAAAATTATGACACATATACATTGGCCCTTAAAAATGAAATTAAACTTAAACCCTGTTTTATTTCGTGTTGATGGTTAGCCCAAAAACACAAGTTCAAGCAAAAGTGCAATGAGCGACAAATCTGCTATTTAATTGACAATAGAAATGCCAAAACAATATCATCCAACAATATTCGAATTTTGAACATTTAGAAAATGTACATTTAACCACCCTCACCAGCAGCAGCAAGAGAACAGCTACAGTATTGCGAATGATGAAGCAAATAAATCACACTTGCACAATGCTATCAATACCATGTTGACTTCTCTTCGTGAGGATTAGCCGGCTTTGTTTCTTTTTTCATCCATATTCCCCGGCCATAAACACAGAGAGGTTGCAACAATAGGCCAGACAGGCTGGTAATAGCCTGGCCTTTGTTTGCCTTACCATTTGGACTCACTCCAGCGTACAGACAAAATGAGACTTCAGACTGAAATTAATTAAATGGTAATTGGTGATCTAATTATACTGGCTTTGACTCGGCAAGCTGCTAAAGAAAATAAACAAAAAGTCCCTCCTCAATTATGTATGGCGTAAAAGGTCAGATTTCTGACAAGAATGCTTAGTGACACCGAGTGCAAGCGCACACGCACGTTGGTAATGCGACACATTTGTTTTTAAGCCCCTACCTCATCCATCTTGTGAGAATAAAATGAATCCTGTTCATTTGATGTTTTACATGCACGCTAGCTGTTAGCATTAATTATAACCAAATGCAAACCTACAATTTGCTGCTTTTCTACTAAAACTAAAACTATTATAACCATAGTAACAAGCAATTGCTGGGAAGTGTGTTTGCATTCATTCAGATTCGACTCAAGAGGTTTTCTGAGGGGGGGGGGGGGGGGGGGGGGCGCCATATCGCTAACGCATTGGGGTCACCTTCCATGACCTGTGTAAAACCACCCGCCACCCAGCCAAGCCAGACACACAGGTATGTATCGTACTTTATAGCACCTGATAGCAGATTAAAGTGGTTGACGTCACAACTTTTATGAAAGTCCATTAATTTGCATAAAAATCCTGGCCCCCCCGGAGAGCGTTCTCGTTGCTTTCTGACACAGCCATTCTCATGGACTCAAAAGAGAGACAAACTCAAGATGCTATCTGCAGCCTCCCTCAACCACTTTTCATATACAAATGTCCCGGTGTCATCAGCCCACTTTTTGCACTCTAATCTACACCATCACAGGGACAGCTTTAACAGACAGTCTTTAGATGAATAGGGCACGTTATGTTGACTGTTACTGTAGAGACATGTAGCCTCTGCACATCAATAGGCAACTGTAAATAAATGATCTAAGCCGCACAGTGTGATGACAGACAGGATTCCTGTGTGTGTGTGTGTGTGTGTGTGTGTGTGTGTGTGTGTGGCACTCCAATACGATGATTTTTGGCTCTTGCTGTGATAAAAGAACTGTCATTCAGTCAAAAACATGACAGAAAGCCCATCCCCTTAAAATGCCACATGTTAAGCACTCCATAGAATAAGGATGACACTTTATGGTATGCTATATATATATATATATATATATATATATATATATATATATATATATATATATATATACACACAACATTAATCACAAAATTTACATCTGTTCTAAATGTACAATAAAATGTTTGTATTTTGTTTTCATACTCTTGTTAACATAAAAGTGGAAAAAAATGTTAAAGTAATAGAAATAAGGCTGCATCTTCTAGTCATAGATACAGTAATTTCATAATAATTCATAAAATTGAGTTAAAATTAAAAAGATGTACTGTAAAAAACAAGTGTGATATTGATGTGTGTTGAGGTCATTCTGCATCTTTCTTTTCATATTAAAAACTATCTAATTTTTAACTTGAACTTGTGAAATTCTGCACATTTTAAAATTCGTCAAATACAACTTGACCCTTAGTTGCCACAAATATATACATTATTATTAAATGTATTACTGCAAAATTTTGACGTGGACGTGTCTGCTGCGTTGCGACTGGTATTACCCCAGTACAGGCTTTCCAAAAATGAAACGGTCATTATTCGTGTGTTAAAAAAATTAGTGGCGTTGAAGAAACTTTAAATTAACTCAAAATGAACACACTAATTTTGACACCCCTAATATATTAGTGCTGTAAAAGTAAAAAAACCTAATTGATTAATCACAAAAAATTATTGCATCAATCATGTATTAATGCAAATTAATCACACTATTAATTTTGACCACAGATGATCTTTCAGCTTGACAGCAGATTATTACATTAACGGTAGCACATATTGTGTTTAAGGAATAAACATAACTACATGCATTAAAGTAAAGCATTTAATAAATGTTTGCGTATAACATTCAGAATATTTGTTCATGTCAAAATATGGGGGTCATTTTTTCCCCATTTAAATTATGCAAGTAATTAACTGATTAAAAAGAGGAGGATGAGAGTGCGTAGGGGATCAAAAAAATGTTGAAGACATCCTCATTACATAAAATGCAGAAAGAATGAATACATAAAAGGTGGTCTTCTAAATTTTTTTGATAAAAAGCCTGTTTAATTAAGTTATTAATCATGATTAATCAAAATTCACTAAATCACTAACAAAACAAAGGTTTGAAAATTATTTTTTTTTATTTATTATTTATTTTATATTATTGTATTTTTTTTAATCATTTATTATTTAATTTATTTGTTCATAAATCTATTTTAGTTCCAAATTCAATTTCAAATGGATTTTTAACCGTTTGAATTAATTGTCATGTACAGGACACCATGTATTTAACACCATACACGCTTCTTAAGATCTCCAATAATGGCTGTGATATGGATGTCTATTATTTGGCTTTAGTAAACAATAACAATAACGACAACAATAATCTCACGGGCAGCGCTTCTATTCAGTTACGAGACGAAGCAGTGTGGCTGCACTTTATCTCTGACACCAAATTGAATCTTGGATGTCAGCAGATGTGCTCCTGACAATATATACTGCCTCCCCGGAGACAACAGCTGTTTTTATTTAGTAGATAAAATAAGAAGACAGAGGGACAGATTAATGGATACATGTGTGCCAATTAAGACAAACAAAGGAATGGGGGGTGGACAAGAGATGCATGATGGTCTGGCTCACCGGTTGCGGGGCGGCTTTGGGCTCTGTAGATTTGACATGAAGGTGTGTCATCATCGCTTGCAGACGTTCTTTGTCTTTCGCGAGCTGTAAAGGAGGACAGCACGTGATTTTTTTTCTCTTTCAGTACAGACGGAGCATCATCACATTGACAAATTTGTGTTATTTTTTCATTCTGGACAAAGTAACATCATTTGTTATGAAAACAAATTTTGAAACCTGATAAATAATATGGTCTTCAGTCTATGTCTTCCTATTGCAGCTTACATATACTGTACTGTTTTTTTCTAAGTGTCAATAACAAGCAAAAGAAGAAGTGTGTGTCTGATAAATCTATGTGAATACTTTAGAACCAGAATGGAAAAAAAAATACAAATCTTAAAAAAAACAAATGACAAAGCTTTAAAAAAAACTACAGTTACACTTGCATTCATAAATTACAAGGCACAGGCATCATGTAAACACAATCTGTACTTCTGGTAGGAATTTAAACAATTTATACGGTTTTTATTAGTACAGATTATTTATTGGAGATGTTCACTATTTTAACCTGTCATTGTCTAATAGATGCTAATTTAGTAATCCGATTAAATCCCCTCTAAAAAAGACAATGTGAGTGATGTCTTATCTTTATGTAGACATTTTATGGACATTTTTGTCTTGCAGAAAATCTAAACTAAAAAGACTGCTCACAACAGAAAAAAGTAATAAATTACAATCCAGATATTTTACAAAAGTAAATTAGCTTCTTTTGTCAATTACATGTTGTAATTCAATGCTGAGTTTCTATCACCTCTGTGTGAGAGATTTCCTATTTTATTGTTTAACAAAAGAGTTAGTCATAAATAACTTTTAAGCCCAGTAATATACAAAATGTAATTATGTTCTCTACTTAGCTCCAGGCTCTTCATATATCTTTTTCGAGCTGTCATGCATTCATAACACATTTTTAATGACTGCTTACTTGCAGATGTACACGTTTATGTCATTGGGCCTCTACGGGTGACCCTGTGGCTGATGTGAGATGGGAGGTGGTGGGGGGTGGGGACGGGCACGCAAAAGCATTGTCAGGAGAAGAAGACATAAATATTTGGTCCCAAACAAAAGCCCGGACAATACCTGCAGCTCCAGCTGTTGTACGACCTGCATTTGCACCCGACACTGGGCGGTGCTCCTGTCATCCAAAGCGTGCTCATTGTTAAGATGCCTGGAAAACAAAAAACAGAGGACACAAAAAATGTGTGTGTCACTTTCACTCGTTTGATGTCACAAACAGTCATGTGAAGTCCATTTTAATGAAGCAAGTGCAAGGTGCTGCAAATAACTGGAAAGAGAATACGAGAGAATAGCTGGAACAGCTCAAATATCCAGAGCCTGGAACAAGCAAATACCTTTTTAGCATATAAGGATGATAGTCAGTCTTATATAGCAGATAAGTGGAATGACTGAATTGAATTGAAATTTATTTGGACAGCAGCAATATCACCGCAAAATCGTGAGAAATACACGAACACACACACGCACGCACGCACGCACGCACGCACGCACGCACACACACACACACACACACACACACACACACACACACACACACACACATATATATATACATAAGACTTTTATAATGATGTAGTTGATCGAAAGGTTTAGGACTGAAGCTTAAAGCTTTTAAGTGCCCTAACCCAGCTCATGTTCTGAATTTCAAGAAAGAAAAATATAACATATTTTTGATTATACCATGTCAGCCAAGGGAAAATAAAAATAAAAATAAAAATAAAAATAAAAATAAAAATAAAAATAAAAATAAAAATAAAAATAAAAATAAAAATAAAAATAAAAATAAAAATAAAAATAAAAATAAATAAAAGTCTTTTAAATCCAAAAACAAAACATAACCGAAAATTACAAAAGCCACTGAAGCGTTGTACATTTTACACCAGATTAGCATTTGCATACACAACCGTGTTTTTTTCCATTATTTGTGTAATTAAAAAAACATTTTAAATATTTTCAATAAAACCCAGAAAAACAAAAGAAGCAAATGGAAGCTGTCACAATTTGACTTATGGATATAATTATATGTGATCATTTTGTAGGGGAAAATATATTCTCTTTGCCTCTACTTTTATAACTAATCTAAATAAGTAGCTCGGCTCCAGACAAGTTCTTTTTTTTTCTTTCCCAGTGATTCATATAAAATGGTGCAGATAAGGTTCACGAGTGAAGGAAATATGATTGGAGGAATTTTATCAGCCAGCGCATGAATTACTGTTTGAAAATGCTTATGCAGGGGCATTTCATTAATCATTTAATCATAATCCGAGCAGGATGTTTGAACTGATTTCACAAATACCCTTTCATTTCACTACTTCATTATGCTCACTAATGGATCCAATATATTATATATATCATAAATTATATCACATCTTCAGTGACCATGTAGGTCACTGTCAGCAGGCTTGTCTTGGAGCGCACACGTTGGCGCCGGCAGACGGGAGCGAGGTGTGGAAAGTGGCTGCATGGCTTTATAAATGTCGGTTACAGCAAATCAAAAATAGTGACGGCATTTAATGCAGCACATTTTTGTTTTTAATACCACTAATACACCGAATACTTACAATTAATTACCGGGTTGATGCAAAATATTAAACATTCTGATTTCTATGAGCTTTCTCTCAATTCACTTAAAATGAAGCTGGTAAACATTTGTGTCCACTAAAATTTTGAAAGAAGAAAATAATAGGTAAAGACGCTTCAACTTCAATTTAACTGGCATAGACTGAATTTTCAATGAAGGGCAGCCTACGTGCACGGTTTTGAAATTTCCCTGTTCATAGGCGACATATGCCCCGCTTCTTTTCATCCTTTGTTACATTCCACTTTATTTCTCCTAATGACATGGAGAGTCACAGTGCATAATTAATAGGAAATGAAATATTCAAATGGCCCTAATGCGGCCTTAAGAGAGAGAAGTGTCTGGACACGAGAGCAGCGGGGACGGCAAATTGACAATGAGAAAGACTATCAACGTTGGCATGTGTCACTTTTTGGATTTCAAATGGAGACACTTTTAAAAGCTCGGTAGCGGACTGACAGTGTTTTGTGTAAATGGAAACAATAAAACAAGTCACTCAAGTCATGCCTGCAATGCAATCGTTTTTGTAGGTTGAAGATCATTTTGGTTCCTTTGCAATTACTGACAAGAGAAATGAGACAGAGTGATCTTAAGATGTCCTTTTCCCAAGTTGACTGAATGCTCTCATCATTTACAATATTTTAGTTGTACGTATATTTTATATGTTATGGCAGTGGTTCTTAACCTTTTTTCAGTGATGTATCCCCTAACCAGCGCAAAACATTTCTGATGGGGGGGGAGGGGTCACTTAAAACAGTCCTGTGCCATTATTGTCTGATTTATTAAACTTTGGAACTTTTATGTGGTCTCTTGAACTATTTGGATAAAAAGATGCATCTAAAAGAAGAATGAATAAAAATAATACATTTTATTATAAATATAAATTTGTGCACTATAATAATAATTATTATTATTATTAGTATTTATTACAATTTATTTGTATCAGGAACAGTACATATTAATAAACATTTCAGTAAATATGCCAGAATTAGCCCAAATACAATTTTTCATCTGCAGTCCCAAGGTAGATCAAAACATAAAGTGTGATCTTTTGGGATACTAACGCTCTGTTCTCAAAAATAAATAATTCACTGAATTTTAAATAAAGTTTTTAAAGTGATTGACAGGTGATTCTAGGTGGCATAAGGCAGGTTCGGTCGAACCATTCTGGAACGGGGGAAATCGTGGGTTTTTAGGGCACTGAAAATGAATAGCCTACTGAATATTAAATTCATTTTCTGAACTTATATTTTCCTGAAATATTTACATATACTTTTGAAATCTATTTTAAAATCTCGCGTACCCCCTGGAGTACCATCACGTACCCCCATTTGAGAACCACTGTGTTATGGGATTCTAATGTTTTGCTCTTGGATTGAGACGGTGTGTTTTGGGGCTTGCAGACAGTGCAGCACTAGAGGGCACTGCAGTGTTTCACTGGCTCTGACCTCTGGCAGGACAACGTCCGTCCTCGACTGCCCAAAAAGAAAAAAGAAAAAAAAAAGCCCACCAAGCTCTTAACACACACCTCTGTGTGTTGAGCACAAAAACAGGAACGGGGATTTGCTGCTTTGTGTTTATCAAGATAGCACACGTAGGCATGTCATGTTTTCTTTCAACAGAATAAATACACACACAGTTTAAAACAACATTTCAGACCCATGTTAGTTGTTGCTGTTGGCATGTGGAGCTGAAATCTGCTTGACGTTCGAGTCCTCCTCACCTTTCTTTCTGTCTGCCTAGCGGTGTGTGTCCTGCTGACTCAACACTCACACACTGATACGTCTTCATGTAAAGTTTCAACAATTCCATCCATAGGAGACATTTTCGTGCACGGAATGCATTTTTTGTTATTATTTTTATTCCTTTCAGAGGCCTACAGTATCAGTTGCTCGGCTTCATGTGGAAGCGCTTAAGGGTTTGAGAGTTAACACCTTGGTGAGCTGCTCGCACACTGGCCTGCTGGTAGACAAAGGCGGCTTTGTGGAGACTCTCCCCAAATGTTTTCTTAACATGTTCCAAGCAGTTTGAGCAGGCAACTAAAGTAAACAAGATGTTGCCATGATAAAAACACTTGTAAAAACAAAGCAGAGTGCACTTACAGACATTGTCAGGGAGAGTTCTACTGTGTGCCCAGGATTTTATTCCCTTCGCTTGTGTAAACAAAGGGCGAGGCAATGTCAGAATACAATAAAGAGAGAACGATTTCAAGGCCCCCCCCAAACCAAAGCCAATATATATGCCTTTGTTTGGGTGTGTTTGGCTATAATACACATTTTAACAAAATGTGTTTATTACAATTACATAAATTTTTTCCCCTCTGTACTGTATAATACAGTCTCCCGATTAGCTGCTATCCCATTATCAGAGTGAATAATATAAATGAATAAAAATACCAATACAATGTAAATGCTTTTCAACCCAGTTTAAAAACTAAGCTATTTTTCCATACCTACAATTAAGGTCTTAATTTAAAATCATGTTTTTCAAAATCTTGTTATTGCACCCTAAACTCATTTTAGTAAGCTGTTTTTCATTTCTTTACTTTGCTTTTGAATATCTAAGTATGTTTGTAATTACTCTTAAATGCTGTGCTAAATTACAGTCGGTCAAGCATATTGAGTTGCTTTGTGTATGAAATACACAATGAATTTGTATTTTTACAACACCTAAATAACATTTCTAAACAGTAGGGCCTGACCGATTATAATTGGACAATTATTGGCCTTCAAACATTGGCCAAAACAATCGGCCAATTGGGTCAGATGGCAAATAATTTTTCACCTCAAAAACCAAAGTTTCCAATGCTGTGAAAGTACCCTGAATGCACCATTTTCCTTGTGTAGCGTTAGCAACTAGCAAGTGTGTAGCTTGTGTTATTCTGGTTATTCTGTTGTCCCCCAAGCGTCCTTTAAGCTGCTTCATGACACCTCAGTTGGAGTTAACTGTAAAACTAAACACACGTCGTTAAGAATTTTACGGCATCTATTGTATATTTAAATACAAAACATACTTCATTTTTAAAACATCGCTAGCCTAGCGCTAATGCTAAAAGTGAAATGCACATGAACAGTCAGTATTTGTTTTTACTGTTTTTTCAGTTGCTATTATTTCAGTTCATTCTATTCTTATTTCACTTTCTTATCATTTTATTTTGCCATTGTCCTTTGAAGTTATATTTAAAGTTGATATTTAAATTTATTTTCTCAAAATTCAAGGATGCAAACATCCAAGGATTTTTTTCATGTCATGAAATACAATCCCAAGATTTGTGAAAATAAGACAAGATAAAAATATATAAAATAAAAGGTTAATGCTTTACAGCAGTTGTAGTAAGAGTAAGAATGTTTTATTATTGACACATGAATCTATACAATACCGTCATGAAATGTGTTGATAAGGTCATGCTATGGACTGGTCATTCAAAGCAGAAAATCTTAATAGCAAAAGTTTGTACGTAAGTGACACCCATTGAAAAGGAATTGGGGGGTGGTTAATTTTATGCATTATATATATTTTTAAATAATCGGCAGATTAATCTGTAATCTGTATTTTATTCTGTCAAAAATTGGTATCGGCCTAAAAAAATGCATATCGGTCTAGCCCTACTAAAGAAAGTGAACATTTTTCATTTCTTATTAAGCGCTCAATACCCACCCTCGATTTGGGATCTTTTTCATGGGATTTTACAGCACATGAAAATACAAAGCTATATTTTTGTTTTTTCAAACCGCACCGCACACTTTGTATTTATTAGCAAACAATCTTGTGTCACGAAACACTTCAAAGGCAAGCTGCACCACGAGTGGATTTATGCAAACGATCAAAAGAGGATTCAAAATATTGACAAAGCATCAAAGTTCCAGTCATCTCTCAGGCTGGCCCGCATGACACCTTTTGCCCTGCGTCTGTTGGGGAAAGTGTGCGAGTGCTTGTTTTTGGATAATGGAATTGTGTCATATCTTGTTTAACGTGAGACTAATCCGGGGTGACAGTGAGCCATTGATCTGCTGCCACAAGGCAGATGTTTTCATCCTCTCCGTAACCATGGCGCTGTTATGAGCTGGATTAACACGAGCGCACTGCACACCAGGTTGATAAGCAAACCTGAGGTCTCAGGCAGGGAATCGTGATGTAAAACAACAATGGCCTGCGCCTGGCTGAACAAGCTCTAATCTGTTCCCGAGTTGTAATTTCAAAGCAGGTGTTTCTGTCTAAGATAAAGCGCTACAAGCACGCATGGTTAAATACCTGGCTAAAGAACACAGCGATGGCGTGGTCAACAATTAAATGCAGAAAAACTGTGGAACCTTAAAAGAAGAAATGTAAGGAGCGAAATAAAGCACCAGGCAAGGAAGGCAGTCAAAGACAAACAACAAATCCCCGTGGTCCAATGACAAGGACAAACATGCAGTGCGCCCAAAGTGTGGCCCGCTACGGATAAACATCCTACGGTTGTTTGTTTGGGAAAAATGCTGCCATCACCATGGGAACTGCACTTATCACAGGAATTAGAGGCCCATGGCGTCCTCCAAGGGAGACTCGGGCTCGCTACCCTTGTCAAGAGAGGACTGTCCCAGGCAGCCACTCAGGAATAACAACTAGCTTTTGTTGCAGTGCGTTTGTGTGGATGGTGTCACAAAACGTGTCATCGAGACAAAGCGAGGACACGCACTTGGAAATGGAGGAGGATGCCTTTGACTTACTTCAAGAATGAATGGAAGTCATCGAACACCGCTTCGCAACCGGGCCACTTGCAAACGCCGTGACCATAGAGAGGATGGCTGTGGGGGTGGCAGTGTTCTATTGTGGATCTGAAGGAGAAAATTCAGAGGGAAATATGCAACTTCACTTTTTTGTTGATCAAACATGTCATTATTGGCATTGTTGTAAGCAGGTGATATGCTCACGTCTAGCACTTGAAAACGAACTGAAACTACACTTTACATGTACAAAACTAACAGTCAGTTAATTTAATAAATGAGTCTTTGATCGGGAGTTGTAGTGCTTTAATTGTGTGTCGCCTAGAAGCGACATTATCTAGCGGCAGCCAATAGAAAAGCGCCGCCAGATGACGTCGCTCCTCAGCAAGGATTAAGAACTTTTATGTTGATTATGGCTCGGATGGTTTCCTTGCTGTTATCACTTGATTCAGTCCAAAACGTGACGCTAGGTAACAAGTGTGCTCCTTTTTTGGTTCATATATGAAGACAAAAATATAGCCATTCATCCATCCATCCATCCATCCATCCATCCATCCATCCATCCATCCATCCATCCATCCATTATCTGAACATTTATAAAAAAATATCATAACCAGTTCAACCGGATTTAATACTTGTCAAAGGATTGTGTTGCATCTCACTGCAGAAGTTGTATTATGCACATTATTTTTATTATTTTATTTTAGTTAACGGAAATTAACAAAAAAAATAAAACTAAAATTAAAAAAATATATATTTTGTTAATGAAATAAAATAAGAACAAAAATTATTTAAAAAAAACAAAACTATAATTATAGCAAAAATGTCTTTCAATTTAGTCTTTGGTAATTAATTTAATGGATGAGTCTTTGGGGTTGATTTTAAATGTGATTTCAAGTATATTTATTTCAATATTAACCGGAATAAGTATATTTGAAAGTGTGTCACACAGAAGTGATGTCATCTAGCAGCAGCCAATAGAAAAGCACTTTCAGATGATGTCGCTCCGAATTTTGCGTGCTTGACTGACTCGACTCAGCTGCTTTTTCATTTAATTCAGCCAAAATGAAATGCTAGGTAAGAAATGCGTTACTTTTTTTTATTTTACCACGTTATTTATTAAATATTGCACACAAGTAATATAAATTTTTTAGAACGCAAACTAATACTAATTAATATATACTATACGATACATACTAATACTAACTAAAACTACACTAACACTAAGCATTTTTTAAATAACTAAAACTAATAACAACTAACAGAACTGCACTGAAAACTAATTAAAACTACATCTAAAAAAAAAAAAAAAACTCAAAACAAACTAAAAACGAACTAAAATGAAAATTCCAAAACAACAATAACCCTGATTATGCATTGCACATAATGTGCTTCAGTGTTTGTGTACTGTTATGCAGTAGTTGTATTTGATTTGTGGATGGTTGTTTTTAAATAATTTTCATAATAACTTTTTTTACTACACAAAATACACAATGTTTTGAAAAAAGAAAACAAACTAAAACTAATACTAAAATTAATAAAAGATAAACTAAAATGAAGCATAAAAAAAAACACTAATAAAAAAAAAAAACGCTCTGAAAAGTTATTAAGACTAACTGAATAAAAAATAAAAAACTCAAAACATAATAAAAGCTAACTATACACGCTAAAGTATTACATCCAGTGTAGTTAACAAATCTTCTGAGTTATTTTTTAGAGTAACATGCATAATATAGTGTCACAATTTTTTTCTTTCATTCCAATAAACAAAAAACAAAGTACAGCTGTTTGCAGATACTGTGAACAATATAAAAAAAAAAAAATCAAATCCAACTGAAAAAAGAGATTTAAAATTTGTTTATGTACGCACAAAGTGAAGAAGAGGATTCCTTGGCTTTTTGTGTTCTGCATCATGTCAATCTGAATATGCCACAATGCAAAAAGCGACAGATACTTTTCCGATCGAGCGCAAACTGTAAACATTCCCACCTGGTACCAATTGACTATCTGGTACTCGCCAATCCAAGTCACCAGGGGCTGACAGGCAACCACAAGCAGCAAGCAACACAATAGAAGGGACATCTATGAAAAAGTAACTTTACAACATCTTCCATATGTCAAGAGGTGTAGAAGGAATGTTAGCTCCAGTGGGGAGGCTAGCATGAAAACAAGACATATGGAAACAAGCACTATGCAAGCCACACCACTTCCAGCTACAACAGCCTGGGGGACTGTCCTATATCGCTGCCACCTGTGCTTCTTCTTTCCCAATTGTGCACACTGCTGCTAATTCTCACCGAGTCTGACGCTTTCAAAGACATCCGGCCATGCGCTAATATTGTGCTGTAACTACTAACACCATTTACTATTTATAAAAGTATGCATCTATAGTGAATACACTTGTCATTATAACACTAGTTTTCTATTTCGCCCACACATTAATTGTGTATTTAAAGGGGAAGTCAACCGAAAAATGGCTGTTGTGGAATATGAATTAATTAGCAAAATTAGCAAATTCCAGCCGTTTTTATCCGTTTCAGGGGGCGGCCATTTTGCCACTTGCTTTTAACTTAGCTCAGCTTGCGGACGTTACATGACTAAACTTAGAAAACTGGTGAGTTGTGATTGGTCATTACCTGAGCGCTGAGCAACTGTGATGTCATTTCAAGTCGACAGCATGAGGCAAAATGGTTGCCGCATGAGATGGATAAAAAACGGGTGGAATGTGCTGCTTTCTTCATATTTTATTCCAGATAAGAATCTTTAACATAGCTGGAGCATGTTTGTATTGATCCTGTCTATTATTAATATTTGTATATTTTTTGTTGATGATGACTATATTTCAGGTTGGGAAGATTCATCATTGTGGTTAGAAGGGGTTTTCCCCTGTCTAAGTCACGTTATTGTTTTGTTCAATTTTGAGTCATACATTCAGATGATGATCTTTGCTCAGTTGAGTATATTGAGCGTTAACCTTAAAAATGTGTGGTTAGGTGACGTTACTATGGTTTTAATTTAAATAGATGTTTTAATTATTTGCGAGCGAGCACCCTTTTTGGTTAATTGTATATAAATATAGACATTACGCCTCATCAAAACACATTGAACAGCAAAAATTAAAATCAGGGTCTTGAATGGTGGAGACGATCCCAAAAAAGCTTTGCTGGGCTGGATACTAGGGCTGGGTTTAAAAAATCAAATAATTGATATTAAAACGATTTTCCTTTTCGAACCCAATATCAATTCATAAAACCATGAATCGATTATTTAAATATCTATTTTTCCCATAAATTAATGTTACAGGTTTTTTTTTTTTTTTACTGTTCATATGAATTTAAAAGTATTTTCTTACATTAATGAAAGATCTGACTTATTGCACTTTAAGACAATTCAGAATATTTGAAGTTTATATTTACAGTTATTAAATTTGAATTATGAAAATATTTTCATCTCATCCTTGCTGATGTCAATGTTTGTGTAACACTGCAATAATTATAACGTGTTACTTGAATTAATAAACTAAATCATTTGCCCAGTTATGGCCTCAGCAAAATTGACTTTGGAACTTAATATTTGTGGAGTTGTTATCATGTGCTTGACATTTAAAAATAATTGATGTTCCATAAATAATCGATTTCAGATTGAACTGAAATGAATTGAATGGAATCCTGAAAAATCGAAATCGAATCGAACTGCACTCTTGTGAATCGAAATCGAATCGATTGAAGAAACTAGAATCGATACCCAGCCCTACTGGACACACGTGTGTAAGTGGAGCAACGCCGCTTACATCCCATTCTGCAAGTAGTCGGAGGTCAAGGCAAGCTCGCTGCTGCGTATGCCGCAGCAGTAGCTAGCTGAAGCTAAACACATTGCGGAGTCACTTTTAAGTTAGTAATCACTGCGTCCATGGTGGTGAATAAACTACACTTCTGACATGTATTGTCCTCACAAAGGTATGATGACAAAAGAAGGAGAAGCCATGCTAATTGCTAGTACACTTCATAGATGTCTGGCTGGAACCACATGCAATAGCAGGCAAATAAGTGTCTGCACTCTAGAGAGACAATTAGACAAAAAATCACAGAAAATATGTCAGCCGGGAGGAGTGGTCGATTAGTTTAAACGTATATTAATAGATTATAAAATATTCATAATATCAGAATTGTTATTTGGTTGTTTTCACAACACAGTTCTGAGTTTTGATTTTGACTTTTAAGGTCTGCACAATATATTCTCAAAATTACATAACAATAGACCTTATCTTTAAAAAAAAACAAAAACGTATTTTTATATATATATATATATATATACAATATATATGTTTTAATTTAGCTTGCTAAAAAGACCATATAAGACACTCAGAAATACTTAAAACGTATTTGCGGTTAAAATTGCCCCATTTTGGAGACAACAAAATACAGTTTGTTACTGCGCACAATGTGAATTTAATGAAAAATGGGTGATTATATATAGTTATTATATTGTATTTTTGTTTGATAAAACCTTTTTTCCGGTCCCAGAAATTAACCAGCAAAGCATGCACGTCAAAATTAGAAAGTTTCTCCTTAAATGAAATGATTAATTAGCTAAACTGCTCTGCAAAAAAACAAAAACAAAAAACACTTGCAAGTGTATTATAAGGAATTTGTGTCAGATATTTATCAGAGTCATGTCATTTAAATAAACAAATCAGCTAATAAAAATGATCAGCCTCACCAGGATATTTAAATCAGTGCATCGCAAACACTGACACAGGTTGAATGAGTTGAGAGTGAGCCATTTTATGTGGGATGCTGTTCAGAGTCTGTTTGCGGAGAATTCTTCAAGACAACTCAGCATTAGCACGTGCCGCGGCTTTGGTGTGTCAAGACGGCAGTGATTGAATTTCTCCTCCTTCCTTAAGACGGAAGTGCAAAGCCGATGAGTGATTCCTGTGGATGCACTTAAGGTTTTAGTTGCAGGCGTCGTCGTGCCTGGCCAGATTTTATATGACACATGAAACTAACTACATGGTACTTAGGGCCCGCTGTAAACCAATCTGAAGCCGGGCGGGAAAACAGGTCCATCAGAAGAGAGGCGTGTTTCTGTAGCCTGACAAAAGGACTTGCAAAACCACATCAATTAAAAGTTCATTTAGTTCAGCATTGGCAAGATGAGTGGATGCACTCTGTTTACTACTCCCGGGCCAGTTTCTTAAGACAGATTTTTCAAATACTTATGTCTATATATTAGGCAAGCATTTTCTCAAAGATGCTCTATGAACTTTTTCAAATCTGATCAAATTGAGCTGTTGTCGTTTAGTAGTATTTTCGTAGCTCATTCAAACCCCAAAACGTGTTTTAATATTTTGTCATGCACTCCCAAAAACATGTTTATACGTCTTTTATGTTTATTTTTTTTAATGGTAGAGCATACAGAAGGCTTTGATGCAACTTCTGACATGAAGAGGTTGCTTAAAGCAATGGTTGTTATTAAAAAAATGGCCAGCAGGTGGCAGCAGAGTATAAGAGATCAGCCAGGGCCATGTTGCAACAAGCTCTTTTTGCCAGTATTTTCAACAGGTTTGTGAATAATGATGAAACTCAGCTATATTCAAATGCTAATTGCTGCAAAACGGAAAAAGATAGAAATTTACTTTTTTTTTCCTTATTAAAGAAGAGACTCTAATCTTTATTTTAATTGGTTCCATGTTTTCATAGCAATAGAACATAATATTCTGTGGACCTTGCAAAATCAGTCAAAATGCAGAAAAACAGCCGGGAGCGGAGGGGGTTGCTTCAGTGAAAATGGCTGGGAGTGAATGAGTTAATTAAATCACAATTATGCTAATTTGCTTATTTTGTATTGTATATGCCATCCACGATACCTTTCAGTCAAAGAGAGTCACCTGTTTCTGACAGATGTAAGATACTATGACAACATTGCTAGTCTGAGAATATTCCATCTGAGAATTCTGTCCTCACCTAAGCTTTCGTACTAAACTGCTGCTGACATCTTCTTTAATCTCTGACAGTCAGCGCTTGCCAGCTCACATGCTACGTCTTCTTCCATGATCCGTGGGGCCTGTGTTTTTTCTGCCACTGACGCTCACCTTGTTTGCTCACTTGTGACCATGTGTGATGGAGTGAGTGAGTTAATATCAGCCCCTACACATTGCTTCAACAACACAGGCGCACGTGCACACAAACACACACACACACTCGATGAAACACTGGAAGGACGTGGATCTGATTATTCTCTACAGTATAAAAACTTGTGGTTGGGCTGGGGGAATGTAAACTGAAAATCCAAACTTGAAAAGACAGCTGCTTTAAAAAAAGAAATAAAAACCACTCCCTACAAGCAGCCTGTCCCACTTACAGATATGCTGCTTCTCACCTCCAAAGTGTTAAATATGTTGTTGTTTTTTTCGACATGGTTTTCTTAATGACGCATTGGTTTTGATCAGTCAGTCAGATGTTATGAAGTGAGCTCATGGTGCCTGGAGGCTTCTCGCGAGCAGTTCAAAGATCAGGAGTTGGTGCAAGAAAACAAGCAAATGTGTAAGATGCCAAATTACTTCTTTCCTTACGGCAGAAACACGTGGATGATCTCATTTGAATGGGAAAATATGTTAACACTAACTTTTTTCAGTTTATAGCAGCTTGTTTTTGAGACCAAAACAATCTGGTTAATCAGGTTGATACCAAAACGAAAGAACAGTGTGTGTTTCACCTTTAAAGACATTGTTAATGTGTTGTAATGTTGTCAAGTAAAGGCAATTTGAATGACAGAAAGGCAGGCTTGACCCCCTCATTAACACTACTGAAATATTAAATGAAATATAAATTAATTAAAAACACTGCAATGCCTGTGGGGACATTGGAATTTGTGGAGACCACGGAATATGTGACTTAATGAGAAAAATGTAAGAAAGTACATTAGATGACATCGCCGACATTGCCAATGTGTCCTCACTGATGAGGACTCACTGTGAGATATACATTCACCGACCACACGGTCACGTAAAGATTAGATCAAACAATCAGTATTTGTAAATTGAATAGATGATGTATGTACATTGGACAAATACATTAGGCACATACATACGTACGCACGTAAATTCTAATAGGACAATATCAAAGATTTCTACTTTTACACATGATACAAGAGGTTGTCCGAATGTATTGCCTAAGGGAGTCAAAATGAGTGTGTTCATTTTGAGTTAATTTAAAGTTCCTTTAATGGCACACATTTTTTTTTATGCGTGATTAATGACTGCCCCTTACTTGGAAAGCCTGTACTGGGGGAATTCCAGTCGCAATGCAGCAGACACATCCACGTCAAAATTTAGCAGTAAAAAATGTAATAATAATAATGCATATATTTGTGGAGACTGGGGCCAAGTTGTATATGACAATTTAAAAAATGTGCAGAATTTCACAAGTCACTTCATATTAAAGATTAGATAGCTCTTAATATGAAAAAAAATGCACTGAGCTGTCACCAACGTCTTACAAATGCATTTGTGCCATCTAGTGGCAGATAATGACCTCAACACAAATCAATATCACACTCGTTTTTCACAGTACAATACATCTTTTTAATCTTAACTCAATTTTATGAATTATTATGAAATTATTCCATCAATGACTGAAAGATACAGCCAAACTATATTAGTTTAATTTTTTTCCCACTTTTATGCTTACAATTGAAGTCATGTGATTAATTACTATTACAAATTTGAATCGCCTGTCACCCCTAATATTGCCCCATGTAACAAAAACACTAAAAACAACTTAGTATGATGCACTGCAGTCGTACACTAATACAAGCAAAGTCAATTAATATCTTTCTGATTATGTCAGTCAAAATCAAACGTTTCCACCAGCTCTTGGTAAATGTATGCAAATAATTTTCCTAAAGGCAGACAAAAAAGGTAGAGGCTTACACTTCTCGCTTGTGACTCATGTACTGCCCATTGTGGGGGGTATGCTGGTTGTGGAGAGGGTTCTTTGGCGGTGCCGGGGAGGACAGATCGAGGCCCCGATGGCCGTTGTGCTCCTCCTTCACATGAGCGTTTGTTACCTCCTTCCAGAGCTGTTGCAGCTCTGCAGGAATCATGCCTGGAACAAACAAATTGGATCATAAAATCAATTAGCAGCTAATCCAACTCTCGTCTTCGCTATTTAATTAAATCATTTGTCTGTAAACAAAACCGCGTATTAATTAGAATCTCAAGCAAGTACTTCCAACCCCCTCCTCAATTCTCCTGTCATCTGGATAATGTTTGTGTACACAAATCCCTTGTACTCACGCAAATTTCATGCCCAGAGTAAAATAATTAACATTCAGACAAGGCATGAAATCTGAATAATGGCCATCATCTTGTGTCGTGCGCACACAACAATAAGTTTACAGCAGCGACACTAGAACCCCCCCCCCCCCCCCGCTGCCTCTTTGAGAAACAGGACCCTGGGGTAATATTCTCAAAAGCGCATTAATGTGCAAAATACTTAAAGCTCTGCACCGCCTCCAATTGACACAGAAGACTTAAACCTAATTTAACAAGTCAAGCACACTGCAGCTAGCCCAGCTCTTTGAAAAAATAAATCCCTTGAAGACAGATGACATTGTTGGTGTGTTGACAACACATCTGCAGTGTGTGTGCGTGCGTGTGTGTTCTGCATGGGCTTGACAGCAAACCTGAAACCTGGGGGGTCAGAAGTTTGGGTAAGAAGGTATAATCCAGTTTTTGAGTATTTTTTTTGGTACTGTTTTTGTGGCCATCTATAGCATTTTGTCACCTACTTAACTTTTTCATTTGAGGCCCACATACAGAAAAATTGAAGGATGCAAGGGCCACTTTGAAATTGTTTGACGTTAATTTATTCAATACACTGAAATCAATCAATCAAGCAATGATATATGTTCTTATAGTTTCTCCCTAATTTTATTTGAAAACTGCTACATAAAAGCTTTTTGTTTAAGGTGAGAAGGCAAATAGTTGAATATTTTTCAAGATTTTGTGGTGGCTTCAGCCCTATATCCCACTAAACTAGATCCACTACTGCATTGAACAGCCACCAATTCTTTGCATATCTAAAAAAGCTCTGCAGGAGTAGTGGCGCCTATTATCTTGACAGCCTCCTTTCTCACTCTACCCAACTCAACCATTTTTATTATTATAATTTTTTTAACTACCCATGCGGTTCATGTCAAATGTAATTTTCAGTATATGCCACACGCTGCTGCAAAATGGATGGTGGGCTGCAAATGGCCCCCAGGCCGTAGTTTTGACACCCCTGGCCTAAGTCATGTTTTGACTTTAATATTTCCTCATGATTCTGGCCACCTCTGCTAAAATCGGCTAAATCCTTAGTTGAATAGGACCATCCAATTCTACGCCTGAAATTAAATTATTAATAATTATTAGGGGTAACAAAATTAATTTAAATTAATTTAATTTAAAGTTCCTTTAACGCCACCATTTTTTTTAATGCACGATTAATGACCGCCCCTTACTTGGAAAGCCTGTACTGGGGGAATTCTAGTCGCAAGGCAGCAGTCACATCCACGCCAAAATTTAGCAGTAATACAATTAATAATAATGCATATATTTTTGGAGATTGGGGTCAAGTTGTATTTTACATAATTTCACAAGTTACTTAATGTTAAATATTAGATAGCTCTTTAATATGAATAAAATGCATTGAACTGTCACCAATGTCTTACAAATGAAATTATGCCATCTAGTGGCAGATAATAACCACAACACAAATCAATATCAAACTCGTTTTTTACAGGTCAGTACCTCTTTTTAATTTTAACACAATTTTATGAATTACAGTGTTCCCTCGCAATAACGCGGTTCACTTTTTGCGGCCTCAATGTTTCTCCAATTTTTTTGGGGTGCAATTTTGCATGCATTTTTTTTTTTGGAGTAATGAACCTATTTCCTAAAATTCATGGTTTGAACATTGAGAATTTTTAACAAGAGAAATGTGAGAAAATGTAAATGCCTCAATGAGAAAGGTGTATAAACTGTGTGGTGAGGGGTTTTAGAGCCTTAAAACATTTATAATAAATGTAAAACATAAAGCTAACTACTTCACGGATTTCATTTACTGCGAGTATTTTTTGGGAACCTAACCCCACCAGAAAACGGGGAAACACTGTTTTATGAAATTACTGTATCAATGTCTAGAAGAAGCAGCCATATTTCTATTAGTTTAATAATTTTTTCCACTTTCTATTAAAAATTTTAATTGCTTGACACTCGTAATAATTATATTATATAATCAGTATTTGGTTCATTTTTTTTGTGTTTTTTGGAGAAAAATAAATGACTTAGGGAGGTGACAAATTTGGTTACTGCACTAACGTCATTTTAAACCAAACCTCCTGTGTGTTTGAACTCTGTGGCCTTTTGTGCAGCCAATTTAAAAAAGAAAAAGAAAAAAAGAAAAAAAAAAAGAAAAGAAAAATGTAGATGTGATAAAATGTATAGTATAGTGAAGTAATCCACATGTTTAAAGCATAGTGAAAGAAGTCCTTGCTGATGTGGTGTGCGTCAAAAAAAAAAAAAGCGCCACTCACTTAACATTACAATTAATTAAAGCTATTCTGAAAATGAGCAGTGTTAAATGAAAGATGATTTGCACATGCTTATCTACTTGAGTTTATAGTCTCCAAATCCCCCTCCCCGTTTCTCATCACCAGCTCTATAGATATCACAAGTGCTCCTTTCAAGCACCAAATTGTAATGTATTGTATGCAAAATGCTTCGTCTTAATTTATTCCTGTTGTGGAAAATAAATGTGAGGTGAAGATCTCAGTCCGATCAGCAAAAATATTTTTAATTTGATAAGCTACTAAAGATTTTAATTATGCTGGTAATGGAGAACATTGGCCTAATGAGGCGGAGGACTCCAGAGAGACGCAAGGGCTAAGAAGTGTGAAATGAGTCTGATAGGATTGCTCTAAATTCACACTAGATCGTTTGCATATCAAAGAGCAGGAAATGATTGCAGGACATATCAATAACCTTTCCACGTTCCAAGGAGTGTCTTTCCTCATTCAAATATTTCCACGCGCTCGCTCGCTCTTATTCTGCTTGCATGTGTTTTCCCTTATTTTCTTCAACGCCTTGCTGACTTCTAATCGAAGTGCACGGCCATGACAGGCAAAACATGCTTAATATTGCACCCTGTGTTTAGCATGCAAATCCCCTGCTTGCTGATTTACAATTACATTACTAAATGTTCCATTGAGCTTTTCATGTTATAAAAGAGACATTGAGGCAAAAGTTCTTTTTTGATATTCTTTTTGAGAAGGTCACTGTTGATGGCTGTGTCTGCACTTAGACAGCAGGAACAATCATTTTCCCCCCACTTGGTGCCCGGTGACAGTGGGCAATGTATTTTTAGCCGATGTGCTTGACAGGGCGGCCCACACTGGCTCAATTACCAAGTAGTCCTGGTGACCCCCGACACGACTGTTTACTCAGATGAAAGCGCAATGGAACGAGTAGGCTGATGAGAGAAGTAACAGAGTGGGACAAAGGTGTCTCGTTTTGGTTTTAGTCTCTCACCATTTTGATTGGAGCCTTTAGTCTATGCGCCATATTTTCGTGTTCAGCGCAAATGTGGCGGAAAAAGCGTCTAACTGCGGATACAAGTTGATGGAACGCAGCCAACTCCTGGCCAATTGAAGCGGCTCCCCATGTTCCCATTAAAAACAGGGCGGTGGATGTGCACACAGTGCTTGACAATGCGGAAGCAGCAATTGATTCAAAGGTGTCCATGCATGAGATTGGTGTGCGCAAAATGTGTTTATACAGTTAAACTGTAAGATTTCCCCTTGCGAATGATGTAGTTGGCCATGTGACGTGGGCAAATGGACACCACCTTACACCCCTGGATTCTGCATCTATGTCTGACCATCCCCCTCCCTCCCTTCAAGTTGTGACGTGCGATCAGAGGGGTACAATTAAAATATTAACTGATTCAAACCCAAAAACGTATAAATAAATTGTTTAATACTTTGTCCTTCACTCTCAAAAACATATTCATACGTTTTTTTTTATGCTAGAGCATACAGAAATCTTTGACGCAGCTTCTGACCTGACCAAAAAATGACCAGCAGGGTGCAGCAGAGTATAAGAGACCAGACAGGGCCATGTTGCAACAAGCTCTTTTTCCCAGTGTTTTAAACAGGTTTGTTAATAATGTTGAAACGTAGCTATATTGTAATGCTAATAGCTGAAAAAGATACAAATATACTACTTTCCGTGATGAAAGAAGAGACTGTAATCTTTCTTTTGGTAGGTTCCATGTTTTTATATCAATAGAACACAAGATTCTGTGGGCCTTGCAAAATCTGTCAAAATCCAGTAAAACAGCCGGGAGCGAAGGGGGATGCTTCAGTCAAAATGGCTGGTAGTGAATCAGTTAAGGTAATAATGATAATATACATATAAAAAATTATAATCCCATGCTGTTGTCATATTGAAATACATGTCCGCGGCGCACCAAATCCGTATGCATGTGCCTCGATCAAATCCACCCAAATTGCATTACACCTGCGCCACTACTCAGACATGCTTTTTGCAAGTCTAAAATCTCATCTACTTTTTGTCACCAAATTGCGAGATGTCCCAGGGGTGCGGAAGCCACATCCATCAGAATGCCACAAATACGTTAAACTAGACTTGCCCCGGCACAAAAATGAAGATGCGCACTTTTTTTGCGCCAAGCACACAGGCACCAATTTACAAAAATAGGCTTCTAAAATTTCAGCTCTGGCTCATGATTTCACATAAATGACAAAAAAATGTCATGACACAAATTTCTTCACGAACATTATTTTTCACGTTTGAACAATCGAGTTGCTTTTGCAGATGTCTCCATCTGATTACAGTGCGACATAATGACATTGATCCGTCAAATCCGCTTTCTTGGTCCGGCAGTTTGTCCGCCTTTCCGATGCGGGATTGGTTTATCTTTCCTCTTTCCATTTTTCAACACAACTCTTGCACTCATTACAATGGCAAAATACAGACAAGAATGTAAAAAATGTATGTTGTTGGGACACTTGATTGATCACCGGCTTCGCAACTCAATTTCACCCCGGCAGGTAGCTCTGGCACAGAGATGGGCCGGCACTTCAACCTCTTCCTGTCCTTGTCCCCCTGTACCCAGGTGACCATGTTCAAGCGAGCAGAAAGTTGATTTAAGGTTCATAATGACATCAGTTGCAGGCCATCATCCTAGAAATAAAAAATGGCCCCTAGTGCTCTAGGCTCTTTAAATCGGGCTGTTACTCCTCACACACAGTCCCAGTGTCATGGGGGGGTGGGGGTTGGGGGGGGGGACAGTGACATTGCTATTAGTTTATTGTTCCGTCAGGCTGGGACCTTCCAGCACCCGTGTTTATGTTGCAGTAATCACTGGCCTGCTGATATGCACCCCTAGGCCTGAAATATGTCCTGCTTCTTGCTGCAGGAACTATTACCAGTAACCTACGGCTGGACGTATCAATCACTGACAGGTCGGCCGTATTCCCCACCGCTGTTCCTGATGTGCTGCTGTTCTGTGGCCACTTCATGGCTGGCCACATTCTTTGCTTTCATATTACCGGCAAATTTGTCTTGTCACCGTCCCACTGGCCTCTCGGAGACAACTTAAATGATGTTGTGCGGCAACTGGCCCTCTTGCAGCACAACCTCAAAGGGGCACCAGGCCATTTGAGCCACAGTGTGCAGATGCTGTGTGTGTTTTGCATTTAAATGAAAACACATATTCAACCCTTCAGCAATGCGAGAGCAAAACAACCGGCAACTCTCTTATCGGGTCAAGAGGACGCGTGTGTGGAAATGTGTGCGCATGTGGTGGCGGCGAGAGGTGGGGGGGGGCGGCTTTTATCCTCACAAGCAAATTGTTATAATTTATAACAGATATCGTTTAACTGCTTCCAAGACTTTGAACATTAACGTCAAAAGAATTTACGGCTACAGGAACGGATAATACGGAGGATACCCGAAATGTGTTTGACACTTGTTATCTACAGGCAAACATGAATTATATCAACTTAGAATGATTTTTTGAAAACAGATGATTAAAAAATAGTGAATATAAAACAACATTAAGTTCAACAACAAATGATTTATAAACTGGCCAAAATGAACAATTATTTTATGAATTATTTAAAGGAACTGCCACAAGAACGAACCATTTACATATATTTATATATCGGTAGTAGCAGTATCCTATTATTAAGGACCCTGCTAACTAAAACATTCTAATCAACGACCGCATTTGTAGTACTGGATATGCTTGCAATGAGGAAGAGGATAGCAAGAGGATAGCATTTGTTTTTGGTATCTCTTTCAGTAACATTTTACACATGTCCACTCTTTACCAATTTCCTGCATTATTCCTCCATTCAAAAAAAAAAGAAGAACAAAAACAACAACATTCAACCCTCAACCTTTCAGAGACAATTGCCTCAGAATTTAGACGTGGTATAAACAATTTGGGTCAACGAACAGTGCTTAGCTTTATGTACGAAAAACACAATACAGCAGGCCGCAAGCAATAATAGCTTTACAAAATCATTGTATTAAAAGCAACATTTTATAATGAGCAGATGACGAGTGGGATAGCCGTGCCAATTTATCACGCCTCAGTTTGAATCCATGATCACTGGAGCCCAGATAGAGCAGATCAAGTCATCACTTGCGACGCAGTGCTAAACGCAAGGCGAATATTGTAGATTAGATCACAGCAGCGTAGGCCAAGCCCGCTGATGCATGAAAGAGTTAAGTGATGTGGAAAACAGAAAGGTCATCAATAACTTCAAACAGTCAAGCAGAAAATGTGTTGAATAGGAAGACAAACGGGGGAACTGAAACACTAGCTTAAGTCATGTAGCAGCTGTCAGAGGCACCGAGTAAAACATCAATGGATTGTGAGGACAAACTAACCAGGGCTTGACTGGTTGAGCCAAACAAAAATGAATGAAGATGCTACCTTAGAAAACGGATTCAACTTACCCCAAAAATTCCAAGCATTTTTTTTCTCTGTACTTATGTACAATACGGTCCCATTTGCTGGTATTCTTTATTATTAGCATGACTAATTTGAATGAATAAAGATTCAAAATATATCAAAGTGTAAATGCTTTGAAATTAAGGTTCAAAATAATGCTCTTTTCCCATACATATTATTAAGGCCTTCCAAAGTATTTTTAAAAATCTATTTTTTGAAAATCTTGTCACTGTGAGCTATTTTAAACATTTTAGTAAGCTATATATTTTTTTATTCCTGGGTTGGCTGGCAATCACTCCAGGGTGTACCCCGCCTTCTGCCCGGAACCAGCTGGGATAGGCTCCAGCGCCCCTGCGACTCTTGTGAGGAATAAGCGGTTAAGAAAATAGATATTTTATTTGTTTACTTTTCTGTTAAATCTCTTAAAAATCAGTTTGTAACTACTTTTGAATGTTGTACTTTTAATTATCGTATGTGAAGCATATTGATTTATGTCAATTTGGGATCACTTTTGTGCAAGAAAAATAAGAGTGTTATTTATTACAGGATTTTACAGTAATTTAATTAACTTGATAGAGAGCTAAAAATTGTCATTTCTGTCATTAACATAAATTTAATGAAATCCTTGCACATTAAAAACAAGATTGGCTTTACAATCTAATGGATAAGTTTTAGTGCTCTGGAACACAATTTCGAAAAATACTTTTAACTCATTCAAACCCAAAAACGTGTAAACACATTAAAAAAAAAAATACTTTGTCATTCACTTCCCAAAACGTATTTACACATTTATTTATTTATGCTAGAGCATACAGAAGGCTTTGATGCAGCTTCTGACATGAATAAGTGGTTTAAACAATGGTAGTTATTTCATAAAACGGCTCGCAGGTGGCAGCAGAGTATAAGAGATCAGTCAGGGCCATGTTGCAACAAGCTCTTTTTGTCAGTGTTTTCACCAGCAATGTGAATAATGATGAAACTTAGCGATATTCTAATGCTAATTGCTGCAAACCTTTTTTTCTGATGAAAGAATAGAGAGACTCTAACCTTTCTTTTGCTAGGTTCCATGTTTTTAAGGCAATAAATAGCAATATTCTGTGGGCCTTGCAAATTCACTCAAAATCCAGTAAAACAGCCGGGAGCAAAGGGGATTCAGTGAAAATGGCTGGCAGTAAATGAGTTAAGGTAAATACGGTAAAAGCAAATGTGAAATGAAAAACACATTTTATTTACATCCCAAATTTGAATATATTTTAAATACAAATGAAGTTTACACACATGCACACGCACGCCTGGTGAGGCTGCCTGGCATTCATTTCTGTGATGATGACACAGTATAAACAGGATGTAGTGGGACAGTTGCAAAAGCTACTAAAAGTACAGTATCTGTCCATATCAGCCGTATAATGCTTTACTCAAAGGGTGTGTGTTTGTTTGCCAGACATCTGACACAAAGCAATTCTGCAAAGCACACTCAACACAGCAGCGCTCCACGCCTGTGCCCACGGCAATTGCCTGCAAGCGGATGAGTGATTCCATACCCAGTCCAAACAATAACACCACTGTACAAACGTGTTTGTGTGTGCCTATTACCTAAGCACCTCTGAACCCTCCTGTTTTTAATCACCCTTATCTTGTTATTGCAAAACTGTTTGTCTTAGCTGGGAATGAATAGTGAATGTCATGTTCTCAAAACCTTACGACAGCGTCTTTTGTCACAAGGCGACCACTCCTTCACAAATAATAAAAGAATAAATAAAGACACAAACTTGTTGGCCAAACAGACACGCTGGCTCCCGGACAAGCAAACATACTGACGCTTTATGAATGATAAATCCCACCCTGACTAAGTTCTTTGCAATGCAGCTGCTTATGGACATGTTTGGATATGGCTGGACAGGTGTCACTGTATATCTGATTAACTTCTCTTCATATTACATATCACTAAGGATGGCCAAAATGCAGTCCAACTAAAAATCTCAGACCCCCCCCCCCACACACACACAAATCCAATTACAAAAGTTTAGCTTTTTTTGTACATGATGCCAAACAGCCTTTTTTTTCTCACCAACATTAAAGGGATGACTCGAGCCATTTTGAACACTAAAAAGTTAATATTTTGTCCAGAATGAATTTGATAACTTCATTATTTGCATTATTATTATTTTTTTTCCATGTATAATTAATACCTTTAAAAACAATTTTTTACGCTTGCAGTTTGGTGACCAAACCCAGAAAACAAGTGAGCCGTGATTGGTCGTTACCTACTTCCTCTGCTTCAACAGACTATACAGTATACCGTAAAATCCCATGTGCGTACTCGTGTCTAATACGCCCCCAAAAATCACCCTTAAAAAGCTCTGTGTGTAAATATTCAAATGTTATATTTGCTCTACAATTTAACAATAAAATCGACAGTTAACTTATTATTATTATTATTTTTGTTTTTATTGCAGGGCTCAGCTCCCTCTCGGTCTATTTGCAGCACATACCCCGGGTCAAAAATTTGTAATATGACGATAAATCACTGATTTTCAACATAAAAGAGAAACATGTCACGGACATACAGAATACAGCGGGAAAATGATTATGTCCATGTCTATTTCTCAGAAGGATTCAAATGTGAGTTTTTCAAAAATAGTCGCCAAAGTGGTTGAAAAAGTCACTAACTATAATGACCAAATTGCTATATTGGCAACACTGACTTGGCTTTTGTAACCACTCTCTGTTTGTAGCCATGTTGTTATGTGCACATCAACTGGGACACACTGTGAAGTGCATAAGACACTTAGATCTAAATAATTTTGAAGAAAAAAAAGGCTACTGTACTGACCGTGCGTGAGTGACTGCGTGAGTGACTGCAGTGGCAGGCCCGTTTGTCCAGGCTGAATCGTGAGCAGCCCTTGCCTCTGAAGGTTGAGCAGATGTTGCTGCTGGACCTGCTGGACCTGAAGGAGCTGCTGCTGGAAGGCCAACTGCTGTGCTGACACCTGCTGCTGAAGACACACATGCATACTTTTGTAAAACACGCTCATTCAAGCCAGTGTTAATATTTAAAGCTGTTTCTAATGTACTATACTGCCTAAATTGACCACATTAAGGAAAAAACAAACACTTTTAGTGTATTTGTAACAGTCTTCAGTAAATGGAACATGTATAATAAAATTATATCATCATACCTGCATCCTGACGTATGAGCTTCAAGACAATACCTATGCCAATATTTTATGATTAAAATATATTATTATATAAAATATAATATAACATCCATCCATTTTCTTAACCGCTTGTCCTCACAAGGGTCTCGGGGGGCGCTGGAGCCTATCCCAGCTGGCTTCAGGCAGTAGGCGGGGTACACCCTGAACTGGTTGCCAGCCAATCGCAGGGCACACAGAGACAAACAACCATCCACACTCACAATCACACCTATGGAGAATTTGGAGTGTTCAATTAACCTGCCATGCATGTCTTTGGAATGTGGGAGGAAACCGGAGTACCCGGACAAAACCCACGCAAGCAGGGGGAGAACATGCAAACTCCACCCGGGAAGGCCGAAGCCCGGACTCGATCTCACGTCCTCTGCACTGGGAGGCGGCCGTGCTAACCAGTCATCCACCGTGCCTCTCCTAATATAACATTATTATTATTATTATTATTATTATTATTATTATTATTATTATTATTATTATTATTATTATTATTATTATTATTATTATTATTATTATTATTATTATTAAAGTAAAAATATTTTATTACGCTTCTAGTTTATCGGCAGTTGGCCGTGCCTGGTCAAAATGTGTGCGCACCGCTAAGCAATGATCAGTTTTCAGCAATGCGGAAGGAACCTGAATGTGCAAAATTGATTCGTATCAATACGTGTATTGAAACGAGGCTCGATTTTTTTCTTAGCACACCCTTCATCATCTTGCAATCGAAAGTGTTGAAAATGGCTAAAATGGTTTGCTCTCTTTCACAATGCAATGTTTTTTGTTTTGTTTTTTTGGACGGGGGAGTCATTGATTGAATTAATGCCATTTATAATTCAGATAGCAACATATGACTAAAATATAGTGTAACGAAAAGCGCACTTAAATATACTGAAAAGGATGAATTGCTCGGTCTGACACGTAAAATACATTCATAGAATGGAGAGGAAGTCCAAATAATACAAAAAAGAAAATTTTCTCAATTGTCTTATCTCTTATGCGTCATACATAGAAAATATCATTGTTATTTCGAAACACTTCTGCAAAAATTGTTCGAGCTGTCCACCAAATGTTTTTGACAACATTATGGATCAGGAAATAGCGTGTTTCTTTTGCAATCGGCAAAACAGACACACGGCGAGTGATAGAGCAAGTGGGAGGAGAGAAAGGGGCACTAAAAAGCTGTGCCAAGCCGTGTACCGCACCCAGTTAGCTAACACAGGATACATCACACTTTGTTTACTTCTCACGAGTGAGTGCATACAAAAATGTCTCTGCGGTAAGCGGCTGCCAGGTCACTTGTACGCAGCTCGGGAAATAAACGCCAGATAAAATGAATGTGGAAAGGTTGCCAAGCCCCTCCCCACCTACTCCCTTTTGGACTTTTGCACGAGTTTGGACAAAATGAGAGAAGTGGCATATCATTGGGTCAACTATGGCAATTTGGGAAAAAAGGGTGATCTCGTGTCTGAAGAACAGTAGCGACAGATGAAACGTGTGATCGGATCCAAAAGATGAGACGAGAAAGACATGACACGGGTCCCAGGGAGGATTCTGGGATACGGACGGACTGTGATTTTCTATGATCTGCCTGATTAATTGAAAGGTGGTTGGTTTCTCATTTTCATTAGTGTGAGAGAAGTTTCTTGTTTCTTTAGTGGTTTGCCCTCTGCTACTTCCTCACTGACAGTCTGATACAAAGAATCGTGCTACGGGGGTGGTAGTTCACAGGGAACGGCGCCTTTCATCAAAACTCTTAATAAATAGAAGTTGGCTTTTCTTAAAAAAAAGGGAGAGAGAGAAAGAACGAAACACTGAGCATTGCAAATTAATTTAACTCTCTCCCCTTGTGCATGTTTTATCTTCTAGGCCCGTCAGATGACAAGGGGCTTCTGTGCACTTCCAGCATGCAGACACATAAAAACCATTCGAACCAACAGACCAAATAAGAGGTTAACAAGAAGTGGCACAAGGGAGCGAAAAATATAGTCGCTGACAAATGATAAAGAGTGGCACTGGCAGCCCTTTATTGTGGAGCTTCAAATATAAAGTTAAAGATCTTTGAAAAACGAAATTTTGATGTCTTTAAAATAAAAAAAAAGGGGCACAAAGCAACAACAGGGGGTTATTGTCTGGCAGCCGCTGGGGAGTCACAGCATAATTCTTATTCTGTCTTTTGATGGCTTCGAGAAATGCCACAGAAAAAAAGAGAAAGAGACAGCAGAGAGGGAAAGCCTCACGGGGCTGCATCTATTTCCTGTGATCATACATAATATGCTTCAAAAGTGATTTTTTTCCCCCCTTCTATTCTCGTGCTCCATTCAACTGATCAATTGCCCCTGCTTGCCTCCTCCACCCCTTTCTTTTTGTCTCACTTGCTCCTCTTGTGTTTACATCAGATGCGACTTAGTGACAGGCCCTATCTGAGGCCGAGGAGCTGCGCTGTCATGTTGATTTATGGGAGCATCACGCCGCAACTTGTCCAAACTGAAGCCCACAGTTCATTAATTAGGGAGCTTCCACTTTGAAGCTGGGAGCTTTGACAGCACGCGGGCACGTGAGCGCCAACATGCGTGGATGCGCCTGCTTTTAACGCCGGCTCCCTTTGACGCTTTCCTCTCCTCGGCAAACACTCAACTCAATGGGGACGAGTGAAAATTCCCTGATTGTCTTTGAACTTCTTCTGACCGCACAATAATTTGCTTTGTCCGTAGTGATGCTCGTATCCGCCAATCATTAGCACACATTAAGCTGCTGCCTACGAGCGTGCCCGGCTGTACTGGGGGGAGCACAAGAGTGCAAACGAGAACGATGGGGGAAGAAATAAAAACCTCAACACAGACAACAAAGCTGGGAGCGCTCGCCGCGCTGATATCTCACAATTACATGCCTTCTCGTCCGCTGCCATTTCCATGTTAATTACCAAGAAAAGCCTCTCCGATTTATATGCGCCGTGTTCTTGCCACCACCCACCTCCCCTCTGCCTTTCATTATGTCCTGCACACGACTCTCAGGAACGCTCACGTCTTTGTTGCGTCTTGTTTAGAAAGGATCAAAAGCAAGGAAAATATCATATGGGGGACAGTAGGGGAAATACAACTTTCAAGGTACTGTGCATCATTACTTAGTCATTGCCATTTAAGCAGAAAGTCTGACATACTAATCAGGAGCATGGGTGCACTAGACACCCCCCCCCCCCCTTCCGTGCTTTAACCACAGTCTGAAGGCAGATGGGTTTGAGGGAGGGAGCACGCATGTCTTCCATGTCTGCTCAATGCTTTTCACACAGTGTTGTCGGTTTTACCTCTTTATTCTGTTTGCTGCCTCCATGCTGTTGGAGGAGCTGGAGGTGGAGCTGTTCCTGCTGCTTCTTGTAGAAATCTTGGAGTTGCTGCTGCAGAAGAGGCAGAAACGAGATGAGCGACAAGAGGTTGGATAATTGAGGCTGGAAGGAAATCTACACTTGCGTGAAACAGATTCGCCTTACGAATGGAGACCGACGGCAAACATTTTAAATGGATTCCTAAGGAAAGGCAACTTTATTTCTGTAGTACGTTTCATACACAAGGCAACTCAATGTGCTTCACAAAAGGAAAGACACAACACCTAAAAGCATTTAAAGAAAAGCAAAGTAGCCCGCATTTTTTTCTGCTGGGCAAAATTTGTTTTTTGTTGTGCTGATTTTGACTCTTCCCACATTAAGAGCAACATGGAAATGTTTTTCTTAATGTTTTTAGTTGTTATTGCGGACGGCAGGATAATAACGTGTTGTAAACTTACCAAGCTTATACGCAACATTTTTAACATGAACATCATGCAAATCAATTTGCGATTGTGATTGGTTAGTTAAGATCCAATTATGAACCAGAAGTGTTGACATCATCCAAATGATGCGTTTTCATTGGTTTAGACATGTGAAAACTTTTAAAAGATGAAACTAAAGAAATAAAAGTAGGTTTCTAAAATTACTAATCGAAAAAAAAGGATATACAAATGTTTAAAAGACCTTAAAGCTACTGAACGCAGAAATTTTGAATCGCTAAAGCCACCTGTTTCTGGACAATGAAACTGCATTTTCACCTCTTCACGTACACAACACGTATATGATGTCACAACCGCAGAGAGAGTGCGGGAAATTCAAACCCGAATCCCCTCTGAAAACTATTGGCCAGGAGTTCCCATTATGAACAGAGAAAAGGTTACTCTAAACTGAGTATATTTGGCCCCACTCTAAATAGAGTAAAATTTAGATTTAAAATAAAAAATAAATAAAAGCCACTCAAGGGTTGAGGAAAAAAACCCAGAACTTCAGGTCTATTGGATATAAGCAAACCGGAGGAGTGGCATAGATCAGGTATTAGACTGGCAGTCTACCAAGCTGAAGGTTGAGAGTTCATTCTTCAACCCTTGTGTAACTTCTTTTTTTTTTTTACTAAAAATGTTGTCAAAATGTACTTAGAATTTCTGAGTGAAACATCTTTAATAGTTTTTGTTCATGTGATAGGCAAATTCTCTCATACTCAATAAAAATACTTTTTATAATATTTTGCTCTCTTACAAGTGTAAATTTTACTTTATTTAGAGTGGGGCCAAATAGACTCAGTTTAGAATAAAATTAACTCTACAGAATTTACTGTGTACTAATTAAAAATGTTTCAGTCATAAATGGTCCAATAAAAGGCTATTGTAAAGATAATTTTTGGGCAAATTGTGCAGCTTTAATCAAGAGTATGGGAGAAAAATAGGGATGGGCAAGTACCGATACCAGAAATGAGGATCAGGCTGATATTTGGCCTCATTTCATGGTATTGGTACTTGCGACGGCGGCAGAGTATTGCTGTTGCGAGTACGCTTGTGGCCGTTTTATAATCAAGAATGAAAGGCATACATATCTGACAGATGCCCAATAAGATGTACAATTACATATTTTGGCCAGGATTTTTTCCAGCCACCAAGATATTACTTTCATTTTATTTATATATTTATCTATTACACCTCATGATATTGTGGGTTCTATATGCTATATGCATCTTATGAAGAAATAGCAAAAAGATCATAGAAAATTGCTATTAATTTGATGCAATTTTATGGAAAAATTGCATATTGGGATATATAAGACTTTCATTAATATTATGTTTTGTGTTTTTATTTGATGTATCAAAAGTACTACACTCCGCTACACTATAAATGGAATTGTTAACTAACTTTAAAAAAAAATCGCTTCAAGTGGTAACACACGATTAAATTAAGTTAGTCCTAAATTACTCCAATCTAAAATAATAAATTAAGTTTCATTTGTAATCTTAAATTGGTTAAAAATGTTCCTTTTAGAGTGTAGTGATATCACTACTTGGTGTCAGTTTGAGTGACTTTTCAAGAGTTGAGTACTTGTACTGGTATCGGTCTGAAAAAAAAATGGTATTGAACTTCCCTAGAGAAAAGCAATGTTTTTAACCTGGATTTAAACACATTTACATTTGAGGCTGACTTCACTTCCGTTGGCAGCTTATTCCATTTGCATGCAGCATAACAGCTAAATGCTGCTTCACCATGCTTGCTTTTGCGGTACCCTACCTGCTGTAACATGAGGGCCTGCTGCTGCTGGAGAAGAACCTGGAGCTGCTGAGGGCTCAGGACTTGCTGTTGAAGGATCTGCTGCATCTGCTGAGGAGTTATCACTTGAGGTGTCATCATAGCCACTGACACTGGAACCTGGACAGAAAAAAAAAAGCACAAGATGTTTTAGTGTCTACCAATAACTTCAGTAGCATGCCTTTAACACTCCCCTTCAAAAGTGCATATGTATTTTGCCACTCCATCCCGCTAACAAAGAGAAAACGAAAGAAGATGACAGCAAGCGATGGCTCATGTCTGCAGAGTATACGGCAAACCATAATCCCTCCCTCCTGCTTTCAGCAACATTCCTTTAGCACGCACCCCCCCCCCCCCCCCTCCCCGACACCATTAAGAATGATCTGCGTCTCCGTGTTTGCCGTTTATAAAATATGGCAAATCCGCCATACCTGAGGACGCCAAAATCGGCGCACACGCAGGACATGTCATGTGAGAACATTTCATTAGAGTTGCTGTCAACATGGATCTATTATTGTGACAATATGGAGCGCCCCCGGAGGAGGAGCCAGGCTGACGAACATGCAGGCCTCGAACAAACTCTTGAAAGGTGCGAGTGCGTAACTCTTCAAACTCACTGATTTGTTGTGACACTAAAAAGACCCCACAGTTGTCGGGGTGCCTTAATTGCTCATGTGTGGCGGGGAACTCGCCATCTATCTGCATGCATGCTGCCATGTGCGATACCATTAAAAATGCCTTCCCTTGACATCTGAATGAGAGAATACATTATTTTTTAACGTACATGATAGTGTTTTCTTTCTCCTTTTAGCAACTAATATGTTTGTGCGCGAATGTGGGTTAAGGTGTCAGAAAAGCTGACGTTTGACAGTCAAGGTCACTCAAAATGGTATCGGAACTTAACGCTAAGCACATTTTGATGTTGCCATGCATTTAGATTTCTTCAGTGACAAACACCTGCATATCTCCAACATTTAAAGTTTGGCCATTTATATAATACAGCATAATTATAATGCTTATGCTTTCTTTAGCAAGTAACATGCAGTAAGCCGTTTAACGAAACGAGAGCCAATAACTGAGATTCAACCTTCATGCAGGACTAACACATTCTTTTTTCTTTTTTTTTTACTCCGCAGTAGCAGGGGGTCGAAGAGGAAAATGCAATATTAATCCCCCCCCCCCCCCATTGTATCTTAATATGCAGTTCATCTTGAGTTTTGCACATGACTTGTCCTGTCATCTGCAAAGACACCCCCACTTCTAATTCCCTAATTTCACAGTCATTTTCTTACAAGGTCTTTTTTCTCTTGGCATCACTAATTTTTATGAACTATTCTGAAGGTCAAGCAGGCGGCCCAATTTTTCTGACATGCAAACGTTAAACATGCGATGTGAACGTAATTGATATTCATCCACTCTGCATGCTAGCCACGAATGTGATTTGTCATTTCGAGAACATGTGTACCGCCGGTATATTCTTGTTACAGTACAAAAATGTGACAGTGTGTGTGTGACAAAATGACATCAGATAGGTGTTTAGTAGCATGGAAGTAAGGCCACGCACCAAATTATAATTTTTTTACACACAAGCACCGATATTTATATATACTTTGTGTGTGTGTATATATATATATATATATATATATATATATACACACACACATTTTAATGTAACTGAAATGTGAAACATTTTAGTTTTAATTTAAAACAAAAAGAGAAGAGTGTTTCCATGTCAGCAGCATCCCTTAGAGAGCTAAGTAAAAAGAAATAAAAACATAATAAATAATGAAAGAAAGAAAGAAAGAAAGAAAGAAATGAACCCACTTTTAAATTGATATCTTATTTGCTTTCATATTTTTTTTTAAAAGGCTGATGCCGATTTTCATCTAAATGCCAAATATCAGAGCCAATAATCAGTCTATCCCTAATTCTTTACACCTTGTTTTATATCTTACTGTGACTTCCAGCATCTGACTCACAGCAACTACAGATATTTTAGCCTGCTCTGAGCAACAGCCTATTACAGACTCCCATTTTATTACCTATTTATTACCTATATACGACTGAGGTCATTAGCAGCAAGAGGGATTGTACGCTTCTTAACCTATTGATCAATGTAACTACTCCCATTTAATCCTGTGCTGAAGGAGTGAAAACCTCCCTCAAACGGGACGCTATTGAGTGGAGGGGCAGGAGGGAGCACTTTTAACTAGAAAATATCGCCCTGGCCTCTGTATCATTCCCATTTAACGCAAACACAAGACGCCAGTCGCCATTTGGAGTACTCCCATATGGTGCTCTCTGTTATCTCAGGGATTAATTCAGATGATTTACAAAAAAATATATTATTATCTAAAGATAGAGACGCTGGCGCTGGGCTAATAACGAAAGGGATCGAAAGAGCCCAGCTCTAATCTACTCACAAATATGAAGGTGTTAAAAAAAAGACAGGACATTCTGAGGATGCCAGAAATAGCTGCCGTTTATGAATTTCATGAAGGTGTGGCACTCTCCAGGTGCCTCCCATACATAAACATTCAAACCTTAAACATTCTCTCACAGCTGCAGACTGACATATGCAATCTAGTGTATAACCCCAGGCCTGCTGGACAAATACACACACTCATATACGTACACATTTACACAATGTATACACTTGCCCAACTTCCAAAAACGATCCGAAAATTATAACACATTCTGAAAATCTAAAAAAAATAAACGAATAAAATAATAGAGAATAAATATATTACTATTAATAATAATAACAAAAAATAATAATACAATTACTAAAAAAATATTTAGTAATGCAAGATTGACATCTATGGTCAAAACATTTCATATCACCAAAATGTATGTGCCATGATTCTCGAGGACTTCACCTCACAACGAATACGAAATATAAAAAAGTGACACACTGCTAACATCCACAAGAGCCAGCGATTCCAAGTTAATGAAGATGCTTGAGACACCGAGCGCCTCCCTCCAATCAAGTGAGAGAACGACTGCTGGTGGAAACGAGTAAAGGAAAAGGTGAAAAAAAAAAGAGAACTTTTTTTTTTCGACAGACGAAAACTAAAGGATCAAATATGAGAGGTGCATAGTCGCAGTGAGACGGGTCCGGGCTCACACATTTCACTTGCCGTTTGGCTCAAAATAACAAGGAGATGTGACTTTCATGGCAACTTATAATTTTAACTATCATCTGCTGCATTAAAATGTCAGAAATGAAGATTTGATTTCATTCCTCAAGAATCTTTTTAATCAAAATTAACACTGTATACATTTTCACCACAAAAATCTGAAGAAAAAAAAATAGACAAATCCAACAATATCAAAAATGAGTTGAAATGCAATTATTTTCAATAAGATGTTTTCCTGTGAGAAGGACTCGCAGCTTTGCAGTCAGTCTATAAAATAGGATTTGGACTTACTTCGTTCTACTTCTTCTTTTTTTCTTTTCTTTTTTTTTAGCTGGTCCCTCCGTTAGACTTAAACAAACAAACTGCTCGGCAAAGCGGGTGAGCTCATCCCAACAACAGCTGAGTAGTGTGCCTCACCCTGGTTCTCACCACTGCTGATGACGGGGTGCACCCAGCGCCCACACGTACACACACACACCATGAAAATGTTATTTTAGAATGAATTGTAAAACGAGATAGCATGCCAGTGATCTAACATTTCAGGGACAAGGAGATTGACTAAATAATCAACTAAATATGGAGATGTACAAAAACGTATTGAAAAACAAACAAACAAATACTTAATTTCATTCTCCCTATTTTGATGCAAATGTCGAGTCACTCGATCAAAGTTTTTGCCACACCTCCGCATTAATACCGCACAACCAGAAAATATTCAAAACATGGAAACTGGTTTACAAATTCAGGGATTACTGTACGATAGTAGAGGACAACACTATTTTTATCTTTTGCCGACTTAACAATCTTTGGGTGTGAAGTGCACGCGTTTCCTGTTCGGCATCGCGTCTACACAGTTGCGCAACGCCATGTCTTTGAAACACATAATTTGAGTCAATTAATTTAATTAAGATCACAGCCAATAAATCTCTTTCCAATGAAACTGTAGCCAAAAGACAATGGTTGACATTCTGGTGCTGATTGTTTATACTATCCAGCAAAGAACACCTAATCCTTGTTTCCATGACGGCAGACAAGAAGAACACAAATTGTGTCGCCTCTTAACTCTTAACAGTTGAAAGATTTTTATTAATTCGTATGTTTCTGAAATGAAGTCAAACTGCACACAAACAAGTTGTCAGTACTTGTCAATATTGTCATTTTTATGAAATTATTGAAGCTGAGTGGTGAAAAAGTTGACACCTGCACCCTGAGCATTCAGCGACTATGTCTACCCTTTACATCACTGAGCATCTCAAGGGGAATAAATGACCCCATCAAAAAGTGAGAAGCACATTCTCTAAGCAGTAGTGACAATAAAAGACAGAATAAAAGCTTCTTCTTTTTTTTTTTTTGAAGTAGTAGTTACACATTTCTGTGCGAGGGGATCAAGGGAAGAACAACACGGAGCAGCTGCTGGCACACGCGTTTGCTAAACTATTCCCCCGCCTCTGCTCTTCTGTTCTGCCTTGCTTGCTCCGCTGCAAAGCAAAGGCCACATTTGTAAAAGATATCCCAGTAAACTCGAGGGGACCGTGCCCCTCTCGTGGCACACACCTTCGAATCTGCTTGGCCATGTTGTAGTTAAGAAATGACAGGTGCTGGCAGCCCCTCTTCTTGACAGGCCACTGCACAAATAACGCCCCTGCATGAAAGGGCTAATGCACAACTAATGAACAATAAATCAACTTTGATTACAAACTGTCAGGCCAATCAGCTCGCACTCCAGCTCTCCCAAAGTGTGAGTCTCGCTCGGCACAGCTGCGCGGCATTACAGTGCACGTTGCCCTGTTGATGTTCTATTCTGCTCAACCAGCTGACAATCCGCTCCACAGTTTTTCCACGTATACTTTTCCACCTACCCACTTCCTGACCACTGAGGTAAAAGCTCAAATATGGTTTTGAAAATGAGAAGTTCATTCAAAAGTTGAATATTATTGGATAAGAATGTTTCAGTGATCGCACATCTAAGGACAACTTTGACAAAAGTATTCATGAAGATACGAGCGACAGCGGGACTCAAATGTATTTTGAAATGATTGAGCTAAATATCAACTGTGTTCATTTCATTTCATTTACAGTTAAAAAGAACAAGCAGAGCCCGGATGATCATCATTTAAGTCATGACCAAATAGACAGCCGGCAGATTTCTCCAAATTTTGAATATCCATCTTCAGAAAAGCAACAAACAAAATAGCACCAATAAAAGACTTTGCTTAAAAACAACAACAGCAGCATTTACAGAAGAGACAGCAAATCAGTCACCTGTTTTTGTGGGAACTCGCCATAATTAAAACATCATACGGAACCGCTCCAATTCTTGTTTAACTGGTTAGCTGACTGTCGAAAAGTAAAAGAAAACTAAAAGAGAGACAAAATGACTACAATGAGTTGAGTATGAGACGCAAGATGTAGACGTCAGACAAGCAAGCATACTTCACAACCGAGTAAAAGTAACTACTCCAAACATCTCCATAAAAATCCAAAACACACCCAAAGTATACATAAGTGCATTTAACACCTGCGTGTTTGCTTCTCTCGTCAAAAAATCCTGCGCAGTTTTCTCAACAGCAAAGTTGCCAATTCTGGATCACTCATGCAAATATTGCGTGAAGCATTTAACCCATTCTAATGACACAACATCAACAGCAAGCACACAATACGCTCCCTTTTCTATTTTCACCAGGTCCAATTAAACCGTCAAGTTTCTAGGCAAGAACGCGGGCTACATCAAAGAACTCAATCATATTGACTAACCTGACAAACTCCATTTAGCTGGCAGGGTAAACAGAAAGCCGGGCCACGCGGTGTGGAGTGAAGCAGAGCGGAGAACACAGCAGCCACGGAAAGAGAGAGAGAGAGACTGAGAGAGAGAAACACACACACACACACACACACGCGCACGCACACACACACAGTGGGAGAGAGAGAGAGAGAGAGAGAGTGAGAGAGAGAGAGAGAGAGAGAGCGAGAGAGTGAGCGAGGCAGCGTCAACGCAGGCAGGCTGAGAACCAGCTCTGTTGTGCTGTAGCGTCTCCAACCTTCTTCGGAATACAGACAGATTGCACGCGCAAGGTTACTCCCAGGCTGACAAGATACAAAACTATCCAATCAACCACACCCTTCTCCACCAATCGCAAGCATCCCTCTAAACATCATCAATTCAAATGGGGCCACACAATAGGGAGCTGCAGGCTGAGCTGCAGGTGAACCCGTGGCTTTGTCTCGGGTGGGGGGTCCATTCAAAAAAAAAGGAACAGTTGACCCTTTGACCTCTGCTGGGACTCTGGCCATGCTATTTAAACAATGGAAGCCCATAGACAAGAGGCTCTTTAATTAAACAACAGATAAGTAAACACAGCTATCCAGCGGAAAGAAAGAAAACTTGCCAAGCTATCAGGCCTTTATTGTTCTGCTCAATGGAAATGTTTATAGTGCCAGAACAAAAGACAACTCAACAACAAATGAATAAACAACTCTGACACTGCGTTATTTACACTTTTCTAGTTTCCCATGCGGGACTTTGCCGTCTTCATAGCTCTGTTTATGACTTTGCGTCCTTTTAAAGCTGATGAGTATCAGAGCAGAAAATCAAGTGTATACAAATGAACATGGATTATTTGAACTGAATCAAAATGCTAATTTCTCCCAGTTGTGTCCCTCAAAAACTAAAAAGAAGGAGCGCTGCTGCTACCAGGCAATCTATTCAATGGCATCCCAATGAGAGCAATTATTGTCGTGATAACGTCACACTATTAAAAAAAACAAAAAAAACACCCATGTGCAGTCACTGAGCAGCCAAGACGGGAAGAAAATAGAACTCTGCCACCTACTGGAGATTGGGCTAAACTACTCAAGGGATAAGACAGCAGGAGAAAAAGCCAGCCTGATGTGGTCTAACTTTTCTTTTTAACAGAGCAATCTGACTTGAATCATGTAATTACTCATTCAAGAGTACATCTGAAGCTAATAAAAGCTTGCCATTAAAACCGATTTTAACAGTAATACAAATAAATCAATTCAACAAAGAATACGAGCAAAGATTTAACACCTCACTTTGTTAATTATAGTGACAATAAACAGCAAGCGGCAAGCGTGAGTTTAAACGCACATATCAACAAGCTATAAACCCTCAGCCAAGGATGAAGGAACGTTCACGGGATGCATTCCAGTCCGCAAACACATCGGTAAAACAAACAGAGCTAAACACAGCATCAGCATGGCAAGCCACTGCTCTCATCAGCTAATAACTAACAATGAGCTCAGCTAAAATGGCCTGGCCTATATCAATTATTGACCGGGACACCTCAAGTGTTAAAAGTGACAATTCCAATATATGTCATAGTGAATAATTCAACGGCGGAGAAGGTGCTTTTATTTTGTATCCGAGACAGCTCGCACAAAACGACAGGCGTGTGCGCACAGCTGCATGCGTGCTCTCAAAGCACACAAACGCACACACGGTGGCTGAGGCCAGGGCCGCGCTCTTCTTCCTCAGCATTCTCCCTGGGGTGGCATGTCGACGTATTCTCAATAAAACACCTTCTTAGCAGTAATAGGCCACTGTTCTCATTTCAACACTCCCAACGGCCTCGTGATAAATTTAGCAGACACACAGTTCAAGCATCTCCCCTTCACACACAGTCTTTCTAATCCATTGCCTCCGTGCCAGCACCATGTAAAATAATTACACTTTTGTGTCGATGTGATGCACGGTATATAGATTTTATTCCCCTGCACGCAGAGAAACATCAGTAACCTTGGACTGCATCCCTGGTGATAGTTTTCAGGGAGTAGTGAGTGTTTGTGCCCATGACAGAGTGAATTGCATTATAAAACACTCCCATTTCCTGCTTGAGTTAAAGTGAAAGTACTGTAATGCCTGGTTAGGCTCAGCCCTGCTCCGCTCTGGCTAAAGAAAACGATACAGCTCCAATTACAAAGTCTTCTCAAAAGTCAAATGCAGCCAAGATAGAAGATCACCAGTGTGCCAACCAGTGCCTTAGTGTTGTTTAAGGAGTTGTACTGATGGAGATGAGAAACACAAAAATACAGTGAAGCATACTCAGCGTTTGGAATGAGAACCATGTGCAGAAAACAAATAGTTGTTTATTCATGGAGTTAGTTAGAGAGACAAATGCTTGCCAATATAACCAACAGAGGCTCTATAAAAAGAATGGGCAACTGGCCCTCTGAGTGCCCTTTGATTAATTTCCCACCAGAAACAGAACACTTTTTTTTTTTTTTACAAACATTCAATAGATGTTTTTCACCAAAAACAGTGAGATTGGGGGGTCATGGGAAAAAATAGGAAAATCCAAAATATAAAAAAATGGTAAAGAAAAAAAATCTATAATACAAAACAGCAAAAAACATTATTTTTGACTGAGGCAGCTGAGCAAATAAAAGTCAAACTAGGTAGAGGGATTTAATTTTAGCGATTTGCCATGACTATAATACAGTAACTTACTTTTATGGTATGCAAAAAATATATATATTCTATTCTTTTTTTTATGTATACATTATTGTTATAAGCTACAAAATATGACGTTGTTGTTGCTGCTGTTGTTTTTGTAGCTTTTTCTTTTTTTTTCTTTTTATAAGGTCAAAGGGGCTGGGTTTGGATTGAGTCAGATGTTTATAAGTTGTTGTAATGTCTGTTTAATGTTAACTATTCTTTGTTGTCATTGCATATCTCACTATTGGTATTGTTAACAAAAAAGAAAATACAAATAAAATATTTGATCACAAAAAAAGAAAAAATATATAAATGTGCGGGTATCGAACTGCTAGGTGTTGACTGCAGTTTTAAGTTGTAATATCACCATTCACTACTAGATGGCAGACATGTCTTAGTTGCACTTACACTGTCTTATACTACCTTATACTACAACGCGAGTAGGCCGTTTTTTTTTGATGATTTGGAATGATATGCATGACAGACATAACACCTCAACAATATTAACATTCTGAGTGAGTTGATTGTTGTGGGGGGGGGGGGGGGGGAGGAAGGACAAAATAAGTTGTCCTGGTTGGTTCTTGTGGCTATTTGCTTGTTTGCTTCAAACACTTGTTGTTGGGTTAGAATAGTGGATCTTTTATAGATGTATTGAAAAATGTATCATCAAAAATGAAAACATATTAAGAGCACATATTTTGCATGCATGCATGCACATATTTTGTTCAAAATAGCATTTTTGCTATACACCTGGTTAGGAAGTGTGGGGTCCTATTTGAGCCCCCAGTAGCACTGATGAAAAATCATGTCCTCTTCCAGCATTAAAGTTGCCCATCCTTGCTCAATTCAATATCAACTCATTTTTCCGCAACCTGTGATGTAATAATACAAAGCATTTAATGTTATGAATGGATTCGAATGGGTCTGTGAATTCACGCTCCTCTGCCCCTCTATTTAACTCATTCGCTCCCAGCCATTTACACTGAAGAAACAAACCCCCTTCGCTCCTGGCTGTTTTACTGGATTTTGACTGATTTTGTAAGGCCCGCAGAATGTTGTGCTCTATTGCTATAAAAACATGGAACCTACCAAAAGAAAGATAAGAGTGTATTTTTTCATCAGGCAAAAAAAAAGGATATTTGTATTTGTTTCCGTTTTGCAGCAATTAGCATTTGAATATAGCTAAGGTTCATCATTATTCACAAATCTGTTTAAAACACTGGGGAAAATAGCTTGTTGCAACATGGCCCTAGTTGATCTCTTATATTCTGCTGCCACCTACTGGCCGTTTTTTGTAATAACTACAATTGCTTTAAGCGACCTCTTCAGGTCAGAGGCTGCATCAAAGCCTTATGTATGCTCTAGCATTTATATATAAAAAAAAAAAGTATGAATACGTTTATGGGACCATGGCAACATTTAAAATTGAAATTTTGTATACTTTTTGGGGAGCAAATGAGTTAACAGGAAATTAAGTTTGCAGGAATTTTATGTTGATAATAAAATAATTACATTCTCAAACTATAAGGTCTTTTTTTTTGTAAATATAAAGGCAAGATTTACTCAAAGAGAGCCTCAACGCCTAAAATAATCCGCAAAGCAACTTTATGCTTACTCAACATTAGTGCTTAATACTGCGAGTTGTTGTTTTAAATGGACCAATCCATCCATAAAAGGCATGCGAATCACTTCAAACAGAATGCAGTATGCTTGACAACAAGACAACAAGATACAGCGCCAGGAGACACTGAGTTACAACACATTTTTAGAGTGAGTGAGTGAATGAGTGGGTCAGTCGGGGGGCGGGGGGTGGGGGGGGGTGAGTAGGATGAAAATGTGAGAGAGCAAACTGCTTGCAGGGAAACATTAAAGCCCAAATGAAGGCCTGGAAATGATAGAAACGCTCCGAGTGCTGTGACTGGAGCTGATTCGACACTCATCATCTTGGCTAGCAGAGAACGTGAAACACAGCAGACCCCCAAGTGCTTGTTTGCTGTGTGGAATTGGGACAGATGACTTCATTCTGACAGGATTAGCCCAAACCTGGATTTAATCTATACAGTGCACATAATACATTTTTACAACATGACAATGACAAAAGACGGCAAAAGAGACAGTTTGATCCTGGGGTTTCACGCGAGCATCAGTCTTGGTTTTGGGCTGATCATGAAGGACATCCTGTCGCACCTCAAAGCCATAAACATGATTTCATTAGAGTATCACCTCCAGACGTAACAGAACAGACAGAAACATAACAACATGAACTCCTTTTGAGGATCACCCACTTGAGTGAGAATTAAAAAAATAAAAATAAAAAACATTTTCAGAGCACATTCACATATCGACATCATTTGGTGGTAAAAAATAATAATTTGAGAAAGGGGAGGCAAAGCAACTTTGCTATCAATATGAATTAAAACCGCACACAAGCTCATTGATTACAAAAACGGTGGTGTCCACAGAGCACCAAATGTCTTTTCTCATTTCAAGCTATTGCTTCATGAGTAGTTTTCCACATTTGTGTGGATATTTGAATATAGTGGTCCCTCACAACTTTACATATCACGTAGTCACTATATCGCAGATTTGTATTAAGATCCAAAATTCCTATATTACGGGGTTAATCTTGGGTTGTACCTCACTATATCGCATATTTTTCAGAGATTATTAATGTTTGTGTAATATTTAAGTCAATCATTTAATCAGTTACTTCCTCCCTATAATTTAATTTGTAATTTAATGATTTTTTATCATGTCCTTGAGATTTAGGAAGACTTGATCTTCCATAACTAATCAATATCGGATTGAAGTGAATCAAATCGGAAAAATCGGAGGAAATTAGAATTAATACCCAGCCCTACATATGACGAGGCAATTGTAGGGCCCATTTATACAAGGACGCTAGCGGGTAAAACCTCCAAAAATACTAATCAGAAGTTCCTTTCGTTTAGACAGTGACAGCGTTTTGGGGATTTGAATATGCAAAAATTGGAAACCATTTACCAGCGTGGAAAAGTTAACTATGCTCCACTGTTACGTTCCCGTATACATGGCCCCAAACTCAAAACTCCACTCAAATCTGCTCATGTCGCGTACATTTTTATGTCACATTCATGTGCCAGTACATTTACGACAACAATGGCGGATTACCATGTCAGAGGTTGCAGGTGACCAGGGCTTTTATTCCCAAGCAGAAGTTTATAGCTCACAAATGTCTCCTTTCTTGTGCATTTCGTATTCCCCATCGTTGCTGTGAGTATGTTTACATTTCACAGGCTTACTTATTCTCTGTTTTCGGTGACGTTCTATGGCAGCGTCAGCAGCACTTCAGGCCTGGCAAATACCGTAAAATCCCGCGGATAACATGCACCCGTGTATACTTTGCCCCCCCACCCCCCCAAAAAAATCACCCTTAAAATGCTGTTTTTATCTGTACTTGTGTATAACATGGTCTCTCAATTTACTTGTATCATATTATTAGATTGAATAATATGAAATTAAGTGTAAATGCTTTTATATCCAGGTAAAAAATAAAATAAGCAATTTTTCCCATAACTATGTTTAAGGTACTTCAAAGTATTTTTTAAATTATGTTTTGAAAAATATTGTTCTTGCACTGTATGTTCTTTTAGTTGTTTTAGTAAGCTATTTTTTTATTTTCTTGATATTGGTTTTAAATCACTTAAATTCAGTTTGTCACTGCTTTTAAATCTATTTTTAATTTTAGTATGTGAAGCATTTAGAGTTACGTATGTATGAAATACGCTATAAATCAGTGTTTTGTTTTATAAACAACCCTAGATGCTGCCTAAGTACTGGTAAACGTTTAAACAATGTGAAAAAAAATCACTTCTTATTCAACCCCCTGCATAATACTTGATTTGGGGTCCTTTTTTGTAAAAAAAAAAAAAATAATAAAGTATTATTCATGGGAATTTATAGTATACTAAAGCATTTCAGCGTCTTCACGGCAGACGCGTTTCTTGGAACTATTCCATGTTTAAGGGTGACTTTTTAAAGATGAATAAGTAAAAGGTCGGCTCCGTTTCTGGGTGGACGGGGCCAAAGACCGCAACAACTAACTGTGATCATATATTCTCACGCTCGCCGCCACTTCGCAACAACTACTTTGACACTCTGGGCTACTGGCTGACTTAGTTACAGAAACACCTCATAATGCTGTCTCACATCACCCTGCAGCACTGGCAGGGCTCCAGCTGACAGGCCTGGCCTAGTGCTCTAATGACTTACAGATTGGTGCGCTGTGGTATACATGTGTCAGGACAATGCCATGGGCCTATTGCAAAAACAGTAGGAGACGAAAAGAAAGAAAGCCGGCAGCTCCTGCTCGTCCTGTCAGCAAGAGGATTGGCCCATGGATTGTGTCACATCACGCTTACGCCTAACAGACCACAAATGAAAGATGCAGAAAGCGCATGCAGTTGAATGGGGGCGTTCTAGGGCCACACAGCAACTTAAGGGGCTTTCATCCACTATACTCAAAAGACATTATCTTTTGACCTGGAGATACCCTCAGTGAGGCAACAATGGTGTTCAAACAGCAAGGGAGAGAGAAAGGGAGCAAAAGGAGTAAATACACGGTCCATTCTGTCGTAAATTTGACTGGGACCAATAGACTCAGTTTTAGAGTAATATTTACATTTGGAAGAGAGTAAAAAATAAATAAAAGTCACTCAAGAACTGAGGAACAAAATCACGACCTTCAGCTTGGTAGACTGCCACTAGAGCTATGCCCCTCCTACTTTTTGCTTATATCCAAGAGGAGACCAATTCTCTCTTGGAGTTAGGAAGATTCCAGCTGACACGAGCGATATACTAACACACAGCAGAAGCAGCATGGCTCATGGAGTAGATCGGCTGGCTCCCAAGCTGAAGGTTGTGAGTTTGTTCCTCAACTCTTGAGTGACTTTTATTATATATATATATATATATATATATATATATATATATATATATATATATATATATTAGGGGTGTGAATTGCCTAGTACATGGCGATTCGATTCGTATCACGACAATAGGTCACGATTTGTTTCGATACCGATTAATCCCGATACAAATCTATAAATTGATTATTGCGATTTTGTTTAAAACTCAAATTTAGAAAATACTTATCAGTAAACTTGTACATGTACACTGTAAGATTTGTATGGAAATGTATTTATCTGAAAATTCAGGTTGCAGTCTGTTTCATGTTTGAACAGCACTGAAATAAAATGTTAAGGCTTAATGTTCCATTAATATAACATTCTTATATGCTTAATGTGTGAATCCTAACCCTAAGTAAGACGTTTTGTGTAATATTCCCATAAAATATGTATGTTTAAAAATCGATTCGGCCGCATATTGAATCGATTTGAGAATTGCGCGCTGTAATATTGCGATATATTGCCGAATCAATTTTTTCTAACACCCCTAATATATATATATTCATTTTTTTTCAATTCTTTATTTTACTCCCTTCCAGGTGTAATTATTACTCTAAAACTGAGTCTATTTGGTGCCACTCTAAATAGAGTCAAATTTACTCTACGGAATTTACTGTGTAGAAGGGGGTGGATAGAAAACAAAACAGTACCTTCTTCCAAAGTAGAAGATAGTAGCCCATTTAAAAAATATTAGTTTAGATTCAAATACCTGATAAGACGATCAACACATTAAGCTGAAAGTCCACAAAAGTACATAAAGTTCCCTTTTCTCAAGGAAGCAAATGACTTCTGCTATGATGCAACTCCAAACTGCCTTGTGCTCATGCTTCATTTGTTGCGTTCTATGTATATTTCATTCCAAATGCATCCACCTCGGAGTAAAATCTGCACAGGGAACATTAGCTGGATGCTGGCCGACCAATCACTGCGCCAATGACATGAATAATGCCGGCCAATCCCGTCTCACAGAGAAATCTAATCTGGCCATCCAACCAGTAGCAAAGACATCATGTTGGCATAACATCTTCAAACCGAACTGTAGGCTGCTTAATCCCCCTACAGGAGGTTGATGCCTTCCCTCGGATCCCTTGCATTGAAATGTAGTTCGCTTGAATGGTGAGCAATGACACAAACTAGCTGTAACCCCCCCCCCCCTTCTTTGATGCTGGTGGACTATCAGCAAGGGTCCGACAGTGTTGTTCCTAATTACCTATTTCTCTATTCCTGATCCTACGGCTGGCATAATTAGCTACCTGGGGCTGCAATCCAATTTGAAGTGATGACAAGAAAGTGATCCATGAAAAAATAATAAGTTAAATCCAATTTCAGCCGGCTTCTAATTAAATGCACATGGAACTAATGAGTCCAACCCTACCATTTCACTGATAATGGTAATTAGCGGGGTGGGAGTTGCTGGCTCTCATCGTTGTGCCACTGTAGGTGTGAAGTGTTAAAGGTAAAAGTGACATGGCTGCTTTTAATTACACGTGTCATCCTGCCAATGTAATTCGCTGGCTTCTCGACCAGTCAAGTATGCTTTGCTGCACTCCATGCAGCATGCAAGGAAGCTGTTTGTATATCAAGGATGATTAAGGTGCCTCAAGGCAAGAGAGTATAAAGCAGAGGCATCTGTTATCCAGAGGCAGCAAAGGGTTGAGGGGTTGTGCGTGTGGGGGCACCCTGAAAAGAGCTGTTTCATGTAAATCAAGGACTCCGAGTCTCCTGCTACTACCACTGCCACTTCTGTGAAGCCACTTTGTTTCCGATGTTGTGTGTACACTGAGCTTCATTATTTTTGACTTGAATACGAGTGAATTGGAAAGCGAGCCTGTAAATCTCCATCTCCAAACGAGTTAAAAGTCTCCTTGTGCCTAATGGGAAGAGCACTGAGATGAGCAGAGCCTTTACCACAGATCAGGTGCTTTTATGGGGTTTACTACACAGCCTAATAACTGCTGGATCATGCCTTTTATTAACTAGTCTGGCCCAACAGAGAATCATTATCCAGGGTGTATAATGGCGATTGCAGCTTGCTTATTTTTAAAGAGGACAGTAGATGAGTCAGTGAGTCAGTCTGCAATCTCTCATCATATAAATGGACATGTCCTCACAACGCATGTTCATACTCTGTGTATGAATGCTAGACTGGGATTTGTTTCATTAACAGAACATGTAATTCCGAGATAAACACCCTGTGGACGTGTGGCATTTGCATTGCAGCACATTTAACCCAGCAAAAAAACAGAACAATGGACATCAGGCAATTTATGGTGTTAGTAAAGATACTACAGCAAGTCTGTGCTCTTTTCACACCAAGTGGGCATGAGTGGGGTGGGGTGGCGGGCAACTCTCTTTTCAAAAGCTGAGTGACAGCTTGGCCAAGCTCTCTGTATACATTAATAAATTAGAATTCTAATTTTGTCTTTGTCTGCAGAAGATGGCCAAGTACTTCACTATGTACCAACAACTGGCTGTATGCAGGAATTTGCGATTGTGGTCCCCTCTGTTGACCTCTGAAGCACAATTCCCTGCCAGGTTGGGGAAACTGTTTGGTTTGATCCCTTTAACTTATTTGAATCCTGACAAATATGCACACAACTGAAAGGTCATCGCAGTCATATTTCATCCTCGGGAGCAACTCTGAAGACATCTGCACAACAAAGTAGCTTTTTCACAACCTGACATTATACCTAGCTGCTACAATGGCTCATTAAAAAGGGCCCCCAATGGGACAGTCAAGGCATTAAATATTATATATACATGCACAAAGAACAGGGCCTCCCTATTAATCACCAAATATGCCCTGAAGTTGTTAGCAATTTCACACTGATTCCCTCCGTCCAAGTCAAAAAGGAAGCATACAGAATTAATGGAAATTCAATCATGCTGATTTAGCACCTGTGCAATTAGGGATAGAAAGATTATCGGCCAACCCGATATTCGGCATTTCAACAAATATCGGTATAGGCCTTTTTTAACAATCTGACGACAGACAAACAAATCAATGAACTCTCTACGCACATTTTGTTTCTGTTTGAAATTAAAACAAAGATACATGACAGTTTAACATTTCAGTTATTTTGAATATTTGGAAAAAATGTGGTTATTGTAGAAAACTATCGGGAGCTGTGGTATTGTTTGTTTTCATTTAACTTTTTAAGATACAACTGATGACCCTGGGAGCTCCCAGATTTTTTTGTTGACATTTTAAAACAATATTATAAAATGCACGGCAATATTCTGTTCGCTCTTACTGAAAATGAATATCGGCTCTAAATATCGGTTATCGGCCTCCTTGACTAATAACCGAGGAACACAATTTTTGTTGAGTTCGGTCTGACAGCTTTTGAACTAATTTTTGCGTGTGGATTCCAACACTGATCTCCGTTTTTCTCTTGCAAGTTTTTGAGTTATAGGATACCCGTTTTCAAAACAAAAAAAACAAAAAACATGAAACAAATGTGCATGAATGTGAATAAAACACTAAGATGGAATGGTCACAAGCTTTGAAAACAAACAAAAAAACAACAACAACATAAAATTTAATTTTACAATATTACGCTCATGGAGAAAAGGCAACACTAATCTATCTTTCTATTTGCAGTTATCCGTAGTACTGACCTTTTGGGAGCTCCACACACTTCTCACTGCACTTAATTAGTCCTAATGGTGACTGCACTAACAAGTTGCTGCATAGCTGTCGATGAGTCCACTCGTAATCGTCTTTCCTTGCTACAGTCTTTCTATAGCTAATGGAAATTTGCTTATTTGGAGAGTAAGCTGTGAAAAAAACTTAATGTGCTAGAAAAAGAATGACTGCAAGTTTGGAATTGGCATGGCAATTTTAATTTTAATCAACATAAAAATCTAACCACATTTTTTTTTCAAATTGTCCCCCAATGTAATCGGTATCGGCCCCAAAAAAAATCCATATCGCTCTTGTCTATTCATTATCCACTTTTTAGTTAGTATACAAATTAGAGCTGTCAAATGATAACATTTTAAAATCAGATTAATCACTTCTCAAAATTTTGATTATCACGATTAAAATTAGAGGCTTTTTATCCCAAAAATTTGCCCGCCAACTTTGAAGAGGCGCTGTTATGTGTAATTTTTTTTTACATTTAGTGTTTTGAGGATGTCTTCAAAATTTGTTGATCAACTGCACACACTCATCCTCCTCTTTTTCTAATCAGTTAATTACTGACCCCAAAAAATGACCCCAAATAATTTGACATAAACAAATATTCTGAATGTCATACGCAAACATTATTTATTTACTTTACTTATATTTGCACAACAATACATGATTAATGCGATATTTTTTGTGTGATTAATCCTCGAGTTAACGCTTACATTTTGACAGTAGTAATAAAAATGCAGAATTAAAAATGTCCATTTTTTATTCCTGTGCAAGAACACCATTTTACCGTATAGTAACACAAAAGTTTAGCTTACTATTGGCTTTTAATTTAGAAACACAAACTCCAACGGCTGAGTACACTAATAAACATTTGCATTAGAGAGCAGTAATAGTAGTAAAAGTAGCAAAAAGAAAATATTTGACAGTACCTGTAAGCTTTGGTCCTTATTGCTTGCTTTGAGGGATTCGCGGCCAGTGTTTTGTTGAAAGTGCTGCTGCAGAAGTAACTGCCCAGCTACTTGGAGAGTCTGAAAAAAGAAAATAGGTTAAATTATTTTTTTATGAAGCCCAATAGAAAAGTGTCAAATAGTAATATGCCCCTTGAGAGCACACCTATGCCCATTTTCAGAGCAGATGCCTTCACTTCTGATAAGCTGATAAACATCGCTTGATATTCTCCCATGATGTCATTTACTGCAAGTAAAGTTGACGTAAACAATTGATCGGATGACAAAACACAAACAAAAGAGTATCCAGAGAGATAAGTTCCATTTGCAGCGTTTTATATTGTTTGATGGTTATCAGTGCTTTTGGCTCTCCTTGAGCGTTGCCAAACTCCAATCAAGAAAGCAAATAAACAGCTTTATGACTGCTTCAAATATCTGTTAAAGGGACACAGCCTTCTCAGTGGAAAACAAAATATAGTGAAGTCACATGTTTATTGCTCCAGCTACTCCCTTTTCCCTTACGATAAATAATCAAACATGCCATCCAGAGCAAACAAAGCTGAGGAGTGCTGGGGGGAAAAAAAGACTGTGGTCTTGAAAACGGTCAGCGATACCAAGAAAAGCAAGCGTTGTGTTCCCACAGCGAGCTGGCCAGTCTCACACCTCCACCAGTAAACCATCTGGGTAAATAACCAGCTTCATTCTTTCCACGATTCTCAGATGATTGCTCCCACAATGAAACAAACAGTCAGGGGCACATCGCTCATCTCATAGATGGAAAATCTATCAGTCCCCTCTTCAATTATTGGGGTAATATTGGAACCAATGTGTGATGCGTCGGAAGATGGTGCCATGTGACTGCTGCGCGATGAAAAAAAATTAGATAACTGTGTGATGTCGGACAACACTTTAACATATACTTTAATATATAAAGAAGCAAAGCAGTGTGCCAAACATTACTTGTCAAAATTAGTAGAAGAGCTGGTTTGTTACGTCACATAATATAATGTATCAAAGTGTATCAAACTTGCCAGTAATTGGGATTTTTCCAATGCCAAATATGTGCTTTCTTTCAGATGTCAACATGTTTTCTTTTCCACTGTAAGTGATGACAAATGCAGTGAGACGTCTGGTGTGTGCGTTTGTGTGTCTGTGTGCGCTGTGTGAGTGTTAGAGACTACGTGTGGGTTTACAACTGAGTGTGTTGGAACAAAGAGTTGAGTCAACAGGATATGATGGAAAGTTCAGACGGTAATGGATAAAGAAATACATTTCTGGGAAGTCTTCTTGAAAATATAAAATGACAATAGCTTCGAACTTGCTCCGTGGCTCAATCATACAACATAATATGTAGTTGACCCTTCTGTCCAGAAAGACGATGACTATTTTAAAAGTATGATGTGATTGTCATGATCTGTTTCTTGTTGTTGCTGTCAGTTGTCGCGTCCCCGTGTCATAGTGAGTTTAGTTTGGTTGCTTATGTGTTACTTGCAACTTCTTGTTTGGATTTAAGTGAATTTTGTTTTATATTACTGGAATTAAACACTTTTTGAGAGCACCGTAACAGACCGTAACAGATTGAACCGACCGAGTCCGAAAGAAAGCAGAAAACTAAATGCAAACAAACTGACGAGACAACGAGGAAAACTGACATGGGACAGTTATTGGAGTACAGTTTTCCCTCGTTTTCCGCTGGGTTTAGGTTCCAAAAAAATACCCGCAATAAATTAAATCTGTGAAGTAGTTATCTTTATGTTTTACATTTATTAGAAATGTTTTGTGGCTCTAAAACCCCTCACAAAACAGTTAATACACTTTTCTCATTGAGGCATTTGTATTTTCTATAATGTAACTCTTGTTTATACATTATCAATGTTCAAAGTTTCAAAACTTCATACATTTTATAAAATAGGTACAATACTGTAAAAAAATATATGCATGCAAAATTGCAACAAAAAAAAAGCGAAACAGCGAGGCCAGAAAATGTGCACCGCGTTATAGCGAGGAAACACTGTATATGTAATAGAATAAGAAAAATTATGCTTACTGTTTTTTAAATCACAAAATCATTATAATTATACATCATATACCATTAAAATCACAATTGTAAATACATGATGGCTTCAATATTGTTATTTTAATGTATTTATTACATCAACCTTGATCGTGAGAATGGAATACTAAAAACATAATAAACTTACTGAGCGTTTCCGAACGCTCTGGAGTTTAGCAGAGAGCGCTTAAGCGTATTTCCGAACACACCCAAAGTATATATATGAGATTTCGGCGAGCAATCGTCAAAGGCAACTGTGTCAATTAATCAGTTACCCTTAGCAGATTCTGTTGCCTAACTTAGTAAAGAAAGCTAGTCTATTAACAAAAATATATATCGATGAAAAATTACACTAAGCACAAAAAATGGCACCCAAAAAAACAAAAATCCATTGATCTTGATCCCCCAGTCATCCGCTAGCTTTCATTTCACAACGCACGCTTCGGCAATTGTCATGTTGTCAAACATATAACATACTTATTTATGTTTGCTCATTTTCAACCTGTTTGAGCAATTTGACCCTCATTTTTTAATATCCCTAATAATCATAGCGTTCAGTGATTTCCGTAACAAAATGCGGATGATCCATAACATTCGTCAGCTCTGAAAAAAGGTAACGTCTCGGCCTGCCTCAGGACCATATCAATTTAGCAAAAGCAATTGTGCAGGGAGTTAGAAAGATTATCAGCCTCATCCTATTCATGGCAACGGTTATATGAAATAATTCTTCTTATTATAGCAAGGACAATAATTATGTGATCACACAATTGAAAACAGAGTCATGATCATCTCGACTTTGGCAAATTAAAATCAAATTGCTGCCTGACGGCACAAGACTAGCTCGTCTGGGTTATAATAGAATGTGACTTTTAAAAGGCAAGAAAAGCAGCAAATGTCTCTTCTTTACTGGGACTTGTGCTTTTCACCTTTAGGAATGTTGCTGTCAAGCTTGTATGTTAAAAAAGCAGACCTTACAGAGGCCTAGAATAACTGCATGTGAACTGCCTCTACATGTTTACATAGCACCCAGTCCACTTCCCCTCCTTACGTGCGCTCTGGAATCTATCTTCTTTTGATCTCCCATTCAGAGATATCACTCACTTGAGACGCAACTCCAATCTGATAACTGCTTTGGCCAAATGTGATCAAGTGAAGTGTTGACAGGCTCAAGTCATCTGTCACACCTAAAAAGTAGAGCTGTTTTCTTGTCTGGACATTATAATGGTTTGATTGAAGCAACACATCTAGGCAACTAGAGAACTATGCAAGTCAGTTAAGCAGGTTCCCCTGAAAACTGAACAGTAGAAAAGGCAAATATTGACCCACATAAAGATTTCTACTAATTTATAGGTGGCCAGGGCCGGACTAGGACTAATTTTCAGCCCTGGAGTTTCAGAGCTCAGACCGGCCCACTTTAGTTCACATTATAATGAACATACACAATCTTAGAGTTAGTGTATCAATGTAAAATAGATGAGCATTCCCTCCAACAATATTCATATTGCATTTGATCAAAAATGTAATTTACAATTGAATGCTCTTACAAGAGCACGGTCTTTGTTTACTTTATTTGAACAAGTATATGAACAAAAAAAGGACAAAAAGAAACCAAAAAGTAAATGTACATTAAATGGGATAGACACTTTACACTTCACAAGGCACACTTGCCAAATGAAGTTAAACCATCAAGATTAAGGCAGCTAACACTGTACTTATTGTTAGTACTCTTATTTTAAAGTGTGTTCTTACCACTTCCAAAAGTCTAGGAATGAGAGTAGGGACTTTGAATGTTGGAACTATGACAGGAAAAGATAGAGAGCTAGTTGACATGTTGCAGAGGAGGAAGGTGTGTTCAGGAGACCAGGTGGAAAGGGAGCAAAGCTAGAAGTTTAAGAGCAGGGTCCAAGTTGTTCTATCATGGTGTAGATAGGAAGAGAAATGGAGTAGGAGTTACAGTGAAGGAGAGTTTGTTAGGAACGTCCTGGAGGTAAAAAGAGTGTCAGATAGAGTGATGAGTCAGAAAATAGGAATCAAAGGTGTGATGATGATTCTTGTTAGTGGGTATGCGCCACAGGTAGGATGTGAGCTGGAGGAGAAGGAGAACTTTTGGTTGGACTTTGATGAAATGACGCAGAGCATCCCAAGAAGTGAGAGAGTTGTCATTGGTGCTGTCTTCAATGGACATGTTGGTGCAGGAAACAGAGGTGATGAGGAGGTGATGGGCAAGTTTGGTATCCAGGAGAGGAATGCAGAAGGTAGGAGTACACAGGTAGACTACGTCTTGTAAATAAAGTAATCTGAAAGAGATCACCGACTGCAAAGTAGTGGTAGGTGATAGTGTAGCCAGACAGCATAGGATGGTAGTGTGTAGGATGACTATGGTGGTGAGGAAGACAGCAAAGGCAGAGCAGAGGATGAAATGGTGGAAGCTGAAAAGGAAGAGTGTGGTATGACTTTCAGGAAGGAGTTGAGACAGGCACTGGATGGTCAGGAGGTGTTTTCAGATAACTGGACAACTACAGCAAATGTGATCAGGGAGACAGGTAGGACTGTACTTGGTGCGTCATCTGGAAGGAAAGGAGATAAGGAGACTTGGTGGTGGAATGAGGAGGTGCAGAAGTGGATCCGGAGAAAGAGGTTAACTAAGAAGTAGTGAGACACTAAGAGGACTGAAGAAAGTAGACAGGAGTACAGGGAAATGCAGTGTAAGGTGAAAGTAGAAGTGGCAATGGCCAAACGAGGGGTATACAATGACGTGTATGCTAGGTTGGACAGTAAGGAGGGAGAGACTGATCTATACAGGTTGACAAGGCAAAGAGACAGAGATGGGAAGGATGTGCAGCAGGTTAGGGTAATAAACGATAGGGATGGAAGGGCGTTGACATATGCCAGTAGTGTGATAGGAAGATATAAATAGTACTTTGAAGAGTTGATGAATGAGGAAAATGAGAGAGAAGGAAGAATAGAAGAGGTGACTGTTGTGGACCAGGAAGTAGCAAAGATTAGGATGAAGTGAGAAGGGCATTGAAAAGGATGAAGAGTGGATATGGCACTCAGTTCTGATGATATACCTATGGAGGTATGGAAGTGTCTAGGAGAGGTAGCAGTAACATTTCTGACTGGGTTGTTCAACAGGATCTTAGATAGTGAGAAGATGCCTGAGGAATGGAGGAGAAGTGTGTTGGTGCCCATTTTTAAGAACAAGGGAGACGTGGCAACTACAGAGGAATAAAGCTGATGAGCCACACAATGAAGCTATGGGAAAGAGTAGCTGAAGCTAGACTGAGGGCAGAGGTGAACATATGTGAGCAGCAGTATGGTTTCATGCCCAGAAAAGAGTACCACAGATGCAGTATTTGCTTTGAGGATGTTGATAGAGAAGTACAGAGAAGGTCAGAAGGAGCTGCATTGTGTCTTTGTAGATCTGGAGAAAGCTTATCACAGGGTACCCAGAGAGGAACTGTGGTTTTGTATGAGAAAGTCTGGAGTGGCAGAGAAGTATGTTCAAGTGGTGCAGGACATGTATGAGGACTGTAAGACAGTGGTGAGGTGTGCTGTAGGTGTGACGGAGGAGTTCAAAGTGGAGGTGGGACTACATCAGGGATCAGCTCTGAGCCCCTTCTTGTTCGCTACGGTAATGGACAGGATGACAGACGAGGTTAGACAGGAATCTCCATGAACTATGATGTTTGCTGATGACATTGTGATCTGTAGTGAGAGCAGGGAACAGGTGGAGGAGAAGTTAGAGGCGTGGAGGTTTGCCCTGGAATGAAGGTTAGCCATAGCAAAACAGAGTACCTGTGTGTGAATGGGAGGGACCCAATTGGAAGAGTGAGGTTACGGGGAGAAGAGACCAAGAAGGTGGAGGAGTTTAAGTATTTAGGGTCAACAGTCCAGAGCAATGGAGAGTGTGGAAAAGAAGTGAAGAAGCATGTGCAGGCAGGCTGGCATGGGTGGAGAAAAAATCTGGTGTGATAGAAGAGTTTCAGCTCAAATGAAAAGAAAGGTTTATAAAACTGTGGTGAGACCAGGGATGTTTGGTCTGGAGACAGTGCCACTGAGGAAAAGACAGGAGGCAGAGCTGGAGGTGGCAGATATGAAGATGCTGAGGTTCTCTGTGGGAGTGACCAGGATGGATAGAGTCAGGAATGAGTACATCAGAGGGACAGCACATGTTAGAGGCTTTGGAGATAAAGTCAGAGAGGCCAGACTGAGGTGGTTTGGACATGTCCAGAGAAGAGATAGTCAGTATATTGGCAGAAATGTCAGGCAGGAGGTCTAGAGGAAGACCAAAGAGGAGATTTATGAATGTAGTTAAAGAGGACATGAAGGTAGTTGGTATGAGAGCAGAGGTTGCAGAGGACAGGGTAAGATGGAGGCAAATGATTTGCTGTGGCGACCCCTGAAGGGAAAAGCCGAAAGGAAAAGAAGGAGTTCTTACAACTTCTGGTACACTACTGTAACGGTAATCGTAGGAGGTTTCCCATCATACTTTGTTGCTGTTACCAGTAACACTTGTGATTTTGTTTTGCCTCTTTTATGTGTTTTTCTTGTACAGACAAGGTTTAATCTAGTTATACTGTTTATTGTTTCTATTCATTGATTAAAGTTTTGCTATTTTTGATGTTAAATTATTGTAACTTGGTGACACCCTTAGTAACAAAGGCAGGCAGTCAGTGCTATTAATGGCCTGTGATTGGGAGTTACAGTTGATTGGCAATGAGACAGTCAACATAAGATGACGTGTGTACTCTTTATTTACGGGCTGATTTCAAAACGAATGTGTGGGCTGCGTGATTTTGAAACAATTGTGTGAGCTCTTGCCTGCCGATTCGCGGGCCGGAATATAGGGCTGGCTCACCTGGATTTGTCCGGGCCTGTGAGTGGCTATTGTTTGGAATGTGTGTGTGTTACTGTTTAACATTCAAAACAATATCTGTAACACATTGTGAAAAAAACAACTCTAAATTTACACAAAACTTAGGGATTGAATCCTGCAGGGGGTTTTCATTAGAAAACAACCTGCAGCACATGACAAGCTTTATCAGCAACACAGACTCTTTTATTTTATCGATTTCATATATGCTAAAATATTATCCGCATCTACTTTTCACATTATATTAGTGATTAAAGGGAGGAGCATCTCTTTTGTCCCTGGGGCCATCAAGCTGTGATAAGAGAACTGCTAAGTACTGGATGTCTTTATGTGCTGTCTGCACATGTGGATTATTTACAGGCTTTGGGGTTTCCTGCTGCTAAAGCCAGCTCTGGGTGTCTTACAAATCCCAGCTCAGAGCATTGCCACACAGTCATGTTAGTTCTCAGCTGGATTCAACACATCACACATCACACAGCCCCGCCCCCTGCATCCCACCCCACAACAAAACCAGCTCGTCTGCGCACAAACACCAACAAACAAAAACGCTAAACAGCCGACAGGCATGGATAGCATGCATTACGCATTATCACTTTAAATTTAACTGTGATCTACTGTACACACACTTGTTGAATACCAAGCAGAAAAATGATTAAAGAGTGTGGATGAATACAAGTAGAAGGAAAACAGTTAGTTGGTGAATGTTAAGGGTGCCATCTTTGTTGCGTTATTGAAGCGATCTCTAAAGTTCTACAAATGTCTGTCTTCTGCCGCTACAGGTGGTAGAGACCTTGAACGTGAAATGATTTGAAGCAGATTGCTCCTAATTGCTAGACGATGTGCAAGCAGGTGTAACTGGATCCCTGCGGCCACAGAGAAAGGAGGAGATGGAATGAGATGTGCACGTGTTTCCATACTCGTGTGGAGATGGGTGGCGCTTTGTGCGCCTCAGCGTATTTACTTAACAGACACGTATCAGAAGACATTATTAGGCAGGGGATGGCAGCTCAGAGACAGCCAGCAACAACACGAGTAATAGGTTAGCCCTTAATGTAGTCCGTCTCACAAGATATCAGGCCCTCTGGCTTCCGTCTGTGGCCTCGGCGGGGTTTTCGGCAGCATGGGCCTAAATGTCAAGGTTATGTGTTTGACTTTCCGACTGATCTTGATTCTGCACTCACCTGTCATTCTTCACTGCTGCTATTTCCTTTCAAAGACAAGACACTTTGCTCCTCGTTCGTACTTTAAATCGTAACGTCCAGCCCAAATTGAACAAGCTCAGATACTTGCTCACGTTAGGCTATTATGATAGATGGCAAGCAGTCAATAAAAAAAAAAAAAGAGTGCCTATTATTAATGTCTTTCCCCCCCTCCCCCATATTTTAGTGTGTTAAAAGTATATAACAAAATAAAAGAGTACATTTCACCATCAAAATGTGTTCAATAATATGCTAAAGTGATTAATTTGTAATCACTATTAATAAAAACACATTCAAATGATGAACACTTCCAAATACATAATATTTGTCTTCAAGGTAAAGCAGAACATAAAGTTCGCCTGAAGCACTGTGTAGTTAATAACAATTAAACCTGGCACTCCACATGGAGAATAGGTCACTTGGTAGAAGCATTTGCATCACGGGGCACTTGTCACATCACCCACAGACAGGCATTATTAGTGATAGACCGATATGGGTTTTTCAAGGCCGATACGATAACGATAATTAGTAGTCAAGGAGACCAATAACCGATATTTCAAGCCGATATTAATTTACAGTAAAAGGGAAAATATTACCGTCAAAAATAAAAAAAAATTAAATAAAGATTTTATTTTTATTTTAAACATTTAAAGAATTGACAGCTTTGTTTAAAATTATAAAAAGTACAGGGATCTTCCAGGGTCATCCGCAAGTGTTAAGCTAAATCAAAAACTAATCAAGTAAATAGTTCCCTAATTTTTTCTATGGTAAATAAAGTTTTCTAAAATGTCAACATCATTTTTTAGTTTATTATAATATTTTTAAAAAAATTAAATAAAAAGTGTAGGGAGGTTGCAGTGTCAGTATCATTTTTCTGAAGGGGAAATTTTAATAAATCCATAATGAAAAGTTCCCTGTATCTCACTGAGTGACAAATGCATGCAAATGTAGCCAAGTTGGGGTTTTCGTCAGGGTTTGTAAAAGGTTTCAGAAGATCTTCACAGACAGGGAAACATTGTCTAAATATGTTCGAAATGTCTTTGTGACAAGTAAAAACTGTCTCTGAACATCTTACAAATCCTGATGAAAACCCTAAATTTGCTATGTTCGCAAGCATTTACCGCTCAGTGAGATGCCAGCTTTATCGGCCTTCAAATTCATAAAAAGGCCAATGCCGATATATGTAAAAATGCTAAATATTGTCACCGATTATCGACCAGGCCGATAAACGGATAGGGCCGATAATCGGTCTATCCCTAGGCATTTTATTTCCAAACATATGTAAAATAGCTGTCTACTTTGTTGTACTTACAACTTTAATATCATATACAGTGGAAATGAAAAGTCTACAAACCCCTGTTCCAAAGCCTTTTTTTTTTTTAAATACACCAAGTTAAAATTAATTAAAAATTTTGTTCCGCCATTTATGTATACGTAACCTCCAACCTGTACAACTAAATTGTAAACAAACTTGAGAGTAAAAACTCGGAAACGTGTGCACACCCTCTTCAAACGGTATGTTAATGTGTTCAAAACGATCAAATCACATTTAAACTCATATTAAATTGGAGTCAGCTAAGCTTTGCGGTTCGAAAATGCCAATATTTGGGGGAGGAGCAAAGGTTAGCTTGTTGTTGGTAGAAAGTGAGTGAGTGTTGTGGCCGCTTGAGTATATTCTTTCTTTACCATGAGCTTAATTAAAAACACAAGCTATCCAGTAAATGAGATTTAATTATTGGCAATCGCTTATTGCGAGTTGCAATGTTCTCTACTTCCATCCATTCATCATCTGAATTGCTATTTCAGTTCAAATGAATTAACATTAGATCAAAGTAAGAATAAGTGAGCATTATTTATTTATTTTTTTCCGCATTTGACTGTGTGTAGTGTAGGGCTACTAAAAGTTTCATCATGTAAAATGTGCATTTAAATGTGCTGTTTTACTGTATAAAACCTTCAGGCTTTTGCTACAAAGAAAACAAATCTCAGGGGAGGGCCTACTAAAACATCAGAACTTTTGGTTTGGTTAATCAGAGGGATTTTTAATGGTAATGGCTGTTTGCTAAATCCCATTTAGCACAAGTTTAAATGTGATTGGCTAATTCTGAAAACAGCTGCATCTCCAGAAAGTGTGTCACCATATTATTTTGTTTTTTGTTTGTTTTTTTGCCCTCTAAAAGACTCAAATATTTACAAAAATATTGATTTATGTTTAAATGTAAAACGTAAATAGTGGCATAGTCTTATATCACAAAAACTGCCCTTCGAGCATGGACGCAGATGAAAGTAGTGACGAGGGGAGGGAGTTCAGGCGGGTGGAGCCTGGTACTTGCGAGGTCACCCTTGCCCTTGCACACCTCGCTTACCCGGCGAGGTCAGCCCAGTTATGCGGGCCTGACAGCTTCCGTTTGCTGTGTATTCTGCATTTGTTTGGATTCCCCAACCTTGCTTAGCCAGCAGCTTAACAACAGATGGCTAAAGAAGGCCTCCATTCAGAATGGCCTGCATGCGAAAACCACACCAAGGAAAGTACACAAGCTGCAGACAAAACACACAGACACACCAAAAGCCAGCATATGCAAATGACATGGATTGTTGGAGTTGCACAGGCAGCAAATATGGGAACAGTAAATAAGCTTTTCCATGCTTCATCAGTAACTTTTTGTTGCCATCAAAAAGAAGCACGCCAAACTGTGATGAGACACTTGAAGAGACACATGGGAGTGAACACACGGATGGTGTTGTCTGATTATGCCAAACAATGAGGATGATTCAATAACGGAGCAGATCTCACTAAAAGCATTTCCTTCCTTCCATTGCCATTATTAAATAGACCCTGTGTTTATTACAACGTCAGTGCGGCGTAAACCCATAAACACGCTCCCGGAGTACATGAGCAACCAGCAACTATATATTGTTTCTCTTGTGAGTCGCTCTTCCGCCTCAATTACGCCTTTCAACTTCAGAGGCTCAGTATGATAAAGTGGCAGTAAAAATCATTCACATTAATACACCATTGTGCATCTGCTGCTAAAGGTAATTAAAGAAGTAAATGACTCATAAGAATAGACATATTAGGCAACTGGGCTGCCTCATGAAAATATGTACCATTAAGATACCGCATTTTCTTATTGGCTCCAGTAGAGCTTATAGGCTCTTGATGCTGATTTAATCCACTCCAGTGGAAAGTCTATCAGTGCTCGGTCGCGTGTCTCTTATGTCTATCCACCTTGAGCCAAGTACTGTATTTAAATTTTAGCTCGAGATTTGGCTGTGAATGACTATAGTTAGGGAATGAGGTCACACAGAAAAAGCAGACAGCTGTGCAATTTTGGTACATGGTGACAGCAGGCAGATGACCAGAAAGAGACAAATGCTGTATCAAAGTGTCAATGCACTCACAAAAGATGTGCATAAAAAGCTTTGAAGTGATGCAGTGCAAAACCCATGGCCGCCCGATTGGGAGTGCAAGGTGGTCTCCAGATGCCAATCCAGAGTGGCCAACTTTAACGTCATCCACAAGTGGAGGTGTTCTTGCAGTTCCGATCTCCTGCATTTACATGCCAGGTAGACACAGTTCTCTCTGCACTGAATTTAAAGGGAATGAGGGGAGCTGCTTCGATTGGCTTTGTGACATTTAAAAAAAGAAAGAAAAAAAAAAGACTTTTTTCACCTGATACATTTCATCTAATTTATTTTCATGTGATTTTATCAGCACAACTCTAAACACTAAACGTTGACCCAATTTCCAGATATTTGGGGATTTGAGTGAGACTAGATGTGACTTGACTCGACAGGACTCGACTTGAACAAGAGTGTCTTGGCTGTCTGTGGCATGACTTGACTTGACTTTTGCTTGGCTTGTCTTCAAGACATGTCACACAACATACAACTCGTAATGCAAACAAAAAATGCACCCACACGGCCTGAACAAAGACAGACAGACTAAGACTCAATCCCAATACCGCTCGTCTTGCCCCTCGGCCATCAGAATGTGCGTTCAAGACGACAAAGGAGTTTCCAAATTCTCCGTAAACTGTATGGGTAGGGTTACAGACAAGGGCTGAAGGTCCCTTTTCACGAAGATAGACGCCGACCTTCCTTGGTTCTCTCCTACTACAGTCACGCCCAGTCGGCAACTCAGGTGGATGTAATGGCGACACCAGGAAATAACAAAAAGCAGGAGACAAATAAATGTAAGTATGTTAATATTTATTGAATGTCATAGTAATAGACAGTCATAGATAGTGGTTTTATCGAATGTTTTATACTTTGAAAGAAATTGGCACAATTGCGTGTTTTGCTAAATGCTCGCTATTGTTGCGTCTGTTACGTCACAACCACACGCAGCTGCGGCGGCTCAAAGTGACGACGTAGCGGATTGGATAGCAATAGTACATTCCCTAAATACTAGGGGTGTGAATTGCCTAGTACCTGGCGATTCGATTCGTATCACGATTCATAGGTCACGATTCGATACCGATTAACCCTGATACAAATCTATAAATTGATTATTGTGATTTTTTTAAGTTCAAATTTAGAAAATACTCATCAGTAAACTTGTACATGTACACTGTAAGATTTGTATGAAAATGTATTTATTTATGTGAAAATTCAGGCTTATAACTGAGCCACTGCATTTAACAAACAGGTTGCAGTCTGTTTCATGTTTGAACAGCACTGAAATAAAATATTAAGGCTTAATGTTCCATTAATATAACATTCTTCCATGCTTAATATGTAAATCCTAATCCTAAATAAGACGTTTTGTTGAATATTCCTATAAAAAAAATTGATGTTTAAAAATCGTTTAGGCTGCATATCGAATCGATTCGAGAATTGCGCGCTGTAATAATGCGATATATTGCCAAATAGATTTTTTCTAACACCCCTATTAAATACACTAACCCTAATTGACATAACAAAACAAACCTGGGCAAAACACAAGTGGCTAAGCTGCACTGATTGGTTGACACACGAAGGAGGGCAGACAAACACAGGTGGACATGATAAAGCTTGACGAGACAAGGGAAGGCTCACAAGGAACACAACAAAAACAGTAACCACAGACTAGACAACAAGAACACCCAAAAAACAAACAAAAACCCAACAAGCACAGAACCCGAAGTCCAAGATTTAAACCCCACTGCAGTAAAAATACATATGGACACTTCTGTGTTGCCATGTCGAGTTGCCCTTAAGCAAGGCATCAAACCCCGTCAAGCTCTGACACTTAGCTTGTGGTTATCGTACTGTTGCTTCATCCGTCTCTTGCCTGGCTGTGTGAGAATTAGCTGCTAGCCTGGTTGAGCAATTAAAATATATTTTGGTCAAGCAAATTAAAACAGTATAATACATAAGAAAGGCTATTAGATGATATAGAATTAATGATGAGGGCAGATGTCAGCTATAACTTTTCCTTTGACCTCATCTTTTGTTCATAGCACACGATGCCGAAGGATTCTCACAGCAGACACAAAAATACAAATCAAGTAGTTTAAGTGAGTGAGAAAGACGATAGATGCCAACTGTGCTGGACTGTCAGAAAACATGCACTTCTCAGGATTGCATCTTTGTTGGAAGTCTTGCATCACTTTATAGCGGGGAGTGTTGTGCTTGGGAAAATGGGCACTTCCAAAAACCCAGCGTGAGACCCTACGAGTGGATTTTATCATGCATGGCATGAATGGTATTGTTTAAAACGGGAGACTAACGTTGCCTCGTCGGTAGCAGACTCGAACATTACAATACATTTGAGAGTTGAGGGATATGACTGGTAAAATCCAGAAATCTTCCAATTCACTTGTGGTGAATATAAATGAATGTAGTCAACGTGAAGCCAGAGGAACTAAGAACCAAACAGAATGTCCAACCAGAAGGCTTGTGTACATAGAGAGGGAAGGCTAAACAGACAATAGGCTCAATCACAATATGTCAAAGTGATTGATTGTGACCTGTGACCACACTCTCACAATAAATAATGCAGGTTTTAAGTACCATTCAGTGTATTTCATGGATTGACAATTATTATATTTGGATACACAGTATCACAGAGACCTCCAATAAATCATGATACCTTTGTAGATTATTCAAATATCGATCAAACAGGTTGCTCATAATTATGCCCGTACACTCAACTTACGAGGTAAAGAACATTTTAGATATAATGCAAAGTAACTGTTTGATCCCCATTGCCATCTGATGTTCAGTGTCTTAACTTCCCCCGATGAGAGACCTTAAACATCATGAGCTGCCAGTACGAATTCCCACCGTGTCTACGGAACAGACGCAGAGGACTGCGTATGAATCACAGCCACGTCCAATTGGCTATGGATTGAGTTGCAGCAGTCAGAGGCAGCTCCCTGGGAATAGCGGTGTCTCTGTTGAAGCCATTCCAAGATGGGAAATGTGATCCTGTGCCGAAAGGAATAAAAGAAAGCGAATAGGAGGGGGGAAATCTGATTGCTTCAGCCACATAGAGAAGCAATCTCCTACTGAGTCTAGACATATCAATCGTCGCACAAGTGTAATGTGTTATGGTCTCACAAGCAGATGATAGGACTTGTGGTGGAGGCCCAAAGTTTTTGTGTTTTAACTCATTTTGGTTTATCTTTATTAATTGACTTTTTGAATCAGAAATGAGCAAGTTGATGTACCTGTATGGAAAAGACATGGTTGCCAATTACAACAGTGTGTGTGTGAGTGCGCACGTGTGTGTTTGTTTTAAGAAAAAGCGGTCAGAATCTCTAAATGGTGGTCTAAAAATATGTACTCATGAATATATTCACTCACCTGAATTTAATACAGTAGACATTTTTCTGCTAAGTTTAGAAAACAAGCGTAATTAGGTGAATATCCGCAAAATTTACTTTGGTTAGCTTTCAAAACACTTCCTCTTGAAATAAATAACACTTATTAAACAAACAATACAATACCTCTTGATCACAATTAAGTGACGGGCATTCGGTAGCTAAGTAGTTTGAAGCTAGCTAGAATGAGAAGCTAATGTAGCAGTCTTCATCTATGTTCAGTGCCCTTTTATTGTCAAACATTACAAGCTAATAAACTCAAAGAATGAAGCTTAAATCAGTTTAAAAAGCTGTTCTATATGGGACAACAAATAAGGAAGCAACAAACTACTAAAATAAAAGCAGTAACTGCCCCTCAAACCAAGCACATGCTTTTAAATAGTTCAGTGTAAGCAGTCAAGTCATCGGGGAGGGACACACTTTAAGCACAGAAGACAATAAGTATAAATAAATCAATAAGTAAATAAGTAAATAAATAAATAAATAAATAAATAAATAAATAAATAAATACAATTTTAAGGGTAAAAAAGAAGTATCTTTACCCCAAAACTCAAATTAATCGATATAACGAAATAATTGCTACACCCTACTTTAACGTATATTTTTTTTTAAATGTTTTTCCCCTGAAAATGTTTTCTGTACATAATTGAAAAAAAAAAATTAAAATGACAGCTAAACAAGGTGTACTGAGGTGCACAGATGCACTTCACGAGATCGGTGGCGATTGTACTTCATTGTACAATAAAACTCAAACCTTTTTCTAGTACGAGGTTCTTCGTAGCAAGACTAAAGATGTCAGCTTTAAATAAAATACAGGTGGGCAGAAGTTGTCCCAACAACAAACATTGCAGATACCAAGGACATGTGGGCTATAGAGATGCTTGTGCGGTGGGAGGGTGGATGACAGACTGCTGTTCAACTCCATTAGCTGCTGTGTGAGAGGGGCGCATCTAGCAGCACACGACCTGTGAAGAATCTTAGATCTCGCTCTATCTTGGAATGGGGATTGCCGCATTAATTCGAGGACTGTAATCTCTCAAGCACATCAAATTACTCTCATTAAGCACAGGAAGAAAACTGCCTCTGCAATAAGTATGTATAAAAAAGTATTTATTACCAATAATCACCTATTTAATATGAGGTAGCTTACAACAGCTTTATTTTTGCTGATTACGTTTAAAAATGGCGAACGAGGAAGGAGCACCTTAGAACAGGCCCATACAAATGTGTGCGTGCGTGTGTGGACACACTCAAATACACAGCTCATGGAGTTTACGAGAGGAGTTGATACAGTGATTAAAGGGGAGGGTAGCGGGATACGGTGCTCGAGGGCCTTGGAAAGGACATGCCTCGCCTGGTCATAAAAAACATACCTCTGTCTTTAAGCTCGTACCGGAATCGCTCTCGGTGGGTTCACTTTGAGGTGAATCACTAAAGAATTTACATGCTAAGTGGCACATGTCATCACCAAGAAAATGCACACTTTAACTTAACTAATACTGTATGTTCACCCAGCACAGCCACTGACTTTGCTGAAAAGTGCTCTCTCATTTGCAATGCGTATTTATTCCACAAAACTGTCAAATATACTGTATAAGAGATCTGTATTTATTTTTTTATAGTAGATAGCATAAGTTATATAACACTTTGGTGGTATAAAATGAGTTCCCTGCTATTGCAGGTATCTCTCACTGTGTATGTTAAAAGAAGCCTTGACTGTAATGACAAGTTTGCTCCATATGATTTATTTGGTTGTTACTAACATATCGATGAGGTTCGTTTTTCAAAAATCATTTCCAGTTTAATACATTTTGTAGAAATTGTATTTGGACGTAGGCCGCCATTGTTGTTTGAATGGCGGCTGGCTCTCTGCCGAGCAATGCGAAACGAGTATAAAGGAAGCGAGGTAGGCCTCCGTGGCCTTCCTAAAGGGACGATCAAAACTCTTGAATGCGTCTGGTGAATGACAAGAGCACGGCGTGGGGGAGGGTGACTCTTCCGATCGCATGTTGTTTCTTTAGACTTACCTCGCTTGCTTTATGCCTGTCTTTACGCACCGAATGCCTTGCGACGTAAATAACGATGGCGGTGTACGTACAAATAAAGTTTCTACAAAATGCATTGAACTGGAAATGATTTTTGAAAAATGAATCTCATAGTTATGTTAGTAACAACCAAATAAAACATATAGAGCAAACTTGTCATTACAGTCAGGGTTCCTTTTAAGTAAAAGGTAAGGATGGCCTCAAATGCACAAATACTACACAAAACAAATACACTAAATGGTGTTAATATTAAAAAAAAAAAACAACAGAGCATAAACTGTTTAAATTGTATTTGTAATTGTAAATTAAAGTTTCAAACTGACTTTTCATTGACACCTATGAGAAAACAAATGTCAGATTGAATTTTTTTTTTTTAGTTTGGTCCATCATGAGGTTCTAAGCTCTGATGTAAAGAAGTAAATAAATATGTATCCTGTGGAGGACCGATGATCAACAATTTGGTTTCCCCCAATGGAAGCAAACCTATCGTTTTTTAACATTAAAATAAATGGTTATGATATCTAAAAGCCTCCTACACAGTAGACAAAAACACATCAAAATGGGATATAGAATGATTTTCATCTACAAAATCAATTAACACTGGGCGTCAATGGGTCATTCATTTACTAGTTCACCATAATTACCTGGTTTTTTCCCCCTTTATAGTAATTTACTTCTTTATTCATCTGGGGCACTGATGTCCCTGCAAACCGAAAGAACACATTTTGTGTAATTATTCAAATTAAACGCAGATTCCTTAGAGAAAATGTCTGACAGACCACAATGCAGCAAAGCTAATGCCCTCCAAAAACAAACTCCCCTGAAGGTAAATGAGGGATTCTATTAGACATCAGTCTACACACTGTCAATTTCAGCATGACTTGCTCAATTAATTAATAAATGAATTGGCTTGAGGTGAATAGAAAATGCTAAATCAAATAAAATGTGAATAAAGACGAGTGCCTGTGCACACTATGTCTTGGCTGCAGTGGTTCAAATGCAGAACTACAGGACAATTAACAGCTGCTCCTGAACAGAGATGTTGAAAGGTGTTTATAGTGGATCAGTCGGCGTTTTAAAAGGAAATAAATAATTTTAAAAGCAATCTATCTTGTGTCACACAAAATCCACCTCACATTAATGCTTTGTAAACATTCACACAACACTGCAATTATTTGGATTTTGAGTGTTTTCTTTCCTTCCTCGAACAGATGTTGAAAATAACACACTTTCCTCTTGGCTCCTGGTCAGATGTTTAAAATAGTCGTCACCAAAACACACACAAATAGAATAGTGTGGTCGGAAATCAGCAAAAAGGATGCACCTGCTAGAAAGAACTTTTCTTTCCAAGCTATACATGTTTTACGTAAGCGCCAGGACATGTGGCTGAAGTGTAAGCTTTAAAGTTGACCCACCAACAAGGTATCAGGAGATACACGTGAGCACGAGCAGTCTAAGTCATATGTGAATTTTGGTACTTTAACAATATCGACCAACGAGTCCTCCAACAATAACGACAATAATGGTCTTTTTACCGTGCGCCAAAATACGACCAAGTGTTCCACATTGTAGTTTAGCAGCCATGTTAAATAGCGAAAAAATACAAAACTGAAACTCGAACCCGGATCGTCTGGTCAAAAGAGTAATGTCTATCTTACTGTGCTAACAATCCAGTAATGATCTTGGTGTTCATTTGTATTGTTGACATGTATGTCAATTCGGCGTCAGAATGGTTGGGGTTAGGTTGAGGCTTTCAGTGAGCTTGTACAATACACATTACGTCTTTACGTGAGATACTAATGGTTGAGGTTAGTAAAAGGCACAGTGAGGTAAACATGCACACTAAACATGTAGTCAACACTACCACAATCACTGGCCAAATAACTCAGACAGATAAACACTTGTCTACCGACCAGACAGACCGGGTTTGAGATTCACTTTGGATTTAAAATAGCCGATAGAGGTCGCTAAATTAAAATATGTAACACTTGGTCGTAATTTGGCACCTTTTCAAAACGACCTATATCGTATTTATTGGATGACTGTCTCATTTCGACACCTTCTAAATCCACTCATGATAGTGCCTGTGTGTTTCCTTGTAGTTTTCTAGTTGGGTAGTGGGGCAGTTTGAAGAGAGGCCTCAAGAGCTCTGGAAACTGTGATAATTGATCAAGTTTCTGTGAGCACTAACTCTCTTGTGTCATGACTTCCAAATCCCAACAGCTCTTTTTTCAATCTAAAACTGGACATAACCAGGTCTCACTCATTGCAGGGCAAAGATGCGTCCGTGACACTTTTGAGGCAAAGCCTTCTGATGATTACAAAGAAAACGTTTTTTCTCTTTCCTCTCCAGATGCAATGTGAGGTAGACATCAATTTCCTGTGTCAACTTCCTCACCAAATCAATCCCATTTAATCCACAGCCTCAAGCTCCTATCTTGATTCCTCTCCTGAAGATAAGGACACAATTTATTGTTTTCATTGAGCATGAGTGTTAAGACAGTGAGCACCAAATTACTTGTGGATTGAGATAAATTTGCCACAAATCACTAATTCAATCACTCCTCAATGCCAGTTTTATTTTTGAAGAGAAGATTATCAAAAGATCACTGTGTCAAAGTAGTGTCTGGAGGTGTGATGCCAGATACAGACCAAATCCAACCAAAAGAAAAAAACTGGTGTTTTATGCACCTGAATTCACTTTCACAGCGAGCAGTAAATTGTTGATGTGTCAGGTCATAGATTGTGGCACTGGCGTTAGTGGTGGGAACATACTGAGCCCGTTTTCTTGTCTGGTGACACGCAGGTTTAATCAAATCGGTCAATCCAATGTTATAGAAGAGGCCTTAAACATAAATATAATCTACAAGTGAAATCTACAGTGACGTCTAGTGAAATCTACAATAAACAAAAAACTGGTGATAGACCGATAAGGTTTTTTCAAGGCCGATACCAATACTGATTATTAGTAGCCAAGGAGGCCGATAACCGATGTTTCAAGCCAATATTAATTTGCCGTAAAAGAGTTCCCAGTGTCAGCATCATTTTTTATAAAGTGGAAATTTAAATAGATCCATAAATGAAAACTTCCCTGTATCTCACTGAACGACGAATGCATGCGAACGTAGCTAATGTGGGGTTTTCGTCAGGGTTCGTAAACATATTTGCAGACAGTCAAAAAATTTCAGAACATTTTCGAAGTGACTTTGCGACAAGTAAAAACAGTCTGTGAACATCTTACAAATGCTGATGAAAACCTTAAATTCGCTACGTTCACAAGCATTCACCACTCAGTGAGATACCAGCCTTATCGGCCTTTTAGCTTTGTGAAAAGACCGATGTCTATATTAGTGCCAAATCTGTCTCAGGTCTATCCCTATATATATATATATATAAATATATATATATATATATATATATATATATATATATATATATATATATATATATATATATATATATATATATATATATATATATATATATATATATATTTATTTATTTATTTTTTTATATATATATTTTTTTTTTTTAACAAACCCGCAAACCAACAATTAAAAAACATTTTGTCAAACTGCATAGCATTAAAAGGTTGAACAAAACCTACTTTTCAGTGAGGTGAACTAAATATAAGTTACACTGAGTGCACAGATATTAGCTTAGTAATTAAGAGTAGGTATTTCAGTGGTGGAAATAATTTGAAGAATAAACTTGGACTAGTTTGATTCTTTCCATATTGCCCTCCAGATATTTTACACTATTCAATCCAAAATACCATCTTTCTGGTTCGAACTTTTCTTTTGCATGTTAATGTTTAATTGGAGCCTGTGGCTATCCATGGGCACAATCATTAGATATCCGCAGAGAGAAATTGAAAAATTAATCATATTCTCCATTTTGCACTTGTGAGATCCATTGGAAATGTCTTTCAGAGTTAAGGGTTCTTTCCTGTCATTCTCCATCTAAATGCCATCATTCTGGTGGATTGCTCTTGAAAAATGTCAACAGGCAAGGCGACTTAGCACATTGCACATTTTATATACAAGGCAACTTAATGTGCTTCACACAAACAAAAGCACAACATCTAAAAGCATTCGCAAATGTAACAGCTAAAGACATTCAAATGCAAAGCAAAGAACAAATGTATCTTATCAAAAATAATTAAATAACTTACATTGACAACATTTAACCACATTTGCGAACAAAAGACACATTTAAAATCAAAGGAAATAAACAAAAATTTGTTTTTCGGAAATTACTTAAGAGGAAATTTGGGGAAATTCATAAATATAGCAGCGTGTCTTCTGCATGATGACCAACATTGCCGTTCGAAAGCATTTGTACAAAAGGAAAAAAAGGAGTCCAAGAAGGGTCACTTGAGGGACCCCGCGTCTTGGCCATTCGATCAGATTCGAAACTTTCAACCATCACAAAATAACACCTCTCGTCCAAGCAGGACATGCTCCATTTTAGGAATGTACCATTTAAATCTACTCACTTATCCAGCGTGTTCAACATTATCTTATAATCAACTGTATCAAACGATGCAGATCCAATAAGACTGGAATCGACACCGACCCTGTGTTCATTTAAGTGTAGGTGTGTGATCAAAATAAATCATGCATGCCTAAAATTTAGGCATGTATCGACTTGGAAAAGTAGGATGTGTAACGAGCAACACAATCAATTAAAAATTCATTCTGCAGCCAACTGAATGTCATCAACTATTTAGATGGAGAGTTGTGTACTGTGAATAAAACCTCAATTGGGCCTCTCCATGTCAATGTCGCAAATTGAAAATACATTTCTATAGGGCACCTGTTTTTTAAGAAGCATCATCTATGTAGCGCCCCCTAACAACTCCCAGCCAGTGTGAAACCAGCATGCGGCTTTAGAAAGCTCTAAGGCCAACCGGTGCTATGCTCTGCTACTAAGACTGCAACCTCCCACCCCGTGGTCAGCCTGTACACCCCGCATAACCCACAAATGTTCAATGCAGTTAAAGACGGGGCTTTGGAAGGCCTTCCGCTAAGCTTGATGTTAGCCTGTTTTATCCAATCCAAAACCATGTGTGTGTTTCATCTATTTCATCGCTTCAGCCGTCTAGCGGTAGTTCTCTTTCGTCATTGTTCTACCTACTTTGTGCTGTGCATCAGCAAAACAGCTTTGGCGCAAGACTTGTTGTCAGTGCGGCCAAATAGCTCGATATTTGTGTTGCCCGACCACAACATGTTTGTCCTGAAAGCATTTGTCTTGTCCACACTAGAAGCTTCAAATTTCAGTCCAGTCTTGACATTATAGAACCTTTCGATCGAAACTCGTGACGTCGCGAAATGGGTCGTACTCTGCAGTGGAGACCCAGCCACAAGCGGGCCGGCCGAGAGGACGGTTCCTGTGAAAGTCCCTCCCCCCCCTCCCCATACCCAAACGTCCTGCGGTGAAAACGCGGCTCATGTTGCTTGTAGCAAGCCCGGAGCGATTCAATGTGATTCTGCTGTCCGTAAGCATCCTTTAAGCTATTTAATGGCATCCCATTTGGAGTTAACTGTAAAACTAAACACAAGGCAAAAATAATTACATCCACTTTATATTTAAATACAAAACATGCTTCATTTTTAAAACATCGCAGGCCTACCGCTAATGCTAAAGTGAACAGAGGATCCCATTCAAATGCTAATAGGAAATTAGCATCGACTTCAGGAGCTATTTTCCTTCAAATAACAAATATTCACACACAAATGCTGTGGAAACACACACCCACATATAACACTACTCAAGGGCACACATTCGTACTTACTTAAATTTAAATCCTATTAATGATAACTGTGACATCTGTCTTTCCACAATCACGTTTACTAGGTTGATAAGCATGTCACCACAAGAGGACAATGCTACAGATTTGTAACGTGGTGATGCTTTGCCGACTTTAAGGACAAATACATACTGTATTTAGTTTAATAACAAAAACATAACTCAAATGTGTTGCCTAATTTACCAGTCTGTAAACAGTAGCTTTGCCTTAACATAGGAATGGCGCAATCAAAAAAAATGACATGATGTCTTCCCGATGCTATTCTTTCTTTAATGTTAGCCCAGAAGCAAAACTGTCCACTCAACGGCTTCCAAGGCCTGTCATCCAACTCTAATCAAGCAGAAAATGGTCATACATATTTCTTTCTGCAAGATTTCACATTCACATTTCACACAGTGCCCTGATATTTTCCTCAAACCTCCAGGGAGCACCTAATGTAAAAACCAGTTACTTATGTTCAAGGCTCATGTTTCTTCACTTAAACGCAGACCATACCCTGCTCCTTTCAGGAGAAAAAAATGGGGTGGGAGGGGGGAAAGACATAAAGGTCTTATTTTCTGTGTCATTTACCAGCTAGTACTTTCACCCAGCCATCCCATTACATCATGTCAAAACTCGTAAACAAGTAAATAACAACAGCCATCACTGCAAAGGACACACGCACATTGTCCGTTTCTTATGCTGCCAAATTGAGTAAAAATGATGTTCTCTTTGTCCATTTAAAACATACTTGTTTCATGTACAAATAAATACTGTAAGGTTGCAGTAGGATTTATATTGTCTCCATTCTGGCAAGGTATTTATGGCACCTGTCATTCAGATGATACAGTGCCAACATCAATGTTATTTATCATGAGGCATCTATCTCATCATGCTATATCACGCTCTACACGGAAGGCAGCTATTCACCAGCAAACACTAACCTGCACCATATCCCTCTCTCAAACAAGAGGCGTATCACTGATGAACATGCAAGGCAGATGTGATTCATCACTTACACATTCTGTGATGGTTGAATGACAAACTATCACATTTACCTTGAGACATTCACATTTTGGCTGCCCATGCGTATTTACTTCAACGAAGCCTCCTTTGACCATCTGTATCAGTTACTGTTCATCAGATGTATTGATCTATTTATTTTTGTCATAGAAGAGTAAATAGTGTATTTAAATTACCATATTTTTGGACCATACAGTAATTCATAGATTGGGTGGTCCTACGACTAATAATGCTCATGTGCGACTTGTACTGTATACATTAAAGCTAGAGCTCAGACTGGCACACAAAATCCCGTTTCCCTAATCTGTTAATTTTCTGTGCATTATCGCCACCTTCTTCCCACCGGCGGTAAAGTTCAAAACGTTTTTGCTAACTGCCATATATGAGAGTAGAAGAAATGGAAGAAGAAGAAGAATTGGAAGACGATGAAGAATTGTGTAATGGCAACTAATGTGTGATGTAACTGCTGGCGCTGCATCCACCATGCACAACAAGGTTTTACTATTTACAGCATTAAAACGAGCAATAACCTATTAGGATTACCTTTGGCCAAAATGTGATGCGGGATTGTACAATAGTTAAGATAAGTCATTTTAAACTAAAAAAAAGTTTTGAATGCAAACCAAATTTGTTTGCTGCCGTCAGCGTGGGTAGGGTTAAGTAATTCACTCTGATGCCCCAACTAGGGATAGGCCGATTATCGGTTGGGCCGATTATTGGCGCCGATATTCAGCATTTTGAAAATTATTGGCATCGGCCATTTTGAAGAATCATACGGCTGATAATAGATCCATTTGAAAAAGTGTTAACTTCAGGGAACTAATTATTTAAATTTTTAGAGATGCTGCTGAACCTGAGAATGCTCTGCACATTCTGCTTTTGTTTGAAATTAAAACTAAGATTAGTATATTTTGATACTTCAGATATCTAGAAATTTTGGAATACTTTATTTACTGTACAAAACAAAAGGGAGCTATTTATTTAAGTGTATATTCAACTTTTGAAAACATGCTACTACCGCTTGGGGATGCCTTAAGTTTTTGTTAGATTTTTAAAACAAAGATGTCTGTTGACTATTTTTTTTTTTACTTCAATATTTTACAAACCCTAAAATTTGATCAATAAACATATGCTTAAAAATTCAAAACAATTAAGAGCTAGAGTTTGTATTTTTTCAAATTTTGATGCCAATATTGTCCCTTTTTGTGAAAATGAATACCGGCGCCAAGTATTGGTTGTCAACGTCCTTGCCTACTAATAATCGGTATTGGTATCAGCCCTGAAAAAAACATATCAGTCTATCTCTAGCCCTAACACCACAGAGAGTGTGTGTGTACGGAGAGGCAGAGCGCGCTCCCATCCCATTAATTTCCGAACTATGTTATAAAGCAATCAGCATCTTCAACTTTTTTTTTTCCATTCCTTGTACTGCCTGATGCACTGAGCTCCAACACTCTTTTTTTGGGGTACTATGAATCACCAAATGGCACATTTTAACAACACTCTCAAGTTTCTGAAAAATCGGAGTGAAGCAGTGGACAGTACATTTTCTAGAGTAACATTTTTTGTCCAAGTCAAAACAAAGTAAACTTTACACTTTAAAATAAGTTAAATAATATTAATATAAAAAAAAATACTCAAGGGTTGAGGAACAATTTTAGAACCTTCAGGTTGGGAGCCAAACTACCCGCTGAGCCATGCTGCTTCTTATGGGTGGAATCCTCGTACCTCCATTTCTGGTCTCTTTTTCGACACATCAGCAATATGTTAACAAGCATTAGGAGTGGCATAGCTCAAGTGGTAGAGTGGCAGTATCCCATGCTGAAGGTTATGGGATTGTTCCTCAACCCTTGAGTGATATTTTATATATGTATAATATATAGTTTTCTCTGTTTAGACTGGGACAGAATATAGTCTTTCTGTGTGTGCGCTCAGAGCGTATTTCTGAACGTGGTTTGTTTTTATTGATGGTAGTAAAACGCTATACAAAGGAAACCCGTTATTGCCAAGATGCAAAAATGATGTAAATCGGCAGCTGAATCGAAGCCCTTTGATGGTAATTGTAATCACATTGAATTGTGATGCAGCAAGAGATTCCCACCCTGAGTGGGGGCCCCTCCGTGTGTGTTGAGGCGCAAAACCTGCAAGCTGTGTGCAAACAATTGGGAGTGTGGCATCCCTTCTCTCTTCACTTCGCTCCACTTGGACCTCCAACACTTGTGGTTTTACACAAAGAAGCATAAAAAAGAAAAAAAAAGAAAAACTCTGTTATCCCACACTGTGCCAAGAGATTATGAATAAGATATAAAAAACTCAATTTACTACAGGAATTTCACATTAGTCTGCTAGTGAAGGTGATTCCCTCTATGCATACGTCGACAGCCTCCCACAATACTGCCACCTTAACATACGTGCATACACACCCGCGCGCACGCATGTACACACACACACATGCACACAGAAAACTTTGGGCTTTTTGCCTTAATCAGACAAGGATTAGAGCCTAATGAAACAAATAACTGTTTTAAAAGAAGACAGCCCCCGCTATCAATTTCAATGGCTTACAGTATCTGGGCAATTCCTTTGGGTCCATTCTATGTTAATTGGATCTACATTGCATTGGCATTGGGATGTTAACAAGCACAGCCTATGAATATTAATTACCCTCAAGTTCTATGCATAGGAAATACTTCACTGATACATATTAATTCTATGAAGTTTTCAAAGTAGTGCTCTCATTAAAAATGAATAGGCCTTGCGCCTCTGTTTTCTCAGGAGCAACTGCGCTTTCTTAAGTCTCTCAAGTGGCACGCTTTAAAGAATGACCTCCCCCAAAAATGGTATTGTTACTCAACTAAATGTAAACTTTACAACTGGGGGGGAAAACAGGTTTTGTTTATACAGTGTTTTGACAATTCATTCATTCATTCCAAGCCATTTCCCGGCTGTTTTACTGGATTTGGACTGATTTTGCAAGGCACACAGAATATTGTGTTCGATTGCTATAAAAACATGAAACCTACTAAAAGAAAGATTAGAGTGTATTTGTATCTTTTTCCGTTTTGCAGCAATAAGCATTAGAATATGGCTAAGTTTCATAAATTTTTCACAAACCTGTTGAAAAGACTGGGAACACGAGCTTGTTGCAACATGGCCCTGGCTAATCTCTTATACTCTGCTGCCACCTGTTGGCCATGTTTTATAATAACTACCGTTCCTTTAAGCGACCTTTTCAGGTCAGAGGCTACATCAAAGCCTTCTGTATGCTCTAGCATTAAAAATAAATAAATACATAAATACAATAAAAACGTATAAATACGTTTTTGGGACAGTGGCAATATTTAAAATAGAACGTGTTTATACATTTTTGGGAGCAAATTAGTTAAAGTCATGTATTTGTGTATTTTGCCATTCATGGCAATATTTACAACTCTAGACTGTGTGAGTCTTGATATGGTGCATGGTGGAGTAAAAGTAGTTAGTAGTCAATCATTTCTTGAATAAAATACTGAGAAATAATTCGTTCTAGTGAGTATACCTAAGTAGATCTGAAGTATTATTGCAACAATTTTAAGGTCACAAGCTCAACAATATGAAAAAAAAATGGCCTGCATGTACAGCTCAGACAATTGCAAACAGCAATTCTACACTTTCCCTTAAACGTGCAACTTAGGCCAGCCAACCACGATCCTCATTTCATGTTTGCTGAGAATTGACACTTGAAACCAGCCAATGACAAACATCTGAGGGAGGGAGGGAGCACGAGAGAAACACGCACACACACAGTGGGTAAATCATAGAGAAACGTGTGCGAAAGGCCGGTGGAGAATTTGAGCATTCGGTGGAAGACATTTTAAATTATTATTATCAATTATAAGTCTCTGTAGTTATAGGCCGTAACACGCTGGTCTTTTGGTGATTCCAAGAGCCAAAAAGAAGCCCGCAGGTTCTAGAGCGTTTTGGATTCGGGCTCCAGTGCTCTGGAATGCCCTACCCTCGGAGGTCGAGACGTTTCCTCTGTAGAAACGTTTAAATCGCGTCTTAGGACTCATTTTTATACTCTTGCATTTGGCTGAATGATGTGTAGCTGGTGACTCCCGCTGCTTTCTTTTCCTCCGCTCTCCACGGCTTGGAGAGGGAATTAGGTGTTAATGACCGATTCGGATGCTGCTTTACAGGTTCTGTGCTGGTTGACCGGGATACGATTAGGGGAGGACGACCCACTTCCCTGACTACGTCTTCATGCTGTGCTTCAACTTCTTCAATGGACTTTCACACTATTCTAGTCAATAATGTTAAGTATCACAAACTATATCAAATGTTGCTCATTCGGCATCCATTGCAGCCTGATCATCCTGGAAGGGGGATTACCACATTTGCGGTCCCTTCTCAAGGTTTCTCATTTTTTGCCTAATGGTGTTTTTTGAGTTTTTCCTTGCCCTCTTGTGGTTCGACTGTGGGCACGTGAATCCCTTTGAGACTCTTGTGTGATTAAGGGCTATATAAATAAACTTGACCTGACGAAACAATGGCCTAATGTCTGTGTTGCCCCGTCTACCTTTATCTCCCTTCATCACTCTCTCACTTTCTCCCTCTCACTGTAGACTGATGGTCGACTCAACAAAGAGCATCAGTTCATAGGCTACTATCCTGGAATGTGTCCAAAAGCCGACTGGCTGGCTTGCCTCTCAAACAAATGCTTTATTCTTCTGAACACAGTTGATCACAGCTCCAATGAATAAAAGATGTTGGAAAATAATGTGACAACAATAACATAAATGTATAGTGTAAAGAATAACATGTGCTCTCCCTTCAACAATTAATGATGATGAACACACATAGTGAGGGAGTGAGGATGCAAGTATTGTATTAATATTTTCATTTTTTAGACTAACTGCTGATTCATAACTAAGACCAGCCTGGACAGTGCATGTGTGTACCAAATTTCTGACCGTATGGCTGAATTGCATAAGCAAGCTGACGCCGATTACGTACCTCCTTTGAACGAACTTTGGTTTGTGTTCTGCGCATGCTCTATTCACAAGGAATCTTGGCCTTTTGAGTACACGACCTACTCGTATGCGCGGCGGCCATGTGACGTTGCCACTTGTAAACTAGCCTAACAAATACATTGATTTCTCTGTGGCGTTTTAACAAAATCTTTGACTCCAGAGTTAAAACTTTCAGGCGGTCAGGAAGAGCATTCCAACACCTCAGAGCCACCGAGAAGAAGGCCCGATCGCTAGTGATGGCAAAATGAAGCTTCATGAAGCATTTGCGATATTTTTTGACTCCTCTAGATGGCACTCATGATTCAAAGATGCAATGCAAATGTAATCCATTTTCATTGCACTTGCCTTTATCTTTAAACCAAGAGCACCATCTAGAGGAGTCAAAAAATATCGCAAATGCTTCATGAAGCTTCATTTTGCCATCACTACCGATCGCCCATTGTGCGGAGCTTGGTATTGGGGGCTTGAAGGAGGTTTGAGGATGTAGAACGGAGGGTTCGTGAGGAGGTCTTTGGTGTGAGGAGTTATTTGAGGTATTGTGGGGCATAACCATGAATGCACTGATGGGTGAGGAGGGAAACCTTGTATTCTATTCTGAGGGACACCGGGTGCCAATGCAGTGATTTCAGGATGGGGGTGATGTGGTCAAATGTGCGCACCCCCATCAGGATCCTGGCAGCACAGTTCTGAATGTATTGCAGTTTCTGGATGTTCTTGCCAGGAATCCGGATGAGGAGTGCATTGCAATAGTCTAGCCTGGAGGAGATAAAGGCGTGGACAAGCTTCTCTGCATCTGCCAGGGACAGTGTACGACGGAGTTTCGCCATGTTTCTGAGATGGTAAGATGAGGTTTTACAAGGAGTGTTTGATGTGTGTGTCAAATGTGAGCTGAGAGTCCATTTTAACTCCTAGGTTAGTGTCATGGTTTAGATCGGGAATATATACGGGAGTATCTCTCTCTGCTTACGGATGAAAACGGATTATCCCAAATGTTTTAGAAACCGGAATTTTTACCTGAACCTGTATGTAAATGTAGTCTGCGTGTCACAATATTTACTGCCTTAGTGCTTCAAAAATAATTGCCGTCAAATGGGTGATTATAACAAAGCAAAAAAATAATAATTGCATAGTACATGTAGCAACATCTTAGTTTCGGCTCTCAGCCGTTATATGTAGATGATGCTTGGCTGTGCCATTAAAAAGAGTTAACTGTTGGCATTGCCCTGCGAACACAAGAGGAGAAGGAAAAAAAAGAAGAAAAAAAGAAGAAAGAAAAAAAGCAAGCTGGACTCAACTTCTTACAGGTCATTGGGTAAACAAGGCAAAAATGGGAACCTGCCTTCATTGGGATATACTGTATCATGGAAAAATGACTTTTTAATTTGCTTGAATACAAAAATGTGGGTCTCTGAAGTGCCTGCCCAACAAGTATGAAATTACACAAGCAAGTCATTTTGTTGTGAGCTGCCTATTTCTGAAAATGTGTCTGTAAGCAAGCCGTTTAGATTTTGGAGTGATTGTGACATCACAAATTTAAAAAAAAATCTGAAAAGCAAAGCCAGATAAACTGGCATCTAACACTCCTTTTTTGTGCAACTTTTCAGAAAATGTTGGTCCGCTCCAAAATGATACATCGTTTAAAGTATTTGAATTTGGAGGTTCCACTGTAATAATAATGTCCTTGTTTTTCAAATAATTCTCATCCCTTTTTCACCATAGCTGTGCATCTGTGATTAATAATCAGATCACACATCAATTGCCAGAACCAGCAGAGAAATTTAGCCTGTAATAAAACTGTCATGTGCTGTGGTATAAAGACAGATTTTGCCAGTTGTGTGATAACATAATTAATCTGTTCTGTGAGGGATTCCGTGAAATTATTCAAATTGGACGAGCACTATCATTTTACCAATAAAGCAATTTAAGGCAATATGCAGTGTCATAACACTGATGTTATCCTCTTTTACTGATTTTCCAATAAGCTGGATGCAGAAGCTATGCTGGGCCTCATGTGATATTGTAACAATATGAACAGAACAGGTGGAGATACCTGAGAATCCCAAATGATTCACAACCAGATTGGAGACAAATTATTCAGAGTGATCATGTCTGTGTCAGATAATAATGAGAGATAATCAAAATACAGCTTCCCCAAAAAAGCACTCATCGCACATGTCCAAAATTTGGTCTAAAGTGAAGAGATGGCCAATAACCGTCCGTATGATAAATAAACAATAACAAAATGGCAGTCAGGAAGACAGTTGCAATTGTACGAGATGAGCACATCTTCAAGATGGAGTCTGTCTTGGCTTACGAACTGCAGGAAGAAGATCTCTTTTTGGATGGCAACGTCATCCAGAAGTGGAAGAAATCATATCAGCGATTCCATATGGAAGGCAAAAGCTTTTTTTATTTTTAGGGGTCATATTGTAAAATGTGTTTGAAATGATATTAACATGTTTTGCATCATAGTTTTTTATATATATATAGCTAGGGTTTAAACCAGGGGTGTCAACATACGGCCCGCGGGCTAGAACTGGCCCGTCGGGGAGTCCAATCTGGCCTGTGAAGACAGAACACAAACTTGAGTTTTCGCTAAAATTAAGTGTTTTTGCTAATTTTGTCCACCGGAGGTCGCACTGACGACCACTTAAATGACATTCTGAAATTTGGCTCTTACTCAGGATTTGATGCAACTATTGTACGCTCATTTTTGTTAAGAAGTTTCCGATGACTCTCTAATAAAATAAAACATAATTGGGAATATTTTCAGAATGCACATGTAATTATTTGCAACAAAAAAAAGGTAATATTTTTCATGTGTTATTTACAGCTGATTAGGCCACCGATTTACTGGTCTGGCCCTCAAGATCAAATTTGGGTAAAAGTGGCCCCTACATTTAAATGAGTTTGCCACCTGTGGTTTAAACTATTAATATTAGTTTAAACATTATTATTTTTTTGTTCCTAACTCCCATGAATAGCAAGAGTTCACCACAGTATACAGTATGTGGCAGGTGACATGGCATGTAAAAGCACAAGTGCTATCTGGCTACATTTCTAAATTTACCACAGAGGGTTTTACGAGAGGTAATTTCTAATAATCTGGACTGGAATGCAGAAACAATAGACCATGCACATTTGCAACGGGTTTCCCCCACTATGTGTGTGTGTGTGTGTGTATGTGTCAGAGTATACTCTTACAGCAAGGTTTATCACCAGGTCCTCTAAAGCTCAGCAGGAAAGCAGTCGATGACAGTGGGGCTGAAAAGTGCATTTCCACCTTCTCAAGCCTCCACAGGGAATCATGTATGACTTGCATTATGCAAGATGGAAATCTATGCCACTCAGCACTTTCTGCAGTCTGTTATGCGTGTCATTCTGTATTCTCTACACACGCAATATTATGACCATCTTGGACAGTCAATTGGAGGCAGAAGAAAAGATACTGACCGATTGAGGTTTTAATTTGTTTGCGTGTAGCATTTAAGATTTTAAGAAGAGCAGTTAAAAAAAAAAAAAGACCATGAAGACATAATCCCTCGGGTTGACAATTTTAGTCTTATTTTTGGATTAGATCATGTTTTCTTCCCAACAGCAAAATTCTACTGGTTAAAAAAGCAGGATTCTCAAAACACTATTTGCAGTTGCAAATTTGTTTGATCACAAAACAGACTACTGTATTAGCAAAGTGTTTTTGTGTTGTCAACAAGAGTATTTTCACTTCCTCATGAGCGTATACAGTAACTAAACCACAGCTTCTGCAAAACAAACGTTTGCAGATTTTGAGGGAGTAAATCTTGTGAAAGCATGCAGCACAGTAAAATTGTACTATAAATATTTATCTATATCGTGGAGAGCCTCTGGAGATAAGTTATTTATTTTTTTTAGAAGGGGTCAAATACCTTGTCATGGTACTGCAGTCGTGGGTCACTCACCTTGGTGTGTAAGTTGCTGACTGTATTTTTTGTTGTTGTCGATTGCCCAGTTCAGAGGTGTTCTTCAGTGTTGCTCAGTGTGCTGCAGGCCTTAAGTTTCAATTTCAATTTCTTCAAAGATAACTGTGCCATCTATTTTCCCGACTTTCACTCTTATCAAGCTGTATTTGAATCTAATATCATTAATAGACATGCTTGAGTTAAGCTTATGGTCCACTTCCCCCAGATCTGACTAGTCGACAAGATGAATTCCCCTGTCAAAATCAAGATGATCAAACAGATTACAATTATTTCACCCCCCGTTTTTATTAATGAGGACTGTCTTTCATTGTTATATTGCCTAATAAGAATAAATGATATGTCACTGCCAGGTTTGTTATGCCTACCCAGTTGAGGAAGTCGATGACAATTGTATTTGAGTATGGAAAAGATTTTAGATTGACCTTTCTCTTTTTGAAATCTAGGTTAAACAACATGGATGTTTTCGCGAGGTAATTTGATAGATGGTGAGGAAAAAGGTGAAACAGAATAAACATCAGAAAAGAAGTACAATATGTCAGAAAGTATGACATAATTGTATAAAGATTGTCATTTTTGTTGTGCTTCACTTTGTGGATATTTACTCTCAACACCTAATTGTTAAGAACACAATTGTGACATCCTCATTCTTCTATGCCACCTCACATGCAACCCTGTTGTCTTTGCACAGTGAATCAAAGTAAATGCCTCTGGTAAAGAATGAAGGAAAAGTCAACAGGAATTAGGTTTCAGTGCAACTGTTTACTCAACTGTGGCTTGCAGTTATTGAAATTTCATCCATGGTTTTCTGTGACTACTGCAGTAATGAATTCAGTATGGCTATGAATTTCTCACTGACGACATACTGCTCCTGCGACGGAAAAAGGGCAGAGATGTCGAGCTGACAGAATGGGGAGACAGCGCATTCTCAAGTGGCCCAAAGACTGAAGACTTAACCACTTTTAGACACACATTCTATTGTGACCAACTCAAACTTTTTATAACATTTCTTCCCAATATGATACTATTATTTAGATATGTTCAATACCACTACAATTACTCAACTCTTGAGTAGTCACCGATACTGATAACAAATAGTGATACACCAGTACTGTCTTTGATACATAAAATCCCCAAAACAACAATGTCAGATCTATTTATTCTAACATAGCAATTTTCCTTAAAATTGCATAAATTTAATGGCAAGTTTCCTGTCCTGATCATAAAACAGCCCCAAGAGGGCGGCCGTTACTGGTGTTGGCCACACTCACAAGTACCAATACCTTGAAATAAGGCCGGGTATTGGGATGATACCGATACCTGGCATCCATACTCGGCCATGCCTACTATTAATCTTAAAACATTTTGCATTAAAACATTTGGCAAAACATGCCTCACCATCATTTGACATCACAAAGCCTCACATTCACACACACATTCATACACCAGTGGTCGGCGGCTGCCGTGAAGGGTGTCGGCCACATCTTGCTCAAGGACACTTCGACCTGGTCACCAGGGGTGAGGATCGAACCCACAACCTCACGGATGGGAGACGGCCACTCTACCATGCCGCCACATATTCGTATATTTCTCAATACTACAGCATTTCATTCCTCTAGAATTGATATATTACAAACAAGTAATAGTAAGACTTACGTAAAGTATGACAAATGTATTAGCAAGTGACTTTCCGAAGCGGAATCGTAAAGCACCTTCACTTTGACGTCAGATTGATTGCGCCGACAGATTATCAAATTATAACGCTGAATTATTCTCAGTTCTTGATCTCCAGTATTGTTGCGCTCCGGGAGCAAAAGTTGACGGATGTGCTGTGACAACAGTCAGCTGCACAGAGCCTGCGCATCATCACCAAACAGCTCCTGACAACAGCCTCAGTTGCCCTGTCGGCGAGACCAAGATAGCAGAAGACACGCTGATCTTTTCAATGCTGTTTCCTTAAACACGCTGTCGTATGCCACACATAACACTGACACCAACAGAAAGAGCCTGTCTTTCCGCCTCGAAACCGAGATGGGAGAAAATGTTTTGGGCTTCGGCGACAAGCACACTGATGCGCCACTCCGCACCTCATTGGTTAACACATCAGAGCGTGGCATTTCCCTTGAGTGCAAGGTTTGTTTACAATGATCCAAAGAAAATGCTGTCATTCCATTGAATGTAATCTTTTTTCTCCAACTGTCAACAAAATCTTGTTGCACCTACACACTTAAAATATGTCGGAACATCACTATAAATATTTTACAAATTCAGATGCCGCATGCTACGGTAAACACATTTGCAAGCAAACACAATCACACAGAGAGAGCACTTCCCCTTATTTAAATATTCAAAAAGTGCCTCAATATACATAAATAATAATAGTAATGTGTTTATGTACTAGATGTACTTTGAAGATGAATGAAATATTAATTGGCACTTAAAGAGGTGGTGTGGGCCTGCTGATGACATGTCTTAATAAAGTGAAGACAGGTGTGAAAGGGGGACGAGCTCTACCTGCTGCTGTTGGAGATCAGCTGCAGTCACTTCCACTGACGGCGTCGCGCTCTTGCGTTGTCCTTCCTTGGAATCGTTCGCTCTGCTCGCGCCTCCATTTTGATTAAATGGTCCATTACTTGTTGTCGCTGTCCCAGATTCTTGCATCATGACTTAAAAACTTGCAGAGAGAAAACAGGGACAGGGAGGGCGAGAGCAAGAGAGACAAGGTCAAACAGCTGTTAAAACACTGCAATCAGGTTGTGTTACAACTCCGGGACAAAATATAAACATCTGTCATATCCTTCCTTTAGAATTGCACTTTTATTGCATATCTTCTTGTTGCTCTTTGTTTGTTCTTTTTGCACTGGTATGGAAAATATGGAGTCAAACTCGGGTTTTGTTTGTGTTCTCCATCATGAAGTATAAATAAGGTTGCTCTGAGGGGGCTGGGGTACAGGACATATCGGAGAGGAACCCAGCCTGCACTGAGTTAATGCAGAGGAGCCCAAGAAAACACAAGCCCTCCAAAACAAAACACTTTCTATGGAAATGGATATATTTACTCGCATGGCTCCCAGAAGAACCGCTGCTCAATGGCCTTTTAATGGGAACCAGGGCCACTATGTGAGGCGTGCCAAAAGAGCTCGATGAGAAACATCCAGCGCAAGGTTGAGTGAAAACAGTGCAATTCTCCAGAGCGGTTCAATTAACACCAAAATGCAGTTTTGGATATAAATAATCACAGTGGGATGTTGGGGAAGAATGTTGTTGTTCAAATGAAAAGAAAGACCAACAAATATGCTTTGTTTCCTGTGTAAAATCAGAAACAAAGAATGCATGCACAGCTATTTGCCAACATTTTAGCTGTAATGTTCTGTTTCTGCATAAATACTGTAAAAGCCACATTGATCATGCACTCATCTGTATCGGCGCTTCTTTATTTACAGAGGAGAGCACTACCTTCTCCCATCTCTTCCCATCATTGACGGATGCCCACATTTTCAGTGAGTGATTTACGACGCAAAGCCTCAAACAAATACACGGACTGAGCACAACTGAAGGAGGTTTTTGTCCGTTGATCCCGTTCAATACTAGTGGTCCAACGAATAACAAAAGTCATGGTTCGGATCGGGCCACCGATTTGAGTCACTGAATGCGTCGTTTTTCAAATCAGCAAAAAGAAAAAAGAAAATTTATTTTGCAAAACGCTTTTTCCATTAAATAAAAAAATAAAATAATAATGTCTAATATAGCCGTTTAGGATTTAGGAACACAACTTCAAGTGCAATATGAGGCAGAAACTTTTTACATGGCCCTTGTGTAAAATAACAAGGTATTAATGGCTTAAAGTTGTGTTCCTGTAATCTAAACAGTTAAGTTTGACATTTTGAGTTGAATGTCTTTCTTTTTTAATGGGCAAGTGCGTTATAAAATAAATGAAGACAAAGTTCTATTCATCTTGCAATTTATGGCATATTCCCTTCTTTTAAACACAGAGAATGAATTACAAAGTAGCCATGGTCCATAATATTGAAAAATGATTAAAGCCAGGTACCAGCTGTCAAACTCATTTACAGCTACCAGCCAGACACTTGTTGGTAATGCTAACAGTTAGCCGCTAGCCACTTACGTCGGAGACTTCTGCCTTATCATACAATGGTGGCGTAATTAATTAGCGTTTCTTAGCATTCTAAATTAGAAATTGAATATGAGTTCGGGATAGCGTTGTGTTGATGTTGGTCGCAACTCCAAAATCAATCAACTACGATAAAGAAACGTCTAAAAGGGAAGTCAAGCTAGTCATCACGCCACGACGTGGGCCAACTTTAAGGTAAAAGTGTACTAAGGCATTGCCGTCACTGTATTACTGTATTTGGTCAACATTGTTTTGAAGTTAGGCTTAACGTGTTACGTTGAGTATGTTTCAGCTTCCTTGACATGTCAGAATGATATTGAATGTGAATGTGCACTTTGTTTTGTTTTTTCCACCAACCAATCCGCGGATTGTGCACAATGCGAACCGCGGGGCTTGATCCGATCAATGGCGAGTCAGTATAGGCGGTCCTTCTCAGAGATGCTCACCTCTATATTTTATATCAGTAGAAGGATTTACAGCTAGGAATGGATGAGTACCAATACCAGGTATCGTTATTAGCCAATACTGAGCCTTATTTCAAGGTATCGGTACTTACAACAATGGCCGATACCAGTATTTGCTGCCCTCTTGTAGCCGTTTTACAATCAGGAAGTCAAAATGAGAAATTAGAAGAATAGAAAATTGTCATTAATTTAATGTTTTTCTTCGTAAAATTTTAGGATATTTTTTTCTGAAATTTTATGTATCAAAAGTACTAGTGGATGTTCAATACCACTTTTATTCAGACCAATACCAGTATGAGTACTCAACTCTTGAATGGTTACCGATACTCCTAGTACTTTTGATACATAACATTTTTTATTTTTTTTAAAAGACAGATATTTTTCAAAGAAACACATATGTATCCCATTAAAGCATTTTTTCTTAAAAATTAAACTAAATTAATGGCAATTTTCTATTCTAATTTCTCATTTCTACTTCCTGATGAGTATTGATACCTTACAATAAGGCTGGTATCGGTACTTGCCCATCCCTATTACTTGGCATCAGTATCATCATGCTCAAGAGTTGAGTACTCATATTAGTATCGGTCAGAAAAAAATTGTGGTATAGAACATCCCTGTTTACATCCAATGTGCATTGGGTGCAAGCCATACTGGTGCAACTCAGCAAGCCTCCCAATTGCAGTTTAATGAAGCTGACCAAGTCAGGCAGAAGCAAATTTACTTGCCTGATTAATTATTTATTTGAAACTGAATAATTGCCTCATCATGAAAGTCAGGGAAAATGGAACTAAATACAGATTTATGGGGATGCTTTTAAGGCGTGTAATGGGAGGGCCAACGTATGTTAATGTCTACTCAGTGGCTTGGACAGAGCGTCTCTAGAGATGCTGATCTAAACAAGATACAGACATACTTTGACACTCAGGCTGACAGACAGGAAATTGGGCTTGACAACTTGTCAAAGAGAATATGTGAAAAGCATAGGTGAGATAGTCATCTCAATGTCGCATTACTTAAAGAAAACTAAACAGCATGTTTCTATTTAGGTCATGATTTTCAGGAAGTATCTTCAGCGGTCATCGTGAGCCACAATGAACTTACAACCCAACACGAATTAAGTACAGTATGGTTCAATCTACTACAAAGCCCAACCTCGCCGAGAGTCATCTGACACTGTGGCCTGTGCCGGTTCAGTGGTGTGTCACACCACCCCCCACACTTAGAGGCCTGTCAGAAAAGCCCAAGCCCAGCCTACAGGCCCTGTTCTCTGGGCTGAGACTACTCCCTCTCGAGACAGATGTTGACCCAGCTAACCTTTCCAGTCTGGCATTGACTCTTTCCATAATGGGATTTTCTAAACAGGCGCTGAGCAAAAGGAAGACTGTGGCATGGGACACATCGACTAACAACTCCATCTACAGGCCATTGCACACTTTTTCTCCTCCTGAGGTGCTGCATAAAATCAGGGATTCTCATCAAATTAAATGCCATTTGAGAAAAAACGATGCGATGACTTCAATCAGCCTCACTTAGTTTGAGAAATTGGTATTTTCCCCACCATATACGAAGGGGGAAATGCGTAAGTGTTTTTGAGTACAAAATTAACAAAATGAATGAAAGAAAATCTTTTTTGGGTTACAGTACACGGCAGTACAGCACTGTCATCTACGTAAATTGTCAAATGTTATTTAATTATAATAGGCATATTTACAAATGCATACTGTAGCGTTTCCCACAGTAATCAAGAGAATGATCCATGGGACATTTTTAATAAAGGTGAGAAAAGGCTACAATAGTGCATAGTAATGCATGCATATTTTGAGGAAGGGATGGCTATGAATTTATTTATTTTAATTGACAAAAAACCCCACAAATCTTCTCTTTCATTAATGTATTAAAGAATAATTAAAAGTTGATATAACAAGAATAAAAAAAGAAAAAGAAATATAACATGGAAAACCGACTCAATCCGTCAAAATGATCAAGTTGATATGAGAGCTGCACTGATGTTAATGTGAGAAATGCAAAAAAAGTGATGCCATCTCCTGGAGCTCCAGTAACTCTGTCATATATTGGCCCTGTACTTTTCTTTATATTATATACTGTATTTATCTCAAGGGACATACACGGTCCATGATGTTTGATGTGGTTTTCAGATGGTCCCATTAAACTTGTATGCATGTAAGCATTGCTTTGCAGCTGTAATTATAGGTCAGGTGTCCAGAAAATATATTGTGCAGTTACTGAGGTAAAGAACATGGGAGTTCCTACTCCAAAAAGAAACGCTGTATATACAGAACAACGAAGAACAATCATAAAATCAGAGTTGCAAGGTTGAAATTATGGTGAACAATGTTTATACAGTCCACTGTTGAGCTTTTCGTAAAAAAAAAATACAAATAAAAAACGCCATTGCTTCTATTAAAGAAAATACTAATCACAAGTTCCTATTGATATTTCAATGTCAAGTCTGTGCTGTGTTCCTCAGCAGTAATGTCACTGTCAAAATGTTGCATCAGAGCATAAAGGGAAGACTTGCTTCTGAATATGACGTTTTATCACTGATTCACGCAGCCCATAGGAACGATATGCAGATGTCATGTGTCATGATCTAATTTCCAGTTCATGAGTAACAATTCTGGGGTCAGTGGAATGTGGCATATGAAGCATATTTAGTGTCAAGCATTTATGTTTTTCAAATGACTGGATGAATTGAGACAGAGCAACAATGACTAAATCAATGAGTCGTTAATACAATGTGAGGGATTAGAATACATAAAATTATATCCAGAGGTGGCAAATCCAGGTTCAGAGAGTAAAAACCCTGCCGCAGTTTGGCTTTAGCCCCTTGTGCTAGCTAGCTAGGTACCTCCCTAGCAAATAAATGTGCACCCGGGGAGCTAGCTAGGGATCTTGCTCGCTAGCACTTGGAGCTAAAGCCAAATTGTGACAAGGTTTTTACTTTCTGGACTTGGATTTGCCACCTCTGATCTCTTTGCTGATTTCTAAAGTATATAATAAAAAAAAGATATAATGGGAGTGACAAACACACATTCACAAGACATTAAGAAGAGTCATATGATTCCTAAAATTTGGTACCAAACCCTTGTTCACACAGTCCGTCCAATATATATATTCTGATTTGATCTGAGAAGTCTGAGAAAACTCAAATGAAATGATTTTTGCAAGCTTGGTCCAACCCACATGTGAAGATCTGGCGCTCTCACATGTTCTACAACCTCACTTAAGATGAGTATCATACAAACAAATGTGTCACCTCTGTCTCCCAGCGAAGACGACGGGCTCATTCACCTTGCTGCTACTTCCTCTTCTTCTTCTTCTTCTTCTGCTTCTCCAAAAACATTGTTCTAGAAATCTAATCCTGGTTGTGGCTGCTCAAAATTCTACAGCTCAAACAAGACCGCAGTCCACTCAAGGTAAGGTTGGCTTGCACAGCTGTGCTTTGACCCTTCTCCGTGTTGTGTTTTTCCTTAATGCTCATGACAGTCGAGCCCCAGCAGCCATCTGCTACAATTCAGCCAGTTCTCACACAATCCTTGTTTACACAAGCACACAACAAGAGCACAATTCTTGAGTGAGATAAGGACACACAAAGGAGGGGACAAAGGGGAGTTGTTCACTTTAGAGTTCTTTGGGTTCAGCTTGGTTGCAAGTCTAGACAACATAACAAACTGTACTAAAGGTGCAACAACAGAATATTTCTCAAGGCTTTTGAAGAAGTTTATGTTTTGCTGTATTTTGGCTCCAGATTCTTGGGAAAAGTCACAAGACCTACACAAAACATATTAACTCATACTATGAGAAACTGTGCTAAGAAATGACCAATAAAGCTGTACTTCTATGATTTGGCTACACAAAGTAAATTGTATTCTAAACAGTCTGTTTGGCCCCTCTCTAAACAGAGTAAACTTTACACTTGGAAGAGAGTAAAATATTCAGAGTACATTTTACTGAAAGTATTTTTAGTGTGTACGAGTGAATTTGCCAATTCCATGAAAAAAAAAAAACTATTACAGAATTTTCACTCCGAAATTCTAAGTACATTTTGCAAGGAGAGATTTTGACTGAATTTTACGAGTTTATTAAAATAAAAAAGGTACATAAGGGTTGAGGAACAGACCTTCAGCTTGGGAGACCGCCACTCCAGATCAGTGGACTAGTGGTTGAGTGTCTGCCCTGAGACTGGGAGGTTGTGGGTTCAATCCCTAGCCGGGTCGTACTAAAGACTATAAAAATGGGACCCATTTGACTCAGCATCAAGGGCTGGAATTGGTGGGTTGGATCACCAAATGATTCCCGAGCGCGGCCCCTGCTGCTGCTCACCGCTCCCTCAGGGGATGGGTCAAATGCGGAAAACGAATTTCGCCCCACTTAGGTGGGTGTGACAATCAGTGGTACTTTAACTCTATCACCTGAGCTATGCCACTCCTACTGTTCGCTTATATCCAAAAGGTTGTGGATTTGTTACTGCCTTGAGTTTTTTGTTTTTGTGTAATATTTTACTCTTTCAAGTGTAAATTTAGAGTGGGACTACATAGACTCTGTTTGAGTAAAATTTACATCTACATTATTTACTGTGTCATGTTGCAAAAGATCAGTCACTGGGCCCAATCCTTGGATGTTCTCTGCTAAGACAAACATTGCGGTTAGATATTCTCCCAAAGATGACTCAACTTGTCTTCCCAAACGACAAATTTACACCTGCCAGCCATTCCAACACAAATAATAACTCAAGACGACTGTGTCAAAAGAACACTGACTTCACTTCAGCTAGTAGCTCATTTCAATGGACCAAATGAGGACAAGGAAAAGGGGGATGAGGAGACCACTCGCACTCACAAAGCAGTGGTGTGTTTATTAAGTGATTGCTGTTATGGCTACAGTAAACAGGAGAATCAGGTTTTGTGTTTATGAACAAACATCTCTCCTTGCAAGCATCATTTAACATTAACCAGGTTGAATGATCAGCTTTGGGGGCAGGGAGAGCGTAAACAGGTCCAGATTTGCGGGGGCGTATCTTTAGGGAATCATTGTTGATGCAGATGCAGCTTTGGTTAGAATAAACAGCCAGGCAGAAGTCAAGATAAACAAAAAGTGATTCTTCTGACATTTGAAGACTCAATACGCTGATGTGTGGCACCTGCTTAAAAAAACAAGCCATGAGATGGTGGGGTACGCAGTCAACCGTGTGTTCTCCTATAGAAGCATACCATTGTCAAAGCAAAGTAACCAAGTGTTTCTGCCAGACCCAGTACATAGTGACTCCTCACAACATAACAGCAGGAACTTGCAAAAACATGTTAAACATTTACTTTGTTTAATTATTCAGTAACTACAGTAGGTTCAAGGAAGCAACTAATCCTGGATGTCAAAAGACTCCAGAGTTTATACTGATTACAACATCACATGACTGAGTAAAAAAACACACACACACACACACAAATAAAACATACATTGTAGCATTAACCTACAACGTTCCTAATGCACAAAAGTAGTTGTAAAGGACCTTCAAGTTGCAAGTTACCGAGAAAACAAATATTTCATGCACACAACAGCCTGACAACTGCTGGTATAAGCCACACTAGTATTGCAATAACAAGCAACTTTAACACAAAGGCAAGTTTATGTAATTTAAGGGTTAGGGATGTTAACGAAAACGGCAATATTGTGATATTGCGATATTAAAATTGCCATATTGTCATGTCACATATTAAAAGCAGCACATCAACAAAGGCCAAGTTCTACTCCATGTTGTACTCCATTTGTGCAGTTCCAGCACCCTGTGGTGGTTAGTTTATTCGAGCAGTTACATTTTTATTTGGCATGTTTTGGCCACCTACATTTAATGGCCATATGGGAACGTAACACGTCTGAGATCGTCCACAAATTGACTTAATTCACAATGTATATGTACATTAGCAATAGCAAGTAAGCATTTTAAGTGTTATTAATGATTGTAGGTCATTTATGTACATTGATGTTAATGTTAGCTGTACTATTTGAACATTTACGTGCAATTGCTCAAGTTTATCTCATTTGTATTCATATTTTTGTTCTACATAAACCACTCACACGCACACACACAAGCAAATTAAACAAGTCCAAAAAGGAAAGCTGGTCTGATTATTGCTCATATGGACAAAATTATGTTCTAATCAGACATACTGCTGTGGATATCACTTCCACAAATGATCATACCAGCAAATATTTTTCTCAAAAAAACTTTGCGCCACTTCAGCTGAACACAGCATTGTTCACTACATAGACCATGGTACCTTGCGCTGATATTCGCTGATTGCAAAATATAACTGGCCAATTAGTGCTGTCACTTTTGAATATTTAATTAAAACATTTGATTAATCCATGAATTATTCAATTGATTAATCCACTAATCAAATTATTTTTAATTTTGCATTAACGTGTATTACAAAAGCATTTCTTTCCCTGATTACTGTTTATTAACCAGTGATTGAATAAAAGGGGGTATTGATGTTGTGCTATGTTATCGGTTTGGTCATTGTTTTCCAAAGTAAAAACAGATGTTTTATGATGTCTTATTTTGATTAAACACAGAAGAAAATCAGTCTTCTTTCATGAAGGACTACATAAACCAGTGAAAATGTACTGTTGATAAGCTGAAGTCAGAGGATTTGGACCATTTTAAATAAAAAAATGGCTCCAAACGATTACTCGATTATTAAAATAGTTGTTGATTAATTTGATAATCGATTACTTGTCGATTAATCAATTAACTTTGACAGCTCTATGGCATTCCTATTTTTTTGTAATAATGTACAAAAGCAAAATATTGTGCTTGTTTTGGAATCCAAGCTTTTTATTTTTACAATATTGTGAGTTTTTATATAGTATTATATATTTATATAGTATCGCAAACCTTCCCACAGTATTGTGATAATTATCATATGGTGAGGTATATGTCGTGATAATATCGTATCCTGACATTTGGATATCGTTACATCCTTAGTATGGGTCCCATTAGTGCTGTAGTATCACATAATGACTCTACAAATTATGAAGTATCCCTCCAACCAAAAAACAAAAAGAAAGACAATGGAAAACAGGCATTCATAAGACATTAAAGTCGACAGTGTGTAGAATGTTAAAATGTGTCATTCTTTTTTCTTTTTTTTTTAACAGTTAATTTCACCCCCCCAAAAAATGTTCTATCACATCATCATACATTTTTTTTGTATATAACCGTAGGTCTAAGTATATGACATACATCATGAAGACAGAGCTGCCGCAGTGCAAAGATGTTGGCAAGGTAACACGTACTGATACTGTGTGTTATTGCCTACATTGTTATTGTAGCAACCCAGCCAAATAGGCCCAAAGTTGCTGTCGGCCTATTGGCAGCATCCCTGACCAGTTTTCTCCTCATCTTTTCATCAGTTTTGGAGGGATGTCCAGTTCTTGGTAATGTCACTGTGCCATCTTTTTTTTTTCTACTTAATAATGACTTTCTGTACTGTGTTCCACGGTCTACTTAATGCCTTGGAAATTCTTTGAACAATGAGATCCTTCTGATGCCGTGGAAGCTCTCAGTGGACTATGACTTTGTACTGTCAGATGTGACCACAAAAAGTCAGGAACTTTATTTTGAGGCACTTTTAATGGTGGCAGGTGTGCGCATTTGAGTCACATTTAACGTGAGTTTGAATGTGACTGCCACATCCCCATAAGAGGGAGTGCACACTTGTATTACTTATCTCAATTGCTTATTGTTACTTACCCTCTCACAATATGTTATTTTTCAATTGAATTATATGTCACATTAATGGTGGATTTATTTTCTTTACTTATCTTGGTGTGAGTAGACAAAGAGGGTAGAGATGAGTTCCCTGGTTTGACGGAATATCAATCATCATAATGCATAAGCATATTGCAAGATCAGAAATTAACCAGAATGGTTTCATAATGCATAGTCTCGATAAGAAGCCAAGTAGAAAACACACAAACCACTCAGCATAAAAGGCCTTCTGTGCCCAGACGATGACAGAATGTAGCAAAGTAAGGCAGGCCATGGTATTTTTAGTACAACTAGGGCGGATGGAGAGTAAGCAAATAGAAAAGTCTAATGAGTTTGTATCTGGTTGTACATGAATGGAATGGCAATTCTGGGATTTGGAGCCTCTTTTAGGAGACGTTCCCCACACATTTTCTCAGCAACTCTCCTTCATTTGACTTTCACACCCCTGCTTCGCACATGGCTCATGTCCATTAACGCTGCAACAAGAGGACAGACATCATGAAATTGAGGATCTGCTTTCTGACCAAAAGGCCAGATGCACAACGTCTTCCCTCAAGCTGATTGAATCAATTAGACATGGAAAGCACAATTAGCAAAGAAGGGGGGGAAAAAAAACATACCTTCAGCCCATCGCAATCCTTTGGGATGTGTAAAGCGACTTATTGTTTTAGCATTACTTAAACTGTGTCGTAGTTCTAATCATCTTTCCATGAGGTCATGGAAGGAGTCTTCCCAAGGGTGTGGGAACGCAAACTTGTGGAGATGAAATATGTCAAATACATTTTCTTGGGAAAACCAAGGTTAGCTTTAATGAACTTGTCTAATTAATATTGTGTCCCCATGTAAGGAGGGACAATATTATTAGAATTGTTGTCTTTTGGGACAAATGTCCTCTGTGTGAGCTGACAATGAGTAACCTCATCTTTTTTTCTTTTTCTTTTTTGTCGGCCTGAAGATGTGCAACACTGTTATTCCAGTAGCAGTTAGCAAAGTTGAATTGATTAAAATTGATTGATTAATTAAGATAATGATAATAACAATTACTACAACTACTACTACCAATAATAATAATAATAATAATAATAATGTTTTGTTTGAATGTTTGCTTGAATTGTTTTTTTTTTTCATTCTTTTCTCGCAATTCTTTTCTGTTTTTTTGTCGAATGTTTTAATCACCGCGACCCTTGTGAGGACAAGCGGTTAAGAAAATGGATGGATGGATGTTTTAATCAATCAATCAATCAATCAATCAATCAATCAATCAAGTGTACTTAAAGTGACAGTGGTGAATTTAGTACCATCTAGTGGTGAACTAATAAAATGCAAAAGCAGAAAGACAGATGGCGACAAAACATGTCAGCCTGTGTAAGATGCGGCACGACCTGTGCATTATGATTAGCGATTACTAAAGATACGATTATATACTGTATGTATGTTGATGTGATAGAACATATTTTTTTGCAAATTATTGAAATGAATAGGTTTTTAAAATCAATGAACATTAAAAAAAAAAACATTCCACACACTGTCCCTTTAAAATAAATGTCGTTCCTGTTATTTTATATATGTTCGAAATAAGCAAAAATAATAATAAGAAAAAGTCAAATAATGTAAATTTGTAAACATTTATGGTGTAGATCTCAAAAGTAAAAATCAAAACAACACTATTATGCATACATGCAAATACGATTGCTAATTAAGCAACGTAATGTATTAATTATTTCCCAGTTTCGGACTATCCTGTGTTTTTCTCTTTACACTTAAATAACTAGCAGCCGATTACTCTCAAGCGAGACACGAGAAGATTGTACTGTAGCATCAATATTTATTCCGGTGTTTCATGATTGCATTTAACATTATCTTAGCAGTCTTCTACTGTTAATTATTACTGATCCTCCTTTCGTATTAATGAAACTTGTCACAAATTGTAGCTTACTCGCTAGGGATGTAACGAAACCCAAACATCACGATATGATAAATGTCACAATATTGTGGGGAGGTTGGCGAAGAAAAAAAAGGTCACAATATTGTAAAAAATATATATGTTTTAGCTCATACAAAAAAAACCCACAATATTGTGCTTTTGTACATAACAGCAATGCATATAAACAACCTATAACACTTAATATTGGGGCACTTACTTTAATGCTACTCCACATATTGACTTGGTTCACAAGCATATTAAGTTCCCCTTCATCTGACCATTAGCGTGGATTTTAAACATACAAGGGCCAAAACATGCCTTTTGAAAATTAAACTGCACTAAAAAACTAGCCACAAGAGGGTGCTAGAACTGCACAAATGTAAATCAATCTGACTTTTTTTTAACAGATGTGCTGCTTTTAATATCGTGACATGACGACGATATATTGTGGCAGTTTTAATAACACAATATCACAATATTGCCATTATCGTTAAATCCCTATTATTCACGACGATTAGCGACTTTAGCCACCACGCTCGCCGAGTTGCCCGTATCTTAGTAAGATGGGCTTGAAGCTACTTTTGTACATAAGAGAAGATGTGATGACATCAACAAATGTTATTTCAATTGGGAGTTGGTAGATTCCAAATCTTGTGTCAGCCAATCACAAGCCACGGTAGCCACTCGTTCGCTTTCTGGCAAACTGTTAGTTAATCGACTGAGCATGTCATCTCGTAAATTAGTGGAACGTTGTCGACTTCCTCATAACAACAGTATCTTGGCATCTCTGAATATATAAGTGAGAATAAATACTTAAATACACAATAATTCAGTAATATTGATTTGCTGGACATAAATGCCCAGGCACAAAACTGGTTATGGGTCTACCTCTCTTATGAGAATGACTGGACAATTGACAGTGTAGTAAGACCATTGTAGCACAATAACTTTCAATTATGCATCTAATTGTGCTCACTTCATTGGTGTGAGCAGTTATTACTCCCTGACACCTCCACTGGCTTCACAAATCATCTTCAACAATACACCAGGCTCATTTAAGCCTATAAAGCATGTTATTATTTTAAAAGCCACAACTTCCCAGGGAATGGACAAATGGAAGAAAGTCAGGGCAGATGTAGGGTGAAGGACAAAAGATGAAAAGACCTGACATAGATTGCTGCCTTTTAATGGTGTCAGTTTTTAATAACTTTGTCTCTTTTTTTCTTATTTTATGTTTTCTTTTAAATACAGCCCTTGTCAGGAGGATGCGTCCCACTCATAAAGCAGCAAAACGACAATATACAGTGGCACTAACACAAGGACATAGTTCATCATGACATTTTCTGCAATTCCCAACTGATTAGGGTCATTATGTTGGAGGCCTGATTTATGTTGTCATTTCCTCTCACCGAGCCTGCATCAATGAATCTTAATGAATTGGTAAATAAGGGTGAAGATTACACTGTGTGACACTGAAACATTTCTCACCCTCAACTGACTAGATTTATGTGGCCAATTAGACACTAACAGAAAATTGTCTTGCAAAAAAAATAATATTCTTTATGATATAAATACGTGGGAGGATTGTCAGTGGACGGCAAATGCGATACCAGCGTAAAAGTCCATAAACCATCAGACGGTGATTTGTTTTTATGCACACTTCAAGCTTATTTTCTTCTAAATTATTATTTTATTAATTGTGTAAAAATATTGATTAATTTGGCCCTATGCGGAAACAAAATTGGCGCCTAAACCTAATAACTGGTTGTGCCTTTCAATAACTGAAATTGAGTGTTTGTGATAACTGGTTATGAATCTTTCACACTGCTGTTTAGTTGAGTGTGACAATCAGTGGTACTTTAACTTTTTAAGATCTACTGTCTCACTCTTTTCTTTTCTTTTATGTATTTAAGTCAGTCATGTTACAGGGGTTTTGAGCCTGTTTAAGGTCATACCGCAGAACCTCGGAAATCAGAAAGTACGGACTTTGATTTGGTTACTCCAAAACCTTCATTTAGTTTTTTTATTATTTGCTTCTGCCATTGAGAGGTAGACTTGCTGGCATGTTTAAGTAGTTGTCCTGCTGCATAACCCAAAATCATTTCAACTTGATGGCACAAACTGATGGCTAATCGTTTGCCAGCAAGATTTTCAGGTAGAAAGAAGAATACATTGTTCAATGAATCACAACAAATTGATCAGGTCCTGGATAAGCAAAGTAATCCTACAACCACACTACCACGACCATGTTTGACTGTTGGCATGTTGTTTTTTTCTAGCAATGGTTGTACAGGGACCAAACTGGGACCCTCTGCGGGTTTAGTACCCCATACTCCCAAAGACCAGAACTCCACGGGGGAGTACTCATTCTTTAAGACCACAAAACACACAGTGGCACTTGGCATTGTCCTGCTGCCAAGTGCATGTTTTAAAATACAAACTTCAGCCCTTATTATTATTTTTATTATTATTTTTACATTTTAAGAATATGTAGGTTTGTAAACTATTGGAATAAAAAAAAAATCCTAGTCAATCATCTTTGTTTTACAAATCTAACAAAAAGTTTCAGAATCTTCCAGGGGCAGTTTTGTTTGCCACAATAAATAAAGTTTATTATTATTATTTTTTTTTTTATATATTTCAAAATATCTGAAATATTAAAGGGATAATTTTTTTATTTTTAGTAGTAAAAAGCTAGTATTTTGTCCAGAATGAGTTTGATAACGTCATTATTTTGCTTGTACAATTAACAACTTTAAAAACAATTTTTTCACCTGGGCTGAGGAAGTTGGTAACGACCAGTCATGGCTCACCTGGTTTCTGGGTTTGGTCAGCAAACTGAGCCTTGATTGGTCGTTACCCACTTCCTCAGCACAAGTGATGTCATCTTTCAGTCGACAGCAAGTGGAAACATTTGTTTTTAAAGGTATAAATTGTTCATGAAAATTACTGAAGTTACCAAATTAATTCTGGACAAAATATTAACTTTTTGCTGCTGAAAATGGCAAAATATATATAAAATATCCTTTTAAAACTTAACTTATCTAGTTTTAATTTCAAACAAAGACAGAAGGTGCAGAGAGTTCCCAGGGTCAGAAGCATCAATGAAAATTTCAATAATTAGTTCCCTGATTTTTTTCGGATAATCGATCTATCCCTACTACAGATGAAAATTTGCCTTCTGGCTAATTTGGGCTTTTTAAACCAAGTTTCCTCCTGTGTTTTGTGAAATTGCACTGTCCCTTTTCAAATAAACTAATCTCAATCTCAGGATCCACGGATCCACTGGGGTGAACCCCAATGTACAGGCACCTTGCCAGAGGGCAATATGAAGACTAAGAGTGAGATAGAGTCCAACCCCTTTCAAAAGTACTGGTACCAGAGGCGAGTTCAACCATGTCTAGTCGGGAATGCTCGACCAACGCAAGCTAAGGATCGCCAGAGAGCTGACCTCCTAGACCAAGCTTCTGTAGCCTGGGACCAGACCGCCAAGATTCCAAACGCCTTAAAGCGCGACCCAGCTCTCTACAGGTGGTGAGCCCATGGGAAGTCTTTTTCATTTTAAAATGAAATCCAATCTGTTCTTGTTTACACTTTTCCGTTACGTTTTTTATTTATTTATGTGAACTGAAGTGCAATGCTACAATCAAGGTCAATGCCTAACCCTGCTTTTGGGTGTATCATTATATCCCGTCATAGATTATTATTGGTAAAAAAATAATAAAAAATATTGTTTTTAAAAATGGTACTTGCTTCCCTCTTGTGCACAGTACATAAGTAACAAGTATATAACACAGAGTCACATCAATTTAACCTATTGATTTTCTGGACATGATCGTATCAACTGTGGTAGAAAGACGGTGACGACGAAGCCTGCTTTTCTCTCAGCACAAAGTATGAATAGCTTACTAGCTTATTAATAGGAACTTCTTAAAAGAGCACTTAGGAGGCTTTATGGACTACATATTGTGACTAGATTTAGTGCAGTAAGCAGCTGTCGACATCAAACAAGCTAGCCTGCTATTAGGCACAGGGGCTGAGGGATGCTGTGTGAAAAGGAGTGGAAAATTAAAGCTGAAGCAACACAGGAAAGGGCTTAATTTACTGGCATGTACAGTATGCAAATGAGATTACTCTCAGCTTAACTGCATCATTTATGTCCATAATAACAGCATCATCATTACAGGGCTCAAATTAAATTACATTGTAATTAGCATATCAAAGTGATCGGTTGAAGTTGAAAACAAATACCCAGTTTTGTTAATGAACAGCAGTAATTACCATGTACACTCAGTGAAAACATCCAAAACAAATACCTGTATGTGTTTTGAAGAGGAAAAAAAAGGGAGGGGGTGCGTTAATATCCCTCCGAAATGACAGGTCTGCCTCAGTCTATGCGCTTGTGAGAGCGTATGGTTGGATGTGGGTATTTTACCTGGAGAGCTCAAAGAATATATTTCCCAAACTCTAGGAGATCAAAGATCCAATTTCCCACACTTGCCACTTCAAAAACTCATCAATAAAATACAAATCACTTCATGCATGATTTTGAGAATGGAGTCACCGTTAAAGGCTTAGAGTGACTTCCATAGCATAAAAAAAAAACCCGCTTACAGCTCCAACTGTCATGACTGCAGAAAGTGCACATGCGCTTCAGTGTCGACATTTGTGCCGTCAGGTTTATCCTGTGAGGGTTCTTTGATAAATGTGGAGTGTTTTCAATTCGAGCACTAAAGCTTAGATGCCACTTCCTGCTTTGTAAATAACACAAATTGCACAAAAAAACTCAACTTAACTGTTATCTAAAATGTTATCTTTACTGATTAATTGCCAGTGTCTTATTTTTTCTTCCCCCAATTGCTTTTCCAAACTTTGTCTTTCTTCTTTGTTAAAAAAAACAACCAAAAAACTAAAACAAAAACTAAAAAGCAGCTGATACACATTATCAGACACACACTCAAATTTTCAAGATGTAGCATCTTTATTCTATTCATTAAGAAATCCATTAAAATGCCTTATTCCTTGCAAGTATTTAAAAGATGTGCCTTTCAAGGTAAAGCTCGAGCAAATCCCCTCCATCAGCTAATGACGGCACTCATTACACAGAGAAGCTGGCTAATGAAGGCACAGTCGCTGGCCAATCCCCTCACCCCACATAAAGCCCAACCAAATGCTAATATCTCACTTCTAATTAAAAGGATTTGAAGTCCAGATGCACCTCCACAGCTAACAGTGGGCTCTTTATATATATATATATATATATATATATATATATATATATATATATATATATATATATATATATATATATATATATATATATATATATATATATATATATATATATATATATATATATATACCTGGAAATGTGCTAAAGCAGCATTTCATGAATTCATTTTTTTTAAACAAAAAATACACTTGTGCTGCATTTATTTTCATATTTTATTTGCCCTCATTCTCTCCTACATTTATATTATCAGTAGGCATGACACAAAGCTTTATGTAACTAATTTTTAGGTGTGCATAGTGTGATTTGCCAAATTAAAACCCAGCACAATGTTTCATAGCTAGGGAAATGAGGGAAATTGAATTGCTAGCATTGGATGGACTTCATCTCTATCTATGTCTTTACAGTGTTTACTCATCTTTGGCTGAAAATATGTTTACTCGAGTGAGCTGCCTTTCTCAGAAAGTGACCTCGAGGCCTTCCACAAAGTTCACTAACATCAAACAAAGGTCCGTGCCACCCGCCTATCAACAACAACAAACTCTACTTACTCTCTTTTTAGTCTTTCAGTTTTAAGCAAACAAGTGGATATATAAGCATACACCATGTTTACCCGTTTCCTTTAGAAAAGAAAAGAAAAGAAAAGCGATAATACCCTTAATTAGACAATCAAAAATAGCCCACAATATCAATTGTGATTAATCTGTATTCCAAGTAGGATGATACTCAAGTTTAGAGTATGGTCAATACTGATACAGTACATTTAACCAACCACACACTTGCCTTAATGTACAATTTACAGTAAGTTAATCATCTGAGGCACGTTTTAGTTAAGCATTATGGCATTTTGGCTATCAAAATATCATGCAACATTTAAGGCATATTTTTACACATTTTTGGCCCGAATTTTATTTTTACAAGCTTCAAGCCATTTTAGCGGAAGCTTTATTATATTAGATGACAGACATTTCTCATGACAGTTAAGCCAGATTTACTCTAAAAACCAAGGCTGATGACAAAAAATACATTTATCGTCATGAACATCTTGCATGGTGTCTGTTTGATCCAAGCCCAAGTATTTTCCCAGCGATTCTTTGGCTCTACACTGTGTAAATCATGCTGTATGACCTTCTACATTCCGCATGTTCTGCGCTCCGATTCATCCACAGGCACAGATAATGCTGGGCAAATATCATAAACGTGAGGATTTTAGGATTTAAGTGAGGTTGCCATCTACCTCCACCAGCTGGGGAAAAGAAAGACTATGCATCTGATAAACCCCGATTTCTCTGCCAGATAAAGGCTGCTGACCTCTTTGCCAAAAACCCAGTAATAGTATTCTCAATGGATTGCACAGCTAAAGACAGATAACAAATGGACATGATTGGTCATATTTTATCAGGATTCATCTTTAACACTGACAATGCAAAACACTTGCTGAATGTTTAAAACAGAACAAACGGGAGTTTCATGAAGTTCTTATCTGTATGTAACTGAAGCAAAAAAAAAAAAAATACAAATCGAGTGTGACATTTCTATTTGTACATGAAGCTTCATTTCGACACTGCAAGCACTACCATGATGAACAGCATCGGCTTTCTATTGGACTTGTAACTGAGCTGTGTGAGAGAAACAGCTACTTCAACACCACAGCAAACCACCCTTTTACTAAATAACACAGCAAACGGAGACCCATCAGTCAATCTACACATAGCTAACACCAGGCCACAGACGGAGATCAAAACAGAGATAGAGACAAATAAAAACAGAAAAAAAGGCAAGAAAGAAAAGAGGAACACAGAAGTGGACATCTGACAATAGAGAAAGGTTACACAGCAGAGCCACAGTCAGACACAAAGGAAGGCCGAGTACTGTAAGACTACCAAAGTCAGGCTATTTTCTTATTGTCTAAGTGGCAGCTGAAAACTTCTCGAGGGCCCCTCAGCTCTACTGTGGCCAGCATTTGATAAGGGGATAACCATATTAGGATATTTATGGTAAGGTAAACAATAACATTGTTGCAAAAGAATGGAAATGTTTCAGCTAATGGTGTTTGTCAATCCAGGTTTCATTGCACCACCAGCTCTGTGTTTTTCTAGCCAGCCACAGAGACTGTTTTCTAAATAAACATGGGAAAATTGTCACATACTTCTGTGTTTAATAATTCACATTACATTTCCCCATGAGGTACATACAAACTACATTCTGCATTTCATTGTTTTGGTTCAAGGTAAAAAATAATAATAAGAAAAAAAAATAAGAAAACAAAAACGGAGATGTTTTTGATCATTGACGCCAAATATATTACAATCCCGCTCAACCTTAAGATAAAAGCAAAAGTAAGTGTCTTCCCAAACTGGTGCCTCTTCCAGCCCAATCCATCCATGCATCCATTACCTGCCACTTATCCAGCTACGCGGATTGCTGACCCGGCTAACAGGTTGAAGTCAACAGCCCGTTTCCATAGTGTAGTGGTTATCACGTTCGCCTAACACGGGTGTAGCGATTATTTGGAACGAGAAATTTAGACGGTACTGAGGGGAGTTGTAATTTCCTCAGCAACCTCTGGGGGCACCACGTTGACTTTGCTTGTTTGTAGGAGCAAAATAAACGATAAAAATCCTATTATCAAGTATTCATAATCTGAAGTTGCTACTTTAGTTAATTATGGAGTTCTGTGCTTTAATAAAAGAATTAATAATCCAATCAGAAAACACAAATGATTCGGCAGAAATGGAATCTCTAGACAACAAATTTATTTAGTAAACACACACATATATCAAACACAGCCTAACCTATTAATGAAACGGAATTAAAATGTGAATCAAAGATAAAAAGAAAACATGCAACCTACAAGCCAACAAACTAAGATAAAAAGGTTATTTACATCGGCTGCGCTCATCAAACTCATACGTCATCAAACTCATTTGAATTAATTACCAAGAACTCTAAGACGCTGTGGAAACACAAATTATAAATTCCCTGCGGAACTTTTACAACCAAGAGCTTCCTTTACCCAGAACTCAAAGATCCTGGGCTTGTTGGAAGAAGAAGGAAGCCACGTGCTCGCTCTCAGCGTGTTCGGCGACCACGTCTTTCTTTTTTGATGGGGGGTCAAGCAGTAGTCCCGCCTCTTCCGTGCGCTAGAAGCAGACTTGGTCGACTGAGACAAACATTTTGGGGATACCATTTGATAGTTTTTGATCAGAATTGACAAGCCAGATGCTTCATTTATCATTCTGAACACATTTTCAAACATTACCGCGATCATAAAGTTATTGAATATTGAGTTCACAAACACCACATTGCCGTCGGGAAATCGAAACCTAGTCTTCCGCGTGACAGGCAGAGATATTAGCTACTATACTAACGGGGAAAGAAGGGCTTTACATCTAACACCTGGTCAGTGGTGGAGGGGAAATTGTCCCTGAAAACCGGCAATGCCAGCCAGCTACGCAGATTGCCGACCCTGCTAACAGGTTGAAAGCAAGAGTCTGTTTCCATAGTGTAGTGGTTATCTCGTTTGCCCTACATGCCAAAGGTCAACGGCTCGACACGGGGTGAAAGTGCGGTAATTTTCGGTGTATTTGCAATTAAAACTGAGCAGCCATAAGTTAAATTTCACAAACACCACATCACCATCGGTAAACCGAAACCCGGTCTTGCGCGTGACAGTTGGAGATACTATCCACTACACCAGAGGAGGGCAATCTCGGTCCTCAAAGGCCGAAAGCCTGCAGGTTTTGGAGGTTTTTCACTCCTAACAAGCTGATTCCAATCAACAGGATCGTTTTCAGGCTTATGCAGAGCTTGCTGATGAGCTGATCATATATCAGCTGTGTTGGAGAAGGGACACATGCAAAACCTGCAGGACTGAGGCCCTCAATAGCAACCTCTGCACTACACTAATGAGTAAAGAAGGGCATTACATTTACCTCCTGGTCGGGGGTCGAAGGTTAACTGTCCACAAAAACCGGAAATATCGGCCAGCTACGCTGATTGCCGGCCCTGCAAACAGGTTTTAGGTAAGAGTCTGTTTCCATAGTGAAGTGGTGATCACGTTTGCCTCACACGCGGGAGGTCCCCGGCTCAAGACCGGGTAAAAACATGGCAAGTTTCTTTATATTTGCAATGAAAACTGAGCAGCCCAAAAAAAAAAAAAAGAAAGAAAACTGAGTGCAAAAAGTGCATTTCCCAAACACCGCAATTTTGTTTGGTCCCCGGCTCGAAACTAGATGTAAACATAACAATTGTGTTTGGATTGGCAATGACAACTGAGCAGCCAAAAAGTTAATTTCACAAACACCACCTCCCCGTTGGGTAATCGAACCCCGGTCATCCCAAAGACAGGGGGAGATACTATCCACTCCACTAACGAGGAAAGAAAGGCTATACAGCTACCTCCTGGTCGGGGGTAGAGGGGAACCTGTCCTTGAAAACGGGAATACCAGCCAGTTACGCTGATTGCCGGCCCTGAAAATAGGTTGGAGGAAAGAGTCTGTTTCCATAGTGTAGTGGTTAATCACGTTCGCCTCACACGCGAAAGGTACCTGGCTCGAGACCGGGTGGAAACATGCCAATTTTCTTTGTTTTTTGCAATGAAAACTGAGCATCCAAAAGATTATTTTCAACATCACCCCCCCGTCGAAAAAATCCTAGTCTTCCTCGTGACAGAGGGAGATACTATCCACTTTACTAACGAGGAAAGAAGGGCTGTACATCTACTTCCTGGTCGGGGGTGAAGGGAAAAATGTCCCTGAAAACCGGCAAATCCAGCCAGCTACGCTGATTGCCGGCCCTGCAAACAGGTTGAAGGAAATAGTCTGTTTCCATAATGTAGTGGTTATCATGTCCGCCTCACACGCGAAAGGTCCCCGGCTCGAGACCGGGTGGAAACATGACTGTATACTTTTTATTTGCAATGAAAATTGAGCATCCAAAAGATTATTTTCATAAACACAACCTCCCCGTCAAGGAATCAAACCCTGGTCTTCCCCGTGACAGGGGGAGATACTATCCACTATACTAACGAGGAAAGAAGGGCTTTACATTTACCTCCTGGTCGGGGGTGAAGGGAAAAATGTCCCTGAAAACCAGCAAATCCAGCTAGGAACGTTGATTGCCGGCCCTGCAAACAGGTTGAAGGAAAGAGTCTGTTTCCATAGTGTAGTGGTTATCACGTTCGCCTCACACGCGAAAGGTCCCTGGCTCGAGACCGGGTGGAAACATGACTATTTACTTTTTATTTGCAATGAAAACTGAGCATCCAAAAGTTAAATTTCACAAACACCACCTCCTGGTTGGGGAATCGTACTCCAGTCTTCCCCATGGCAGGGGAAGATACTATCCACTATACTAACGAGGAAAGAAGGGTTGTACATCTACCTCCTGGTCGGGGGTGAAGGGAAAAATGTCCCTGAAAACCAGCAAATCCAGCTAGGAACGTTGATTGCCGGCCCTGCAAACAGGTTGAAGGAAAGAGTCTGTTTCCATAGTGTAGTGGTTATCACGTTCGCCTCACAAGCGAAAGGTCCCCGGCTCGAGACCGGGTGGAAACATGACCATTTACTTTGTATTTACAATGAAAACTGAGCAGCCAAAAGGCTGATTTCACAAACACCACCTCCCCGTCGGGTAATCGAACCCTGGTCATCATGGGAAGATACTATCCACTACACTAATGAGGAAAGAAGGGCTATACATCTACCTCCTTGTCTGGGGTGGAAGGAAAAATGTCCCTGAAATGTGTAACGAGAAAAATGTTTATCGTGGAGAAGCAGAAGAAAAAGCAACAATCACTCGCGTTCTGCAGTGGATTTGAGGTGTGTTCATTGAACAGGCACACAGGAAATACTGTATCAGGTATGCATAGAAAAAGGTCAGACGACTGACAGAGCGATAGGTGGAGATGCATTTTTGACACTTCCCTTAAAAAATAAGTCAAGTGTGAATTAGTTTGTTCCGAGTTTGGAGTATTTGATTTTGCATTTAACTATTTGGGTGCGGAATAGAGAAGAGCAGAGACAGGCAGGCACACACAAGCAACGTTACGTTGAGTCATTGGAGTGCCACTGTATTGTAAATATCTACGGATGACATCAAATGCAGTAAAATATAGTACTTCAATAACATGGCAAGCAATGTGAAAGCTCATACAGTATATACATAAATATATATAGTATGTACAATTGTAAATTCATTAACATGTATACATCCTAATATTTTGAATTAATAAAAAATACAAATAATATGAACTCTTTTGTCAATTAAAATTTTGCTGCTTTTGCTGATTTAAATTTTGTTGAGATACCAATTCAGTGCTGTTATCGAGGTATTTTATGCAGGTATAGCATCAAAGTAAAAATGTTGGTATCGTGACAACACTACCTATCCTCTGGTCCCACTTCTTAAAAAGGGGGCCCACCACCCCGGTCTGCCAATCCAGAGGCATTTCCCATGTCCATGCAATGTTGTAGAGGCGTGTCAACCACGACAGCCCCACAACATCCAGAGCTGTTAGGAACTCCGGGCGGATCTCATCCCCCCAGGGCTTTTCCACAGAGGAGCTTTTTAACCACCTCAGTGATTTCAACCCCAGAGATAGGAGAGCCCCCTCAGAGTCCCCAGACTCTGCTTCCTCAAAGGAAGGCGTGTAGGTCTTCGAAGCATTCTCCCCAACTGATGACGTCCCGAGTTGAGGTCAGCAGCGCCCCATCTCAACTATACAATGTTAATGGTGCACTGCATCCCCCCTGAGATGTCGGATTGGGGACCAGAATTTCCTCAAAGCCATCTGGAAGTCGATTTCCATGGCCTCACCGAATTCCTCTCACACCCAAGTTTTTGCCTCGGCGACCGCTGAAGCTGTATTCCGCTTGGCCAACCGGTACCTGTCAGCTGCCTCCGGAGTCCCATAGGCCAAACAGACTTCTTCAGTTTGACGGCATCCTGATAATGTCCACCAACGTGTCTTGGGATTTCTGTCACGGCAGGCACAGCTTCGATCAGCCACCTCAACAATGGCGGTGCGAGACATGGTCCACTCGGAGTCAATGTCCCCTTGCCTCCCATGGGACAATGGAGAAGTTCTGCCGAAAGTGGGTGTTGAAACTCTTTCTGACAGGGGATTCTGCCATTTGTTCCCAGCAAACCCTCACAATACATTCGGGTCTGCCAGGTCAGACTGGCATCTTCCCCCACCATCGGAGCCAACAGTTGACGCCCCTTTCTTAGTCCAAGACATGCAGCCGCAAATCCAATGACACGACTACAAAGTTGATCATCAAACTGTGGCCCAGGGTGTCCTGGTGCCAGGTGCACATATGGACACCCTTATGTTTGAACATGGTTTTTGTTATGGACAATCTGTGACGAGCACATAAGTCCAATAATAGAACACCACTTGGGCTTTGATCGGGGGGGGGGGGGGCGTTCCTCCCAATCCCGCCCCTCTAGGTCTTACTGCCATTGCCCACGTGAGCGTAGAGTCCCCAGGGGGAACGCTCTCCAACACACCCTTCAAGGACTCCAAAAAGGGTGGGTACTCTGAGCTGCTGTTTGGTGCGTAGGCACAAACAACAGTCAGGACCCATCCCCCCACCCGAAGGCGGAGGGACGCTACCCTCTCGTCCACCGGGGTGAACCCCAACGTACAGGTGCCAAGCCGGGGGGCAATAAGTCTGCTCACACCTGCTCTGCGCCTCACACCAGTGGGCAACTCCAGAGTGGAAAAGAGTCCAGACCCAGACTGTACCAGAGCCCAAACTGTGTGTGGAGGTAAGTCTGACTATGTCTTGTCGGAACTTCTCTATTTCACACACCAGCTCAGGTTTGATTTGACTCTGACGGCCACCTGCAGACCCCTGCTGTGGAAGGTAAGCGGCGGTCCACCCATTGGGTCCGCATTCGATGCAAACACCACAAGGGATAACTATGTTTGTGAAGTTGTCCTTTGGGCATTCGTAGCAGGAAGATGGTGGCGAAACATGTCAGCCTCTTGTGTATATATATGTATATATATATATATATATATATATATATATATATGGTAAGTTGTTTTTTTTGCATATTATTGAAATCAATAGTGGGTTTTTAAATTGAATTAATTATTAGTTTACCACTAGATGGCGATAAAGATTACATACTGTGGCTTTAAAGTTACTATTAGTATTATTGCATTATAATCATTCTTATCATTGTCATTATTTAGCAGGTAAGACAATGAAAAGGATCTGCAGTATTGCTATGTTCCACTGATTGAATCTATCTCATACAAATATGTTCAGCTGCTGCTAGCCAGTTGATATTATCCATGTCTGAGTCAATACAGGTGTGACACTACAAGTGAAAGTGGTCTTCATGATACTGATAAGAAAATAAATTGAAGGAAATATTCTTCAAGATGACCATCTATACAACAAAAATGCAATTGATTCAACCGTTCAATAGATACAGGAGCGCCAAGTAATGCGGGAGAAAATAATAAGGTGTTGACAAACCATGTTCAACTGAAAAAAAAGAAAAAAAAAAGAGCAGATGTTGCTTATGCACCCCAAAAAATTTCCCCTTAAAATGTATTTTCATCAATGTATTTTTAAAGTCAAAACAATTCAACATTTGATCATTCTTTGTTTAAAAACAAAAAAGCAAAAACAAAAAAAAGGAAAATACATGCAGTTGGGGGTTAAGGTTCGACAAGGACAGCACAGCCAACAATTGCAGACAACCGGGTAGCCATTATTTTGCGCTACTATTGATGACGCAAGTTGCCCATTTCCAACGTTGCCCATTTCCAACGTTACATCATTATGTCAAATGTCAATTAATCAAAAGTCACATATTAGACTTCACTTTGTACATTTCGTGAACATTTGAAACAGAGGCAGCAGTAAATACAGTATATGCACACTAACCGTAGCTGACCTCAACAATGACAGGTGTCATGCTAACCGTGGCAAAAGTCCACTGGCCACCACCTAAGTCATCTTTTTCCTTATTTAATAGTCTTTGTACTTCTAATGATGTAATACTGAGATAAGATGGAATAACGCCAAGGTCCGAATCATAATGTGCAGTATATAATCAATTTGAATTCAGTCAATAGTTTGAGGTCACTAATAAACTCAGAATATTTATTTGTATATACCTAACAGACATTTTGTTTATTTTGATCTTTGGCTAAACTATGTCATGGCAATGATGCTCCTATCAGGCTGTTCAGCAAATCAATCAGTGTTAAATTTCCGGTTTTTGATCAAATATGCATGTTATTTTAACACTGTTATGATAAAAAGTTACACTGTCGGATACCATTTTCTTGAGTATTCAGGTGGATGTTGGGTGTAACCTGAATGGCACGACCTTGCGTGTTAAATTGACCACACCCTCATTGCCAGTAAGGGAGAAACTTTTCCAGTGCTCTGTTGACATTTCAATAGCAATACATCTAGGTATTCTCCCGACACGGAGAGTGTGGGTTCGATCCCAGGCCAGTGTGACTATGTCAAAGTATCCTCGAACAAGATACTGAACCCCCAGTTGCTCCTGATGCCGTGTCATCAGTAGTCAAAATCTAAAGCGCTTCAAGAGCCTTGTAAGAAAGAAAAACGTTATATAAATGAAGTACCAGAGTAAAGTGTCGTTTGAGTTAAATCTTCAACACTGATAAGGAATGCGGCCAGGTGAGTTGTTTGAAAAGCTACTCCACATCTTGTGGTCTCAATCAAAGACTTGAAGCAAGTTGTTGCTTTAGTTTTCACTCCATACAGCTTCCAAAGTGTCATGCATTTGCTATGCCTGTTAGGGTTTTACACAATGGCAGCCATGCTGAGAGAATAGATTAAGGTACTTAAAGTGCAGCAACAACACTGCAAGTGACAGAAGCGTTTCACTTTCTTGCCAGAATCACCCCCACGAGGCACTTTTGCTACAGTTGTTTATTATGTTCCAACCTAGGCATAAACGATTAAAGAGCTTTGTCGAATCAAAGTGTTATAAATGCATTGAAAAACAGACGGCTGTAAATGCCGCTGAATTAGAAGCTTACCAAGCCAAATACTAATACATGGCAATTTCAGTTTGACGCTGATATAAAGAAATTACATTTCAAAGCAGGCAGTAAACGCAACAAAGTAAATTAAACGGAGGTCTTAAACGTGCCCACAATCTTTGAATGGCTTTAACACTCATGTTGTTTATTTTTAAACAACTGATTTTTTTTAGCAATGCAATCAGAACGCTGTAAATCCACCAAGCATTTTTAAATGTTGTGTGCATTGTATACACTTACTGCATAATAAAAGCAATAACTTGGATTGCAGTTTACATATTTTTATGGAATACACATGCATCATTTTGTTGAGAATTGAGTTGACATGCAAAGACAAAACAAGGTATTGGGCCAATGTACACTGTAAATAAGATGAACAAAACAATTAAAACTGACAGCTTTATATGCATATGTCTTATATTTTTTTCATAGAAACAATTCTCATGAGGTCTCACTTACAGATTTAAGGTATTGTAATGTCACGCCCTACCTTGGTCCTATATCTTGCATTGCAGATTTTTAGGTTGGAAAAAAGTCCACCAACTCTGTTGTCTTGAACACAAACATTTGGTTGACACAAAAATGCATGGCTCAAAATTATTTATAAAATTTAAAAATATATATTTGTGGCACCCACAACCAATCTTTCGTGTTTCCGCACTAAGATGCTGCCCAGGATTTGTGGTCTCTTTAAAGCACTTGTACTTGCACTTAGAGCCTAATTTTTATTAGGGCCCGACCGATATGGATTTTTTTATGACCGATGCCGATACCGATATTTGGCGGATTACCGATTAATCGGTCGATTAATTTAAAAAATTTTTTTAATCATTTTTAAATACTGCAACAATAACTTTTTTCCGGAGCTTACAACAAATATATAAATTAAAGATAACCTTTGATTGTTTTACAATATTTTGTTCTCAGTATTTCATCTTAAAACAGAAGAATTTAGGTAAAAATTAAAAACATTAAGTCTAGATGGAATCGGGGGTCGACGCGCAACCCAAGGCTTTTTTTGATGCCACCTATTTTTTTGTTATCCTTTAAGTGTCTCTATTCAGAAACTGTCAGGTAACAAATTGAAATTTGCTCTGGAAAACATTGCATACTCCTAAATGTGACAGAACTGTCTGAATCACTTGGTCCTGACTATACTGTAGCACCCTGTTGACATTTTACGTCTTTACTGGGAAGGAGCGCAAGCGCTTTTCAAGGCAAAGGCAAGGTGAATCCCGTGAAGAAGCTAGAGCAGAATCCTTAACTCCACACTGCTTTCAGGCAGCTTGGTGCAGACTGGCTGGTCACAGATGAGCTTCAACAGGAGATGGAGAGATTCACAAAAAAAAATGGTCGGTGGCGGTGCTGACAAAGTCCTGGACTCAAAGTCTAAAGTAGACTTTGAATAGCTGCCTTTCCCCAAAGTCTGTCTCATCCCACATGTACAGCAAGCTAACTACAGAGTTGCCTGCTATAAGAGAGCAGATGAGGCAAGAATAAAGAGCCCCAAACCAAGAGAAGGAAGAAGAGAAGGAAGTGTTGGAACCCATCTGGACAATTGGACCCATCCTCCCTCCTTCACTTGTTGAGGTTCTGGCACAGAGCGGTTTTAGACGAGCAGGCAGCTTTTTATAACAGAGCTGATTCCGCCAATAATGACTTGCCAGTGGGAGAATAAGATGGCGAGTAAGAGCATACCTGTAATGATGAAGATGAAGAGTTGGAAATAGAAGAAATAGACTTAGATAATTTCTTAAGTGACAATGAGGAGCGTTTTTTGGCTTTTTTTATCATTAATTGAAAAACATAGTCAAGATGTTGTCAATTGTAATAAATGACTATTTCAATGAATTCCCCGTGTCATAATTGTATGGGAAAATGTATTACCTAAGTTACGTTATGCCACTACCTATATCAGATTTAGATTTTCCGGTTGGGTGCGCTAAAGGGTTAAAAAAAAGAAGCCTTTCAGACATTATTTCAGCTTGTTACCTGACAGATTCTGAATATAGACACTTAAAGGATAACAAAAAAAACAGGTGGTATCAAAAAAGCCGAGGTGTGTTTCCATATAGACTATTAAAGCTCTGTGAAATAAACTAAAATAAAAATAAATAAATCTATAAATGAGTTCATAAATACCTCGTCTTGTACTTGCTGCTGCCTTAAATTAGAGGTTGTTTATTGTGTAGGTAGAACAAACTAATACGTTGTAAATAGGGATTTGGGAAAGGTAACATTGTTCACACAAGTTTTTAATTTTCTACTCCACAACTTTCAAGAACAAAGAACTTTCAAGTGCAAAAGATGTAACATTTAAGTACATTTCTGCCGCATTCCCTCCTTCACAAAAAACACTTATTTAAAATGTAGATATAGTGCCCTTCTCATTAGTGCAATCAGAAGGTTTCAGTGCATGTAGTTTTGAATTGTAAACACGAGGTAACCTGTGAGGACAAACATTTGAAAAAAGTACAGTCCCTGACTCCTTTTAATATTTTTGAGCAATTTTCAATAAGAAAAAAAAACTTTCAAGTAGTGTAGTAGTCCCACACTTTGTGCCATCTGAAAACAACACACACACAGAGTCAAAAGTATGCTTTTAAGAGGAGAAACATGATGTGCATGGTTATTTGTTTTTTTAACTGATAGGCAAATGATAAAATTAAAGACTTCACTGCGGTATTAGGCTGACTGAGCCGAATCGAGCACATAAAAGACAAGCACTCCGTGGCTTCTACAGTGTCTAGTCATCATCATCATCATCTTCGTCATCATCTTCATCGTCATCATTATCATCATCATCTTCGTCATCATCTTAGTCATCATCATCATCATCTTCGTCATCATCTTCATCGTCATCAACATCATCATCATCATCATCATCATCTTCGTCATCATCTTCGTCATCATCATCATCATCATCATCATCATCATGTTATTCGTGCAACCTCCTTTGCACAATGCCATTTTATTTCAAGTGTTCTACTGTATTATTCTGTACTGTTATACTGTACTAAAGTTAAGCCACAGTGCCACACTATCGATTATCGCAGCACTTCATTTGAGTTCCGGTGTCGGTACCAGATGTGACCGGGCTGCCAGATTGTATCGGGGTCGCCTACCGATGATGTCACGCTACAGGATTGGCTGGAAATTGTCCGTTTACAATTGTTCAATAAAGCTATATGAAAAAAATCCGGTTTATGTCAAAACATTGGAAAGAAAATAATAACGATGTCATTCAAACAACAAAATGAATGGATTGAAATGGTCAAAATGAGAATATAAAAGCAGGCACACATGACAAAGATAGTTCTACTAAATCGATAGACATGTTGAGCCACTGTTAATTTGTAAACAAAACAAACTGTCCTGTTAGCTCTGTCAGCCAACTCCAGTAAAACAGGCCTCAGGCCTGGCAGTGTACTGTTGACTGTTGACTGAAGATTGAATTCCACTCCACAGCATAACAATCGGCTAAATTTGGGACGATTGTTGATTATTTTGAAAAGCGCTATGATTGGCCCATTATAATCAGCGGCCAATTAATCGGTCGGGCCCTAATTGTTATATAGCACTTTTCCACCATACAAGGCCCTCAAAGCGCTTTACATTTTGGACTACTCATTCACCTACTGATAACGCAGCATCAGTTCAACTGGGGGTCTTGCTTAAGGATACTTCCACATTCTCACAATGGCCTGAGATCGAACTGACAATCTCAAGGTTGCGAGACAACTACTCTGAGATTTGCCACTCCAGACTGAAAAGGGAGACAAATATAGGTTTATGTATTACCGCAAAGCAGAGCTTAGAGACTTGAACACGGGAATGTGACCTGTGTGACGACGAACCAGCACGCTGCATCGACGGCTGCTCGGGTTACTTCGGAACTTTATTTATTTATTTATCTATGCCGTACTACAATAAACTGCAAGTACACATTCACTACAGTAGGTGGCAGTAGTGGGGTTTCCATCCAATTGTTTAAATTTTATTAAGTGAACTTACTGAAAATGTGCAAAACGGACATGCGACTTATCTTAGCTTAGCTTGCTAGCTCCCTAGCAGGTAAATTAGCACCCAGGGAGCTAGCTAGGGAGCTCGCTAGCTAAAGCCAAACTTTGGCAGGATTTTGACATTCTGGACCTGGATTTGCCACCTCTGGACTTATGCCCGTTTTCATCTGTTCTTCTTTTGCAAAAATTGAGTATGAATTAGATTTTGTAATTCTTGATAAACAATAGCGTTTCTTTGCTGTTTTCCATCTAAAATTGCATTAATACTTGCTTCTTTAATTAATTCCAAAAATATTTCGATCAAAACGTGTGACGTGTATCCGGTCTTGCCAGCGTTTATTCGCAAAACCACAGTCAAAACTTGCATTTCCCTTTTTTCAATACGCTTCAAAATCCACCCCGTTCAAGCGTAAAAACTATTTTTGAGAATTTTGGGCCCTTTTTCAAATTTCCAGCGCTTCCATTCTGTGTTATTTTCACGTTTCTTGAAAATTCTAATAAAAAGAGATGGATGGAAGCCCACTTAGTGGCGCTCCCATTGCTAAAGAGTGCGCAAGTTGTACTAGGGCCTCTGACAATTGAGACTACTTATAGACACGGCAGAGAGTTTTGGGCGGGGACATTTTTTACTTCCTTGTAACAATTTTTTTTATTGAGAAGCGCCTTAGAATGAATTGAGGAACATTTCTTACCTTATTGAATAGCTTGCTTATTCAAAACAATCTTCTCTTCCGGAGTTGGCGAAACACTGAACGCACCCTCCGCTAAAAAGATGGAAACATAAGGTAAGAAATCATTTTCAACACAGCCAACAACTTGTTTCCTTTACTTATGATTGGTCACTTTAGGCATCTCCTTTTTTTTTAGTTCATTATAGTTGGGTTTCCATCCACCCGAAAAAGGGCCCAAAACAGGAAACAGGTTTTGCGAAAAACCGCTGGCGAGACCGGATACACGTCACACGTACGTTTGTAATCCCAAAGCAATGTCGGACAATAAATTAAGGTATGTTTGGGGGGACGACGAAACAGAAATCTTTTTGGAATTAATTAAAGAAGCGAATATTAATGCGATTTTAGATGGAAAACAGCATAGAAAAGCTTCGGTTTATTAAGAATTACAAAAGCAAACTCATCTTCTTCTTCTTTTTCTAAATCACTGTCGGATCACATCTCTATGGTGAGAGTCCCCTCTCAATATTCGCAAAAGAAGAACAGATGGAAACGGGCATAAGTCGCAATGGATGGAAACCTGACTTATGTTGAACCTCCTGTAAAGCTAAACATCACCTTGTACAAATCCTTGCATTTCAACCAAACTACAACTGCATGCATTGATGCTGACAAATTAAAAACTGTGTTGGTAATCTGATAAAGAAACGTCATATTTCTCCGAGAAATACCCAACCCTTAGTGGGTAATGCATGCGCGAGACTTTCCCAACTGAGCACTCAACCCAAGAGGGGGGGGGGGGGGGGGATACTGACGGAAACAAAATTGTATTTTTATGGAAAACTTAAAAGTCACTGTGGGTTAAGATATCGGGTGCATTTGAATAAAAGCATTAAAGCGTAACCAAATATGGAGGGATGGGGAAAAGAAACTCACAATCCTGCACCCTCCCTATTTTGTCATACATTTGGCATTCAAAACTGCGACCAAGAATGTGTTATTTATCTAAAATAGACGTTTGAGGAAAAAACACACACCAACAAAGCATCTATTACACAAAGTCCAAAACAGGTTGGATGGGAGTACATCAGACAGATTGAACAATAACACAACCTGGATCATTCCAACTCAAACCCCCTATTATTGTGATGAATTATACTTCAATTAGCACATAATCAGCTGAATCGTAAATCAATGCGCAAGTGGTGACAAATGAAATGAGTTCATCTCAAGCTTCCAACTACTAAACGCCATTAATTCCCATCACCTGAAAGAGCCCTGTGAGCTAAATGCATTTACATAATACATAATATAAATTTAGAAACGTGTTCCATCATTGCGCTGAAAGCAAATTGGTATTTGCTTCAAACAAATGAGCAACAACTGGATCCCGATGGCAAGCCTGCGCTCTTTGTACTGCAACGACAACAGCGTCAAACCTAATAAGACGAAAGATAATTGCCTCAATTTCAAACGGTAAAAGGCTGTAATGTTACCATTTAGATCGGTAGGGGAGCAGGTAGCGCGGGGTGAGGATAAACAAGTGGATGTGGCGTCAGGACATCACGCGATCCCACACAAAAAATGGAGGCAATGGAACAAATTATTGTTGAGATCATTATCCTCCCAGGTGGTTTAGCTGAATGCTCTGTTAGACAAATACATTACTAATATCAATCAAAGGAACACATTAAGATGTTGTTAAGGCACATTCAAAATGTAAAATATCAAATACAACCTGCGTGTGCAAAAAGGTTGTTTTGCTTATTTTTCAGATAATAGAGCTAAAGCATTGTGGTTTTGTGTTATGTTGCCACGTTTTTTTTTTTTTTAGAGAAACTAAATGGGTTAACCGTGTCACAACGACAGTAGGTGCACGCACGTTCATTAAACCCACAAATGTGTGGAGGACTTTCCTCTTGCACAATACAGTACACTCTCTCGCACCCCAGATTTATCATCAATGGGAAAGGCTTTGTTGAAAGGTCATATGCTCGTATGTATTGATACCCCTCCGTAGAAATGTACCCAACCCCAACAATGGGCTCAAGGTCCTCTAATGGACAAGCTCTCATCACGTTTCACACTGTGGAGATAAAAAGATGAGAGCTCATGAATATTTACATTAAGTAAGATATTCCATTAATTTCTCTAAGCACTCTTGATACTGTCTGCAGTGGCTCGTTAATGAACTTCGCACATCGCCATCATATTAATTCATGCTAAAATCAATAGCCCCTTTTACGGCCATTTCGCTCCAGAAGTGGGCCGCCCATGATAAACCTCACTATTCTGTATGAACAGTCAAGAAATGATCGGAATATAAATAGGACAACAGCAGAGAAGACGGTAACACTCATGGCAGCATTTTTGTTAACGGTTACTGGATACATAAATGTCAGGTGGAGTTGTATAAATGTCCGAAACACACGCTATGATGTTCAGATGTCCACCAATTCGAAACTGCTTTTGTAAAGCAATGTTAAGCTTATGTATGAACATTGCGTTAAAATCAAAGTAACACTGATCTAGGGCTGTCACTATCAAATTGGTTTTGAATCGATTATCCTATCGATTTTTCCATCCAAATAAAGAAGTGTTGAAATGTCAATGTGGAGTAAGCAGTTTTCGTCTTTCGAACCTACAGCGAAGTGGTTCGAACGTGTTGATATTTTTAAGTAATTTGAACTTTTTTCCCATACTGCCAACTGGTTCGAAATTGCTGATTTTCTATAGAGAATGTTTACTTAGTCATTTTCACTGTTGGTAAACTTCATCCTGTCCACCTGTAAAGTGGCGGTTGTGCACAATTTTTCACGTGCAACTCAATACTCCGTGGCATTGTGGGAAAAATGGAATGTTTTTAGCACTCAGCCAACATGTTCAAACAACTTTATCCATATGTTAATACGTTAGAACCAGTTTACAGTATGTTTGAACAACGTTATCAATATGTTCAATTGACCTTACCAATGTTTCTTCGACTTCACCAAAATGTTTTAAAAAATTTACAGTACGTTTGAACGACATAGCCCGGTCGAATCCACATTGGCAGTTCAATGCTTCCATATCAAAGAATCAAGTAATCCGATTCAAAGTCCAGCTGAATGCACAGAACATAGAACCTTCTGAAACTTTGAAGAGCAGCATTAAATGAGGAGAGATGTGACCAGTGCCAATATTTTTTTTTCCTGCTGATCTGAACCTCTTAACTTGACCCATTTAGCAATTGTCCGCAATAAGAAGATGATATTTTGGCTATAATTAATTTTCTTCATTATTTTATATGTGCCGTTTTTGCCACTTGCTGTCGACTGGAATTGACATCACGCACGCTAAGGGCTCAGGTAGCGACCAATCGTGGCTCAATTTGCTAATGTCACATGACCAAACCCCCAAAACAGGTGAGTCATAATTGGACGCTACCTATTTCCTGAGCACCTGTGGTGTCATTTTCAGTCAACAGCAAGTGGCAAAATGTGTTTTTCAGGTATTAATTGCTCGGACTGGGTTTAAAAAAAATAGAATAATTGAATGGATTTTCCTTTTCATAAAACCATGAATCCATTATTTTCTATTTTAACAGTTTTTCCAAAAATTCTTATGAAAATAAAATTTTAAAGGCCAAATTTTTAAAATCTTAGTTTTCTTGAAATTTACTGTTCACATGAATTGAAAAGTATTTTTCTTACATTTATGAAAACACTAACTTATTGCACTTTTAGACAATTCAGAATATTTTTAATTTATATTTACAATGATTAAATTAGAATTATGAAAATATTTTCATCTCATCCATGATTTCAATGATGGTGTAACACTTAAGTGATTATAACACGTGTTTAAATTTTACTTTGAAATTTAATATTTGTGGAGTTTTTATCATGTCCATGACATTTAAGAAGAATTTATGTTCCATAATTGATATCAGATTGAAGTGAAGTGAATCGGGAAAAATCATAATCGAATCGAACCGGACTTTTGTGAATCGAAATCGAATCGATTGAGGAAATTAGAATCGATACCCGGCCCTATTAATTGTACATGAAGAATAATGAAGTTCTCAAATTAATTCGAGACTAAATATCTACAAATATATTTGTATTGCTGAAAATGACTAAATGAGTTAAGTATCCCTTTAAACATGCCACAGGGAGGTAGGAGGAGCTATGGGTGGAGACACATTAGGTGAGGAGACCGTGAGTGACAAATTGCGGGGTCAGAGAGAGTACCAGACAACAGAGAGTCCAAGTGAAACCTCTGGAAAACAAACATGGTATTTGGTTTCAAAGACAAGGGGGGAAACATGCATTCCATTGTTGAAGCCAATTATCAATGGAAAATAATAACAACAGATGGAACCAGAGAAGCCAACTTGCGCAGAAGCGCAGATGATGAAATGTGAGAGTGGGGGTTGTTGCACAAAACACACACATGTACACACACCAGATGTGAATTTGCACAAGGACAGTTTAATATATGCACTGCTCTATGGCCGCCACTTGTGCCGCACAGCTTTTGCGTCAGACAATGGCATGGCTAGCACCTTAATTTGTGTTCATAAAGATGGTGTCTGTCGGTGGTCACTGCAAGAATTGCGTGTGTACTTTATTTGTTGCTACAAGTGTCTACAATAGTTAAAGAGGAAGTCAACCCAAAAATTGTGTTTAAAATATCATGTTCTATGCAGAATTGCAGCCCAACTTGACTTAAGACAGTATTCTGATTCATATCGTGTCTGCGGAATATGAGTTAAACAGCAAAATCCATTCATTTTTTTCTATTTCTATTTTGCCACGAGCTTTCGACTGAAAATGACCACAGTTGCTCAGGGCTTAGCTAACAACCAATCACAGCTAAGCTTGCAAATGGAAAAAAAATTCTGAAAACAAGTGAGCCGTGATTGGTCGTTACCTGAGCAGCTGTGATGTCATTTTCAGTCGACAAAAAGTAGCAAAATGGCCGCCCCCTGAAATGCATAAAAACGTATGGACTGCTTAATTCATATTCCACCAATGCAATATTAATCAGAATATCGTGTTTAGACTAGTAAGGCTGCATACAACATATTACTGTAAGGACATTTTTTTAGTTGAATCCTCTTGAATAGGGGTGTCAGGCAATTAATTTTTTTTTAATCATAATTAATCGCATGACTTCAAAAGTTAACTCACGATTAATCGCAAATTTTATATGTCCTAAACGTACAATAAAATGTACAATAAAATATGTTTTGAAAGTTGTCATACTCTAGTAAACATAGAAATGGAAAAATATGTTAAACTAATAGAAATATGGCTGCATCATTTAGTCTTTGATAGTCATTTCATAAAAAATCATAAAATTGAGTTAAAAGTAAAAAGATGTACTGTACTGTAAAAAAAACGAGTGTGATATTGATTTGAGGTCATTTTTCTGCCACTAGGTGGCATAATTGCATTTGTAAGACGGTGGTGACAGCTCAGTGCATTTTTATTTTCATAGTAAGAGCTATCTCATCTTTAACATTAAGTAACTTTTAAATAGCAAAATAACACTTGATCCCAGTCTCCACAAATATATGCATTACTATTAAATGTATTACTGCTAAATTTTGACGTGACTGGAATTCCCCCAGTAAGGGGAGGTCATTAATCGCACGTTAAAAAAAAATTAGTGGCGTTAAAGGAACTTTAAATTCACTCAAAATGAACGCACTGGTTTTGACACCCCTACTCTTGAAAAACTTGAATAACCTACAATTGTTTGTGTTTTTTTGTTATTGGTCACCATAATGGTTTGCTGTCACGGAGTCAGTGATGTAGAATGATGATTGAGTAGTGATGAATGGTTCATTGATAGAATTAATGGTGTTTGTTAGCCCTTGGCAGGTATGCGCTAAATTGAGCGCCATTGAAATGTGTCCTGGAATTCATTTTATTTTCCAAATCCATAACTTGTGCCACATCAATTCAACTGAGTTTTTCACGAGGGCATCACAGACAGGAAGATGCAAAGGAGGCAGACCTCAAGACTGACAGGCAGAAGAGGTGGTTTTAAGCCAAAACAAAATGAATTCTCTATGTCTTGTCAAGTGGGAGAGACGTCTGCAGATACTACGATAAAAGATATGCTCCCTTCCAAAAGAAAAGAAAGGTTTTCATTTCATTAACTTCAGTCTAAAGCATAATTATCTCCCTATAGGCCTTAATCACCAATAGGAGTATCGGGGAGGGGGGGGGGGGGGGGGGCAATATTTCTACTTCAGTCATTAAAGCTTTTTTTTGTTCTTTTTCTGCCTCAAATATGTTTAAGAGGAGTTCATCAAATAATGAAAGAATGCATGGGGGTGCAAGCACAGTCAGTTTCAGTGTGACAGAGAGTAAAAGGTTGTGTACAGAGCATGGAATCTTTTATACAACGGCGTATTAGGGCCACGTATAAATATATATATATATTTTAGAGGCTGGGGACAAAAAAAAAATCGTAAATTTGCCACTTTATAAAGTCACAAATTTGCGACGTCATTAAGTGGCAAATTTGCGAGAAAAAAACTTGTCAATTTGCAACTTTATAAAGTGGCAGATTTTCTACTTTATAAAGTGGCAAATTTGTGACTTTATAAAGTGGCATATTTGCGAGAAAAACCCTCAGAAACTTAAGAAATACATGTAGCGTACTACTATGTAACTACTATGTTTGCGCTAATACTTTTCCTTCAGGTTTTCAAATAAGGAGATTTCTTTAGCAGAGTTTAACCATACGATGTTCAACATTCGCTCTTTGAAGCGTTGGGTACGGCCAGCGACAAAGACGCCTCCTCGCTTTCCACACTCTGAGGATCAAGCATTTAAGTTAATTTGTTAAAATGTATATTTATTTGTACATTTATGTTTCCAGTAGCAGTGTTCCATATCATACCTTCTACGATATTACCGGTGTATTTTTGGGGGGTGATAAAAATGTGAAATATTGCGAAATTGACGTGATGGCGTAATGCGTAACATCATACGTTAGGGGTGTGAATTGCCTAGTACATGGCGATTCGATTCGTATCACGATTCATAGGTCACGATTCGATTCGATGCCGATTAATCCCGATACGAATCTATAAATTGATTATTGCGATTTTTTTGTGATTTTTTTTTTACTCAAATTTAGAAAATACTAATCAGTAAAGTTGTAAATATACACTGTAAGATTTGTATGAAAATGTATGTATGTGAAAATTCAGGCTTCTAACTGAGCCACTGCATTTAACAAACAGGTTGCAGTCTGTTTCATGTTTGAACAGCACTGAAATCAAATATTAAGGCTTAATGTTGTCCCATTAATATAACATTCTTCCATGCTTAATGTGTGAATCCTAACCCTAAGTAAGACGTTTTGTTGAATATTCCCATAAAAAATCGATTCGGCCGCATATTGAATCGATTCAAGAATTGCGCGTTGTGTTATCGCGATATATTGGCAAAATCGTTTTTTTCTAACAACCCTAACATACGTCTTCATGTCTATTTGGACGTACATGCGTTGCTCGCTGCTTGGAGCGTGTGAGGCTGTGAGCTGCAGCCAGTTCTGCTACCTTCGTCGTGTGGAGGCTGTTTGGTTACAAGAGGTCAGATATGATGCAAAAAATACAATCGTTTGCAAATTGTGCAGGACAACTGTTGTCGTTAAAGTTAAGAGGATGTGCAGGCTAAAGACACGCGACGAGGACATGTGAAACAGCTCGTGTTGTTTGGCGTGAACAAAAGTTCATTGGAGCACTCTTGATTAGACGTACTCCTTTTGAAAAAAAAAAAAACAGACGGTGGTAGGAGAATACTGAAGCGGTCGCGTACTAATTGGCCAAGATAAACAATCCACATTGGTTATTTTACTGTGACCGGTAACTCGCCTCATAGTTTACGTGACTTTGTGATGCTAACCAGCCGCTAAGCTAACATGCTCTTGACGAGACGGTGTGCGCGTTACTGTTGCGCAGCGGCAAAAACATGCACTTTTTTTGCCTCTATAACATGAGGCTCAACCACAAAGGAGAAAATAATGGGACTTTCTTGACTTGTGCAATTTGCCACTGGCTTCTAAAGATTTGTTTTCTTTGTATTTATTAAGTAAATGTGCTTTATGTGCTTTCAGCAGTTATGTTACAATTAGACCCCGCAGGGTTAACACTGCCTGCCCTGTTTTTATTTCCATTTCATTCCATTATGGTTGCTATATTTGCACTTTGTTTCAAATAGTTATGGAAAAAAGGTGTCTTAAATATTGTGCTGCAAATCTATTGTTCAGTAATTATTATCAATATCATCAAAAATATCGTCACCGCAAATTTCTTTGAAATATCGTGATATAATTTTTTGACCATATCACCCACCCCTAGTTTCCAGAATTATTATTTACACATTCATACTTTTTGGTATTTTTTTTTTTTTTGAACAAGTAGCTAAGTTGATGTATCAAACCTGCTGCTCTTCGTCATTCACTTGCATTTACCTTAAGTATGCTAGCTTCTGATTGGGTTAGTAATCGTCAGCTGATAGGGGAACAGGAAGTGTTGCCGCTCTAGCTGCCGTGTATGACGAGTAAAGTTTAAATTAACAATAAATCCGTCTCCATCCTGCCTTTTCATTTTATAAACAGTGTCCCATTAACCACCAACGAATCCTCACATTAGACTATAGCTGCATGTATTTGTCGTAGGTTTCAAAAAAAATTCTTGAAAATGTGGGACTTTATTAAAGAGTGTTTTTTATTATAATTTTGATTTAATAATAATATTATTTTTTTTATAATACCCCAACTCCCTCTAAAAAATATACGTGGCCCTAATACGCCGTCGTACTTCTGCCTTTAGGTATTTACATTATTATTATTATTTTTTTACTGTTACTCAATACCTTCAAATGACAGCACAAGACAATTTAACACAGAAAAAAACCATTTGAAACAAATGTCAAGATTTAATTAGCTTTTGAGAAATAATTGCCATTAGAAAATCCCATCAAGTAAGGTTGAGGCATTTTTCTGGGGGGAAAAAAATCTTATTTTTGGACAATGAGGAGACAAAAGGTTTTCAAACAGGAACTGACAGGCCATCAGCCATTTTAGTGCACTGACACCGAGGTCGAGTTAATTAGACTATTGTCATTTTAATCAGGGCAGCTCAGTGGCCATCACTTCCTAAAAGAGCCAGAGGACTTAAAACGGCTGAGGGATTGTTGGGTATGTGTGCGAGTGTATGTGCTTGTGTGTGTTGGGCATGCCATGTCACCAATTTATGGGTTATGGAGTACGGTCTGGCTTTCTCACATGCTTAGAACATTAATGAGCTGGAGACACACCAAGGAAACAAAGGAACCCGGATGATCACCAGGGGAACTGCTCGCCTCTGCTCGACTCATGTCTCTGTTCATTTGAAAATAATTTTTGTATCAAATATTTGAAATGATTTGCTTCTCCCTGACTATCACAGTTTAAATTGGAAGTCGTCCATGTCTATATAATTTCCTGTCTCATAACAGAGTAACAGATTCAGTTTCTGTTTTTGAATACAGTTTAGAAGTAGTTCTGTTAATTCATGGTTTTAAAAATTTATCATCAATATTTGACAAGGATGTAATATTAATCTGTACAGAAATTATCGTTTTTAAATAATTGATTATCTATATTAATAATTAAGCATGGGAATGCTAAACGAAGATGAGTAAAAAAAATGGACATATTGTTAATGAAGGGAATATATATATATATATATACATGATATGTTTTATCAGTGTATAAACCTTAAGTGTTTAAATTTGAATATTTAGATATGTCATGAGTTATCGCTGCTGAGTGTTCAATGATTTTGGTGCCTTAATTGCTTACAGAATTAAGTGATTTTTTTTATTGTTAGTGTATTTATTTATTATAGTGTAATTTATTAGAAAATCACCAAAATGGGTCACTTATTTATTTTTCTAGAAATGTGCTTTACTTGTCATCTTTTCAAAATTTGTTTATATACCGAACCAAAATGTGACGTGAGCGTACCGTTACACCACAAGTAATCAGAGTGGAATTAAAACCTTTTTCTTTTTTTTTAACTAAAGAGAGAGACACGCATTTAAAAACAGAAGTCTGTAGCCTAAATATTTTAGCAGTAGGCTTAGGTCCAGCTGATAACAGATATTTTTTATTAAAGGTAAACAATTTTAAAATTGACCCACACACCGTTTTTTGTCTTTTGAAGAGTACTGGAAAAACTGGAAAATTGATCTTGAAAGTCCTTAACATCTTATGGACACAAGAATGGTGACAAATTGTAATAATTGTGTGTAAAATGTTTCAAAGTCATCATCTGTTTTTGTACAGTGTGTTTCTAGGTCACAACACTGTCATGTAAGTAACGTGGTAGCTGTATATTGTACAACAGCCGGAGCAGTTGCTACATGCCAATTTTGTTAAGCACTATAAAAGTGGCACCATTTTTGGCCATTTGAAGTGGCATAGGCCTACTTGCTGTTACGTTCATATTATGATCTCATACACATTGCCAGTATCATTGTTGCTGCCTTTTTGTTTTTTGCTACCCGAGCTCAGAGCAACAAACGGACCTGTATGCAAATACTAAAAGCCGTAATACATTACATTACTTGTGTGGACATTTGAATATTCAAATTGTGTGTTTCAGAAATCGACATTACCATTTAAATTTCCATCTATGTAATACAATAAATGTGGACAGTTTTGTTTTCCACATGAAAATGTTGCAGCGTACACACACGCTGGGACACTTTGTGGCTTGGCTAAATATGTTATCACCCACATGCATGCTACTTCAAAAATGACACAGCGGAGAAGCCAAATTTACATTTACAAGTGTTGCTTAGCATTATTAGCGTCTGTAAAACTTCATCCATGCTTTAATGGAAAGTTATTTTTGAGAACAGCAAGCCTCGGGATAATAGTTCAATTACACCCACGGAGATCAACATTATCGAAGTGGTCAATAGTGTATATGTAGGGTAACAATCAATGATTCATGTTCATTCAAAAAAAAGAGTTCCTGCATAGCAACAGGACTACAAAGGATGAAATTGTGTGTGGCTGAAAAAGTGTCATATGGGTTAAAAAATAATAATAATAATCAGGTCATGCAATTTGTAGTCGGCCAAAGTGAGAGGGCTTTGCCACAAAAATCCAGTAATATGACTCTTCATGAATAGGATATTGTTGCAGCGACTCAAAAGCGATCTATTCAAATTCAAAGCTAAGGTGACAAAAGAGGAAGGAGCATGGAAAAATGCAACATTTGAGTCTACCTTGGCAAATGAGACAGTATTAATGTGTGGAAGCGTGCATGATGTACCGATGACTCTTTCGTTCATTCCACTCACTCAACTCTGCATTAAGAGATTAAAAGAAATTGCCTTTTGTGGTACAGTGCTCCATTTAAAGTTGAATTTCTGGTACCGAGCAACCAATGCAGATAGGCCACTTGCAAATGACGTGCGGACAGTAAGATCTGATTTGATCAACAAATTGGATTTGCCTGCGCTATTATGGAAAATTAACTTTTTGCTTGTACACAAATAGTTGAGTGCCTGCCCACTCATCAAGTGTGAAATTACATAATAAAAAAAAATCTTTTGTGGGCTGCCTCTGGAAAATATGTGTTTGCGTGTGTGTTGGGGGCAGGGGGGGTTCTGTCTTGAAAGTTGTGCCACATACATATCTGCACCGAAATTGACAAGTGGCAGTTTGAGGAAGACGTATTTTAACTTAGTGAGGGACTGCATTCTCTTAAGTAGCCCCCGAGTTGGGACACAAGTTGGGACGTGTTTTAAACATAAATAAAAACAAAACTACAATGATTTTCAAATCATGTTCAACCTATATTTAATTGAATACACTACAAAGACAAGATACATAATGTTCAAACTGATAAACTTGAATGTTTTTAGCAAATAATCATTAAGTTAGAATTTTAGGACTACAACGTGTTCCAAAAACGCTGGGACAGTTGGCAAAAAAGATAGAGAAAGTTGAGGAGTGTTCATCAAACACCTGTTTGGAACATCTCACAGGTGAATAGGCTAACTGGGAACAGGTGTGGGTCCAATGATTTGTTATAATAGGAACTTCCCTGAATTTCTCAATCGTTCACAAGCAAAGATGGGACGGGGTTCACCTCTGTGGACAAGTATGTGACAAAATAGTCAAACGGTTTAAGAAAAATGATCCTCAACGTACAATTGCAAAGAATTTAGGGTTTTTATCATCTATGGTCCAAAATATCATCAAAGGAAAACCAACATTGAATGCCCGTAACCTTCGATCCCTCTGGCGGCACTGCATCAAAAACCCACATCAATGTGTAAAGGATATCAAAACATGGGTTCAGGAACACTCCAGAAACCAATGTCAGTAAATACAGTTTGGCGTAACTTAAAATTCTACTATGCAAAGCAAAAGATATTTATCAGCAACACCCAGAAACGCCGCAGACTTCTCTGGGCTGATGCAAAGAGGAAAAGTGTTCTGTGGTCTGACGAGTCCACATCTAAATAGATTTTGGAAATTGTGGACCTTGTGTTCTCCAGGCCAAAGAGGAAAATAATCATCCGGACTGTTCTGGATGCAAAGTTCAAAAGCCAGCATCTGTGATGGTATGGACTGTTAGTGCCAATGGCATTGGTAACATGCCATCGGCACTAGAGGTTTTGGAGAAACATTTGCTGTCATTTAAGCAATGTTTTTTTATGGACACCCCTGCTTATTTCAGCAAGACAACCCCAAACCACATTCTGTGTGGCTTCGTAGTAAGAGAGTTCAGGTGCTAGAATGGCCTGCCTGCAGTCCAGACCTGTCTCTCATTGAAAATGTTGCAGCCATAAAATTTTAATTTAATAATTATTTGTTAAAAACAATCAAGTTTTTCATTTTGAAAGTAGCTTGACAGTAGCGTCATTGCAAGTCTTTTTGCAGGCCTACCAAATGCAAGGTTCCGGAGACGGCACAAACTTGCTTCTATAACAGAAAACAAATGATCTACTGTCAATAACGGGCTAGATCATGTCAAATGAAGTTTTCTTGTATAAGTGCAGAACACGTTTGCACTCACAGTTTACTGAAATGGACATTGCCTGTGGCCTTGTCTCATTAGAAACCTACCTGTCACATGGTTGATATGGGCGCTCTTTGAAAACAGTGTGTGCGCATGCGATCAGAGCTAAAAAAGAAAGCTCTCCAGATGACAAAGCGACTTGAAGTGTCAAAGCGGCATACAAAAGCAGACTTGTCCTTTTCCAGACAGGAAGCTTGAAGCAGCGAAGAGGCTGCCTCGCCTCATCATAGCAACAATGTCTGATAGTGTGCACGACTCCACGCTGTTTGGATTTCAGCCTGTGTGACACATCTGTTGCTTGTCATATTTGTTGTGTTTTTGTGCGCTCTGGCTGAGTGCAACCTTGGCAAATGCTCGATCTGTGTATACAATCATCAATGCATTTACAAACGGGCCAGCGTGGAAGGCTGTCCAGTTCAGCAGCTGCCGTTGCTTCATTATGTAAAAAATACAATCTATCATTAACTCAGTCACTCCCAGCCATTTTCACTGAAGCAACCCCCTTCGCTCCCGGCTGGTTTACTGGATTTTGACTGATTTTGCAAGGCCTAGAGAATATTGTGTTTTATTGCTATATGGAACCTACCAAAAGAAAGATTAGAGTCTCTTTTTTTCAGGGCTGTACCCTAGCGCTGCCACGGCCTGGGGGGCCCTGGAGGGCTGTGCTTGCCCTGTCTGGCCGAGGCCGCTCTTTGGTGGGGGTTCTCATGCATGCCAGATCCGCCACACCAGCATCTACTGAAATTAAAATAGAATATGTTTCTCCCACTGGTCGCTGAATCAGAGGAGGCTGGTGTCTGTGGATCTCACTCTGCTTCATCTATCTTCCTATCTTTCTTTAGTTTTTCCTCTGGTCTCTTGAGGTCTCCCTAATCTGTTGGAATTTAGAGGATTCTGGGGTTGGTGAAAGATTCTGGTTTTGTAACCCTGCGGGTGGTAGGTGGTGTCTGGTTGGTGCTGGATTTCACTTTGTTTCATCGTACTTTCCTTTGATCCTTCCTCTGGTCTCCTGACAACTTCACGACTCTGGTGGGACTTTGAAGTATCCAGTTAAGGTGAAGGGTATGGGATTTTTAATAGGTTTCAGGTGAATTAAAGAGCACAAACCACACGCATGAACACACGCGCACGAGCACACACACACACACACACACACACACAAAGAGAGCAATGATGATGACATGTTGAATCGGTAAGACTGCCGAATGAACAATACTGAGCTCTCAAAAAAAAGAAGAAAAAGGAAACAGTCCTTGTAGAGTGACTGCGACGACCTCTTCAGGTCAGAGGCTGTATCAAATCCTTTGGTATGCTCGAGTATAAAAAACAAAACAAAAAAACACATAAATATGGTTTTGGGACCATGGCAATATTTAAAATAGAACGTTTTTATACCATTTTTGGAGCAAATGAGTTAAAGGACTCATCCCCATATTTTAAAGCGAGAATACATTGTATGTGCCACACCAGTCAAAACACAATACTCGGATTAATATTGAGCTTATGGAATAAGAATTACTGTAAACTGAATCAAGCAAACTGAACCTAAACATATGTCATTTGCATTTTCAAATATGTTCCATGTATTATCAACGCTTGTTGTAAGTAACCAAGTGACCTTTGATGGATCAGTGTCTGCAGTTTCATATAATGTCGTGTTTGTAATAAAATAAACTGGAAAAAAAGGTAGGATGGTTTACAAGATGAGTGAACACCGTGACTGCCATTTTGACCGGCCTCGGAAGACCACAAGTCAACATGCAGCAGCACCGGCACGGCAGGGAGGCACATTGCCACTATGGGGCTCTAATATATTCAAAATAGGGATCATTTGCTTAAGCCTAGCATCCAAGGATCGTTCTGGCCTTCATTAGCCTCAATCTGACATGGATGTGAACAACATGTTATCTTGCCACATGAACATGAGCTCATATCCCCCCCCCCCCCCCCCCCCAGAATCCAAACACTCAATTCACTCCGCTTCTTTCTGAGACATGCGCAGCCAATTCCTCTGGAAATATCACAGGTTGTTAGCATTCCACAGAGAATGTTACATGGGTGTACACTTAGGTCTTAATTAGGGACACTATTTGATCATACAGCAGCTGAGCTTTATTAAAAGTATGGCTTCGCATCGCCCTCAAGTCCCCGTGGCTCAGCGCTCACATGGGTATACTGTAACATTAATATGAATATTCACTATTTGATATGTGGAATCCCTGCAAGGAATCTCTATACAAGAGCAACAGAGCGTTTACACATTTAACAATCATTTGATTTGGTATAATACCTAAGGAGACCTCAGGGTTTTTTTTGTCCTGAAATATTGACTTTACGGCCTTATTTATTTATGCAAACATGAAAAAGTGATAATCAGCCTTTTTTTTTGTGTCCTATAGACATCCATCCATCCATTCGTGTATTTATGTGATTATCTTCACCTGTTCAGAAACTGTCAATAGGGACCGGCTACATTTAATATTTCATAATAAATGCCACTTACTCAGTCAAATCTACATTCAAGTAGGCATGGGTCGATATTAGATTCGGACTGTATGATAACCATGAGCAAAAATGTCATTGTATTAATTAAATTGCAGCTACTAAAATAGCATGTTTTCTAATATTTAAGTAACCCAAAAAAAATTTTTTTCCAAAATAACAAAATACATACCGGTACACATTGGTACGTTAAAAAACTTGTACTGTGCTAGGTTTAAATACATAAATAAATGCAAAAATTATTCAGTTTTTAATATTCTTAGTAAGTCACAATGTCCCACTACTGGGTAGCTATTTTTAGAAAAGACCTATGGGCTACTGGTGTTGTTCTTGGGGCTAACCAGCACCCTCTGGCGTAATTTTATTTCTCTTTTTGTAGGACAATGCACATTAACCAACAACAAAATATGCATCTGTCTTGCTCCCGCGCTCCTCCGTGCACAACTGCTAACCTCTCCACCCTCTACTCACAGAGAAGGGGGGAAAAAATTAAAAAGCAACTGGCCCCACTTCATTTCAAAGAGGCAGCTTGTTTACACAACTCTGCAAGCTGCCAATCATATGATGCCCTCAGCTCATTACCGGTGACACACAGTATTAGTGGTTACTGAAAACTTGATTTATTTAAACCATGGTTACCCGTCAAACCAGTATTTGATCCATGCCTACATACAATTACAGTACATGAATACAAATTCATAGGTTTGATATTTTTTTGACTACTCAGCGCAACTTCTACGTCAGGCCGGTCTAACAAAAACACCTAACCCAGTGACTATTGACCAAAAAGAAATATACAGTGAATCCCTCAAAGGTCAACAAAATACAAACTTTGTGTCTAAGTCTTCCAAGCGTGAAGGTTAGTCATTTGTATGTTTCCACTACATTGCAAGACTTTGAAATTGTTTTTGCGGTGAGGAATGTGCACAGGGTCATTGTTTGTTTTTAACATGTTTATATGCCACACACGGAGTAATAATGACTTGTGGGATAGTTAGTGAATGCTTGCTCATCACTATCCAGCAAACTGTCTCTGATCCAGCACTTTTCCTGGACAATAGCATCTTTATTATATTGTATTGTATCATCATATTTCCAAAATACTATGATCAAGAAAATGTGGGCCCTAGCATTTTCAAAATGAGTGTGTGTGCAGATGTATGCGTCCATGCCTGCTAGCCTAATTCAAAGTGATGCACAATTGCAAAAGAATTCAACAAACAATATACATTTCCAAACTAGCAATATAATACAAAACTATTACTGTATGTATTGTATGTGCTTTGAAATAATGCCACGGCATCAGTTTCACATTGTTTAAAGGACAGTGTGTAGATTTTTATTTCTTGTTTTGCCATCTAGTGTTGAACTAATAGAATGCAACAAACTAAGTTTGAAGTGTGTGCATTTTTAAGCATGCGCACTACGGTACCTCAGAGAGACCACATTTCATTCGGGTATTAGTAGCAGAAAGATGGCGACAACACGTCAAGAAGAGGCACGAATAATGTAATATAACTAGCGATGAACTCATTCAAACACCAAAACGTATAAATGTTTTTTAATACTTTGTCCTTCACTCCCAAAAAAGTATTTATGTTTTTTATGTTGTTTTTTTATGCTAGAGCATACAGAAGGCTTTGATTCAGATTTTGACCTAAAGAGGTCACTTAAAGCAATGGTAGTTATTACAAAAAAAAATCAGTAGGTGGCAGTAGAGTATAAGAGATCACCCAGGGTCATGTTGCACTCTTTACCAACAGGTTTGTGAATAATGATGAAACTTAGCTATATTCAAATGCTAATTGCTGCAAAACGGAAACATATACAAATATACTTTTATTCCTGATGAATAACAATAAGACTCTAATCTTTCTTTTGGTAGGTTCCATTTTTGTATAGCAATAGAATACAATATTCAAAATCCAGTAAAACAGCCGAGCGCGAAGGGGGTTGCTTCAGTGAAAATGGCTGGGAGTGAATTAGTTAATAGACCTAAGACTATACAAAAAAAAAATGTCCTTGATGTGAACATATTTCTTTGTATATTATTGAAATTAATAGTGGCTTTTTAAAATCAATGGACATTGAAAAATCAAAAATGTCTTCACACTGTCCCTTTAATGAGCTAGCCTTTGACCTTCTTGCCAACAAATATTTTGGAAATGTGTTACAATACAACAATTGTGCCGCAATTCGGTGCAAGAAAAAGTGTGAAAATAATTATGCTTAGAATGCTTGTCTCACCATGCGTTTTATTTCATTGTTCCTTTAGAAAATTGTTGTGAATGTTGTGATAGATTATTACTATGCTCACACATCGAAATAAGCCATTCATACAATTTACTGAAGGAAACCTGTACCTAATTTATTTGTATGCAGTAAGCTTTCAAGAGCATCCCCACTGCCAGGAGACGATGTAGACGTGTGCGCGCGTGTATGTATGTGTGTACATTGGTTGTGCTCTTCAGAGAGAAATGCTACAGTAATAACGTGGGGATACAAAACAGGTCACTTTCAAATTACAATTCATTAAAGATGAATTAATAAATAGATGTCCCCATTACCCCCATCACAACCCCACCCCCCAGTCTAGTATGTGCAGAAACACCCGGCAATTTGACCTCCCTTGATTAAACAAATAATGACACATTCCAAAAACTGTAAACGAGTCCAAATTAATTTGCGCTTTGCTCTAATTGCATTTAAACACCGCTCCTCGCTAACCTTGGATCAAGCACTTCTTAATTATGGGTTTCTGAGGACAAGTTCCCAACAGAGTTGTTGTGTTGTTGGTGCGGGGTCTGATAAAATGAATACAAAATGGTTACGACTAGTCTAGTTCAATTGCCCCCAGAGCAAAGTACCAAACTGACATAAAAATGACACGCTAAGTGTGAACCTTTCACACTGAAGGTGGGTCATTCCCGTTTTGACACACTGGCCATCTCAGCCAGCTTTTTTCCATCTTTTTAACCAGCTCACTGTACTGTGTGCAAGGCATCAATGCAAGATGGGGGCGCTAAAGTTGACCTGCAAATTTAAAGGTAGATTATCAGAAGACGGTAAAAAGAGAAGTAGCTGAATGCCACAAGCGTGTCAGGCTTCAAGACGTATGACCCACCCTTTGTGTTGAAAGCGATTGTTAGTGTCATGCCAATGCTGCCACACATCTAATTACCTCCTTGTACAAAGCCACATTGGCTGTGTGAATAAGACAAGAATGTACAAGGCAAGGCAAGTTTATTTGTACAGCACATTTCATACACAAGGCAAATCGATGTGCTTTACACAAAAGGCAACACCTATAAGCATCAGCAAACAGTAGCATTCAGAAGCAAAGAAGAAAACAAAAGTAGGTTAAAAAAATGTCCTAAAAGAACATACATTGACAATGTTAAAACATTAGACAGCAAACTTTAAAAACATTTAGCGTAACGAAGTTTAAAAACAATAATAATAATAATAATTAAAAGGGAAAAAGCACATGATTTAAAAATGTTTAAAAGATCTTAATTAAAGGTATGTGAAAAAACTAAGTTTTTAACCTGGATTTAAAAGCATTTCCACTCGGGGCTGACTTATTCCATTTGTGTGCTGCATAACAGCTTCACCATGTTTACTTCGAACTCTGGGTTCCACAAGTTTGCCCAAGTCTGTAGATCTCAGAGCCCTACTGGGTTTGTATTAAATCAGCATTTCTTGAATATATTCAAGACCCAAACCATTCAGTGATTCATAGACCAGTAGCAGAATTTTGAAATCTATTCTACAGCTGACTGGGAACCAATGTAGAGCCTTAAGGACAGGCATGTTCTGTCTAAAACTGTGATGGGCAAGTTGGGCATCTGGCGCATGGGGCCTGCGACCACACTCTAAGTGGCCCCTTGAATAATTTTTAAAGCAAAACAACAAGAATTCAGGGAATTTATTTATTTATTTATTTATTTAACCAACCCCCAAAGGTTCTTCAAAAACGCATATATTCACTACACACTTTGGAAAAGAAAACCGTGAAAAATCCCCCCCCCCCAAAAAAAATATATATATATTGGGGGCGAGGGGAGGTTAAAGGGGGGAAAGCCACGGAAATAGCAAATTTGCAGGGAGACTGTAGTTTTAAGTTGCAATATCACCAACCACCAGTAGATGGCAAACCATGACCAGTAATTTTCGGTGGATTTGATATGCAGGACTAACATAGTACCTCAATAAAATTTTAATTTAGAGAGTTGATTTCTGTGTGTGTGTGGGGGGGGTACACACAAAATGAGTTTGTGCATTTAATTTTGGTTTCATCTTCAGCAGTTTTGGGCTGTCCTTGAACGGTGAGAGAGCCCTTTGCACTGGGAGAAAAAAAATACACTATGCAGTTATTTTGTTGTTTGCTTCAAACCCTTTGTTGTTGGGTTGGGATAGTGGATCTTATGTACATGCTTTGAAACATGTACTGGTATTATGAAAAAGTGAGTATTTTAAGAGCGTGTAATTTGCATGTATTATGTCCATATTTAAAAAAGCATTTTTGCTATACATAGGAAGTGGCATGGTTCTATGTGGCCCCTCCAGTAGTACTGAAAAAAAAAACGTGGCCCCCTCTAGCATTTAAATTGCCCATCCCAGGTCTAAAAGAAACTAATAAATCACAGCTCTAATGTTACGCTTGAGATGCACCAATTTACCAGGAAGCCAGCACGACTGACTCATGCCCCGTTGCCGTCTCTCACTTTCAAACAGGAATGGAAAAACGGCAAGATGTGTTTCCTGAAAGAGGGAGAGGTGGAAAAGGCCCATCCTGCCCCTCGAATCAGCGCCACCCCACAAGAGCCGCCGCCGCTGGACTTTCTGCACAGACAGCAAAACTTCCCTGAGAGAAGAGCGCGTGCCAACTCAAACACGGCTCGTATTCCTCTTTGTGGCCGCCGGACGCCCATGATGTGCTTCCTGAGGGCTCGCTGCAGCTGGAGCGCTTTGAATAAAGGTAACAGTAATGTCACAGCTACTGTAAACTTGTTTGGCTGCTCTTGTCAGCAGGACATGTCTAATCAAAGCAGAGAATGCCCCCTCTAAAACACAGCACATTGTTTTGTCCCACCAGCAAAAAAAAATGAACCTTCCTATGAGTCACAAAGACACAAGGCAAGAGGGCAACCACTGTTCCCTGATCTTGCCAAACAAAATGTCAAGAGTTCCATTCAGCTCGGGGATGTTGAAGTACGGGCAATTGGAAAACTATTACAGTCACATTTTATTGTTGAGTGCCTGACACAGGAGAGGAAACCAGAACAATCAAGCAGAGAGCTCTTTTTTCTGCTGGATTTAGTAACGCTAATTAGTTTTGCTCTCAAAAAGCCAACCTGAAAACCGACCAATTAGAAAGTGAAAATGAGACATGCAGACGAAACAAGAGCTTGTCATTTCCCATCTTCAAGTCCCTTATGTACAACTTTACTGTGTGATGACTTTCACTCATACGCTCACACAGAAAGTGACTGGCAGGCTGCCTACTATATTCAATGTCACATACAAACCAATTTGTTAATGGCACTACGCATCAAATAGCCGAGTACTTAGTTAAAAGGAAACAGTTATAGATCTATATGGCCACATCAAAGCCAGGCTGCGCAGCTTGTCCATGCAGATTTCACAAGCACCAGTCTAGAGAGAGGAAGCCGTCCACCGCAGCACCAGCTGGTTTTGGCTAAAGACCAACCAGAGCCAAGCAGCTTGCTTTTCACAGGTGCTTTATTTATACAAATGCCCTCGTTCGGCAGTAATTCTACTGCATGCCTTGCAAAGTCGCATCAACAACGAGAGAGGCTGTGTCAGGAGTGAATTTCACTACTCCCGACTACGACTTGCAATTTCCTAAACAAGACACAAGTGAAAACTGCCAACAGCTAACAGAGGCAGGGTATGCCTGTGCCAATATGTTAAGATGCCAACTGCAGTAAACAAGAAGAGGAAATTAACAACCATCCAACTAAATGCCTCGAACCAACAAGAAGTTGATTTAAGCTGATTTAAACACAAAACTAGATGTTACAAAATGTGCACTTGAAAACGACCGAGATCATGTTGCTTGCCCCACTACATTTACCATAGATGTGCTTGGTTGTTATTTAATCTATAAAAAAAACAAAATGAAGATATTGACCAAGGGGGCACATAAGTGGTGCGCAGGTGCGCATGCTAGCTGAAAATATTCAAGCTGCACCAGATTCACACTGTAAGCATATTTCAGCTCAATCAGCCTCCAGTCAAAAAGTCAAAACTCAAGTCTGCAGCCAGAACGATCGCTTTCAACTAACAGAAGAAGAAAAATACTGACTATCCCTGTGATTTTTGGCCTCTTGGGGGCAGTGTGGTGCCGTGCATCCATGGTGTACACACTTAAAGTGAGTACAGAAGAAAGTTATGATTAAATTATATTATAATAACTCATTTTTCACACATTGGGAAGAATTTGTGCCTTTCTGTAGTGTTATCTTACCCGTGTGTATGTGTTCCCACAGCATTTGTGTGTGAATATTCGTTATTTGAAGGAAAAACACTCCCAAGTCCATGCCAACTCCCGGTTAGCATTTGAATAGAATCCTCCCTTCGCTTTTAGCATTAGCGCTAGGCTAGCGATGTTTTAAAAACAAAGCATGTTTTGTATTTAAATATACAGTGGATGTTATTCTTATTGTCGTGTGTTTAGTTTTACAGTTAACTCCAACTGAGATGTCATTAAACAGCTTAAAGGAGGCTTAACCAGAATAACATAAGCTACACACTTGCTCGTTGCTAATGCTACGCAAGCAAAACTTTCAGTTTCGGAAATTTCGGTTCAACGTTAATTGGCCATTTGCCCCATTTGGCTGATTGTTTTGAAGGGCAATAATCGACCGATTACAATCAGCGGCCGATTAATCAGTCGGGCCCCACTTTCAAGCACCAACTTCAAAATAAAATCCTATAAAGGCAATGATGTCCATGTACATTATTACTCGTAAGACTTTTATATTCAAGTTGGCATTGAGATGCGTTGCATAGCACGGCTAACCGTTGAGGCGGGTTGATTTAATTGGCTGGCTCCCCCACAACTGCCACAGGGACACAGAAGGCCACTGACGAAACGGCCATCTCGGTCTTGTTGCCTCGTGACTTTGATGGTCTGTCAAAATATGACTTTACATGAAAGTGGTCCGTGGTTCAAAAAAGGTTAGGGAAGCAGCTAGCTGATCATACAGTCTCGTATTGCAAGTCAGGACAGTCGGATTCTTTGGATTTAATGGTTGTTTGTGTATCTATGTATTATGTTGTTGTCAGTACTCACCAAGAAAGGCACCATTTTGTGTCCACTACTTCGGAACCCCTTCTTCAACTACCGGACAAGTTTCATCTAAAAATATCCGCAAATGTGCTCCTAAGGGCTGAAATTTCGAGGTGTTATCCAAGTGGACTCCTTAAATTTAGTGACTTTTCAAAATGTGCTACTTGCCCAAAAAAACTCAAATTAAACAGTTCAAATTATACACAAGACACAAGAAGAGCAGTTTAGGTTTTGTACTGAAGTCATCGTTTGTTTTCTTATGAATGTATCCATCATGGAGGATTTTAAAGGCATTTGAAGTGCTGATTCTTTTTTACAAAATTCAACAAAGATGGCGGCTCCTTATCACATTGCTACTAAATACAGTGACAATATCTTTAAGATGGCAACACTGAAGGCAAGTTGCTGCTCTTGTTCACTTGCACTGCTGACACGCATGCACATCGAGATAAAAGCAGTGCATACTTGATGTTTTATTTTGATTTCATAAAAGCATCGGTCAGAGACTTTGGACAGGCTGGATGTGGCCCAAGGGCCTACTTTGTAAGTTTTTGAGTTCATTCATGAGGTAGGTGGATTGGGGAAAAAAATGAGAACCAAACTAAAACATCTTGTGCTCATTTGAGAATGACACCAAAATTGTTGTGTGCAACCCTGCTTATGACCACTTGTACAATGTAATGAAAACAAATACAACAGATTTATCCAAATTTGGCCTGTAATTCATTCAAACCCAAAAACGTGTAAAACCATTATTTAATACTTTGTCCTTCGCTCCCAAAAACTTATTTACACGTTTTTTGTGTTTGTTAGTGAAAGAGCATACAGAAGGCTTTGATGCAGCAGGTGGCAGCAGAGTATAAGAGATTAGGCAGGGCCATGTTGCAACAAGCTCTTTTTGTCAGTGTTTTCACCAGAAATGTGAATAATGGTGAAACTTAGCTATATTCTAATGCTAATTGCTGCAAAATGGAAACAGATACAAATTTACTTTTTTTTCCTGATGAAAGTAAAGACAAGTCTTTCTTTTGGTAGATTCCATGTTTTTATAGCAATAGAACACAACTTTTTGTGGGCCTTGCAAAATTATTAAAAATCCAGTAAAACAGCCGGGGCAAAGGGGGTTGCTTCAGTGAAAATGGCTAGGAGTGAATGAGTTAAAAATGCATTACCTCCTTAAAGGGAAACTTGACTCATTAAGCCATTTTCAGCAGTAAGAAGTTAACATTTCGTCTGCTTTGTATAATTATTTTGAATCATGATTTTCTACCTTTAAAAACACATTTTGCCGCTGTCTCTCAACTGAAGATGCCATCACGTGTACTCAGAGCTCAAGTAACGACCAATCATGGCTCAGTTTGCGAACGTCACATGACCGAACCCAGAAAACAGGCGAGCCGAGATTGGTCATTACCTGAGCTGAGTTCTAAGCACCGGTGATGTAAATGTGTTTTTAAAGCTGTACGTGCAAAATAATGAAGGTATCAAATTAATTCTAGACAAAATGTGAACTTTTTATTACTGAAAATGGCTAAATGAGTCAAGTATCCCTTTAATCTACATGGGAGTCCAAATCTTCTGAGAAGCTCTCAGTATGACTAACAGTACCACCAACACCGAAAACTAAAACCTGAATAATGAAGTGGAAAAAGAAAAACATAAAACAAGCAAACTTTCTGTATGTTGGCTTAACCTGTAACTCTTGACAAATATTGTCATAAAGCACGATGTAGTCCATAAAATGTCTTTTATTCTGAGTTTCATCATGAAACATACATGTCCTGATGATGACGTTTTTTTGGTTCATACTTGTAATTAGAAACGAAAAGAAAATCTGTACAATGTGCCGCTATGCTCTAGTAAACAGAAGTGAGTGTTTAATCACTGTCAAACGGAAGACAGATAGGCTGTCCAGGACACAGCTTCTGGGCTAAGATGCGGCTAAAAAAAAAAGGTGGGGGCTATGGTTTCAAACCTGTGCCTTTTACTGGGAACAATTCTCCGATGCCAGGTCACTGCCAAACGTCCTTGCAGCCAATGGCGGAGAGGCCAGTAAGTTCACATTAGCTGCAGAGTGTAACTGCACTGAACATCTGCTCATGAATGAGAGCGCTGCCCACGAGCTCAGCAAGTTGAGGCTCACTGATAAAAAATGCAACATTCTCCTCACTGGCACGCTTGTTTTGGACTATTCTCCTGAGCCCGGTGAATTATATTAAGAGAATTTCAGCACAGCCTGGTGTATCTGAGAGAACAGCTGGCACCGAGAAGGGATCTCCTGCTCAACCGGAGCTCGGGGACTCCACACTAGCTCTGCCTTCTCCAACACCATTTGTCCTTGAAATGAAAAAAAAATGTGGAAGTGATGTGTCTCTCTTATTTAGCTTAGCAATGGGCAGAAAATAAACTTAACGATCATTTATAAGAAGAAAAAGTCATTTTGAGTATCGAGGATTTTACGCTGACGAGTTGGTCACGTGTACTCCTTGTACATATGTAAATATTATGAGACTGGTCTATCAGGGGCAAATCACAATGTGAAGGCATGCTCCAAGGTTAAAAAAAAGTAAATATTCAAAGATTGCTCTGCACATTTTTAGGGATGATTTAAAATGTCAGAGAGTTGCATAAACTGTACATCTTCATCTGTAGTCAATTATTAAAGGCAAGGGAAAGAGAGGCAAAATGCACTTGACTTGAAGGAGCCTTTAAGGAACTGATTACTCCCAGCATGCACAAGAATAAATGATTACCAAACTCGGTAATTTCACTTCTGTCTTTTGCTGTGGGGGGGAGTTAACCCATTTCTTTGTCAGCACAGAAGACGGGTTATAATAGTTTTTGGTTGTTTATTATAGTTACTCTTTATTTTGTTTTGAATTTGGTTTTGCTAATTTTTGGGGAAATTTTTTGTTAATTTTTTATTAGTTTCAGTATTAGGTTTAGGTTGTTGTTTTATACATCGTATTTATAGGGTGCAAGATTTTAATAAAACTCCAGAAACCAGAACAGAATTTTTTTTGTTCAATCAATGTTAAATATTACTACCGAAGACCTCTTAAAACTGTTTACATGAAAGCCAAATCCCTCCTTAGTCAAATATCAACATTACACTGATTCCATCCAATGTTAATCAATAATTGGCAGCAACACTGGGCCTAAAATCATTAACAGGGATGTGATTTGACCAAAGTGAAATTATCTGAAAATTTAGCCGGGGGTCTGAGGGCCGCGGGCACTCAGCTAGGTCCAGAGCTCATGGGTTTTCCGTGTTTTTAAGTACTTTCAATGCACTCAGATGACAAAGAACTAGACAAAACAACAGCATAAATGTTCAATGTATATTGAACTATCCCATATAAAATTGCAGTTTTAGTCAACTCAAAATCAGTCACATTCAAAAACATTGAGTGACTGCCTTTGCTTTTAAAAACTATCACTGAGAATATCATCATATATATTTACCATGCAATAAATCATTTAATCAATCATTCTTAATTTAATACATAATGCATAACAAAAACATAAAATACCTCATGCAGCAAGCTCTGGTAAAAACACAATCATGCATTCGTCGAATGCATGATTGACTAAGATCATCTCTGTAACTGCATACATCAAGACAGTCAACATATTGAAACCTGAAAAGTGCAAACATGCAGCATTCATTTGAGTTTGTGTCAATGATTAACCATGTTAAATATTTATGGCCATTTTTATTACGTTATAATATTTTCGAAAATTTGATTTTGATTAATTTGAAACGTTTACCACCGACCTCAAAATTCACGACTCTATCGGCAACTGGTACAGGTTGTTGGGGTGGATCACGTCTCTCTATTACCGCTTCCGATTGTGATGTCAATAAGGGATGGAGGCCGTAAAGGTTTGGAGTTTTCGTTTGGGCACCGAAACTTCCAGCGATGGAATAATTTGCTGTTCTTGACTGGAGTTCTTTCACGTGTTTTTGCTCTTTGCGTGACTTTCAAGAGCTTTGAAACCTCTCCCACCATAGTCAATGGTATCATGGCACCAAATGCAAAGCGCTTTCCCGGCACGATCGATCTTCCGAATAAAGTCACTGAACAAATTCGTCACAGTCTTCTTTCCAACATTTGTAGATATATCCTTCTCTAACCAGTCCCATCGAAACTTGTTTTTTACGATCTTGTCAATTTCCTTAACTCGCGGAGCATCTTTGCGTTCGATCACGGACATCTTTCTTTAAACACCCGGCAAAAACGTCTGAGAAATGAACAATGGCATACTCCTATGCCTTTATAACAAGCGCGTTTATTGGTCAACAAACAATGGCATACGTCTATGCCTTTATAACAAGCGCGTTTATTGGTCAACACGGAGACTTCAGCCAATCGCAAGATCAGTTTCATTTCAGTTACGGAAACACTAAAATGGAACGCTGTTGAGAGACGAAATCGGATTTTTTACCACTTAAAAAATTGTAACATTTTATTTTTGGAGATAAAAAAAGCGGAATTCCGCGAATTAGCGGAAAAATCACATCCCTGCATTAACGAAAAGTAATTAAAGGCAGTTGGGAAAAAAATACTGTATGACTATGCACAACAGAGACACAAATTTTAGAAAGTGAAATTATTATAAATTATCTGTTAAGTCAACTTCCTATTTCACTTCATATTGCCGAGCAGCTTAAGCTCATAAATCCACAAACTAGTCGGTGGAATAATTTTGAAAATGTTCCAACAAAAGTATTTACAGTAGTGGCAAAGATTATTAATCATAGGCAAAAATGCTTGAGAATATTGTTGTTGATCATCCGTCAACAGTACACAAAAAAACGTGTTGATCGGTGATCAGCCCCCAAAATTGAGTTGACTGTAAATTAGATCATGTCGTTTTCTCACATCTTCCAGCATCAAAAAGCAGATGAAAATATTGAAATATAATATATACAGTTAACACCTAATGTAATTTCATTCAAATGTTTTCCATGATCTCAAATACACTGACGAAACATGTGCAGTATTTTTAATCAATAACAAATGTCCTCATTTTTTGTATATATAATGTCTCTAATTCATCTTTGTGGAAAAAATATGCATGTTCAATCGCAATTCATGTGATTTATCAACCGCCCAGATCTTTTACAGTTAGGACTTTTCTTCTACAGTTGTTGTATGAATTAAGAAATTCAAAGGAGATGATTCACAGTGATGGTATGGAAGCTCCCCAGCATGCCTTTTAACCTTTTAGTTTTTCACTCTCTCCACAGGAAGATGTCCACAGGATATGCTTTATTAAGATCCTGCCGACATGAAGAGCTACAGTGACTTACTGCTGCATTGCAATCTAAAAGGCAACGTTATTTAGACCGATAAAAGGCTAATACATTGTTGAAGTGGAATTACACAGAAGTTATCTCAGCCTGAAGAACGTGACCACGACCCCTGGTGTTGTTTAGATCAATAGAGCCCATCAAAGTGAAGACCTCAAACACAGATAAGGCTCTATTACCACAACGTAATAGTGCAACCGGAATTTCACTGCACAGAACATGAGGCAAGACAAAAGTAAAATACAAAATGGCATCAAAATATGTAGCAGGAATATTCTTGCAGGTGACATCGGCAATGCAACATTGGGAGCACCCCTCAAAGTTTCTAAGCATGTTCTGCCATTTAAGAGAAGAGGCCATAAACTGACAGAGGTCATATATCCTCTTACTGCAAAAGCATTCATCACCATTAAAAAACAACATTTGTGCAATGCAATTTTTGTAATGTACTGTATATTAGGGGTGGGAATCTTTCGATTCGTTTCCGATTTTTGGGTCTGCGATCCGATTCAGAAACGATTTTCGATTAGGAGCGATTTTTTGGTTCAAAATGATTCGATTGACAATGATTTTTGCGTCAATCTATAGATGTGCAAGGAATTGTAATGATCTACTTCAGTCTGACTCGCTAATGCTAATTAGCACGCTACTCGCGGCACTTTTATCACTCAAAAGAACGGCTCCACGCTGAAAAAAAACCAACTTTTATTGGAATAACTTGATTGTGACTTTTTCCTTCTACTCTCTAATGTGGCTACAACTTAATAGTGTATTAGACCGCGTGGAACCACACTGCCCCTCAGTGGCCAAACCGGGTGCAACATGAACAGCACTCCAAATACAGGCACACACAAACAAACCAAAGACAGTATAAAATAATTTAAATAAAATCAATTTTGGGACATTTAAAATCGATTCTGAATGGTACGAAATGAGAATCGATTTTTGGGCACACCCCTACTGTATATGTCTCCTTAATTTTAAATATTGTTCAACTTAATATGTACTAACACAGCTTCAAATATAATTTGTATAATAAACCTAATAAATACATAGCCGATAACAAATTTTACAAATACAATGACAATATGTAAGCTCACAACATTCCGTAAATTCATATTGTGTTTCATGTGTACGTTTAGACTGCATCATGCAGAAACACTAAAGTTCTCCACGACAAACCACAGGAAACAGGTCTTCACATTGTCTGTCTATGCAAAATGACAAGCAAGATTGTCTTTGTGTATGAGTACATCATGTCCTTTTACAAATGACACTCAACATAAGCGGGTGGTGCTATCTCACTAAAATATTGTTCAAAGTGGATTATTTTGTAATCATTTGTGTGCATTCTCAACAACATTAACCCTATAAGTAACTAGAAAATCATAGGCCGACAGTGCGTGTGGTCTCTAAAAAGAAATCACTGATAACTATTTAAGCTGTCCACCAAAGCACAATTTACTTTGCAGTATATTATAAAAGAGCCACAAAAGAATTCCAATATTCACACAACCTGATAAGTTATACACTATATTCATCTATGTTAAAGGCCGATGCATCAATATTACTTTAAAACTCAAAGCTACATTTTAGGTGATCAAGTTGCCTTTAGTTACATTTAATCAGAGATAAAATATTTGTCCTGGGAAAAAAAAAACATAAATTGTGAAACATAGCTATTTTTGAGGGGGGCTGTACACATTAGGGGAGCTAACACATCGACAACATAAAGGCCAAATGACACTTAATTCAGTATAATATAATATATTATAATTACTGTATGGTGTTAACTTCTAGTTTAAAGTATAGTTGAAATATTTGTCATATAATATATAATATAAAATATAGTGACGAATCCAAACGTGCATGTTAGGTTGAAGTCAAAACTGTTTAATTCTCCTACTGCAATGGCGGTGTTTTTGAAAGTTGAAAACATTCATAACTAAAAATCCAATTGACCTGTGCTGCTAAGTGCATTGTTAACTCAAGGATGCCTTGACAGACTCGTGGGGCTGTTTTACAATTTGGGCTTAAACAGATGTGCTTTTTATGTGGCAGGTTCTCCGGCGTTTAAATGGCCCTGTCCACATCGATGAGGCCGTAAGGCAGATCATAAAAGCTGCCGTTGAAACATGGGAAAGATTGTCAACATGACCGAAAGGGAGAAAAGCTCAGCATAGTTTTTTTTTTGTTTTTTTTTGCAATAGGTAGGAGTGTTAGAAAAAATCGATTCGGTAATATATCGCGATATTACAGCGCGCAATTCTCGAATCGATTCGATAAGCGGCCAAATCGATTTTTAAACATCCATTTTTGATGGGAATATTCAACAAAACGTCTTAGAGTTAGGATTCACACATTAAGCATGGAAGAAGGTTATATTAATGGAATATTAGGCCTTAATATTTTATTTCAGTGCTGTTCAAACATGAAACAGACTGCAACCTGTTTGTTAAATGCAGTTGCTCAGTTAGAAGCCTGAATTTTCAGATAAATAAATACATTTTCATACAAATCTTATAGTTTACATGTAGAAGTTTACTGATGAGTATTTTCTAAATGTGAGGTAAAAAAATCGCAATAATCAATTTATAGATTTGTATCGGGATTAATCGGTATCGAATCGAATCGTGACCTATAAATCGTGATACGAACCGAATCGCCAGGTACTAGGCAATTCACACCCCTACCAATAGGCATGTATTATTCAATAATAGCGATTTTTGATTTGCACTGCATCTGTTTCAAAATATCAAAAATGTTAAAAACATTTTCTCTTATGACAACGTGACATAATGGTCACACTATTAAAAGGAACTATCATCCTAACCATAATTTCATGAGACTGCAGTTTTTATTGTGACTCTTACTTGTTATCGTTACTTTACTAGCATACACTTTCATGCATATACAAAATCCTACAGTTTCTCAGCATGCCCCCAAAAAGCAATGTTTCTTTATGTTTCGCACTTGAATTTGTTCCTGTGTCCTGTGGAAGGTAATTTGAGTGAGCCCTCTCCTGGCTGTGTCCAGACCTTGACTGTTACACAATACGGAGGGCAAACCCCCCCCCCCCTCTCCCCACTAACACAATTCCCATTCATAATCAAACCTGGAGTTTGTAGTGTAAGGGTGCAGATTAGAAAGATAAGATGAGCTTTGGGCTTGGATGTTTGTTTTGTTTTGTGTTTTTGGGGGGAGGGGGGGCGCATCCTGCGTAAAACCGCATCCTGAACAAGCATCACTGCGCCCCACTGTAAATAAATACTCTCTCCTCTGCGTCGCTTCCGTTAACTGTCACCGCCATGCCTCTGAATCACCTCAAGTCCAAACAGGAAAATGCAGAAAGGCAAAGGAGGAGGTGGCAGTTGGAGGTTTTTTTATTTACTCCAACACAGTTTAGCAAAGAAGAACACAGCTACGAGTTCTCGCCCAGAATTAATTCCACAACCTTCCTACCTCTTTCCTTTCAACTTTGATTATAGAATCGTTCTATGTCAGGGTTTGGTCTGGGCTTTGCTTTGACCACTAAACTTGAAAAGTCCTACAAGTGATCTGACAAACCACATCTATCCATATTACGATACACCACCTTTTAATATGTTCCATGATTTTTATCAGGGGCAATTCTAGGGTCTAGGGAGGTTTAGAGGATGCTGATCTTTCCGCTAAGCAAGTTCATTTTTGTAATTTAAACTAGGGCTGCGCGATATGGCCCAAAATTCATATCACGGTATCAATTGCATCTGGTAACAGTATATATATATCATAATATAAAAATTAAGATCGAAAATATTTTACATTCATAATAATTTCATAAATTATTAATTTCTGGATAGTTCTTAATTATATAGTCCACTATTTAAGCTAAATTCATAAAATGAATAATAATGATCAAACAAATATTGATTAAGATAGCATTTATTATGCAATTCTCAAGTCTAAATTAAAAGTTAATAGTTGTAATAGTGCATACAAAAAAATACATGGGTATACAGTATTTTAAACAAAAACACTACAACAGGCTTTCATTTGAGATATTTGGATGAATTATGGAAAACAATGTACATGGGTTAATTAGCCTTTATCTATTTTGTTTTCAACTGTAATGGGGTATATGCCACGGAGGAGGCGGGACTTCCGACTTCCTGATTTTCACACATCTGCTATGTTTGCAGAACGACTTAAACGTACTTTTTCACGGAGGTCTTTTCCCACTTCTCTTGGGGCTGGCCATACATTTATGGCATTTCTGTAAGACTGACCAGCGCACATTGTAGGGATACAAAGACGTCAACGCAAACATGCATTACGGTAGGGTCCAAATCTCTACCTTTGGCCAAATTCATACCTTGTATTGAATATACCGTCTCTAGCGCGCACCCCTAATTTAAACGCAATTTCATTCCCACTTTTATGAAAGAGAAGCACAACACCTTTGTTCATGGGCATTAAAAGTTAGCTTGTCAGTAGCATCTTGGCAGCTAGCTTCTCCCATTCCAACTAAGTCCAACCTAGTAATATAAACAGTGAGCTAAAATTTAATATCAGCAACAATGACGACTGGTAATGATAGTAGAATATTGGTAAGGTACTGAGTGGTAAAAGTTAAGAAATGTTCCACACAAGCCAAGTATTAGCCAGGTATTATTTACTAGGGGTGGGAATCTTTGCCTCACGATTCGATTCCGATTTTTGGGTCTGCGATTCGATTCAGAATCGATTTCCGTTTAAGAGCGATTCGATTGATTCGAAATGATTTGATTGACAATGATTTTTGCTTCAATCTATAGATGTGCAAGGAATTGTAATGATCTACTCCAGTCTGACTCGCTAATGCTAATTAGCGTACTACTCGCGGCACTTTTATCACTCAAAAGAACGGCTCCACGCTGAAAAAAAAACTTTTATTGAAATAACTTGATGGTGACTTTTTCCTTCTACTCTCAAATGTGGCTACAGTTTAGCAGTGTATTAGACCGCGTGGAATCACACTGCCCCTCAGTGGTCAAACTGGGTACAACATGAGCAGCGCTCCAAATAAAGGCACACATAGACAAAGGCAAGACAGTATGAAATAATTCAAATAAAATCTATTTTGGGACATTTAAAATCAATTCTGAATCGTACTAAATGAGAATCGATTTTTTGGGCACACCCCTATTATTTACCACGACTTTACCTTATACCTTACCTCTTGTATCATTGAAAGTTACCATATTCATTGTTATATTCAGTCAGGGAGAGGTGAGAGGTCTTGGGCAGACAAAACATTTTTGAGGCGAGGGCGCATTGCTGTAATTTTGTTGGTAAAATATTACCTTTCAACAAAGTACTGTATTCTAATACACATTTCTAGTTTGTTTATAAAGGACACATTAAAAACAAAACAAATCTAATAAATTTTAGTGGAGGCTGCGATTCAATTTAGGTTAGTAGAGCATCTCAAAAATTGTCTCGGAACGCCCATGCAGTACATACTTCAAAATTCCATTCAAAAATGTCAGGACCGCAATATTACAGACGATGATATGTATGATTTGCACAGACATTTTAGTATAAAAATGGTTTGATGCCATTTGTTTATTGTATTGTATTGTGTGCAGTATTTATAAGAAATTGGACATGGACTGACTATATTGCGTCTCCATCTCTTGTGGTTGCGCTGCTTACTGAGCCGTGCTCTCCAAGGCTGTTAAATGTGTGCAAAGTTGTGCCATCTTGATCAGACAGTAAAAGGCGCTGTTCTCTTTGCCTGAGGAATCTCGCTGGTCAGACACATTACTTAAAGGGCAGCATCTCACTGAGCTCATCTGAACCTGCCCAAGGGCGGTGTGAGTCTCTGAGACTGTGGGTGTGTTTACGCCTGATCCAAAAGACCCCCGATTGTTGTTCTTTTCCTGTGCAAAGGCAACATTAGAATACGCAGACCAAATGCCTTCACCCACATCACAGCTCTTTTATGCACAAGTGTGGTCAACCACAGAAATGATACAATTAAAACAATTTTCCGCATCTATCAGTCAGACTGATCTAATAAGCCATTCAAATGACACTAATGGAGCAAGCCTCTCTTCTCTATCTTTCCTCCAGCAAAGTATTTCCCCCTATATGACACAATGACGGCAAACCATCTGCATCAGTGGAAAACAAAGAGAGCCAAGAGGAATAGAATGACAGTAGGTTCGTTTAGCAGGATGTCGGTAAGACTCTGCCATTTTCTTCATGAGGTGTGGTGGAGCAAGGAAGTCATTTGGGTGCTTGTTCAAAATAATCCTTGTTCAAAATAAACAAGACAACAAAAAGTAGCCATTTAACATCAATGTTTCATCATGACAAAATACTAATGATGCTTATTGTAGAAAACACTGCAACAATTTGGACAATATAATAAAATGTTTTAGTGATTGTGAACTAAAACATGTGGAGCCAAGTAGTGTTAATTGTATCCGCCATTTTTACATTTTGTCTCAGATTTATTTACGCTTGTTATCATAGTTAGTCAACCGCATCCCGTTTTTATTTAGTCCATTTTTAATCGACTTTAAATTGAGCATTTTAGTCTTTATTTTAGTCCAAGAAAACAGTTGTTTTTTAAACTGTCAACGTTTTAGTCTAGTTTTAGTCAGGACAATCATTTTAGGCATTAGATTATGTTGAACATTTCGGATCTAAAACTATTTCACATTAAATTTGCTCTCATCTTTTCGATGGAAACGTTCACGTTCACACACAGATTTGAAAGGGACAGTGTCACATGACAGATTAGCAGAAACAAGATTTTACAAACTCATATAATTTTCATCTCGTTTTTGTTCATGAACTAAAATGTCGATAGATCTTTCCAGTTTTTATTAAGTGAAGTACATTTTCGTCTCCTTTTCACTAATTGACGAAAATGCATACTAATCCCAGTTAATGAGGGTTTTAATCTCGTCTAGTCTAGTTTTAGCCCAGTGAAAAATGTGCGTTGACGAAATGATTTTTACTTTAGTTTTCGTTGACAGAATTAAAACTAGAGCCAAATCAACATTGGCTTGACTGTCAAGGACTCAGAAGTGTGCTGCAGACACACACAGGGTGTGAACAAAGTGGGAAGAAACGAGACATGCCCAAACCTTGACCTGGATATCCTGCATCTCTGTCCACCCAGTGTTGACAAGAAACACTCCTACCCAAGTTCAAGGGAAGTGCTGTCACACTGTAGATGTCCTTTTCAACTACCTCTACCAAGCACGTAGCCACAAGGGCTTTTTGTGTTTATGATCTCTAACTATCCATTAGATGCAAGTCGTCCTACAGTATATAGGTACTCCATACAGGCGGGGTGGGGGTGGTAGTACCCACAAGTAAGTGCCCCATCAGCAGAGAGAGAAAAGCTGCCTTTTATGGTAACAAATCACAGACTCAAGCCATTGACCACAGAGCCCACAAATGAGGCGTTAAGTGTCATGGTGGGGCAGCCGTGCAAAGGGAGCAGAAAGATATGACCCTCTTCTCATCCATGCATGAATCTGCACGATGCTGCTTTCTCGCTTAGGCTGGCTCTCGAAATCCCTCCTCTCTCAAAGTTGTAACCTCTAATTGCAAATAAATACATGAGCGTTCGTTTTATGGAGGGATTTGTGAGACGTTTTCTGTAAAGGCCAGGTACAAGTCAGTTTAGTGAAGCATAAGTAAAAAACAAAAACACCCTGACATGGAGAGCGGGACATTGAGCACAGTGAAAGCCCTGCTGTGCCGGATTTATCGTCCCGCCAACATGCACCCCTGCTGATGGGGGGGTCGTGCATGGGCGAGAAGGGAGAAGATAGATTCATCCTTACAGTCACATATTTAATTGCAGATTCCATTACTTTGCACAAATGTCACATTCTCTTCTGATCAGCACTACAGCAGAAACTGGCCACATGGCTGGCAAGCAGCCAGATGCAGAACGTGTTCACAGGTCATATGGAGGTAACAAGAGGAAAATATTCCCCAGATCTTATTAAAAAGTGGAAAGGCACTCGGGGGAATGAAAATGTCTGTCAAACCCGAACAATTTGGAGCCACAGTATTTGTGTAAATGTTGTTATTCCCATCCATGCTAAACAAAATTGCTACAAAATGAATGCAGTGTAGCGGTGTCCCAAATCATTTTTCAATGCTTAACCCTTTCGGACCCGCATTTTTTCTGTGGGCAAAACGTATTTATTTTTTGCTGATTTTGACTCTTCCCACATAAGAACATGGACATTTTGTTTTGGGGTTATCTCATGTTTTTAGTTGTTATAGTGGACGCCAGGTAATATGGTATGTAAACTTGCCAAGCTTATATGTAACTTTTTTTTTTCAACTTGCGATTGTGATTGGTTAGTTAAGATCCAATCATGAACCAGAAGTGTTGACATCATCCAAATGATGTATTTTATTGGTTTAGACACACAAAATTTTCAACATAACAGTAGTGACAAAAAAATTGGCTTGGCCAGTCATTTTACTGTCGCAAAGTATCATGGTCTTTGTAGTTCACAATGCTGTGTTGGGCAGAAGCAGACGAAAATTCATGTTTTTTGTTGGAGATGTTGAAAAATATTTATTGGAGTGATATTTATGTCCGGTTCCAACATAATTTTGTATCAGACCAGGTTTTCTCTTTGGACTGTTTAATTTGCGTGTGTGGGGTTGGGGAGGGTGTTTTCTGTAGAACAAAAAAATACAAATAAAAAAAAACGTGCGCAAATGCATGTAAATGTCTTGCCTATACAATGCTAATTAGCTGAGGTCACAATTACATATAGTTCAAATAGTACAGGTAACATTAACCTCAATATACTTAAACAACCTACAATGACTAATAACTAAATATTGAGACACTTGCTATAATGCACACACACACATTATGAATCGAGTCCATCTGTGGCATCTGGCAATTAGCGTGGGTCTGAAATGTTGTCAAAATGTCAAAACATGCCTAATTAAAATTAGGCTGCAGTAATAAACTCACCACCAGAGGGTGCTGGACCTGCACAAATGGTAAACAACCTGACCTTTTTAACAGATGTGCTGATTTTAATGTAACATGACAACGACGATATTGTGGCAATTTTAATATTTCGCACACACCTATCACACACAGCCCCACAGAGCAAATGACTCCTGCTCGCCTGCTGTGGGAAGGGTTGCTAAGTTTAACCAGGTTTTTAATGTCCAGTTTCACGTAAATGGCCAAAAATGTATAATAGAAATAAAAATATGAGCATTAGGTATAAAGTCAGAGGTTTATGGAAAATAAGGGGGGAAAAGAGATACCTGGTTAACATACAAACATCAATAAGCAGTCAAATGATATGTAAAGAAGAAAGAGTGGGCTAGTTCTTACATACCCAACTCACTCGTTCTAAATTTCCAGGCACTCCATTCCTCCAATCAGAATTTACTTTGCTGTCTGAGTGCGAGAACATTGCCATGTCTAGAGAGAGAGAGAGAGAGAGAAGAGAAGGGAGGGAAGGAAGCCACAACAATTACGAACAGGAAGTAAAAAAAAAGGTGGGGGAAACAGTATCAACTGAGTCTAGAAATTACATAAAAAAGGGCAAATGATGATTTTTGTAACTACAATTATGACACATCAATTCCTGGCCTACATGCATAATTTTCGAGTCATATCGGAAACCAACATATCGAGTCAATATTAACCACAAGGGTTGTATTTTTAATCACCAAAACTGATTCATTCCTCACCTTAACACAATGGAATGCCACAAAGTGACTCATACCAATTATTTAGACTACACACTGCTTTGCATGTAGCTGTGTGATCAAATGTTGAGTCAAATGTCACTTGACAGTGCCATGCTTTTTCAGATTGGCAATATAACTATTGAAGATAATTGAAAATACATTTGCTTTGATCATATTACATGTAAAAAATATATATATATCAAAATATAAGTGAGGACTATGGTCACTGAATTATGTGCTCCAACAATTCACTTACCTGCGTAATATTAGACTATTATGGATTTTTTTCTTTTAGTAATTATTTAAAAAGTTATCAGGACAGTCTATAGTGGCCAGCAATTTAATTGGCATGTTCTGTAGCAAACACGTCTGAGTCTTAACAGGTAGCGGTCTTCAATCAAACAAACAACAAAGCAAAGTCCAATGTCCCAACTCTTCATAATTCATTAGAGAAGAATTCAAGCATCCCCACTTGTAGCTGTGTTTTCGACAGCCTGCCAACGTTCTTGGGCTTGCTATTGGCCCAAGATAACACTCTTCTGATTACGCGGCTGCATGCTTGTCATGATTTCCAAAAATATGTTGATCCCGACAGGCGGCCATCCCCGTGGACTTATGGCTACACGACTGTATTTACATGTCCATCACATCAGCCCATTAGCATGCCCTTCGTTAGCGAGGTCCCGTCACCTTGGATCAATAGCAAAGTGGGCTCCTTGCAACATCTGTCAGAGAGTAATTACAGTAAAACTAAAACTTGCAAATAAGTGAAAGCTTGCCAATTGCTGCTCATTGAAACGAATGGAAATGCCATTAATCCCTTCAAGGCTCCCAAAAAACAGCAACAAAAAAAATGCAATGTGTTTTTAACAGGAAAATAGCACTCTAATATTGTAAAAATATATACCTGTATATATAATAATAATACAGTAATGGCACTACTCATTAATCTACTGATAACGCAGCATCAGAAGCAACTTGAGGTTCAGTATCTTGCTCAAGGACAATGCAATCACAATGGCATGGGATCAAACCCACAACCTCTGGGTTAAGAGAGGACCACTCTACCACTGAGCCACGCCACCCCAGTAATGACATAATTAAATAGAATTTAAGAGAATTTCAAAGTTTTTGTCACATGCTCATGATGCTGCTCACTCTGTGTGTGCACCCTGGCCACTTGAGGTCAAAATAAAGGGCAAGGCATACCTCATGCTTACTTTTCTGCCTGGATGCAACAGCCAATCATATTGCAGTAAGGTTTGTCCCGCCTAGAAGTTTTCCATGAAAATAGGGGGGATTGGGTAAGAGGGAAAAAAAACCACAAAGATTGGAAAAAAAAAATCTGAATAGATGCTATGTATGTAGTACGACTCCAGTTTGTGTTACATTCGCTCAAAAAGTATTGTGAACGGGATTCCGTTTCCTTTATTTTTGCTACAAACTAGGGGTGTCAAAATGAGTGCGTTAATTTTGAGTTATTTTAAAGTTCCTTTAACGCCACAAATTTTGTTAATGCGTGATTAGTGACCGCCCCTTAATTGGAAAGCCAGCAGCAGACACGTCCATGTCAAAATTTAACAGTAATAAATTTAATAATAATGCATATATCTGTGGAGCATCTGGAGACCGGGGTCAAGTTGTATTTGACAGTTTTAAAAATGTGCAGAATATCACAAGTTACTTCATGGTAAAGATTAGATAGCTCTTAATATGAAAAGAAAAATGCACAATGTTGTCACCAACGTCTTACAAATGCAATTATGCCATCTTGTGGCAGAAAAAGGATCTCAACACAAATCAATATCGCACTTGTTTTTATAGTACAGTACATCTTTTTAATTTTAACTAAATGTTATGAATTATCATGAAATGACTGTATCACAAAAAGATGCAGCCATATTTGTATTGTATTGTACATTTTATTGTACATTTAAAACTGATTTGTGATCAATCGTGAGTTAACTATTGAAGTCATACGATGACAGCCTTACTCTAAACACATTAGACTGACATTAAAAGATAAATATTCACATACTTTATCTTTGCAGCCACTGAGCATATCTAAGCCTCCCCTTTCAGTGTCATCCTTCGATAAGCGGGAGGCAAAAAAGTTATCATCAAAAATCATCAGTTGATGTGACTGAATTGAAGGACACTGGCGTCGCACCGGATCAATGGCTCGACCCGTTAAGTAACGCCACCGTCAGTAACACATCTAATAAGTGTTGATCTTTGGGAACACCCTGAGCTGACCCGCGGTGCTGGGAACAATTACAAGAGAGTGGTCTTTCAGGGCCGATGCCCACTTGACCCGGTGGGGTAAAGACACGACAGAAATCCACATGATTTAAACTCCTCCCCAAGACGTGCTGACAAGGTTAGAGGGTCAAAGCAGACATTAACAGGTCAGTGTGTGGCCCACTTGGGAACAATTACTCCTAGTCACAGCTAAGTGGACACTTGATTGAACACGATAGAGGCAGGACACACTTCCCACAGATAACAATTCCCCAAGCCATTTAGGATAAAAAGCCCTTGTGATACAGCCTTTATGGGCAAAATTCATCTTCCTTTTCCCTTTTAAAAGAATGTGAGAGCGTGATAGAGAGCCATCCTCCAAATAGATGGCTCAAAGCATTTCCATTTTGCGGCTATAGTGATGACACAGAAACAATGACAAGGTGACAGGGGAAAAAGGCAAACAGCGTTACGAGCTGATCAACTTCAATTTTGAACCTGAATCCAAACCCTCCTTTTGTATGAACTACTGGTAGCAAAATGTAAACACAAACAGCAGCAACAAAATACAAAAACAACTTACAAATGTTCTTATTTTGCTCCCTCTTTCTAATGTTAACATCTGCAATTGGTAGGCTATCACAGGGTGTGTGTGTGTGTGTGTGTATGGGGGGGCTTTGAGCTTATTTTATTTCATAAAACATTTGAGTTTTGTGTGCGGGATGAGTATGCAAAAGGATGGAATAAAATAGATGTGCAACAGGCATAAATACTGCAGATAAAATTTGGTAGTTACAAAATGTTCTCACGTGCTCCTGGTAGAGTTGCTATGAACGCATATAATATACTGCAGAGATTATCAATGAAAAAATTTAGTTGAAATGGACATAAACCGCATAGCAATTGAAGTATTTTTTCTGAAAAGATCATTTCTTTTGTGCATTACAAAGTCAGTTAATTCCTCCTCAATCTTCATTCAAGTTTAAAGAGACAGTGTGTCGCAAAAAAAGATGTCAGGTAAAGTAAGGTGCAGCGCAACCTACGTAATATAATTAGCGATTACTACAGCTCTGATTTTTTTAAATGTATATTTGTATAATAGAACATACTTTGTGGCTATTATTGAAATTAATATTGGGTTTTTAAAATGAATGAACATTGAAAAATCAAAAAATTCTATAGCCTATATATTAGGGGTGCAACTATTGTAAATATTGAGGTACTTTGGTTTCAAAATTCTCATATTAATGCTATGGCAAGTCACATATCAGTGAAGAGAGAAGTGAAACACTGACCTCTGCTAGCTACAGAGGCTTTAGGGTGCATATCTTTTCTCTTCATGGTGTGTTGCTGTCTTTGTATCTAGAGGAGGGAGAAGTTAATAGGAGAATGGAGTTTTCACAAAAGCCCCGCCCCTCCCTTAATAATAATAATAATGCATTGGATTGATATAGTGCTTTTCTATCTAATATTATTCGGATATATTATTCTTGCACTTACACGTCCACACTGCGGTGGCGGTAAGCTACTTAAGTAGCCACAGCTGCCCTGTGGCAGGCTGACGGAAGCGTGGCTGCCAGTGTGCGCCTACGGCCCCTCCGACCACCACCAAACATTCGCACCTTCCATACACCAGTGTGAGTAGCACTGGAGGCAATTTGTGCGAAGTGCCTTGCCCAAGGACACGACGACACATGACTTGGTGAGAGCGGGGATCAAACGACCTTCTGGTTACTGAACGACCGTCCCTAAACCCTGAGCCACGGCCGCCCCTTAGTTGACGCTTCCGGGTCCGACGTCCTTCTGTACATTTACTTTTGTAGCAATACAATAGTTATATCTTCCAGATTGAGGAAAAAGGGTCTACAGTATGCAGCGGAAGGATATATTCATAATATTAAAATATGCAGAAAAGCAGACTACACAACTATCAAGGCTAAAAAAATAATTCTCTCAGCGTGGAAATTGTAATCACACAAAATAATTCCCATTTTGAAAAAATGTAGGCCCTACCTGTAAACTACGTGCTTTTTTTCCCCCTCGCTAAGGTAACACAAAATGCTACTTGAAAGATGAAAAAAATAAGTTCAAAGTGCTTGTTACGATGCTATGTTTACTTTGTATAAAATTAAACATCGCAGAGCTCCCAGTATGAGACCCAGCGTAAAATACCTACTAGGACGTCAAGTTACCCGGCTAACATTAAATAACAATGCGGTTCGGGGCCTGTGGGCCGCCGGGGTGCCCGGTGGTTCCCTCTCCCGTCCCCCTTCCTCCCCCTTGCTGCCTCTCCCTCCTCGCCTCTCCCCGCCCGTCCTCCGCCTCCCTGTCCCCTCTCCCTCGTCGCCCTTCCTCCTCCTCTCCCCCTCTCCTTGCGTCCCTGCCGCTGCCCCCTGCCCTTCTTGTCGTCCCCTTCCCTCCTCCCTTCCCCTTCCCCGGTACGCCTTCCTTCCCCTCCCCTGGGCCGGGGGCTCCATCCATGGCCCGGGTCTTGGTGCTATGGGGGCCGGCGGGGGTGGCTGGGGTTTGGTGTCGTGCCCGCCCCGCTCCGGTGGGCGTCCTGACACCTCGGGCGGGACCCAGTATCCGGGGGGCGAGCCCTATCGCCCCACACTTGTATATACACTGGGTGGGGTCACATTCACGGTTTAGGGGTAGAGTTCGCCAGTCCGCGAGCTGGCGGACTCAGTAACAGGGGTTAATTTTCACAAAGAACGCTGGGGTGACGACCGGGGCCTTCCCCCGCTGGGCCTGGGGTTCGGGGGTGTCGGCCGCCCTCCGGTGCCCCCATCTCCCCCTTCTGCCCCCGGTGTTCCGTCCTTCCACACGGCGGGGGGTGGGGTGGGCGCGGCTGCCCTCTCCGCTCCGCTGTCCGGCCCCTCTTCGGCGCCGGTGCCTGGGTGCGGGTGGTCCCCGGGGGCTGGGGGTCGGGGGTTGGGGGGCTGCCGGTTGGTTGGGGTGGGGTCGGGGGGGGGGCGGCTTTGTTGGGGGGGGGGGGGCGGTGGTGGGGGTTGCGGGGTGGGGGGTGCTGGGGGTGGGGGGTGTCTGGGGGATTGGGGGCATGGGGGCGGCTGGGGCTGGGTTGGGGTGGGTGGCGGGGGTGGATGGGGGGCGGGGGGTTGTGGGGGGGCGGGGGTTGGGGGCCGGTGGGGTGCCTGGTGGGCCTGCAGTGCCCCGTCCTGCTGCGTTGGGCCGGGGGCGCGGGCCGTGTTGGGGCGGGGGGCGCTCCTGCTCCTGGGTTTGCTCTCCGGCCGGTGGCCCTGGTGGGGCCCGGGGGTCGTCCTTTGGCGCTGCCGCGGCCTGGGGGGCCCTGAGGTGTTGCGCTTGCTCTGTTCCGGCGGGGGTCGACGGCTCCCCTCTTTGGTGGAGATTTTCATGCATGCCAGATCCACCACACCAGCATCTACCGAAACTCAGACACAATCTGTTTCCTCCTCAGGTTATTGAATCGGTGGAGGCTGGTGTCTCGGATCTCACGCGGCTTCGTCTGTCCTTCCTTCCTTTTCTCGGTCTCTCCGTTGGTCTCTTGAGGCCTCCCTGATTTTATGTTTTTTGGATTTGTTGGGGTCTGGATGTTTCTTGGGCTGGGGAGGAGTTCTGGTGGGGGGTGTCTGGTCGGTGCTAGATTTCACCTTCCTTGGTTTTCTTCGGTCCCCTCGGGTCTCCTGGTGTTCGATTTAGGTGAACGGTATGAGATTTTTTTTCTAATAGGTTTTCTGGTGAGCTAACAAATACACACACGCACGCACGCACGCACGCACGCACGCACATACACATACTCACCCACACACACAAAAAAAAAAAAAAAATGTATGTATGTATGTATGTATATATGTATATATGTATGTATATATGTGTATATATATATATATATATATATATTTAAAAAAAAAAAAAAAAAAAAAAAGCAATGATGATGACATTTCCGAATGAACAATACTGAGCTCTTAAAAAAAAAAAAAATAACATTAAATAACAATGATTAAGATAAACCGTGTGGTGAATGATTTCCTGATAATATACAATATTAAATAATCGTAAGTATAACTTTGATGCCCAGTTTTGTGGATGATCTTACCTCTAGAACTAAAGTGATTTTGACAACTGAGCTAAAAGCTATCTTTTAGCTCGTTCGGTTGCTAGTTAGCTTTAGCGTGGCCCATTATAGTCTTACCTTGGAGCAAACATAGGAATGCTTGTTTTGGAGACATTTAGCGGGGTTAGAGGCCGTCCACTAGGGGTGTTAGAAAAAATCGATTCGGAAATATATTGCGATATTACAGCGCGCAATTCTCGAATCGATTCAATATGCGGCCGAATCCATTTTTAAACATCAATTTTTTATGGGAATATTCAACAAAACGTCTTACTTAGGGTTAGGATTCACACATTAAGCATGGAAGAATGTTATATTAATGGAACATTAAGCCTTAATATTTTATTTCAGTGCTGTTCAAACATGAAACAGATTGCAACCTGTTTGTTAAATGCAGCGGCTCAGTTAGAAGCCTGAATTTTCAGATAAATACATTTTCATGCAAATCTTACAGTGTACATGTTCAAGTTTACTGATTTGTATTTTCTAAATTTGAGTTTTAAAAAAATCGCAATCATCAATTTATAGATTTGTATCGTATCGGAGAAGCTTGACAGACCTAGGTGCATTTGGGGGCGTTTGGGAGCGTGGTTTGCAAAAAGGTCCATTGAGATCCACCCTTAGCCTCTCCACTTATCACGGACTGCCCAGCTAAATACATTTGGTTGTATCATCAAACCTACTCGCTCTTTTACAAATAAACTGCTGAGTAACATGAACAGTAGTGATTTACTGTTTCACCATCGTGACTTTGTTTTTTTGCAAAAAAAATTATAAAAAATAAAATACAATTCATGAAAATTAAATACATAAATAAATAAATAATGTGCAACAGCTCAGGTGTTGTTAAGAGAGGGAGGGTCATGTCATGATTTTGGCAATATTTTGGAAATGTAAATGGTTCCGATGTGTTTTGTTATAGTTATATATTTTTTCATATGCTGATTTAATATAGCTATGCTGATTTAATAGCGCTATATAAAAGAATAACTGGTATATTTTATGTTGCAGATGTTCGTTTCCAATACTGTATGCATATGTTTTGAAATAATTCATATATAAGTCATGTTTGTATATTGATTTGCATGATATGAAGATATAATCATTGTTATTGTTGACAAAATACTTGGCACATTTTGGTTAAATTAGGCGTAATGTTCCTTCATTTTCCACTGTATGGCTCTTTTTTTTTTTTTACTATAGTGGAGATAAGTCACACCCCTGTGTAAATTGACATTTGAATGTGATTGCTTTATTCAGCTTTATTCTGAACCCACACACACATACCCCCATTTATAAGGGGGGGTGAGCACATCTGCCATTATGCTATCTCAGTTGTTGCAAGGTTTCTGTCCGACACATATACATATTCGTATGTACATAATTTGTATTTACACCATTTACAAAATTTTAATTTATGTAATGCAACTGCATATGCTCAACGAACCGAAACATTTAAAACAAAATTAACTCTGACCATAGTTGTTTGGGAACGGCACCACACCCCATTTACAACCCAGAGAGCAAAAACAAACTCCCTCTAAGGAGCTCTGGCGTTTGAGGCAAACAATGTCGGAAGCTCTACTGGGACAGCAAGCTACCAAATAACAACAGTCAGAGCATAAACACGGTATACAGTATAGCTCATTTGGAGAGACGGGATTGGAAGGCAGGAGACAGTGTCTCTTGGAAAACAGACAGTTTGTTTGAACATGAAACTAAGGCACAAAATAAATCAGATGGCACCACTATCTTCCCAGTCTCAGGTCAACTGAATCATTAAAGGTCAGGATGATACCGTCATCTTCCACGAATAGCTCACACAACCACAACAAGTATGACTTCACAGTAGTAAACCCAAGAGGGCAACCCCACTATTTATTTATTATTCTAGCACCTTGGCATCAAGGTTTCAAAGTTTAGGTCATTTTCAATGAAGGAGTAACAACCACCTAAATTCGTTCAATTGTCATTTTAATGATTCAGCTCAGGTCCGAGCAACACCGTTAAGGCTCGGGGAAAAAGAGTGCAACAATAAAAGTAGCCTGTGTTTGATCCTCATATTCGACACCATAATAGTAAACAATGACATTGCATGAGGGACAATGGGCCAATTAGCAATCTCCCCTTCCGCTATCAAGCAGCATGCTAGATTATAATAAGAACCTGCAAACTTTTATCTGTGCTCCAGTCTCATGAGTGTGGCAGCGTTGCACAGCATTGCATCTTGGGTAATTACTACCTTCCAATTACTGCCCAGCTGGTAAATATATCAAATAAACAAGCAACAACCAGTCAATTAGCAGCTCCCTTTCATAACGGGGGTTCACATTGATGTTTTATGTAGTGATAGGGGCACTAACAGTAATCACACAACTCCACGGTGAACTTCTAACTGTTGTAGTTTAGAATACACCTCAAATATGTGATTGAGGCACACTTACGCTCCCTGGTTTGATCTTCAAAGACAAGGGAAGAGTAACGCACACAAAAAAAAAAAAACAGCAGTAGCAGCCTGTCAACAAAATTTGCATTGCTTCGCTCATCCCTCCTCCAGCCACGGACTTGCCGGCTCAAATTTGAGTACGCTGATGGTTTATCACACAGCGAGTAGCAGGCTTAGCCAGAGTGATGCATCCACAAGACGTGATCAAAGAAATCCAACTTTCCAACCAGCAATGGCAACGGAATGGCCCTGCCATGTTATGCTTCTTATAAGCCCGGCACTGCCAACTCGGTAGGCAGACAAGAAGTCAAGGACGAGATACTTTAAAAGGTACTGCCATTTCATTTCATGAGGCGTCAGTGATGTCTATGGTAACTAGGAATTAGTACTTTGCAGGCTCTCTACTTTGCAACTGATTTATGAATGATTTATTCATTCGAGAGACTACATTTTGTCCGAATCACGCTACCGCAGGAGTAGCGAGGTATTTGCGAACAAGAGCGGACAGCTGTCCATAAACTCGTCGTGAGCTGCAGTCTACGGGTCCCTCAGTGGGCCAAATTTCAAATGCTTGCACATTGACCTGCCACTCACGATCGATTGCGGGGGTTTTACGCACTAATTTGCATCGTGATAAATTTATCTAATTAACGCGTTAAACTGTCAGCCCTAGTTTTATTTATTGAAAAGTAATTGTTAAATAGATTTTTTTAAACAAAAGATTTTACTGCTAAATAAACAATGATGGATATTTATTACCACCCAAATAATTTAATAACATTTAAAAAATTTGAGAGAGTATAAAAGAACCGTTTTGGTACCGTTAAGTACCAGTTTCGATTCCCAGGTACCGAAAATTGGAACAAAACCGGTTCAAATGTGAAAGGTACCGATTTGTGTGTTCTTATTGTTATATCTTTTTTAAAGTATTTTATCTTTTTAAAAGGAAAAAGTAGGTCAGCATTTTACGTGCCTCACTTCCTTCGCGTTCAAATACTGTCTTGAGCTGTGACGGCAGCCCAGAACTTTCGCTCAAGTCGCACCATGAAAAGCGGTTGGGCTTACAACAGTGTGTCATTATTTATTCATTTATGAAGTAAGACTTCAAAAGAGAGTTATGTTTTTTTGTTTATTTTGTACTTATACAGACGAGGCATATGTTAAAATAACTCTAATGTATGACATCTTTGAATAAACTTTGCGTATCATTTAAATATCTCGAGGTCGATTTGTCTAACCATTGTAAAAACATCCTGAATGCTGTATGGGTTAGCCTGCATGCTAATTGGTACACTAGCAAGCCAGGTATTTGGTTCCAATAAGTTCATTACAACTCATTGAATTCTTTAGCGATTTTGACACAGATTGGTTTGTTACAAACATCAGACATGCTATTACAAAGCAGCCACGTGTTATTTTAGAATCGGGGCTTTAACACCATCACGGGACTTGCTCAACATGGCAGCCACTCAGACCGAAGGATCAATGTTGTGTTGATATCTCTGCAGACGGCCGCTTGCTTGAAAAGATCCGTATTTTGCTTCCTTTTTCGAAATGATCGCGCAGCACTTCAAAACGTCTCACTGTTGCCGTTTTGAAATAATAACCGGGAAGAAAAAAGCCCCACTATCAACATGCGCATTTGTGTTTGCTGTACCTCCAATTACTGGAGATTTGCAGAGGTGCCATAAAAAGATTCCGAGCATTGTCAAAAGAGCATCGGGTATGATTTCATGTGTATGTAAATTGCATCAAGTGGTGTTTCCACATGGTTTAAGTCCGTAACTGTGCATTCGCACTAAACAATTACTGCATGTACAAACAAAACGTCTGTTCCGGTGACGTCACACCATTTGATCCAAGTCTGCAAATTATGATTTCATTATTAATTTGCCACGCCCACTTGAAGAACTCATTTCTGCACAAATCTAGTTTTTTCATATAGGGGAAATCTATAGTAAGTGAGTCACGATTCCACTTATCTTTTCATATCATATCACACAAGCATCATTTGTAAGTCAGCCTAATACTATTTCTGATCTACTATACAGAGGCCTCAGTCAATGGACAGGTTTTCCAAACCATTGTGTACTTCCAGTTGGGTTTGTTTCATGACATCTGAGTTGGACTTTTGACATGCATGAAAAGTAAAAGGCAGTGATGCAAAGGCTTCTGCACTTACAGCCTCAAACTGGTCCCAAAGCAGCATACCTTCATATCCTTGCTGCCCTATACAGTAGAGTGACACAGAGAAAACATGAATTAGAAATTAAAAGATGAAAACCACACAAGGGGGTTGCATACAAACAAGAGGAGCACACAAGATTTGATGGAGTAGGCTAGTTTTGAAAATGAAGGTTTTGCCGACAAGAACTGTATTCATCATTACTGAAGAATACGGCATATGCCAAAGCTAATGAGTGATATTTTCAAATCATTTGTTTTTGTTTCTACAATGCCAGCACTTCACAATATATCTTCACATAAAAACTGCTGCTAGAGTGCAATTGCAATGTCTTGATTTTAGTGAGGTTAGTACACATGGCCATGACTGCAACTGTAAACACGGACTTCCGACTTCCGGGTTTTACACATCAGCGTCGTTTCCGGCCGGGTTCCAACACTCGCACCCCCACCCCTGCGCCCCCCAAACGCGTCTCAACTCTGAAATGCTTCGGACAACTGAGACAAACGCTCGCACCCGTCGACGGGAACACGCAACCGAAAGGCACAAAGGCGGAAGCGCAAGAACTGGGACGCGGCCCACATGTCACAAACAGAAAACGTCGGAAGTCCCGCCTCCTCCGTGGCATATACCCCGTAAAGAATAGACACAGAATATAAAGTAATCATTTAAATGTATTGTGTTGTATACAAATATACGGGGGCCAGTACTGGTTCTGACAGGGCCATAACAACTTGGCTCATGGTGGCACTTTCAAGAAGGTTTTAATGTTAGACCTGAATCAGCCCCGATATATGACGTCAGCCCTCATAGTATGGAATAAAAAAAATGTTTTTTAATTAAACGTTTATAATATAAAATATCTGACAAAACAAATCATATAGTTGCAACAACAACACATCATTTGTGATGGACTTTTCCCACATCACACATCCATTTTACTCATGCATAATTGAAATCCAGACTGGACAGCTGATGGAGACAGGTGCTAAGGTTGCGCTTGAAAGCAGTGCACAGCTTCAAGCATATGGTTGAGCCCCACAAGAATGGATTCAAATATGTGAACCCTTACCCATCGTTCCACACATTCAAGCCTTTGATTTAACTGACTGTTACCCACCGTGGCTAACATAATAGCATTTGTTAGAACACTCATTCTTGATACACTGATTCCTGTCATAATGAAAACATCCTCTTGCTTCATTTGTGTATTTTAAACCTTTTTTTTTCAGACCAATAGCAGTACTCAGCTCTTGAGTAGTCAACGATACCAAAAGTGTTTTTCACTGGTTAAAAAAATACGTATTTTGTATAGAACACGCAATGCAATTAATTTAAATAAATACATGATACACAGAAAACTTCTCAATCAAAATATGTGGTTGTTCAACAACTTTTCAAGGAATACAGTCATGTGAAAAGAATCTAACAGTGCTTCAATTAACATTTATGAAAACATGATTGAACCACTACTGTTTAGCCAGCAGCACAAATTTGTCATGTAGGCAACGTTTATTTCAACTGCGGTGACTCAATCTGAACACTGGGTGGCATCCTCATAATAATTTAGACAGAATAAATGGCCCATGAAGAAGACGTCATGGACTGTGTGCAGACAAAAAAAATGGATAAAAAAAAAAAAGCAAAACATCGACCAAACCCAAATGTCCAGTACCGGCGGAGACAGCGCTTCCCGCCCATTGAGAAACTATTTTTCACATTTCTAAGTGAGTGAGGTCCATTGGCTTCAAGAAGCAGAAAATAAACAATCAAAATTTGACTCCATCAAACTCAGCAGAAGGCAAATGCAAATACTCAGCAAATGTCTGATATCCATGTCAAACACAAAGGCTGAAAAAGTTGCGTAAAAAAGTCCCTGTACTGTAGCATAAAAAGTGGGTCCGAATTTGTAAAGGTCCATTTCTGCATAAGTGAGCAAGCACACTGACCCCAGTGGCTGTTCAAATAGTGTACAGCCCCTCCCTCGCTCCCGCCCTCAGGAAGATCATGACAACAGCCCAGCAGCAGCACTATTTGATCTGTGATGTTTTCCTTAATCTGGGTTGTCAAGGTTCGGTTGTAGGAGTGTATTTACTTTCCTTCTTCGACCAAAAAGTGTTTTTTCCCCCCACTCTCAGACAATGACTAATCCAAAGACGAAGGAGGAGGCAGCACTGCCAGCAAACCGTCTTAAAGCGGCAGTTTCTCTTTAGAACACAGAGTGTATTTTTACAACAACAACAATAAAAGAATGCAATGGTAATATGTCATTCTCCTGTATCGATTCATTACATTAAAAATAAACTTACATGGCTGAAATCACTGAAAAGTAAAATCCAAGTTTAGTGTCAGTTTGTAATGCACTTGCTACAAAAGAGATTTGAAAGTAAACAATGTATTTAGTGAACTACTTGGTTTGAAACTCAGGAAGTGACAATAACAATGGCATTCACTAATTATCAGGCTATTACGAATTCACCGAGAAGCGGGATAACATTATAACAAGTGCTTTATTATTATTGGACAGCAACTTCTGCATTTGCAATTTTAAAACAATACAAAAAAAAAACACACCCAGCTCAGTGCGCCTGTTTAAAGAGGTTCATACAAAACACACCAACAATTACTTGTGCTAATTTAACCTATTTAACATGTTATCATAGATATGTAAATATAGAAACCGTTTTAAGATATAATAAATATTGAATAAAAGGAAATCCAAGAATTATTTAAATGCTTATTCAACCAAAAAAAAATAACTTTCTATGTTTGCCAGTTGTGTCTTAAGTTTGAGAGACAGTAAACACGTGGACAAAGGCTGCTGCTGCTGCTACTTTGCTCTTCCTCCAAATAAATCACTGCAAACCTACTGTGGCATGCGATGAAAGGTGTCAATTTATCCGAAGAGGGTGCTTCCACTTTCAATTGGATGTCTTAATGTCGTAACTAACTGCATGCGGTTTACCTTGGTTGTAAAAACACCGTAATGCGTTGTTGATCGGTGCATTTACCTCGTCTCAAGAAGTTTGCCAGAACTTTCACAACACAGCAAGAGCACAACGTTGGCAAAGTTGCAAGGTGACTAATCACACATCACACCGACATATGTATTTATGCCATTTGCATTTATGCGCTAGTATGAGCATACAGGTGTGTGCGTGTTTGTGTGCGCGTGTGTGTTCGCCGTGCAAACTTCTAAGCGACAGCCATGTACAAAAGAATATCTGTGTGTGCATGCACGTGTGCGCGCCGTAGCAACTGGCGTCTTAATAAGACACAACAAAGATACATGTGAACGTTATTAGCTATAACGTAAACTTACCAAGATGCGAGTCGCTAAAGAGCAGCTAGACGCACGCGGATGAACACAACTTGCTTAGGCTGAGATAAAGGGCTGCGCGCCAGCTTGTGTACGGAGACCGCGTGCGACACAAATCACACAGTAAACACCAACAAGATTACTCCGCCATCCTTTTTGGTTACGGTGGCGGGGGCACTAACTAACTTGACACCTAACTTAGCGTGTGTCGGGAGGGTGGAAGCAAATAGTTTGTCGTCCAGGTCGTTGTCGTTGAAAAAAAAGACGTGTTCCTTCCTGAGTATTGTTTAAAGGTATAAAAAGGCAAACAAAAGAGGAAGAAAAAGGGGAAGAAGCGCCGATTTGGATGTTGTTGTTTTGATCTTCCAGGTCCGTGACGTCATATCCACCTGCTGCGTAAACAACGTTCATTGCATTGCAGCGGTCGCAATCACAAGTGCTATTCAGATGAAAAGAGCACTAAGAAGCACTAAGTAGGTTTTTTTCTATGGGGGAATATAATGATATGCATTAGTTTTAGCAGAAAGGGCGACAAGGGAGGTTGTCGGGAAAAACTACAACCTAAACTAATTACAACGGAGAGGCAATGAATTACATATATTTCAGAAATGCCACAACTTTTTATAATTGACTTTGACATAATTACCAAATGTGTTGGGAGGAGTTTAAGTATTAAATAATTTCACATTACTTCTGACTACATGGCTCAGATGCATACAGTATTTTCTTTGGTGAATGTCCAATATTTGCCTAATTTATAAAATGATCGAAAAAGGCTAGTTGTAGCAAATATTTGGTTGAAAGATTTTGCTTACTGCTAACCATATTTTGCCATGACTGATGTTACAGTGATTAAAATGTATTTTGCTTGCCTCATAAAGAAATTACTAGGCCAGTTTAACAGTCCAGTCAACACTAATTGTAAAGCAACATTGATTTGATTTCACGAGAAACTACTTGAAGTTGTTTTTTGTCCTTGATCAAGGTCTGAGAAGCACAGCCCTTTTCATTATGAAAGACATTACATACAGTACTGTACTTTTTTTCCCCCCTCGGGGTTGCAGCCGAGAGACCATGCTGCCGCTGCAGAACCCTCGCTGTGTGTTTCTTAGTAGACAGCGCCACCGTTTGATTGTGCGCGGTAATAGCCCAGTTTGAATAATATGTTCACCTGCTTCATACGATACGGACTGTTTACCGAGAATTGAATGAACTTGTAGTTTTGTAAAATAATAAATACAATCTTGAAATTCTGCACTATTAAAACCTTGCATATAAACCTCAGCTGAAAGGTTTGCCACCTTGGCTCTTTTTTTTTTTTTTAACTTTAAATCAGAAAGCCCAGATCTGTGCAAAAGTCGTCATTAGAATTGTTGTCTGAGTAATGCTAAAATTACCATGTAATGGATCGCCACAAAAAAAAAACTCCCTGATTTGATCGTTTTATGATATCTACTGGGACATGATGATGATAAATGGAGTCAATAACGTCCCTCGCAACTTCGCGAGGATGTTTTATTTTAATCGTAGTCTTACAGCCCTAAATACATGTTGTTGCCTCTTCTTTGAGGAATGAATTGTTGCTGGCTCCTCAATTGGATACTTCCACAGCTTTCTGTGATGGTGATGACTACTTTCACTGTCCAAAAAATATATATATAATCTGTCGGGGTTGCCAGAAAAATTCTGTAAAAATACAGAGCAACTTGTACATTTTACTGATATTTATTGTACAATGAACAATACATAAATGTTACTTTCATTGGTATTAAATATATAATAAAAGGTAACTGCTTCTAAATGTAACTGGGATTCAATGTACAACTACTCATTCCCCTACTGATGATGCAACATGAGGAGCAACTGGGGGTTTAATATCTTGCTCATGGATATTTTGACACAGTCACAATGGCCTGGAATCGAACCAACAACAGCAGGGTCACTGGGCCACGCCGCCCCGTTCTTAAATTATCAGTAAAGGACTTTTACAACATATTAATATTATAATATTAATATCCACGGAGGTGTTGTGTCTTGTGCCAGTCTTAAATAATTCACCTTTTAATCTAAAATTAATAAGTAAGGCTATTTTTGGGTTGTTATGTAATATCTATGTTATGTAATTGTATTATTTTTGTCATTTTAACAGTCTTAAAATAAAGGAACAGATTTTGATAGCATAAAAGTCAAGCCAACACGAGCAGGCTCTTTATTAAATAAAATTTAAAAAACATCTGAAATTTAAAATATGTTTTTTCTTTTTCTTCTCAATGCAAAACCTTTTCAAGTTAAATAAAAGTAGGAACACTATTTTGTGTGCGTTCCCCTTATTGTACCAAGTTACCAAAATGGGCATTGTATGTTATTGACAGTAAAATTCATTGTTACTTTTGTACTCGAGTACAATTCAAGATTTAATTATTTATTAATGTATTTATTTTTATTTGATATAGTTCAGGAGTTGAAAATGTACTTGTAATTTTACGATACTTTTTAAACAAAAAGTATATGTTTTTCTACTTAAGTATGCCACATATGAGTAGCTGTGCTTGAATAATAAACTATAAGTGTTTTATTTCTGTAGTGTCTTGTCATACGTTATAAACATGATTGTCTGGCGTAATTAAAACAACTTTGATGTACTTAGATGTGTGTGCGCTTTTGTATGAAGTCAATCTTGCACGTAATCTCGAATACTTCCGTGGCCTGATCTGCATGTCAATATGGGATCTTTCAGCTCAGTGGAGCCAACAAGCTCGCGTTGGTCTCAATTTATTAGCATGTTCCTCGTTGTCACCATGCAGCTGTGTTGCGTGGATTAAGGGCACGACTTGATTGGGTGGAGTTGTAAATTAATTGAGGATCGCTATCTGTTACGTGATAGCCTCTCTGCCACAAGCATGCCGACAACAAGTAATTAGCGTTCTGTTAATTAGGTAATTAAGCTAATGAATAGGAGCTGGTATGATTTCTGAAAGGGTCCGATTGGCTTGCATCCAGGGCTTTCCTCTCACTGTCGACAGAAGCGTTCAAAAGACAAGGTCTACAAGGTCGAAGTAAAACAGGATTGTTTTACTGGATTTAATTTAATACATAATGCAATTTTGTTGTTGTAGTGGTGGTGGTCACTTGGGGGAGAAGTAGAGGAAACTAATAAATAGCTTCGCATCAGCCCAATGGGCATTTGCCCCTCTATGCCAAATGGCCAGCCCAGCTCTGGATCCACCTACCTGGAAGAGGAAGCTAAAAATGTTTTACATTTGTCTAATATTAATCTTGTATTTGTCAAATGCTAATGTGTGGGAATAGCCTCCAGCTATTGTAATCACAATGAGTTCAAAACTCTTTCTAAATATTTATTTCCTTTCATAAAAAAAATAAAATCATACATAATCTTCTTAATTTTAAGAAATCATGATAAATGTACCTGTCCAGCTTTACTGGATTATACTGCATGTCCAAATGCTATGAAAAGGATACATAAAAGAAAAGGCTAGTGGTGACATTCATAGCTTTATATAGCCTATATACTTTGAAGTCCATGAATTTAGTTTAGTGTGAAATGCATAAACAGGCTAGCCAAAAATGAACTACAAAAATACACCAGAAATATTAACTCATTTGTTTCCAAAAAAACATATAAAAACGTTCTATTTTAAAAATTGCCATGGTCCCAAAAACTTTTGTTTTTTATGTTTGTTTTTTTATGCTAGAGCATACAGAAGGCTTTGATGCAGCCTCTGACCTGAAGAGATCGCTTAAAGCAATGGTAGATATTACAAAAAAACGGCCAGCAGGTTTGCAATAGAGTATACGAGATCAACCATGTTGCAACACTCTTTTTGCTAGTGTTTTCAACAGGTTTGTGAATAATGATGAAACTTAGCTATATTCTAATGCTCATTGCTGCAAAACAGAAACTGGTCGAAGTATACTTCTTCTTTTTTTTTATCCTGATGAAAGAAGAGACTCCAATCTTTATTTTGTTAGGTTATAGGATGTTTTTATAGCAATAAGAACACAATGTGCTGTGGGCCTTGCAAAATCATTCAAAATCTAGTAAAACAGCTGGGAGCAAAGGGGGTTGCTTCAGTCAAAGTGGCTGGTTGTCAAGGAGTTAAGACTGCAATGTAATAGTATGTTGAGTTTGTAAAGTAGTGATGTAAACTCACGGCAATGAAAAGCCCTTCGATCTTGAACAAAAATGTTCTTGCTAAAATGTGATTGACATTAAATTTAGAAAGCCGTTGTCACTTCAACAAGAGTGCATCGTTTTAAAGAAGTGCTACATCAACAAATACTTCTTGAAACAACACAGCTGTACAAGTTGAAATATTTATTGGTACAGGAAAGACAAGTACAAATCAATGCCAGAAAATGTGCAATTTCTGTTCACTTTAATATATCAAATGATCTATGACTCCATTTGTGAAAATGGGAGTTCTACTTTTACCACTTAGCATTAAAACAAATGTGCTGCGGCCGGAACATTCCAAGAGACGTTTCACTGGAGAATATCGATTTTACTGCTGCATATGGCTTTGTCAGAGTGGGACACTGTGAGTGGGCTGATTCTCATTCAAGTGTTACCCTGATTACGTACACACGATTGACGAAGATGCAAGGAACACATTGTGACATTCATTTCACACCTTGACATTTCTATCAATTGCGACGACAAACTTCCTAAACTGCTTTGGTAAAAATTCTATTGAATGCAAACATTTTTACGAGTGGATAAAAGCGAACGTTTATATAAAATAACATAGCAGCTAACATTATACAAGGAAACAACTCTGTGAGCTGTGGGACAGTGAAATGACAAAATTGCTGGAAATCAGTCAATGCTGAATGTAAAGATATACATTCTTTCAACAGTCCAAGTAAAACAAGGCATCAGTCATTCGATAGTTATCTTTACCTTGACTAGTTTTGGCGATGACTTAGTTGTGATGTGACTTATCAGTAGGGGTGCTTAGTTTTGGGTGATCGGCCGATCCCTTAAATATAAACCGATCTTTTCCACCGATCTCATCTCCCTCCTCAGAGGTCTGAAAAAGTCAGTCACTGTCCTCTTCTGCTGAGATGACCAATAGGCTTTTCATTTTTATTTCAGAGAACTACTTCATTTGCAGTTAAAACAACCCGTTTGTATTATTTCACAGATATTGTTCAATGTTTTCCAATCAAATAAGATTGGAACTCTGAAGGTGTATGCTGCTCGTTATGAAAAAAATATTTAGATCAGAAAAATCGGGATTGGCAGGTCAGACTTTTTAAGAGATCGGAGATCGGCCAGAAAATTGTGATCGGTGCACCCCTACTTATCAGCTGATGTTTCTGAGCGTCACAACTGTCAGTTTGACAGCTTCTGAGGAAAGCGGCAGTCGTTGCCGAAACTAGTCAAGGTAAAGCACAACCTTTTTTTGTCTTAAAAAAGAAAAACCACAGGACAATATAGATTTGTAGACAAGAAGATTTTTTTTTAACCAGTTATAAAAATATATTGATAATACTAGTGATGTACCGAATATTCAGCACCCGAAAATTATATTCAAGCCGAAAGAATATGGCCGAAAGAGGATGTTGTGGTGACGCAAGCAAAAAAAAAACGAATTTCTGCAAGCAAGCGTCTGTTTGAATGAAACACCAAACACACGGGAGTGAGCGTCCGCCTTGCTGCTCGCTGCCGTTAGTGAGTACCGGCAGCTTCATTGTGCACACCGGAGAAGGAGAGGGTACTACAGGTGAGACACTCATTCTCCTGCAGCGCCTTCCATTTTTTTCTTTGATGAGAGCCCCTCGAGCGCTTCCACTTTTTCACTTGCATTCTGGCTAATACTTTAGCTAATGTTAGCACTATTGCTATCAACAGTTTTAAACAAGTGAACACTTAGCGCTATGTCCGGGTGGCGACAGATCTGTACAGGACGCCGCGTGTGACTTTGCAGTGCGTTCCCAAAGCCGATTTGCCGGTGCGAACACATTTATTGACTTATTTTTAAACGTTGGTGAATATGTGAATGTGCTGTTTTTAAGTGCGCCACACCAAGTCCCGCTCCAAACAGCTTACAAATGCGTCATCCGCACCCGCCGGTGCGAGGTACTGTACATTGAGTATAAAGTGCAATTGCACCGCCAGACAATGCTCAGTTGCTCACCCAGCGTTTGATGTTTAATGTAACATTCGCCAACATGTCTCTGATGTCTGTGGTGTGGACGCATTTCAATTTAGATTGGGCTTCTTTAAAATGCCTGTGCTAAACAGGCCTAAATATTTGATAATAATATTATAATTTCAATGATAATAAAAAAATTGGCATAATTTTTTTTGCGGCGTTTCGGTTTTCGGCCAAGCATTTCTCATTTTCGGATTCGGCCCAAAAATGTCATTTCAGTGCATCCCTAGAGAATACCCTTGATTCTCTTGTGGACAGCGTCAATTAGTCAAGGCAGGTACAGTTCAGATAGGGGGGAAAAGAAAAGTGCACTATCTAATGTCTTGAACGTCCTCCTTCAAAGGCATGATGTTCCATGTGAGCTGTAAAATGAAAAATGATTCAAGGTGAATAACATTGCAGTAAAAATCCAAGACCTTCAAATTTGATCTGTACATGTACTTTAAAGCACAATCTACTCAGCGTACCAGTATATAAGCTGCACAGTGCACACCCCCAATTTTATTATTATTTTTTACCAATTTTTGGTCTCTTGGCCGATGAAATACCTCATGATAGACACGCGAGGGTGACGTGGGCCTCGTAGCATTTCCTGGATTTCTTTTTGTATTTTTTATTTTAGCAGCCGTGGCTGACGCAGATTTGCGAGAGTTACGAAATAAATGACGGCGATGGACGACAGTGCTGGAGGCCTTCGAATCAGTCAAAAGTGATATATTGTTAAGACATATGTTTGTGGACAATGAGGATGTTGAAGATTTCGACAGCTTTGAAACAGAATAGAGGAGAAATAATTATCACTCGATTCCCCGGTGTTATTACAACGGCATCCCAATGTTGAATGTAAATGTACCTGCAGATGCTACACTGTTGTTACATTGTTACTCTGGGCGCACCTCGTTATTGAAAGCAATATTTGCCTTGAACCGAGCAAAACACACTCCGGCTAGGACAAAAATGTCAGTGGTTGTATGTGACTATGCAAGAGATGAAAACTTAGATTTATCATTTTTATCAGTATGGCTCTCACACATTATGAATTTTTTTTTTATCCTCAAACTTCACACAAGGAAATACAACAACAACAAAAAAAAACATAATTCAAACAAAAAATAATATGTGAAAAGTTTGTATTATTCACACATTATTTGGTTTGTTTTATTGGATTTCTTTGTGTGAAGTTTGTTGATTTGGAAAAAAAGATATATTGAAGGTTTATAATAATAAAGTAACAAAATAAAAAGGCTGGCGTGAAAGCCACAGGTGTAAGCTCTCAAATGTTTTAGGGGGTGAGATAGCAATTATTTAGTAGGCATGTTGAATTTCCAGGAAAACTTCTCAAATCAGCCACCATTTTTTACAGAGGCATGATCTGCCAGGCGCTTTAAGACCTTAATGGCTTAACCTGGACGATAAGGCCCAAAAATAAAATCTCGATTTTTACAGACATTCAGGACGATTACGATTTTAATCTAATGAACCCAACAAACATTTGTTTAAAGGTTTCCTTTGTTCAAACATAATTCCTGTGCAAAGTGTTCAGACAACAATCCTGTATACTGATTCTAAATTAGTTTTGACATAAACTTAACATTCATAGTTTTATCTTAAATGCCAAAAAGACAAAAGCGGTACCACATTTCCTATGAGAACAAGCGCATCGCGTTGTTTTTTTTAAGCTCACGCCAGGGACTAAAATTCGGACCAATGTTGAGCCTTGACTGTCCTTTTATTCGAGGAACTTCCCATTTCCTTTTTTGTCTCCACAGACAAAACTTTTCAGTTGTTCTGCAGCTTCTGCCATTAAAGCAGCGCTCGCGCGTCAACATTCAAATTGACTTCCGTCTTTGTAACGAATTGGGAAAGAGGAAAGTGACGTAGGCCAGAAAGCAGCCAGCAATTTGTAGTTTTTTTGTGTGGCAGTGTTCCTACCATCCTCCTCAAAGTTGCTTAGTAACAGTAAAAATAATACAGACCCCCTCAGGCCATGGCAAAGGTACCATTCAAATAGTTTTAAGTCGATGTTTCATCAGAGGAGTTATGAAAATAATGTATTAAGGTTGAAAAGTTCCTTAGTGCTACTTGAACGGATCTTTGTGCAGTTTGTCCCTTTTTTACTCGCAACTGCCACCTCTGGCCCAAAGCGTAACTGCAGCATCTGTGTCAGGCTCGTTCATGGTGCGCGTGCGAGTACGTGCCCGATCTTAAAGCGACAGCCACAGTTGACAAACGGAGACATTACTTCAAATGAGGGAAGAAAAACTCCGCCCCTCCCCTCCCCTCCCCAAAGAAACTGTGGAATGTGAGGGTCCGCACACTCTACTATAAAGGGAAGATAAAAGCTGATTGGTGCAGTCAGAGTAAAACAGTCAGGACTCCTCTGGGCATTGGTTTTAGCATGCATGATGTAGTAAAGCTTTAACATGACCTTTTTAAACAGCACAATGCACCTTTAATATGATATTGAGTTTTGTTTCTTATTTGCTTCTATTGTTTTTTTTCTTATTATTTTTTTCAACTTCACAATTTTTATTTCATTTAAAAAAAAAAATTTTTTATGCATGTTCGAAATAAAAATTTGGAAAGAATAAATAAATAAATAAATGGCATACTTACATTTATAAAAAACTGCTTTAAAAGATATGCATGGGAGAAGCTCGTTGATTTTTCCCAAGATACTTGCTTCATTAGCAAGAGATGCATCTTTATTCCAAACTTGTACAACGTCCTCCCGATCTCTGACACTTACACTGACACCAACAACCTCGTCATCTACAGTTTAGAGAGAGAGAGAGAGAGAGAGAGAGAGAGAGAGAGAGAGAGAGAGAGAGAGCGCAGACAGACAAGTGAGCCAATGCGCCAGTAAGTAAATAAGAACCGACTTCAGCATTATAAGATGAAAAAGTAGTGTACGGTACCCGAGGCACAGTAATCTGCAAACTGCTCCCCAACTGTAGCAAGTAACAATTCTTTCCAAACTGCATACTGAAACAAGAGGCAGAGAATACAAATAGTTCCCTTGTCAATATCTCAAATGGATACAAAGCCCCTGATCTAACAAATAAAATGCGGACACTGCATACAGTAATTGTAGTTGCAGCTCAACTTCTATTGGACGACAATGCAGTAACAGTGCTTATCGCTGATTTGTATTTGGGGCCAAAATTCATACGTTATGGGGTTTATCTTTGGTTGTATCTCACTATTTCGTGGGGGTTTTCAGAGATTAAAGACTGCAATAATATTGTCCCACATCGTTTACTTTTTTTTTTTTTTGCATTATTTTATGCTTATGTATAGACACTATGTGACTATATAGTATGAACTGTATATAATTTAATTATATTTATTTGTTTTAATATATTTTTATTTAAATATTATATATATATATATATATATATATTTGTATTTAATTATATATTTTTTTTATTTAAATATTATATATATATATATATATATATATATATTTTTTTTTATTTTTAATATTATATATATATATATATATATAATATTTTTATTTAAATATATATATATATATATATATATATATATAGAAAGAGAGAGATGATTAAATTAAAAATATATATATTTACATTAGGGGTGTGAATTGCCTAGTACCTGGCGATTGAATTCGTATCACGATTCATAGGTCACGATTCGATACCGATTAATCCCGATACGAATCTATAAATTGATTACTGCAAAAAATTTTTACTCAAATTTAAAAAATACTAATCAGTAAACTTGTACATGTAAACTATAAGATTTGTATGAAAATGTATTTATTTATGTGAAACTTCAGGCTTATAACTGAGCCACTGCATTTAACAAACAGGTTGCAGTCTGTTTCATGTTTGAACAGCACTGAAATAAAATATTAAGGCTTAACGTTCCATTAATATAACATTCTTCTATGCCTAATGTGTAAATCCTAATCCTAAATAAGACGTTTTGTTGAATATTCCCATAAAAAAATGATGTTTAACTATCGATTCAGCAGCATATCTAATCGATTTGAGAATTGCGCGCTGTAATATCGCGATATGTTGCGGAATAGATTTTTTCTAACACTCCTAATTTACATTATTAAATTTTTTTAATTGAATAAAATTTCATTTTAAAACCAAATTGAATATGTACGGACTTACAAACAATTCGACTTACAAAGAGCCTCTCGGTGCCCATCGTGTTCGTAAGTTGAGGACTACGTGTATAATGCGTTACGACAACAAAGATCAAGCAACTCTTGCGGCAACACCCACAGTGCTTTCTTTGGGTACTTTCATCTTCCATACGCCTCCTTTTGCATTGCTCTCCTCTTCCCTGTTGGAGGGAAAAAGACCAAAATAAAATGATAGCAGGTACATTTGATATTTGATATTGAAATGAATAAAAAGCTGGTTGTAGAACACTGGTCTATTCAAGTTGTTAGTTGGACACTAATATACATACACTCAGCTACCACAACAGTGTATTATCGATACTTGTATCTAATGAGCTTTGTCAATTCATCTGTTGTACTATTGTTACCCTATAACATCAACAAAATCTTTGAGTATTCAGTGCCGTTTACAACCGTAAACAACAAACAAACAAACACGTTCGCAGGGTCTTAGATATGTCGTGCAGGTGTACCTAATAAATCGTCCAATGAGTTTTGGGACTACAGATGATGTAGTCTCATGTATAACTGCTGGCCACACAGTATTACCGGTAATAGCCGCTCCTCCGAATGTGTGACGTGAAGCTTAACCAAGAGTATGCTGCTATAAATATAAACAATACGTCAAGAGAAGAAATGACAGTTGGACAGACATACCAGAGTGGTCTCCGTTCTCCACGCATTAGGTGATAGCTACATCTCAAAGGAAGGGCTGTGACTGGTGGGATGTTATTGAACACGCTCCAGAAGAGCTGCAGACAAGAAAAGAAAGCAACTTTTGAAAACTCTTTTCTTTATAATGAGAATATTGTGCATGTGCGAAATGTAAAACGCATATGGCTTTTTGTGTGTGTGTGTGTGTGTGTGTGTGTGTGTGTGCGTGCGTGCGTGCGTGCGTGCGTGCGTGCGTGCGTGTGTGCAGGGGGGTGGTATGTTTATTTTTGTGTGCTTCACTGGAAATAGATTTTAAAGGTACAAAGTACACTTTGCTGGTGAATCCCTAACCAACAGTAAGTTGGTGGTGCAAATCCAGACATAACATGCATGCCCACTTGTTGTCAGATTTAAACATAAAGTTACTTTGCCATTTCCAAAGGTGCCAACTTGACCCGATTTCAAATGTTTGCATTTACAGGCTCCAAAACACTGCTGTGGAAACAGACACCCAAAACAAGTGTTTTGTTTGTTTCTGTGGCTAATCTGCCCCACCAAAACAAAGCCATTTCAAGTGGTAATGTGTGTGAAATGTGTTATCCTTTATTTTGACTAAATAATGTCAAAGACTTTATATTAAGACAAATGGGAATTTGTGCGTGCGTGCGTGTTAAAAACTGACCCTAATGCTTACCTGAACACTTTGCACAGTGTAGATCTTCTTTAGATTGGATTCACATTCTGCTGCAGTTGTGCCTGGCAATGACCTACGGCAACAAATTAAACAACAATTAAACATAACTGAATGCAAAATTAAAGATTTTTCCCCACGCTCATTTTTGGAGTGCATTTGTCTACCCTGCAAGTCTGCTATTCCCAAAAAGGAATACATTGAGTGTCTGTCTTCCCTGAGAGCTGGGAAAGAGAAAGGTGAAATAACTAAAATACCATTTGCTTCATTGGAGCCAGTTGCTACATGCAGTAGAGTACCCTTTTATGGGACGATACTGACTGGGAAAAAAAATATTTCTCTCTTAAATTCATCTGGACTGGACGATGATTTTGACACTTATAGTATAAGATGAAAATGGCATTGAGCTCAAGTCCTGGGGTCAGGGCCAGTTATGGAACTTACAGAGGATAAGTACCCAAATATGAGGAAATGTGATACCTCTGCAACTGCATTATGCAGCTCCACTCATGGCCTTTTCACAAATGAAGATAAGTTTGTCCAAATACTGTGCTTGAAGCTGCTTTCTGGACCACACAGTATATTCCTGGCTGAAACAATATACAGGGCTGGATTCGAACCTATGACCTGACATTTTTGGGGTGACCGCCGTATCCATTGTGCCATTGAGATGACTGGTATAAAATCTGTATTTGTAGTTCTCTCGCGATTCACGGCATAATAGGTGGCGAGTTGCCGGTCATGGTAAAATATCCGTTTTGGCTCCAGTGGAGATCTTAAAATAAAGTTGGCATCATAACGAAATTTCATGTGATGTCATTCGACTTACGACACTGGAGATGGTATTAAAATAACATGCAAACTTTATTATTGACGATGAAAACTCTTGACGCCGTACTTTCGCTTTGGAGGCCACCTCGATGACCAGATTGTCTAGTCTACCGTTACAGAGAAAATAGGACAAGGTCAACTCACATAACATCCCGCAACATTTGCTCCCAGCCCCGGAGGCCTGCTCGATAGCTTGCAGCCTTACACATTTCATCCGTGTTCTTCCCGGGGCCTAAACTTTTAGTGACGACGCGGAAGACGGCGATAAATTAACTACCTGTCCAACCAAAACGTCCAGGGTGAGTGCAACGGCAGCGCGGAGTTGTCTTCTCCTGCTCGGTGTTTCTTTGTGATATTATCCAACTCTTTCTCGTCGATATCGATGCTGTTTTCGGACGAAACGCTCGCGGCGCTCAGGGCTCCTCTGTCCATTTGGAGGTCCGCCATGAGAGCAGGTCAAGTGGGAAAAATGTATTTTGACTCGTGGATGAATCGTTTTAATAAAAATCACCCGGTTTAGTTTTGTCTGCTGCGAGAGAAACGCTCTTTCCGCACACCGACGATGACGTCAGTGCGTCACTGGCCAGACGCTTGTTGGTGGGTTGAAGAGAGCACGACTAAGGAAGACGACGCCTTACTCTGATAGATTCTCGTCTGCTGAAACTGCGTGTATGGACAAATGTGCTATCACTTGGAGGATAAAGTGCATGTATGATTCTGTGACGTCATAAGAAATGTGCAGGCTTCCGGTACCAACAAGTCACGTATTATACGCGGAGTTGATATGCAATTCCATTTTATTTCTCTTGAGTTGAGCATCTTCCTATGCAGCAATCTTTGGTTACCTCTGGATAGCCACTTTTGGGGTGTTTTAAATTTTTAATTTTTTTTTAAACAGCCTTCTTTACAAGCCGCAACAAGTCAGAAGCTCATGAAACGCTGAGACGTCTGGGACCAGCTTTCCGTTTGAAGGAATTCGCAGAATCAAATCCCGAAGTTGTCAAACGTACATTATTTGTAACTGTACTTTTGAACTGCGGAAACAGTTGGTTATATGTTGACAAGTTTTCCATTTTAGAGCGTAATAGGATTCACCTGTTATTTTAGGATAGAACCTAAAATAACGGGTGAATAATTATGTTGCGGCTGCTGGTCCTCTATGAGTTTTAGATGGAGGAGCGTTGACCTTTTTCATTGTTTAGGCACCTGCTACATGATATGGACTATATTCTCCAAAGGAGGCGGGACTTCCGACTTCTGGGTTTTCACCCATCAACATTGTTTCCGGTTTGCGACTTGTGGGCCACGTCCCAATACTTGCGCTTCCGCCTTTGTGCCCCTCTGTTGCGCGTTCCCGTCGACGGGTGCGAGGCTGCGAGTGTGTCTGTCTCAGTGTCCGAAGCATTTCAGATAGCCGAGACGCCCTCCCGCCGATAAGCGGGAGTGCACGGTTGGGCGGCGCAGGGGTAGGGGTGCTAATGTTGGCAAGAAACGGCGCTGATGTGTAAAACCCGGAAGTCGGAAGTCCGTGGCATCTACCCTATTCGTTGGGGGTGTTTTCCAGCTGTACTTGCTCAAGCTGCTGGAGCAAAACCCCTCTTCAGCTTCCTGTTCAAAAACTCCGGATACGCCTCATAGGCTGTTTGCCTTGTTGCCTTGCAAAATAGATACAGAGGAAGACACATCTCACTGCCAATGCCCACTTAAGGTTCAATAATGAATGTGCTCAATGACACCCTCCGCAATGAAATTACTTTTAATGTTTGATTTGACTAAGTCAAAAAATGCATTGCACATTGGGAATCTATGCTTATTTTCAGTTGGTTCAGGCAGCACAATTCCATATTTGGCTCTACAATGGCACAATTCTTATGTGCCATAGGGGCAGAGGTGGGTAGAGTAGCCAAAAATTGTATTCAAGGAAGAGTAGCGTTACTTCAAAATAATATTACTCAAGTAAAAGTAAAAAGTAGTTATCAAAAAAAATCACTCAAACACAAGTAAAAAAGTATTTGCTGAAAAGAATACTCAAGTACTGAGTAACTGCTTGAACATAAAGTTTGATTTATTTCCTAAAAACAATGTCATCAGATTACGGAAGTACGGAAGCATATTGCATTCATTGGAAAAAATAGTCATTTTTTTCTGACAAATTTTTGGGGGGAGCTTTATTTTTTGAGTTTTTTTCTGTTTTATTGAATGTTTTTTTCCCCTGTTTTTTTTAGTTTTTTTTTTTTTCAGTTTAAAAAAAAAATATATATATATATATTCCTCTGTTTTTCCTGAATAAGCTTTTCAGTTTTTCTGAGTAATGTTTCCCTGTTTTATAAAATAATTATTTTTCTGTTTTTCTGAATATTTTTTTCCCTGTTTTTCCTGAATATTTTTTTCAAAGGGGTGTTTCCCTCAGAGATTAGAGGACAAACCACAATACAGTATACACATTCATTCCTTTATTGAGAGCCAGTAAGTAAACATGGCCATCTTATTGCATATGGAGGTATGCGGGAAAGTGTCCGCTTCCGCTATTAGCGAGTCTGCAACAAGTCACTTGGAGTTCAGAGGTAAAAAGAAAAAAAGAAAATCCAAAAAACAGAGCTGGTGTTGTTCTTTGGATTTTTTTAAAAATATATAATTAATAAATAAATAAATAATTTTTTAAAATAATTTTTTCAGTTTTTTTAAAACCATTTCCCCCTGTTTTCTGAATAATTCCCCCCTGTTATTCTGAGTAATTTGTCCTCCTGTTTTTCTGAATATTTTTTTTCAGCCTGTTTTTCTGAATATTTTTTGATGGAAAAAAAAAATTCAGAAAAACAGGAAAAATAAAAACTCAAAAAAACAAAGCTCCCCCAAAAAATTAGTCAGAAAAACAGGAGTTCTTTTTTCAAGTGAATGCAATACGCTTCCGTATCAGATAGACAAAAACATAAAATTATGTGCAAATTCTGGCATCTTCAAATCATTTAAAAAAACAACAATATATATATATATATATATTTTAAACTTACACCTCCTCTCTTCTTTGCTCCGTCTCTCCGTGTTCTAACTTCTGCCATGGTGCTAAAGCAGGCAAGTTAATTGCTCTACGCTAATATGCGAAAATGACGCTCCCTCCAAAAGCGAACGGTGGTGACGGCTCTCACATTGAAGAGCCGTTCAAAAGGCGCGATTTGTTCGTGAACGCCACATCACTAGTGTCCGCAGAAATGCTCCCACACAGTCAGTAAAGCGGAGCGCTTACGTGAAAATACGGCAAATCTAATGTATGAATGGGCCGGCGGGTAACGACTATAGTGTAGCCCAAGATAGCGGAGTAAGAGTAGCGTTACTATTGTGTGGTAAAACTACTCTTGGAAGTACATTTATTTCAAAAAGTTACTCAAGTAAATGTAACAGAGTAAATATAACTCGTTACTACCCACCTCTGCATAGGAACATGTAGAGGGAAAAAAAACCTGGAATGAGATATCTTCAGATTGGAATCAGTCCTTTTCCAAACCCGCATGGATGTGTGTCAATGTGAGTGTTGTGCCAACAATGCTGCATCTGCTCCCAGTCCCAAAACACATACAAAAAAAGGAAAAGAAAAACCGCTGAAAACCTTAACTTGGCATGACAAAATCAAGTCAGATGAAGGCAGGAATGAGACATTTGGATCAATCAAGGTTAAATCACACCCCATATATTTTTTTATTTAAGTCAGTATTATTTTATATAAAACAAGGTTGGCTCAAATGCAATAATTTCCCCCCCTAAGGACAACATCAACTTTTGTGCTTACTGTACAGTATATGCTATGATTTTGTACATTTCCCGATCACTTTTCTATTGCGACGTATTCACTTTAAACGCTTTTTGCACATTTATCTTACAAACTAAAACCATGTCACTGAACCATTTTGACCCATTTGCGGATAAAGAGTGGGAGCTTTATATATTCATCCAGTCATGCTTGTTTAGGGATATGATTAATGTGATGGCCAGGCTAAAGCCTGCTAGCTAACTTCAATCATTAGCCAACAGGCAGCTCTTTAACAACACTACTTAAGTAAACTAAATACATAGAAATTAAATTAAATGTACTCAAAGAAAGGTCACTTTTTTTAAATACTTTTACTTTCAATTTAATGTGGAAAAAATACTTTTGATCCAGTACTTAAGTACATTTAATGTTAGCTTAAAGGATCTTTGTGCAGTTTGTCACTTTTTTACTCGCGACTGCCACCTCTGGCCGAAGCGTAACTGCAGCATCTGTGTCAGGCTCGTTCATGGTGCGCGTGCAAGTACGTGCACGGTCTTAAAGTGACAGCCACGGGTTGACATGACTTCAAATGAGGTAAGAAAAACTCTGCCGCTTTAACTTCTACCAGTTATTTTCTGTCAAGAAGCTTTCATTGCAGTACAGTATTTTTCAGGTACTGTATACAAATCTACAAGATAAAAGAACAACACTTTCTGAAATTTGCACATTTATTGATATTGCAGAATTTTGCTTTAGCAGTTACACAGTAAGGCAATTGAGACCAGTCATTTTTGTTTATTTTCTATACCATGGACTGGTCGCCAGTCAGTCACAAGGCACCTGTAGACAAACAAAACATAAACAAGCACAGGGAGAACATTGAGTGCAAACTCCATACAGGAAGGCCGCAGCACAGATTTGAACCACGAACCCCTGCAGTGTGAGGCAGACAAAGTCACCACTGTCCCACCGTGATGCCATATCAAATGTACCTCACTATTAAAAATACTATCTGAATAAATACATCAACCGGGGCAAACATTTACAGTGGCGGGAACGAATTGCTCTTCAGATGTAGTCTTGGTCCCTCTGATATGATGAGAGACATTTTGATCGTCCCTCCTCTATCGTGATGCACGACAAGTTGGGTAGACACGGGCATGTGTGATGATGTCTTTTCCCACCGAAAGGAACCTGGACAAAAGAACACGCAATTCACTTGATTTAAGATGTGTAAGGTATGCAATGCAGTAAGTGGCATGTTAGTACTCACAACCTCAGTCATGGCACTGCCAAAAAATTCATGTCATTTCATGCTTGGGCAGAGGAAGGTATCTTGAGATGGTCTCACATTGTGGCTCATGGGGTGACAGTCGTCTCCTTCTGCTCCCATGGGCGTGCACATACGCAGGCTGCGAATCCACAAACTCACTGCACAGCACATTCCTCCGCCACACTGGGAGTCCGTCTCGCATGCCTGGAAATAGTCAAATGTGTGCGTAAAATTATTTAAAAAAAAAAAGGCTTCTAGTAACGCTTGTGATGTCTCTTAAATGTACAATTTGAACTTTCAGGAAGATGAACATTGGGATTTTACACAATGCCAACTGTAGTAGTAAATGAAAAAAAATGTCAGGTGCTCCTGTTTTGCCTGCCCTTTGCTGTGTTACATTATTAATAATTGATGTTGTCGTTTCTCAGTTAAATTACAAATATTTAATTATATTATATTATATTAATAACAATGGCAATAGTATATAGGAATGACATTTTCGTCAAAACATACAACAGAAAATAGCAGACGGTGATTTATACATTTAAGAGTCAAATAACTTTAATTTTGATGAGACGCCAAAAGTGGCAATAGTTTGAATAGTTTTTGTGGTGGTTGATAGTCATTTAGCCATTTTCATCATTTTGTTTTTGAAAATTTGAGCCAACATCTTCAGCATTGATTGAAATGGGATTAATATATATATTTATTTTTTTATTTTTTATATATATATATATGTTTTGAATTTATATATATATATATAATATTTTTTGTAAATCCCATTTCAATCAATGCTGAAGAGGATGACTCAAATTTTCAAAAACAAAATAATGAAAATGGCAAAATTATATATATATATATGTATATACATATATATATAGTCGCTGCTTTGTGAAAAACATATGGCCATTTTTTTTTTTTTTTTAATTATTAGTTTTGGGGAATGAAACTGAATGCAGACCTTTTTTTGTGTTTTTCACATTGCAGCTGCGACAAATTGATTTACAACAAAAAGTGAAACATTTACTTTATTGTAATCCTCTCCTATATTGTGCATACTTAAAACCAATGATCAGAAATGCCAGTTTAAACAATGCCAGAGTTTACATGATTCACAACACTAAAGAAAATTGAGGACAAAAACCATATTTAATTTTACAAAATGTATTTATTGATTTATAAATGATTTATTCCTAATACATATATTCGCGGCTTTATTAAAGACCCAAACACAACAGGCATTCTAAAAATAAATCAACTGGTGATATATTTAAATCCTTAAATTTCCTCTCATATTGTCCTCTAATAATAAGAGTTCCCTTAAAGATTGTGAAATCTCTTGCACAAATATGAACGCTTGTCATCTATTAAGAAGTACTAATTGTGTTTTTCCTCCGTTGCTTACATTTCGACTTACCCCCGTGATGACGGCTGAAGATCCGTGGGACACCAGCAGCAGGAAGAAGAGCAGCAGAAAGAAGGGCTTCATGATGAAGAAGCGTCTCAGTGCCGCCGTGTCCTTCAAGGTAACAACTAAAGCTGACAAGGCAGTCAGACTTTGCCACACGTCATACGTGACCGACTGACGAGAAAAGTGACCTGGCGAATGCTTATAAACCCAGCCCGCCACTCGGAATCATTGTGACTCACTCGCATCAGCTTTTCAAAAGCAAAGAAAAACCATATGACATCAATGACAATACTCATGTCTTTTACCCTCTTAGAGCTTGCACTGACTGAGAAGTGCAAGCACGCATTCTGTAACATCAACTCTACGTACCCCCAGCCCCCCCCCCCCCCCCCCGCAATTACCTTTTCACAATCCAAGGCCGAAGCTTTTACTTCATCCTATCGCATCCACTTTAGACCACATGCATTTCAAATGAGCATACCTTCATTTTTTTTCACTTATAAACATGAATGTAAGATGCTATTTTTGTGTGTATTTATTGTTGCTCTCACAGCAGTTAAACGTCCTTGAAACCACGATGACGATTTGACAAGAGAGGAATGAACAAATAAATAAAAATATCAACAGCTCATCATTCATGAATATCCGGTTCAGATACACAGCTTACAATGTAACGGAACATCACTTTTTTAGTTAGCAAAATAATTGTTAGAGTTAGATTTAAAGGGGAAGTCAAGTAAAAAAAAAAAAAAGTTCGGTAAAATGCTCTATGCGTCCCCACTAGTCTAAACGCATCATTCTGATCAATATTTCGTTTCTAGAATATGAATTACAGTAAGCAGTAAAATCCACCCATTTTTATCCTTCTCAGTAGGCGGCCATTTTGCTTTGTACCGCCTGAAAATAGCATCACAGTACGTAAGACCAATCAAGGCTCACCTCTTTTTCTTTTCCCAGAGGTGTAGTTCAGGGTATACGTGGGCATTACCCTCGTGCTTCGTGCCATCCCCGCGGATGCAGCTACGGCGCCCGTGCCGGTGACGCCCTAGGGAGCCCAGCGCCTTGCCTAGTCTAACGCGAACCCGGAGGGTCGGACGTTCTTCGCAGGGCTCGCCAAATCCCACCCAGGCCGGTAGTCTAGCCTGATGCGAGTCCAGACCCAAAGTCAGGATATGGTAAGATGAAATGCCTTTTGCTCGCTTGCGCTTCAAATGCAGCTTTTTGTTTGTTGTAGAGTTGGCTTGTTTCAAGCACATATACAGTATAATGTATTTTTGCTTCCTAAAGTAAAAGAACATTAGAGCCCATCAATTTGTTTTAAGTACACTCTAAAAACAGTTGGATCAAAAATAACCCAACTATGGGTCAAAAATGGACCGATCCTCTAACTTGGGTCAATTTGACCCAACTTTGACTCAAGAAATTGGTCTGTCAGTGTAAAACAACAACACAAATATTGTTCAGATCCTTTTTTAGAAAAAAAAAAAAATTGGGTCACTTTGTAGCATTGTTAACACACACACTTCCCCCCCTCAATAAATTGCAGAGGTATCAGATCGGGACTCGGAATCGGCCGATCTCAAAATGGTGTGATTTGGACATCCCTAATTCTTCTTCTTCTTCTTCTTCTTCTTCTTCTTCTTCTTCTTCTGTGAGGAGTGGGAGGGATAGAGAGAGGGAGAAGTGCGGAAGTTTGAGCGATTTTTGGTGCTTTTTCTAGTACTTTTTTTCATCTTTTTTTTTTGATAGTATGTGTAATAGTTTTTTTCTTTATCTTGTAGTTATTTTTTGTAAAACTTAGTGGTTAGTGTTGGTGGGGTTTTTTTCGGTGGTGGACCGGCGTCGCCGGTAGGCAACATGCCGGTGGCGGAAACGCCCGCTGCCGAGTTTGAGCGTCTCACTCGCCGGCACGCAGTTAAGCTGTTGCCGGCAGTGGGCTGCTCGGTGGAGGAGGCAGGAATGGCCGTGGGGAAGGTGGTGGGATACAATAGTATTAAATCTGCGTCCCGAATGAATGGAGCGATCGTTATCTTCCTTGATGACACTAACAAGGTGGGACAGGTGGTTGACAGCGGTGTTGTGATTGGCGACACCTTCACTCCCGTTCTCCCCCTCGTGAGCCCTGCAAGAAAGGTAACGATCTCGAATGCTCCGCCGTTTATTAAAAACGAGGTGCTCGCTAAAGAACTGTCGAGATTTGGTCAACTCGTTTCACCGATAAAAATGGTGTCTTTGGGCTGCAAGTCACCGCAGCTTAAGCATGTTGTGTGTCACCGGAGACAGGTGCACATGGTGCTTAAAGACACGACGGGCGAGCTGAACCTGACATGCACTTTTAAAGTTGAAAATTTTCCGTATATGGTGTTTGTTTCTACTGAACACATGAAGTGTTTTGGGTGCGGTGCGGAGGGGCACCTAGTTCGCTCCTGTCCGGAGCGGAGGGCGTCCACTCCTGCCTCGGGCGGGAGCGCCCCCCCACCCGGGGATGCGGCGGTGGCCGAAGGGGCGCCGCAGCCCACGGAGCCGGTGGATTCGGCGGCGCCGGAGGCTCCGGTGTTGGCCGGTCCGTCGGCTCCGGTGTTGGCCGGTCCGTCGGCTCCGGTCGCCCCGGTGACGGCGGGGTTGGCGGATTCGGTTGATACGGTGCCGGTGGTGGGCGGGGCCGCGGAGGGATCGACAGGAGCCGGCGGTGGGCCGCCACTGCCACAAACCGATAACGTAATACAGGAATCGATAAAAGAAAAAAGGGGAGCAAACGCCGTCATTCTACGACCGTGTGAAAATGTTTTTGTGAATGAAAACATGGCTGATGTGGGCGATGAGGCAATGTCTGATGATGACACACTGAAAGTGTCGCAAAAGAGAAAACTTAATGTTCTTGTGAAAGGTATTGTTAAAAATAGAAAAACGACTGAAAGTGAATGTGATTTTACACAGGATGACAACGATGTACCCTACTCTGTCGAAATGATTAAGAGGTTTCTTGAAGATACAAAAGGGGTACGGCAAACCGCCATATCCGAGCATTTTCCCGATCTCAAGCTTTTTATTAAGTCCGCAAAGCCTCTTTCACGAAGGCTTGGGGAAGTGCTCACCGACCAAGAAATTTATCGGCTCAGAAAGAGCATAGCGAAAGCCAAAGATGAATTGCACATTGATGAAATTGGAGATTAATCTCCTTTTATTGTTTGTTTTGTCATTGCTGTGTTGTCCTAATGGGTCGCTATTTATTTTCCCATTAATGTGTGATTTTAATATGGGAACTCTGAACGTGAATGATGCCCGGGCTGATTTCAAAAGAGCTGCTCTTTTTAAGATGATGGAATTGAATGGACTGAATGTGTTGTTTCTTCAAGAAACGCACAGCACTGACAACAATGTCTGTGAATGGAAAATAGATTTTAAGGGGGAGGTAATTCTGAGCCATGGTTCCAGTGCCAGTGGTGGAGTTGGTATTTTATTAGCTCAGAATTTTTTGCCGGCTTCTTTTAGTGTAGAAGAAATTATTCCAGGTTTTTTACTAAAAGTTATAGCTTTCTATGAAAATGTTAAGTTAGTATTTTTAAACGCCTATGCTCCAACCAGAGGGGTGGAGAGGATCACGTTTTTGGATAAGTTAGGTGATGCTCTTAAAGCGTGTCGTGGTGATTTCGTGTTTTTAGGCGGTGATTTTAATTGCACTGAAAATCCCGCTCTGGACAGGAATCATCCTGAGCCACACCCTGGGTCGTCTCACAGACTAAGACAGCTCATTAAAGACCACGAGCTGTCTGACCTATGGAGAGTTTTTCATCATGACACACGACAGTACACATGGAGCCATAGCTATGAGAATTATTTATCCCTCGCCAGACTTGATCGCTTTTACTGTTTTAGTCACCTTTTAAATATTTTTAAAAGGTGCTCGATTCGGCCTGTTGGTTTTAGCGATCATTTTCTTGTGTCTTGTTCCGTTTTTATTCAGAACATTCGCTTACGTAGCGCCTATTGGCATTTTAACACAGCTCTTTTGAATAACCAGGCTTTTAAAACAGCTTTTAAGTTTTTTTGGTTATCCCACAGAGAGAGCAGACCCAATTTTCCCACCATCCAGCAATGGTGGGATTACGGAAAAACTCAGACCAGACAACTGTGCCAGAATTTCACTCGCTTTGCCACGGGTGAGTTAACCCGGACTGTAAGGGGTCTGGAGAGACAGGTAGAGGAGTTACAGTCTTTAGCTGCTTCTACTGGAAATAGAGGGCTTTTAGACTCCCTCAAGTCCAAACAGTCGGCGCTGGCCAGCCTGCTCGGGGTGTCTGCACAGGGGGCGCTGGTCAGGTCGCGTTTTATGAACATCTCGCAGATGGATGCCCCCTCTCAGTTTTTCTTTGGGCTTGAGAAGAAAAATGGACAAAGGAAGATCATTCATTGCTTACGCACGGGTAGCCGTTCTGAAGTCTCAGATTCTTCTGGGATTAGGAAATATGGTGCCGGTTTCTACAGAGACCTTTATAGGAATGAGTGGTCAAGTAATTCAGAGACACACAGTACATTTTTAAGCGGTCTCCCTCAGGTGAGCCAGGAGCAAACCCCCCAGTTGGCGGCACCGGTGAAGCTCGAGGAGCTGGAAGCTGCCCTGGGGAACCTGCAGTGTGGCAAGGCTCCTGGCATTGACGGCCTTTCGGTGGATTTTTACAAGTCCTTCTGGCCGATTGTCGGACCAGACTTGCTTGCCGTGATGAATGACAGCATCAAAAATGGGAAACTCCCGTTGAGCTGCAGGAGGGCCATCATCACCCTGCTACCAAAGAAGGGAGACCTGCAGGACATTAAGAACTGGAGGCCTGTGTCCTTGCTGTGCTCTGATTACAAGATCTTGTCCAAAGCGCTGGCCCTTAGGCTGCGAGGGGTGATGTCGTCCATCATCCACCCTGATCAGACCTATTGCGTGCCGGGCAGGCTCATTAGCGACAATGTCAATCTAATTCGGGACTATTTGGAACTCTGCAATTCCTTGGCTATTGGGACTGGTCTCATTTCCATAGACCAGGAAAAGGCTTTTGACAGGGTTGAACACCAGTACCTGTGGCAAACCATGGGTGCCTTTGGTTTCAGCCCTGACTTTATAGCCATGATCCGGGTGTTTTATTGTGAAATTGAGAGTGTTCTTAAAATAAATGGTGGTCTGAGTGCCCCTTTCGACGTCCGGAGAGGGGTGAGGCAGGGCTGCTCTCTCTCTGGGATGCTTTATTCTCTGTCCATAGAGCCTCTGCTCCACAAGTTAAGGGAAACTTTAAACGGTGTGTACATCCCCCAGTGTTGTATGTCTTTCAAACTGTCTGCCTATGCCGACGATGTAGTGGTTTTAACTAAGTCGCAAGAGGACATTGATACGTTAAGAAAAGTTGTGAAAGAGTTTGGTTTTATTTCATCTTCGCGAGTGAACTGGGGGAAGAGCGAGGCTCTCATGGTGGGAGAGGGGCTGAAGGACAAGCTCAAATTGCCGGGCGAACTGGAATGGAAAAGTGGGGGTTTTAAATATCTGGGCATTTTTTTGGGGGATGAGACCTACAAAAAGAAAAACTGGGAAAATGTGTTGGAGACGGTAAGGGGAAGGTTAAAACGGTGGAAATGGTTGCTGCCAAAAATGTCTTATAGGGGCAGAACCCTCATCGTCAACAACTTAGTTTCGTCTTCCTTATGGCACAAACTAATGGTCTTGGACCCTCCAGCCTCTCTCCTGGAAGAGTTGCAGCGCATTTTAATTGATTTATTTTGGGGGGGCAGGAGGCACTGGGTTCCACAGAGCGTCCTTTTCCTCCCTAAAGAAGAGGGGGGGCAGGGCTTGGTGCATTTGGCCAGCAGGGGCGCTGCTTTTAGACTCCAGTTTATACAAAGGCTCCTGACTGGCCCCAAGGATGTTCTGTGGAGACCATTAGCCCGATGCATCCTGCAGCGTTTGGGTTTATATGGGCTGGATTTTAGTTTGTTTTTAATGGACTTGTCTCGCATGAGCACAGTTTCTCTGCCTTGTTTTTATCGGAGTGCTTTCAAAGTCTGGAACTTCCTGAAAAAACAGCGGGCGGAGCAGGCTGACTCACTGTACTGGCTCATGCAAGAACCTGTCCTGCAGGGAACCCTGCTGGACTACCCTAGCTGGGGGGGGAGCGACTCTGTCCAAAACCCTTCAAGCTGCAGGGGTCGCAACGCTTGGCAGAGTGGTGGAGCTGACCGGTCCCAGTCTCGAAGACCCCGCTCCGCTGGCCTCCATTCTGGGGCTACATTCCTTGAGGGTCGTCAACCAGCTGCTGAACCACTGGAAAAGAAGACTGGCTGGACATGAGCGCTCCCTCCTCAGTCTGTATGGCAGTGGTTCCCTAACTCCAAACCCGGAGGACGGCTTCCCCCACATCGGCCTGCTCCCAGAATTGGGTGACTGTGGCGGTCCCCTGCTGGAGAACATTCCAGCAGTTCCGTTGGGAACCGCGTCCGGAAAACACTTTTACCGAACAATGGTCAAGACCTTACACAAAAACAAACTTAACGGACGCTTGGACACTCCATGGAGGAGAGTTATAGATGATAAACTGAAGCCAGCTTGGGGCACCTTATACAAGGCCCCAGTGGTCAAGAAACACGGCGATGTTCAGTGGCGGATCCTCCACGGCATCGTGGCCGTGAACTCCTATATATCCGCGATAAATCCAGCCGTTGCGGATACTTGCCCCTTCTGTGGACACAGGGAAACAGTATTTCACTGTTTCTATCAGTGCGAGCGTTTGCAATCTGTTTTTGATTTAGTTGATAGGGTTTTTAATCAATGTAAAGTAGTTTTTCACAAGCACTCTTTTATTTATGGTTTTAACCATAAGGGTCAGATCAAGAAGGAAAGCGGGGTTTTAAACTTTTGTTTTGAGCCAGGCTAAGATGGGTGTGTGGTTGTCCCGAAAAAGGAAAGTTGAAGATGGGGCAGAAGTTGATCCCACGGTTCTGTGTAAAAAGTTGATAAAGTCCAGACTCTTTATTGATTTTAGTTTTTACAAGAGAGCAGGAGATTTGGATAGGTTTTGTGACATGTGGACTGTTAACGGGGCACTGTGCGACGTGAATGAACAGGCGCTATGTTTTAGTGATGTTTTGATGTAAAAGCTTTTGTATTTTTTTTATCTATTTATTTAAGTGCTCTTGCCGAGCTGTATGTTAGGAAAAGAATGTAAATAAGAGCGGCAAATAAATGTATTTTTTCAAAATCAAAATCAAATCTTCTTCTTCTTATTATTATTATTATTATTATTATTATTATTATTACTATTAATTGATTTTAAAGTAAGTTCAAGTACAAAAAGGTTTGGTCCAAAACAATATTGAGGCCTAACCACCCTTTTTTTTTTTATCACTATTTTTGTTCATTATTCACAAATGATTGTTTTATAACATCTTATTTATATGTTTGTCTCAATTTGAAATGTATTCAGGCATTTTGTGTTACCACAACAATCATAAACTGCTCTTAATAAAGTCACGATTATTTTGTTACTGTAAACTAGTGCAAATAATGGATTTTTCTTTTCTTTCTAAAACAGGTCGTTTTTGTTGAAAATTGAGAGTGTGCCCACTTCTCCAGGACACCACTGCTGCCACCCGAGGTGGAGAAAAACGTTAAACAGTCATGTTCACAACTTGAGTGATCTATATGCGAGCAAAAATGTTGCTTTTTAAAATTTACAATGTGATTACTTTTCAAATTCAAGAGGGGGGAAAAAAATCTAATAATAACAGGAATAATGTACACAAAGTAAGTTGTCAAGGAGTACTAACATACATTCTCTAGTTCATTTTCTAAGTTTAGTGTACTCTGATAGTTTCATTTTTTTTGGGGGGGGGGTTGTTTTTTGAATTGCTTGTGACCTCTTATTGGCATGTTTTTATAGAGCAGGATCCTGCAAAATGAAGAAATATCATTTGACGTTGACACGGATGAAGGCCATGAGAGCAGCTGCAGCGCAAACAACACACAAGAACTTTTCTCATCTATTGAGTGTGTTGAAAGTTCAATGCTAAAGTGAGACGCGTTTAGCTCCAGGAGCTGTTATTTTTCACCAAACAACGTTTTGTATCCTCCGTCTCCAAATATACACACAGTAGTAGTTGGATGCACAGTGTCAACTGTTTATGGGCAACCATTTGTAGAAGCCTTGCTAATTGAATGAATATTAGTTTGAACACAGCCGCCTTGTTTGAACGCTAATCAAAGCGGCTCCTCTTATTCCCTTTAAATGGCGTGTGAGAGGCGTGCTGATAGATTCTTAAGTCCTGTGGCAGGTCAAGGCATGTAAAGTCAATTGATACGGAACTGCAAGCAGACCACAGGTAATTGAAAGTTGGCTTTGGAAATCTCAAATCTTGGAGATCAATTAGAGACCACCTTTCACCCGGATTGTACATAATAATGCGTTGAATGCGTGATTTATGCAGTGATTCAAAGGGCTTGATGCACGCTGTTGTCATATTAATGATTGAAATATGATGACATCCACCACACACGCTCAAAATCAAAATCACGTTACACTACCCGCGCCAATACTTAGATATTGTTCCAGAAAGAGTAAAGTATAGTCTATTTTCAGCCACCAAATTGTCAGGTGTGCCAGCCGCATGTCAAAGGAAACGCCCTCGGTATGCCGAAACGTCCAGCATGGCGCGTAGAGATGTACAGTACCAAAATCCTAAACAAACACATTGTTGCTTGCTTGCATGGACACAGAAATCAGGACATGCGGATGTTTGACTCGGATCATACGGAAATGTCACAATGTCTTCCATCGCAAGCAGCGCGCAAGGTCACCGCTAATGCATTCTTTAGTCTCTTTTCTAGAAAGGCTTTTTCTAGCAGCACTCTCGTATTCATACCTCACCCCTATGAGACGGTCCAACTGGCATGATTGAATCGCCACAAAAGACCCTTTGCCGCCATGTATACATTCATAATACAAATTAATATACACTAATTAGCTAACTAGCCATATCAAAATTCATCCTTTTCTCGGTTGGTGTAGAACTCTTATTCATATATTTTGGAACTTGTGTATTTGTAAGCCAAGGGCAGGTCGGATCATGTTTCCACCACAACACTGTTGAAATTCGGGCCTATCTTCTTTCAAAAGATGCAATGAATTGCTCCAGCTTTGGAAAGTCCAAGGTTAGGGTGGTAGGTTGCGCAGACAAAATCTAACAAAATTATTTCATGCAATACTGACACTGGGTGGTAGTAAATCCATCTATCAATTTTCTACACCTCATCCTGTTCAGGGGCAGTGGTGAGCAGAGGACAAGGAGAAAAAAACATGACAAAGTCCAAACAAAAGGTCAAAGCTTTGAGTAAACATCAAAGTTGTTGTTAATGCTATCCCGGTATCTTATTACTTTACTTAAAACGACACTGACAATTGACAAAAATAGAACAAACAGGAACAATTAGAAACTGACAACTGTGCATCGGAGGTAAATGGCAACCCAATCTGAATCTTCGGCTGCGCCATTATTCTGAAAGCAACGGTATTTACTTATTCTTTTTTTTCTCTCAGGTCACATGTAAATGACTATACTAAAGAAAGCCACATGTAAACAAACCGATAGCAGTGGCAATCCGTTTGGTGGCAAGCAGATCTAGATGAGTGAAAATAACGCATACAGTAAATCTAATTTTTTTTTTTAAACAATTAAAAAAAATATATAATAATATAAAATATCTGTTTGGACGATAAAGTATAAAACATAAATGTTCTGAAAAGCTGGTCCCACAAATGTGCATATGTTCACTGCAGTTGATAATCATATAAAAAAAAAGATAAAATGATAAGGAATTTAATTAGTATAATCCATGATCTCCTTATGCTGGGAGGAAATTGTCTTTCTAAATATGGAACGGACGAAGGAAAATGTCCTTACAGTGGGCATCCATCCATTTTCTATCATGCAGGCAGAAGGCCAGAATAACCGTTAAAATAAATAAATAAATAAATAAAATCACACACACACACACACACACACACACCCACACACACACACACACACACACACACACACACACACAAGCAAGGGGAAACCATGCAATCCCCACCTAGACTGGAGGTTGGAACGCAGAATCTCTGAATTATGAGACAGACACACTAACCACTAGCCGATGGTGTTGACTAGTGATGGCAAAATGAAGCTTCATGAAGCATTTGCGATATTTTTTGACTCCTCTAGATGGTGCTTTTGGTTTAAAGATAAAGGCAAGTGCAATGAAAATGGATTACATTTGCATTGCATCTTTGAATCATGAGTGCCATCTAGAGGAGTCAAAAAATATCGCAAATGCTTCATGAAGCTTCATTTTGCCATCACTAGTGTTGACCCATTTGGGCATAAGTCAGAGTTTAAAGTTGCATTTTGGAACTTGTCACTTTTTTTTTATACTCACGACTGCCACCTTTGGCCTAAAGCGTAACTGCAGCCTCTGTGTCAAGCTGGTGCAAAGCGCCACTCCCCCCTTCCCATATGAATATATATATAAATTGTGTGAAAGTGGGAAAGCGAATAAGAGAGGACTAATTTCAATATGTAAGGATAATAAGCTAGCAATTTCACTGATGAACTCATGTGGCGTGCAAAAGATGACACCGCATCCATTCATACCAACCTGACCTTGACAAACAAAAGTCGCCTCCCCTCGTACATACACCTTTGTGTGGACAATAATCCACAGTTGTGAGTCATTTGTCTTCTGCCTTCCCAGGATCCTTTGCTACATCCTCTTGTCTGCCTCCCAGCTGCCACCAGGAAGGCGTTGGCGTGAGTGCAGCTAATTGAGTGGAGGATGTATCGTGAGAGAGCAAACCTCCATGCAAACCACAAAAGAAGCCTGCTCAGCCCTCAAGGTCAAAGAAAAATGGAAAATCAGAGAAAGAAAAATATTATTTTTGTAAGTGGTTTGGTTCTTTATTGTAGGTAAGTGCAACATGAAAATTATCCTTGTTGCATTGATGCAAAGACACAATTGACATTTTAAAATAAAGACCTCGATTTTTTATTTTATTAAAAATATATATATTTACAATATCGACCAGAAATTGCATGCATTCGCTGTAACAGTGATTATAATGTGTGAAGGTAATGGTCAGATAATTAATAATAGAATATTGAGGAAAAGTCTATTTCAGTAATTTATTTCAAAAAGTGAAACGTTACATTAGTTCACCACACACAAAGTGAATTATTTTCAATCCTTTATTTGTTTCCATTTTGACAATTATGACAGAAAGACACACACGAAAAACAGTTTCTTTGTACAAAATATTTATTTTTTTCCCAATCATGAACACCGGTGAAACTGAAACTCAGTGTTATTATTTAATGCTTGCTTATTTCATTTCTTGCTTGGTGGCTGGACAGGCACTCCAGAGATTCGAACATTTGTGTACAAGCAAAAAAGTCTGTTGTTTATAATATGTGCAAGCAAGTCACAGCCAATATCGCAACATTGTAACTTTGAACTAAAATGCTTCTTCCACATAATATACACCCATACTCTACATTAACTCATTCACAGCCATTGGCGGCTATAGACGTCAAAAATTCATTTGAACTATTTCTATTAGTTTAACATTTTTTTCCAGTTTTGTTAACAAGCGTATGAAAACCTAGGGAAAAAAATATTGTACATTTAGATCAGATGTAAAATTTGTGATTAATCGTGAGTTAACTAGTGAAGTCATGTGATTAATTACAATTTAAAAAATGCAATCGCCTGACGCCCACATTTTTAAATAATATTTTCTTTTTCTTTTTTATACTTTTTTTTTCAAAAAAGAAAAGATTATTAAAAATTAGGTCGTCAGGCGATTAAAAGTTTTAAGCGTAATTAATAATGAATGACTTCAATAGTTAACTCATGATTCATCACAAATTTTATATCTGTTCTAAATGTACAATAAAAAAAATTCTAGGTTTTCATACTCTTGTTAACAAAAGTGGGAAAAAAAAGTTAAACTAATAGAAATAGTTCAAATGATTTTCTTACGTCTAAAGCCGTCAATGCCAGTGAATGAGTTAAACACAGACATTCCACAGTCCATTTCATTCCAAACTCATGTTACTTAATCTGGAGTGAAAAAGTAAGTAGATGTTGGAGGAGAATACAAGATGAATTTCTCAGTTTCTCATGATTCACACAGACATGAATATAAATCAGCTGCAGTGCCAAGTCTTGATATGGTTTTGGACAGAGGTAATCCAGGTTTGATTACATGAATAAAAAAAAAGGCAAACAAGGTACTTACATCATCATAATAATAATAATAATAATAATAATAATAATATGCTTATTTCACAAAAGTCCAAAATAACAGAGTCGAAAGTAACTAACCAAACATCACAAAGTCAATGAACCGATGAAGATGGAAAGAAAACAAGAAAACTAATGCTGCATTTGAGTAGAGTGGGAAGTCAGACTTTTCCCACTTCAAACCAGGAAGTGTGTAGGGAAACGCCCCCTTGAACTCGGAAATCCCACTTGTGAAGTTAGGGGGGGAAAAGTACCTTGACTTCACCGACGGACTACACTACACTTTGGAAACACAGACCGTGAATGGTAGAACACATTTTACGCGAGTATAAAACTAGATAGCTTTCTTCATTCATAAATATTCGACATAACTTCACGTAACACAACGTACGTGACAGTATGCCGCTATCTCTCTGCATGAAATTATACGGTGAACTACTCAACTGTATGAAATGCATTTAAAATAAGATAAAAATAATAATAAATGAAGCAAAATTGCGAGAAAGCAAGTTTGCTGGAGGTCAAAATATGTTTTGAGGACCAAAGTAAAAAAAACAATTTACCACTATCTGCCATTTCGGTTGTTTACTTTCGCCACAAAGACTTTCAGGTCGAAACTGGGAAAAGGCAACTGGTATAAGTCTGACTTCCGACCTTCCTCGAATGCAGCATAAATATAAACTGACAAGACAACAAGAGGGAGCTGATTGGATGGCACAAAAGACCGGAGTGACGAGAACAGGTTGACACGATAAGTCTAAAGTCTAAAATCGAATTAAAAGCCATTACAAAAGTGAGTGGGACACTTTTGGGGCCAGATTAACTTAAACTCACTGTAATATAAGCAACATTACTTTCACTAAAAATAAACTCACATCGGAATTTATGCCCAATACACAGTTAACATTGAACATGGTTACATCATCTTTTCCTTAATCATCATCTCATCACGAGGTTCTTACATCATCTCTGCTAACTAAATTTCTTTTTTTTTTAAGTGAAAATTGTCCTTTTTCTTTCCTGATGTATCACTTGTGTTGTTAATCAATGTAGGTTCTGATTTCCTACTTCCTGCAGCAAGGGGAGACAAGCGTAGATAGCAAAGAGACTCCTTCAAAAACTGTCTGGATTCCAGCCTATCAGCAACCTCCAGCGTACATTTGAATCTTTACATTCAATAGTTCCACCACTGGTATGATAGCAGGGGTTGACTTCAGATCCTGCAACCTCCCTTTTAGCTTAGCCCAAATGTACTACATCTATGATCTTCATTTTTTATTTTTGTATTAACTTCATCATAATAATTAACTAGAAATGTGGATTCCCAAAGACAAGCCCACAGAATTTGGCACTTTTTTTTCTTCTTTTTTTAGTAAATCAAGTTTTAACAGTGAGGCATTGATGTCACGTTAAGCACTATGAACTTTTTGCATTGCCCTTCACAAAGATTGCCAATTTGAAGGAAGGTTGAGGTTGGAATTCTTAAATTCTTGGGTGGAAGAAAAATGCCAGTGGAAGTACTCAATCCCCAAGTGCCCCCCTCCCCCCACCTACACACAGTGGTGAACTTCTTCCATTTTTGCCTAAAATACTGAGCCTCTTGAGGTTATTGAATCAGGATTCTCGTGACATGTAGTGAAAAGCAGAACAATTTAATGCTGTTCCACAAGTTGGCAGTGGGGACTTACCTGACTTAATCCATTTTGTAAATAACACCACCATGTTCACATTGCAATTATAGAAAAGACAGCACACGACTGGACCACATATTATAAATCATCTGCATGGAACAGTTCACAATCACTATTTAACAAGTAACATGTAAATAAACGAACATTTAAATGCTCATCGGAGATGCTGATCAAGCCTGTTAATGCGTGCAGGTCACTTTGCACATTTAATTTATTTCAAGTTATTTCTAGAATATATGCCAACACTTCACCACAGGGTGTCACCTCTGATCTCATTTAAGCATCTTTCCCCTCCACCCCTGACAACTCACTTCAAGACCAAATGGACTGAGGCCAGGAGATAGTCATATCAAGTTTCATTGCGAAAGGAAATGACTGTCTACACGACTGGACTGATTTATTTCGGGGCCGTTTCCTTTTTTCTTTTTTTAAACAGCTATTAAACCACAAGATGGCGCAATTGGACTAGAAATGGAAGGCTATGCTTCCACACTGACGTCACATTGTAGACTTAAAATGGACAGAAAATGTTATCACAGTGTCCATTGAATCCTGAAAAACAATAAAGGAAGAAAAAATGAAAAAGTGAACACATGCTTCTTGCTTGCTGGACAGTGAGGATATGAAATGAAAACAATTATAAATATTGCAACAATCTTGTGTGTTTTCAACAAACGGGTGAGCCCAGTTGAGCTAGCTTATATGTAAGTGAAATAAATATACAGTATGTTTGCAATTCAATTCATTTCTGGCCATGTGACTGAATGGGAAAAAAAAGAATGAGCCAAAATATCACAACAGAGATGTGAAAGATTCATTGCAGTTATAGAAAATGATTTTGGTTGTTGCTGCTGAGGGGCCCCCGACTATTCATTAGGGTTAGGGGGCAAGTACTTTTGTACACTGGGCCAGGTAGCTTTTTTGCTCCCTTAATAAAATCACAAAAAAATACATTTAATGTTTAACTGGGTTATCGTTGTCTGATATTACATTTGTTTGATGATCGTGAATATTAAAGCGAGTGGCTTCCAAAACAACTATCAATTGCTAACCATTAGCATGTCAATAGTGGTTTCCATTTGTTAGCGTTAACCTGAGACCGGTGAGCAGACGTTTTTGTAAAGATGCTCTTTTAAATACACAATGATTATTTAATTCTATTTGTTTTATGTTTAGACAGAGTAAACTATAATAATAAAAAATTGAGCCAAATTAGCACAGCAGCCTGACAGTAAAAACGTTTTTGTCTGGGTTAGACATTGGGTTGTGGTAGGAATGAGGACTCATGTGCAGGGAAGCCATGTAGGGATGCAAGAGGCAGGTTGTAACAATCTGCAACGTGGCACCGCGCCCTGGGGTGGCGCCTCTTTGTTTTTGTGGACATGTGCAGCACTTTTTCATGGCCGCATTCCAACACTCGCACCCCCCAACCGCAGGGCGTCTCAGCTTGCTGAAATGCTTCGGACAACTGAGACAGACACACTGCACACTTGCACCCGTCGATGGGAACGCGCAACCGAGGGGCACAAAGGTGGAAGCGCAAGAACTTGGACGCGGCCCACACGTCGCAAACAGGAAAACGGAAGCAAAGCTGAGGTGTGAAAACCAGGAAGTCGGAAGTCCCGCCTCCTCCGGATCATATACCCCAAAGTGACTCGCGGTGGCGCCTAGCCCACTGTTTTGTGTTTGTTTCTTGTTAATAAAAGTGAACCTACGGACTTCCAGTTGCTCTCCCGTTTTCGCTGTGCCGACCATGGCCGATCAGCCATCGCTCATTATAAGGTCTCTAGTCAAAAAACTATCCGGTGATGACATAATGGTCGCAGCTCGATCCTACGTTCCTTTGTTCCTCAAACAAATCTCGCACACACAGAAGCATTTCAAGACTTGCGTGTGTCCAAAAGAAGTCGATGAGGACGTTTAACGGCTGTAATGTATATGCCAAGTCTGGAGTGGCGCTGTAGCGCAGCCACAGGGAGTTAACGGAAAGCGTAGAAGAAGAATCAGCGAAGAAAACTGACACTTTAAAAAAAAAACTTTATTGCAATCTACAGAACAAACATGGATTTGCATTTTTCAAAACAACATGAAAAAGACAAACACAGGAAAAGTGATTATGGCGGGTGTTTCAAGTACAACGCCGCTTGTTGAACATGGGAATAAAGAAGCAAAATATTTTGCTGCAAAAGCATAAGCAAGCTAAACGCAAAACGACTACGACACAGCTATCCGCCATTGTTGTTGACAGACTGACGGTTCGCGACAGTCACGCGAGAATTGCCGCATACGTCATGAATCTGCGACAATGCGTCGTCATCGTGCTGCGACCATTACGTCATCGCTGGAGGAGTATCCTGCATATGGTGTCCAGACGGACGGGTACGCGGCGCCTTTTGAAATCTTTCCACTCTGGAGCCCGGTTTCAAAAGTGATCGGTTTCAAGCTTCAAAATCGCGCCGTAATATAGACGAACGGCCTAAACGGTAAGAAACTTGTGAGGATACATTGAAACTGGCTTTCGTGTGGACGGGGCCTGAGAAATGATAATGAGAAACCCTTCTCAATTGCTTTACCTGAATAAACAAGGAATAAATGTTTTAACATTGTTTAATCTCAGGTTGATGCAGTATTTTTCTAAATGTCTTCATAAAACTGATTGATAAAGCTTTTGTATTGGATCCTAACAAAATATGAAGCTGTACCTGATGAAATGGATGGAATGTGAACATAAACTGTGCATGTCAAATCCAACAACAACAGTAATAATATAGTCATCTATGTAAAGATTATCTTTGATGAAGTCAATGCACACCCACCAATCAATGATAGGGACAAGACAAAGAGTTTAACGGTTTATCTGCTGGCTGGCTGGCTGCCTGTTTCCACGGCAGCGGCAGCAGCAGCATGAGAGGAGCACAGGCTGTTTTCACATTCATAGAAATCCCATCCATCAATTCCCAACAACGGACATGAGTTCCAACGCTGATGAAATATACGAGAGAGCCACAGGCTGCTGCTATCTTTTTAGCCAGCAGACACCCACGTGGCCTGTCTACTTGGTCTGTCGCGTTTGGAAAGATGTGACCAGGTGATGTCACTGGGCTCAGCTTGTGTCTGCTCTATTCCAATTAGGCCTTGTCTGGAAGCAAGAGGCCGTTTGTTTGGTTGACATTTGTAACCGGCACAAACAATACTTTGCTGCAGAATTCCATTCAGTGGATATATCCGTCTCACCCTTAAATCTCCTCTCAGTACAAAAAAAAAAAGGTGTCATACACGCACTGGCAAGTACCAGCGAGCGCATAAATGATTCACGGGCTGGCTGAGTCGGAGGAGCCCGTGGTGCTCTCCGCGGGAGAGACGCTCAATATGCGGCACCAGGAGTGCCAGTTGGCAGCAGCACGCCATGCCGCTCACTCACACGCCTTGTAGTCTACTCATGTCTTTGGAATGGAACATCCCATGCGCCCACGTATAAGAATCCAAGACGCCGCACTCCATCTCCTCTCAACATCTCATTACGCACCCCGTTGCGGAAGAAGCTTCTCCGCGCAACTCATCAGGCTCGCAAGAGTAATCACGCAGCAATCACACCAACGCACAGCGTGCCCTCACTTGTGGATTTAATATCACAGCGCAAGCACCTTTATTTTCCCTCCGCGTCCCCTCAGCTTTCCAATCTCCTCGCTCTTCTCCTTTGTTATCTTCATTATCAGTCGCTGTGTCGGAGCACGGCGCAGCTGCAACAGCTGCAGATGCTTTCACTGCTGGGGCTCCTCGTCTGTGACGATCGCACAATCGGAGGAGAACTTGCAAAGATAAACAGTAGGGTGTCACGAGAACATTTTCAGGCAAGAGGCAGGCGACATTTCTACGCCACGCAGCCGATTGTGATGTACAGCAAGGGGCTTAACTAGAAATATTTCAGTGCGGTGGCCACTGGCCACTTACAATACACCCCCCCCCCCCCCAAACAAACAAACAAACAAACAAATTAATTAAAAGTCATTGTTTGTCAAACCATCATATACAGTCGTGGTTTCCTGAAATAAAACACACACATATCCAGAACCTTGCTCAACGTGCTCATAATACAAGCAGGATGAATTCTACTTGTATCTCAAAAGCAAGGTTTTGCTGATCTTAACTCATTTGCTCCCAAAACGTTCTATTTTTAACGTTTTAAGTGCCCAAAAGACATATTTATCAGTTTTTATGTTGTTGTTTTTTTTCATGCAAGAGCATACAGATGCAACCTCTCAACTGCAGAGAACGGTTCAAGCAATGGTAGTTATTACAAAAACGGCCAGCAGGTGGCAGCAGAGTATAAGAGATCAACCAGGGCCATGTTGCAACAAGCTCTTTTTGACCATATTTTCACCAGGAATGTGAATATTGATATGCTAATTGCTGCAAAACAGAAACAGATAAAAATATACTTCTTCTTTTTCCTGATGAAAGAAAATAGCAGAATAACACAATATGCTGTGGACCTTGCAAAATCAGTCAAAATCTAGTAAAACAACTGGGAGCGAAGGGGGTTGCTTCAGTGAAAATGGCTGGGAGTGAATGAGTTAACTTATTACTATGAATTTTTTTTGTATGTTGCTCATCGGTTTCCCACAGATTTAAAATCTACTTGGGTGGGTGGACTCCGGCGGGAGGGAGGGGGTCCAGGTCACAGCCCTGTTCCTACGTTTCTTCTAGCCTCACAATCCCCAAAGTGATGGCAAACTAACATTACCTGCGGTATATCCGGTCGCGACATGTTTTAAAAAAAATAGATATTTTAAATACATTTTCTTGAAAACTTCTTGGGTGGTGGCCACTTTATTTGGGTGGCCCGCCCAAGTATTAACATGGTGTGGGAATCACTGCTCATTATTTCATAATCTGCTTCTATCTCATGTATTAATTTGCATTTACCAGCTAATAGTCAATTAGAGTCAACACCATTTTGCATATTGATGACATACGAGCAAACAACTTGCTTGCTTTGTTGTGCTAACGTTGCCACCAATGTTAATGATTTATATTTTAAAGTTGTTACAACTTAAATGATTCTTTCAACCCCCCAAAAAAGAAAACAAGTTGTGATATGTAGTACAGAAAAAAATGATGGGATGGATTGATGTTTTTTCCCGTTTTTGTCATTTGTGGTCTGTGAGGTTCCGTTTATAGTCGGTGGACAAAAGCACAGCTGACAATAATTGTCACTTTAACCGAGACAGGAAACAATAGACTTGTTAGTGACACAATATGAAGAGGAAGTGACTTCTTTTGACGAGTAACAGCAGCAGCAGCAGCCACACGGGTGCTGCTTCCAAGTCTTCCATTCAACACTTGATGATCTAATCTAAGCCTCAAACACATGCTCGCTGCGTTCTTTAGCTGGCACGTCGTCTTGTTGATGCAGCAGGGAGCTTTTAGGCGGAACACTTTGACCTCAGAATGGATTCCGCTTTACCTGCCAGAGGTAGCAATTGACAGTCCAGGGTCAGCCAAATGAATGAGTTTGTGTTTAGCCTTCCTCAGTGCTTGGCTAGAGCGCTCACTGTTTTGTTTGGAGCGCTCCCAAATGGAAACCCGCATTTGGAGTCAGGCCAAATTGTCAGCCTTGCGCACGGGTTTGTGAGTGAGCGATGGCCGCCGCCAGCCTGAATGGAGGCGTCATCAGGGGACTGTCAGTGTGTACCCAACCTTACAGTCACACACACCCACACAACACACTCACACACACACGTTTGTTTTACTATCTTTGTGGGGCCATCTCATTGACATAATGCATTTCCTAGCCCCTTCCCCTAACCCCAACCATCAAAAATGATTGCCTACCCCTATTCCTTACCCTAACCTCAACCATAACCCAATTCAAACCTAAACTCTAAAACCAAGTCTTGACCACCAAAAAGAGGTATAGACTTGTGGGCCCAGCAAAATGGCCCCACATGGACGGGTGGGCCCCACAACTCTGTGAAATCCCTAAATGTTGGCCCCACTATGTCACAAAAACAAGACCACACACACAAATCACGTTATCATAAGACTCTACGGATTTACTGTCCTTTCATGGCAACATACTCCACAATTATAAAAAGAATGAGGCAAATGGGAACATTTACAGAAAAAGGATCAAGAAATTGGTGGAGCAAGCGTGATGTAGAAACATCTTCAACCCTATAACACCAAAAGTATATTAAATACAAGACATTTTGTGCCCTCTATTTCATGAGTATGATATAAAAAAAAATGCCATTAAAACCCTGACGTTTATGATCTGACACATGCATTGCATTGATAATCCATTAGAGGGCAGTATCACCCAGCTGATGGCTTTTCCAGCGACCTTGCAAGATCGCCCCAATTGAGAAAGGAGAGACACCTTTACTTATTAATAGTGGGAAATGTTCTTTCTGATTGTTGGAAATACTAATATGTTTGATAGGTCTGTTTATTATTTTTGACATTTATAAATGTACGAATTTAAAGCATTGTGACCGGATGTATCAAATATGACACAATGTGGAAGTTGATTTTATTTTTAGATTAAATTTTTTCTGGAGAGCTCAGTTCATTCTGTAATTTTACCGATTTGACATGTCATCATCATTGCTCTCTCTTCTTTTTTTTTTTTATACATTTTTATTTTGTATGTGGGTGTGTATGTGCATGTGCGTGTGTGCGTGCGTGTGAGTGTGTATGCATTAGTTCACCTAAAACCTATTAAAAAATCCCATACCGTTCACCTAAACCGAACACTTCAGAATCCAGCCAGAGTCGTGAGGCCGTCAGGAGACCCGAGGAAGGACCAAAGAAAAGAAAGTAAAGGGAAATCCAGCACTGACCAGACATCACCCACCGGCCCACCAACCAGAGTCCTTCACCAACCCCAGAAACATCTAAATTCCAACAAATCAGGGATACCTCAAGAGACCAAAGGAGAGACTGAGGAAAGGAAGGAAGGACAGACAAAGCAGAGGGAGATCCACAGACACCAGCCTCCCCCGATTCAACGACCAGAGGAAGAAGAAGATTGTGTCTGAGTTTTGATAGATGCTGGTGTGGTGGATCTGGCATGCACGAAAATCTCCACCAAAGAGGGGAGTCGTCGACCCCCACCAGGACAGAGCAAGCGCAACACCTCAGGGCCCCCCAGGCCACGGCAGCGCCAAGGGACAACCCCCGAGCCTCGCAGGGGCCACCGGCCGGAGAGCAAACCCAGGAGCAGGAGCACCCCCCACCCCTACACGGCCCGCGCCCCCAACCCAACGCAGCAGGACGGGGCACTGCAGGCCCGCCAGGCACCCCACCGGTCCACAACATTTTTTGACGAGTGTTTTTGGGAGGCTAGAAAGGACTAATGGCCTTCCAATTCATTTCAATAGAGAAAGTTGATTTGACTCGCATCTCAAGGCACTCATGTAAAAGCGCACAAATACAATATCTTCTGTGTGTCCAAATAATGGGCCCACATAAATTGTGCATGTGTAAAGCCCAATGTATAAACCCTTATATATACACCAGCTAAAAAGAAAAGGAAATTCCTGGCCATTGCATTGTTATATGAAATATTTGAAATGAATTCCAGCTAATTGACTCCTATCTTGTTGAGCTGTTTTCTGATGCGTAACAAAACATTGCGAGGTCAGGAGGGTGCCTTTAAATCCTGATCAGGATTAAGGGTCATTGTCTGTGCATGCACGCAGAATGTGTGCTTCAGTGCTACATAATAAGTATGCATAAGTGTAGTGTTAACATGAGTGGCCGTGCAGTAAATCATTGATGAACCTTGGACCTTGAGAAGCTTGTAAAGCAGCTTTACCTGCGGGCCATACACTGTGACACAAAGCTTCTTGACACACTAAACACCTCTGCCTCGGGTCGCTTTTGTTTTAATGTTATCTAACCCTTTCACTTCTTCAAACTCAGATGCCATTTTTCTATCAACTAGGCAGCAAAGCACAAACGTGAGGATATATGTCTTGCTGCCAAAGCTTATGCTCCCCCAGAGTGTTCCGGCTTAATGGAGGCGCATTGTGTTATCATTTTTGGCTAATTACTGCTTAACAAATGTCTTCTCGTTGTCTGTCAACCCGAAAGTGTGTAATCAGCCTTGACCTGCTTGCCGACTGCACTGTTTTAAGTATGTCACTGTACAACATTCACCCTGTTTAATAATTAACAGGACTAAACTGTGAAGGATTTGCATATTCATTGAAAAAGAGGTCTTGATAACTGTGCTTTCACAGCCCACTGACAACTGACAAAGGGGGGGGGGGCTGGGGTGGATAATGATGAAATTGCCATACGTATGTGCATCAGATGTTTAAAAAAAAACACTACTTATCATTCCTCACCTGAAGAATAATCATCTTGTTGTCGTAAATTTTTCATTTTGTTCTGTACTTAGTCACAAAATGTGTTCTCTGCATTTAACCCATCACAGTTGGGGGTGGGGGGGGGGGGGTAAATGTGTAGTGTTAAATGTGCCATAGGGAATGAATGAGGAAAATGCAAGCCTGGTAGCCATGAATATTTGAAATACGTTAGTTGGAATGGTGAGAATCAGTTGAAAAATGTAGAAATTAGAGGTGAAAAACAAGAAAAATCTGAGTCTTTGGGGTTTTTGTGGGTATTTTAACCCATTAACTGCCATTGACGGCTATAAATGTCAAAAATACATTTTAAGTATTTGTATTAGTTTAACATTTTTTTTCCACTTTTGTTGAAAAGCTAGATTTTTTTTTATTGTACATTTAGTTTTGTACATAAAATTTGTGATTAATCACGAGTTAACTAGTGTGATTAATTATGATTAAAAAACTTTAATCGCCTGACGCCCCGAATTTTTAATAATATTTTCTTTCTTTTTTTTCTTCATTCACTGCCGTTGACGGCTATAAACGTCAAAAATTCATTTGAACTATTTCTATTAGTTTAACTTTTTTTTTCCACTTTTGTTAACAAAAGTATGAAAACCTAGAATTTTTTTATTGTACATTTAGAGCATATAGAATTTGTGATTAATCGTGATTTAACTAGTGAAGTCATGTGTTTAATTACAATTAAAAACATTTAATCGCTTCTTGCCCCTAATTTTTAATAATCTTTTTTTAAATGAATTTATGGCAGTGAATGAGTTAAGGGTGAAAATTTAGAATATATGGTAAGCAGGAATTGATTAAAATGTCAAGAGCTAGATTGTTATGTGACTTCTCCACAATATCAATCTGGGACCGCTCCAATGTGATTTGCTCGAAAAGGCGGGACATTCAGTACAATACTTCGAGCTGATTGGGCTATACGGCAACTTGTTATGACCAATCACGGCAACAGATGAAAATATCGTCTTCATTGTTGTCGTACGTTAAAAAAAAAAAACGCTTTTTGTTTGATGCTCCCAAACACAATTTTGCTTTGTGATTGGTCCGAACCGATCGGTGAAAATCGACGGGCCCGGTACAAGATGGATTCTCGGGCTTTTGTGAACTCACAAATATCGATATTTAAAATTAGGAAGTTATGGCATCAAATAAGATGAACAGCTTAATGTTGGAATGGTTTGAATCAGTGGAGTAAAATGTAGAAGTTACAGGAGAAAAAAAACCCAAAACTAGAGTTTGGGGAATATTTAAAGGGTGAAGATATTGCATTTTTGCTAAGTAGGAATTTATGGCATCGGTAGGAATAAGCTCAACAGTTTAAAGTTGGAAGGGTTTGAATCGGTAAAAAAATGTAGAAATGACAAGGGGGCGGGGGAATTGAATTTTAGTTTTTTTTTGTGGGTATTTTAGTGGTGAAAATTTTGGTAAGTGGGAATTTTTTTTATTATTAAAAATGCTTCCAAAAGTGAATTTAATGAGCTGAATGTTAAGAATTTCAAACGGCAATGATGGAAATGTGTAATGTTGAATGTGCCATTAGGAATAAATGGCAAATTTGGGGGTGGAAAAACAGGGAATTGTGAGTAAGCCATGCATTTTTAGAAAGGGAAAAATGGAAGCCCTCTTGGCGTGAATTTTGGGGAAATGTTGAAGTTGATATGGTGAGAATCAGTCGAAACATGTGGAAGTAGTGGTGGGACAAAAAAAGTGTGAGGAATAAAATGGAAAACTACAGAAGAATATTGAAGTTGAAGGTCAATCAAATAATGCCAAAAGTCCCCTTCAAAATGATAGGAACTGCAAGGTCAATTATTTTACAGAAGACATTTGTGTGTCATATCAAAACATGAATATGAGACAAAAATTCACAAGTCCAGCTTTTATTTCATGGTTTATAGAGAACCTTTTGTTTGAAAACACCCACTTTCCGAATGAGCGAAAGTATTGGAACATGAGACTGATGTGTGTATGTAGCTGTTCAGGTGTTGCCTTTTCAAAAAAAGGCTTAAACACGAGATAGATAGAGCTTGATTTTGGTCTTTCACCTGTGAAAACTGCATTTGCTGTTCAGCAAGCATGAAAGCCAGAGCTGTCTATGGGTGAAAAGTCGCATTTGAAGGCAACACTGTATTGTATTAGCATGATATAAGTCAAAATATTTTTAGAGAATGGGTAGGACTAAATTTAAAAAATGCTTCCTCCTATTCTTTTTTTAACATAAATAGTGCTGAATTGTGTAATTTATTGCCGCTTTTTTAAAATTCTTTTAATGTTCAAATATAGCAATCAATCATGTCATGATTTTTTTTGTTTTTGCAACAGCTGTTTAAGTGAGACAAAAACAAAAATCCTCCCACGGACAGGCATGAGGAAGAAGAGGTTCTTCAGCTGAGATTTACGGTTCCACTTTATGAGCACTGAGACTGCAGCTCAGTAAATCCTTCATCATTGTGCTTTTATTTGGGAATTTGATCTCTTCGGGCAAACAGCGGCCCGCTTTAGATTTTTCGTTCCGACAACAACACGGGGCGCTTTGTATTGTTTGGCCACACAAATGAATACATCGTTGACTTGATCAAACGTGTAAGACAAATCTGAAAGCGTTGCAATTACATGAGAAGTGAGCCAAGAGCGTGGAGCTGCTGCTCCCAATCACATGCTCGTGACACGCAGCAGGAGGCCGCACTTGAATGTTCTGCCCACTCGTGTAGGAGATGGCGGATGACAGGAAACGCCTCTTCGCACGTCTTCTTTAACTGGTGTATTTAATGGCGCATTGATGGATGGGTGGAGGGGATAGCGCTACAATTAAGTATGATTTTCCATCATGGATTAACAATTTTTGACAAGGTACAATTTACTACGGAGTATATAATAACAGATTAGCTGCGGTGGTGGGAAGTAATGAAGTTCAAATACTTTCCCACCGTACTTACATAGATTTGTCAGGTATCTGTACATTATTTGAGTATTTCTTTTCCTGGTGATTTTAATTGATATTATTGGGGATCTTTATAATATTAAAGAAAATCTCCTTAAAATGACCCCTTTTGAATGGTGCCCCATTTGTAAGGAACTTTCAGCTTTGGCAGCTTTATTTATAGAACTTTCATGCAATAGCTCAATATATATATATATGTATATATATCTTTTTTTTATAGAAGAGAGTGAATGTAAGACATTTAAAAGTAAAGTAAAGAAAAAAAGCAGTGTATCAAAATTACAACAAGAATGTCCAGTGCAAGAATATATATATATTTTTTAATGGATTATAGAAATACTTTAAAATACCTTAATCATAGGTATGGGGAAAGGCATAATTTGTATTCATTGATTCAAACCTGGATTTAAAAACATTGACACGAGGCAAACTTTAGTCATGTTGCATGCAGCATTACAGCTAAATGCTGATTCACCAAGTTTGCTTCGAGCAGGCAAGTGTGTCCTAATCTGGGTTCCGTTTGGGATTTGAAAATAGAACAAAAGAATACTTGTGTTTTCCACCTCTCTGCATGACATGAAGCTCATCGTTGGACTACGAGAACGCCATACGAACCCAAAAATTGTGCCTCTCAAATGGCAGTTGCCTCGAAAACTGCTATTATCCACAAACGTATCATACAATCTTGACATGATCATACGGATAACGCTAATCATTTTGGTGGAGTACAACTTCAACACATCATTTTGACAGGCATTTCTAATTGTTTACTCCTCGTAAGGCTTCAATGTAATAGATTTATGCATATATTTGTGGAGACTAGGGTGAAGTTGTATGTTACTTCATGTTAAAGATTAGATAGCTCTTAATATGAAAATAAATATGCACTGAGCTGTCAACAATGTCTTACAAATGTAATTATGCCATCTAGTGGCAGAAAATGACCACCACAAATCAATATCACACTTGTTTTTTTTTTTACAGTACAGTACGTCTTTGATTTTAACAAAATTTTGTGAATTATGAAAATACCGTATCAATGACTAAAAGATGCAGCCATATTTCTATTAGTTTAACATTTTTTCCACTTTTATGTTAAGAGTATGAAAAAAAATATATATATATATATATATGACAGATTCATGACTAAATTAACAACCCTGGGGTGGGGAAAAAATTGAAGATGGATGAATTAAATAGTTTTGATGGTTTTAAGCAAGAGAGCTCTTTTCAGTCCCGCATATTCAAATAATCAGAGGTGAGGATTTTTGGTGAAAGGGAAAGTCAGCGGTTGGTGGGAGATTTGAGATGACACATCGGCGCTCTGCTAAGCAGCCTATTGAAGGGGAAAAGGGAATCGATGATGAAGAGCTCTTGTCAACTTGTGGGCTTGCTCATGTCATGTGCGAGTATACTCGTGCCAGCAAACGCTCCACAGGACAGCTCGATCAATAACGTGCCCAACTCAGACACATACCGTACACACATCCTGATGAGGAGAACGGAGAAAATAGATAACTTCAACAATTTTATTTGTGAAAAACTACAAGCAAAATTCATAAATAGACATTTCTATTTGAAGCAAGAAGGAAAATGATCAGGTTAGCCTATAAGCGCAAAGTCGTGCACATGCCAGGAACATGTCGTATTTCAACATTAGAAGCTGGACAAGAAGCTGTGATCTGCAGAAAATGCTACGTCCATTTCCACACCAGACACATAATGTGACCATTTCACAAGGGGAAACAATGACACATCAGCTAGAAGTGAAACAACGCAAACATGGAAAACGCAAAGGATCAAACAAAGAATGGATTATTGTACTGTCCTACAAATGTTCCCACATTTCTTTTCAACAGAGCAATACGTTTTAAAAGCATTGTACAAGACACCTTATAGGAAGAAATGAGTTTGTATAATACACCGAGTCGGGAATTCACGTTTAAGATATACAGTCAGTAAACAAGCATTCTATATTTGGATCTCTGACAAACAAAGCTAAAAAAATGTAACCATCTTTACACAGTAAATTAAGGTTACTGGTCGCACACAAGAACAGAACTGCTTGCGCGGAAAGGAAACGAGGAACAAAAGACTTCAGCTTCGATGCCATATAGTGTTTGCCGATTTGAAAACTATGTACAAGCAATGCATCATATACTCAAATGACCATTTGTCAATAATTTAACACAAATCTTTTCACTTGCAGTACTATGTGGTTGCAGATAAGGCAAGTGAAACGATGGCTTTTTAGGCCCATTTCGGAAAGATTGCATTACAAAACCGGGTGGTTATTTTGTGTAAAAATTCTACTTTTTCAGCCCACTTTATTCACCTGGCTTCTCCCCACTTTGAACACTGATGGCATTATTTGTACGCAATAAAGTACATGATTACATTTGAACCACTTCTTAAGAGCAAAAGAAAGAAAACGATATGAGATACAAAAATGATTATCCCCTCGTGAGAAAGTAAATCTGGCCGGGATGGATCTCTGGGGAGGGGGGCTTTTGGGGGAGGCGGCTACATCTACAGTGGGGGGGGGGGAGAAATTGTTCACTCAGCCCGCCTCTCATCACCTGTATGTGTCCAGAGTGACGCGCTGAGAGTGAACAATAAGAACACCATTAACATGGATTATATTAGTCTTTATTTATTTAAACTGTTATTCATCTCAAACATTAGATAATTGCAGTAATTGCATTTCAAATTGTTATTCATCTATGTATCATGTCAATATGAAATTCCTTTGGTCCTTCAATAAATAAACTAAGATATCATATACACATTTATTCTTTATACAATTTCATACAGTTAAAAGGAAATTCGGTTGTTCTCGTATCAGCTGGACGTGTATTAGAACCCTTCAACAAGCCTCGCTATTCTAAAATATGAAAGCGCAATTATGATTTAAGTGTCACCTCCAATGACTGTCGCCTTTAAATGACTCGCAAAAATAAAAAAACGGGTACATTAAATTGTCAATAAAAAAAAAAATCCTTTGCAGTCACTTCTATCAGAAATTCAGACGTGGAGCTTTGTTCGTCAGTCCCGGAAGATTTCGCCAAGAGGGAAACTTCAATTTAAGAGGCGTACAGGCTCGAGCCAGTAAACTCAACATTTGCGCTACGGAATGGAGCGATTACCAAACAGCTTTTAGTGTTTTACACAACAGCCTACACTGTACACTTATGGACACACAATACTGTATAAGATAATGAGTTGAAAGTCGAGTATTTGGACTTGTGATGCGCACAGCAGCCACGAGGAAGGTCCCAACAGTGTTCAGAGTGAGACCGTATGGTTGAGGGAGTGACAATCGGATTCTTCATCACACGAAGTGATTGGGAGATCTGCAAAACTTTTCACAGTGTATCTAGCACCTTTGTGTGTGTGTGTGTGTGTGTGTGTGTGGTCTAGCATAACTGCAATAAAAACACTGAGGGAACGATCGGTCGGCAGAGCTACGCAGCCAAGCTTCAACATCAGAAGGAAAATATCAAAGTATACAGGTGCAACAGGTAATAAATAAGGGTACAAAATAATAACAACAAAACAACGGTGGTTATTGTGCCTGGCGGAGAAATAATCTTGACAAAAAAACAAAAAGGTCGACTTGGCCTCACATCCACGTCCAAATATAAAACAATACCTACAAGTGTCTTGACGCTAGCACGGGCGTTAACTCGGGATAGTCCACAGCTCCTCTTTCCTCTTCTACTAGAGTCTTTCGTTTCCATGTTAGGTGCACCGCACTACCTTCCACCAGGCCGCATCCAGGTTGGTCATGGAATGGAGGCGGCGTAGCCGTGGGGAAGGTCAAGTCCCCCTCCTCCCCTCCCCCGCTTTGGGATCCATTGTGACCAGTACGTGGGGGTTGAGTGGGCGGGGTCAACAGAGAAAGGGCCGGGCCCTCAGAAGGACTCGTCGTGCCCCACTGAGAGATCGCCTTTGGGCGTGGAGGCGCGCGACGAGCCTTTGTCCATACTCTCCGAGCCCGAGCTCTGGTGCTGCTGTTCGGAACCCGCGCTCGACGTGATCGTGGACGACGACGTGGACGAGGAGCGGCTCTTCTCCTTAAAGTCTGTTATGATCACCGTCACGTTGCCCACGGTGATGGCCAGCTGCTGCGCCGTGCTCCGGTCGATGTTCTTCAGTTTGGGCCTAAGGGAGAGAATTAGTGAGAAAAGGTCAACCAGTTTCGGTGGACATGTTGACGCACGGAGTCCGAGTACAGTGAGTGTGTTTTCCCCACTCGCCGCATCTGTAGGCGTTACATCAAATCACCCAATGGGTTGAACCAAGCAGATTTTGATTTAATTAGGGGTGTCAAAATGAGTGCGTTACTTTTGAGTTGATAATGAAATGTTAATGACAATTTCTCTAATTGTTGATTGTGACATCACAGCAGTCTCAAATTTTGGGCCAACGCGAGCAGGAGTTTGGAATCTACTGCCCACTGAATTTGAATATTTTCGGCAAGATTTCAATGACTTAAAATTTTGAATAGTCAATGAATATTGAAATTTCAATGATCAATGAATATTCAACTTTCAATGGCTAACAATGAATATTCAAATTTCTAAGAATATTTAAAAGCCAATGCACAATCAATGAATATTCAAATTTCAATTAACAATCAATGGATATTCAACTTTCAATGACTTAAAATTTCGAATAGTCAATAAATATTGAAATTTCAATGATCAATAAATATTCAACTTTCAATGCTATCAATGAATATTCACATTTCTAAGAATGTTTAAATGTCAATGCACAATTGATGAATATTCAAATTTCAATGAACAATCAATGAATATTCAACTTTGAATCGCAATCAATGAATATTCCATGGGTATTTACATTTCTAAGAATATTCAAATGTAAATGCATATCCAACTTTTAATGACTATTCAATGTATATTAAATGAATATCTGATATGTTTACTTTGACTCCTTATCGCTGCTAAACAAAATATTTTACTTCTCTGAAACGTACGTTTTAGATAATGTGAGAGATTACATTTCATGAAAAACTATGTTACAGTCACGTGATCCACAAGGTTAATTTCAAGGTTGACCAAAACAAAAGGTCATAAGGTCACTAAAATATACCTGTTTTGTGAAGATTGACCCAGTAGTTACTGAGATACAGGAGCTCAAAGCAAAGTGTCCATTTATGCAAAAAATATTAAAATTTGGCGGGCCGTAGCTTCCAAAACCCTCTCTGATTGACCTCAAATTTGAGATTTAGTTTTGTGAGATCACTATCAACAAGTACAACAAGTTTTATTAAAACCAAAATCTGGGTGGTTACAATTTTCAGATTTTTGGGGGGTGATTTGGAATAAAATGAAACCAACCAAAAATCAATAAATAACGGTTCGGAGCAAGTGGTCGCAAGTCTGATCTGACTTAACAAAAATACATGGCAAAAGGACCTTGAAAAAACAACAACAATTGCAATATCGAGGGGAAACACAAATAGAATTCAATGATTTTTCAAAATCGTTCAGTCCTACTTGCAAGTTTAAATCATTGTAACGTAAACGAGACACGTACCTGGAAATGTGATTGTTCTTGTTGGTCTTGGTTGCCGATTTGCCAGACTGTATACTCTGTTTGTCACTGGGTGGACTCTGATGGCTGTCTGATTTGGGTCTGGGGCAAAACAGACACAAACACCAGTTTGGCGATGACACCCTCAGCAAAATGTCTCCATCCCTGCCACCTCGCTGCCCACTGACCTGCTCTTTTTGATGCTGGGCTTCTTTGTGATGGCCGGGATGATGTCTTTCTCCGTGTCGGCTTTGTCTTGGACGACGGGCTGCTCCTTGTCACTCTTGTCCTTGTCAGGAGGAGGAGTGTCTCTCTCGGGCCTCACTATCTCTGGACGCTCGCCCTCAGGGCGAGCCTCCCCGACGGCGCTCTCTCCTTCACCGTCCGCCCGCTCCCGGTCTGTGCGCTCGCTCCGCTCCCGTCGCTCTTTTTTGGCTGGGGGCGGCATCGGATACTGCTGGGCCACCTGCTGGGCCACCAGCTGGGAGTTGATCCTGGGTTTCCTGTGGAGGAGAGCCAAAAATGGATTAGCCACTTGGTGGAGCCCCGTGGCCAACTGTGCTCACGCAACTAGCGACGGACGGGCTAGCCGCTAGCTCACTAAAGGGACTCCACTCCCGGCCCTCACGGAGGGGCCGCAGCTTTCAAGCAGCCTCAGAGCAGCGCTGTTTGTGAGCTAATCTCATTAGACCGCGGCCATCATAAAACGAATGCTCGGGATCACAAGGTGGGACATTTGCAACACATCACTTAGGTCTTCTAATCCGATTAGAGCAGGCACAGCCCCATTTGTCACAGACCAACACTCAGTAGGCCGTGATGGAGCTGCCGGCACTGCCGCTGCTCTTGCGGGTGCCCGCAGCAAAGCCTGTCCTGCGCTACCTAGCATAAGCTTCATCATACCTAAATCAGCCAAAGAAATAATAAGTAGTCTGGTATCACTTGAAGGCTGCTCAACAGTTAAGCACACTGCATTAACACGCCTTTTAGGCTACTTGGCCGACACTTTCGATCATTAGACAGTCCGATTATCCAATTTATCTCTTTATGGCCTGCAACAAACGCATCTAATCTCCTCCTGCTGTCGGCTCATTTCAGACAGTCCCGCTGCGTGAGGAGGGGGCGGGATGGTGTAGTTGACCACAAGTCAATCAATGGGGCCATAATAGAGCATCATGTCATGATGCTCGCACCGCTCTCAAATCGATACACCAGCTGTTGTGAATGACGATGAGCCGTGGGCTGTTCTAGTATGCATTACCTTGCATGGTTATATGCAGCCCCGGGGCTCTTGTGTTAAGTGCCCATAGGGGACCTTTAATGGGTTCATAAGAGATGCTAATATGGACCTGAAAATGTTCCTCTCGTCTTGGCTTTTCATTTGTGAAATACTGTACACCATCTAGCACAGGAGTCCCCAAGTACCAGACCGGGGACCAATACCAAAACTGTAGGACATGGAGTATTGGGCTGTATAGTGATTATGAAAAGAGAACAAAACAAAATAAACAAAAACAAAAAAATCTGCAGTTTTTTCATTAACAGAGGAGTACCAAGAATTCTGTCCAAGTGTGTGAGACCGATTATTGGCTGCGCCGATTATCAGCGCTGATATTCAGCATTTTGATGAATATTGCATCAGCCTTTTTTTTTTAAAACTGCATTAATTTCAGGGAACTTTTTATTTTCTTTTTTGTTAACTTAATAAGAGATGCTGATGAACTTGGAAACTCTCTGCACCTTCTATTTTACTTTTGTTGTTGTCAATTTCAGATACTATATTTTGACATTTTGTAAAACTTTATTTACTGTAGAAAGCAATAGGGAAGTCAGTGGTTCTCAACCCTGCGAAATATTTTTTCAGCCAAGTACTTCCTAAACAGCGCAAAACATTTTTGGTTGAGAAGAGACTTTAAATTGAATGTTGTGCCATCATTGTATGATTTATTAAATTTTGTAACTTCATTTCATTAATCTCTTGAAATTTTGGGAAATAAAAAAAGAAATAAATAATTAAATCAATTATAGATCTGTGCACACAAAAATTATCACCATTATCTGTTCTCCTTCGGGGTCATAGTAAAGATCTGATCTAAAAAATAAATAACTATCTTAATTTTTTAATACAATTTTGAAACGATTGACAGATGATGCTAGGTGGCATATGACAGGCCATTCTGCTATGGGGAGACCCAATGAAGTTGAATAACATTTATTGTATGAACTTAAATTTGACTGCAGTGTTTAAATAAATGAGTAATTATTTGTAAAGCATTTTTGCATGGATGCTACGTTTGAATTATTCTTTTGAAATCTCCCGTACACCCCTGGAATGCCTTCACGTACCCCCATTTGAGAATCACTGGTTTAGTTATAAAACAAAGTTGTCTATTGACCAAGATAAAAAACAACAACAACAACATTTTCTAAATCTGAAAAGTTGTTCAATAAACATACAGTATACTTACAGACATTCCAACAAGGTTAACAGTGGTGTATAGAAAAATGGATAGATGAGTAATATTAGAATAGGTACACACAAGATGACGTCCATAATAGTAATTGATATTCTAAAAAAACGTTGCTTCATGTGGCTATTAGTGCACAACCATCAAACCGTATCCAATATAAAGTATAAGAATGTGTTTGTAACAAGACACACAACTCATTGAAATTGAGAGCAGGACCAGGAGTGAACTCATGAGTCCAATTGTTGAAATTGCTCCCACAACATGCTGCTGCCAATACCTTCCTGGCGAGTCACACGGAGTCCGTGGAAGCCCTCACAGTGGGAAATCCTTGGACGCTATATTACCCCCCCCCCCCCTTTGCACTACAATACACTATTGACAGGCACTCCTCCGTTTACTCTTCGATTCTGCTGTTGTTGCCAGTACGTGTCATTCTTCACAGGATGCCCCAAAATTACTATCATTATCTTGAAAAGCTCCTTAAGGTACATCACTACCTATACGCTGCTATTGCTCAGGTACTCCATGCTGAAGCTGATTTAAAATGTTTTTACCAGACATGCTCGTTTTCCGTTTCTTTAAAAATATAAATAAAAAATACTTCAGTATTAGTTTCTAATAAAAGCTGATGTCCAGGGGTCATAAATTCAAACACTCCACATTTGGGCTGGGTGATATGTCCTAAAAATAAAATCTCATATTTTCATTTATTCATTCAATTACAAAAATATGATTTCAAATGACAGCTTTTCACTCCTTCAATAAAAAAAGGCAAAGCAAATGACAATGATTACTCCAAACAAGTTTAGCTTTTTCCCCTCTTCTGCGATTTGCTTTATCCTTGTGTGTTTTCATCATACTTGGCTAAGAAAGATAATTCAGATCCTGAAACCAAACAAGCTTTTAAACCGCTATTTCCACAACATTAACCGTATACATTTCACAGAAACATTTTTTCTTTTCAATGTAGGGCTTCCTCTTTGTGAAAATGGCCTTTTAAACAAAATCTTCTAAACGTGGTACATGTTTGACAACTTAACACTAATAACCTAAAAAATATAAACCAAAGCATCACTTTTGGGATTAATATGTAATGACTAAACCATCACTGAAATTGACATCAACAAAATGTGCTGCTTCCATAAAAAAATAAGATGTTGTCCCTGGAAATGTAAACAAAATCCCATACACAGGATATAAAACACACATTATTGGCAAGGAAAATAAGCTTCTGTACAACATCGGGCTTTAGGCATGGCTTATTATGTATTATAATGCTACCTACACTGAAAACCCTCCCCGAGTTGCTGCAGCAATAGAGCACGATTTCTTGGCTATAGAGTAAAAACCATGGCAGGTGTAGTTTATGCTGTATCCACCATTGAGCAACATATCGATAAATATGTATGAACTAGCAGCATACTATGTAGGCTATAACTGTTTCAGCGCAACTAAATCTGCAAGCGACTTCCACCGGGCTCTTTTCGTGTCACACACAAAAATGTCAAAACTTTTTTTTCCCACTGTTTCACACATTACTAAGAGCTCTTTTCCGTGTTCTTCCAAATCACTGTTCAGAGCCATGTCAAACTGTGTGTGAGTGGGAATGAGCTTTGAACTACGGAAGCTGATAAGGAAAATCCTTTTTGTTGTTGTCAGATTTGGGGTGGATTGACTCAGTGCTAAGTGAATTACATACTAGAAAACCGCAGTCCATAAGTGTAAGGTACCAGAGCCAATTTCACGTTTGCCAAAACAGTGTGAAACATAAATTATATGACTCTTCAAATTGAGTGTAATGGTGCTTTCACACATGCGTTCTCTGATCTAAATGAATTGAATTGATCAAAACCGTCATTGGGTTGTTTTATTGACAGATGGCCTCCTTTCGACGAGTGCTTCTGCATTTTCGGCGAGTGCTTTATGACGTAAAAGCCTCGCAAAAATACACAGACTGACCGTCTGTACTGACCCGGATCGGCACATGTAAACCTCAGTTGGTGCTCAGTCCGTGTATTTTTTTGAGGCTTCACGTCATAAAGCACGCGCCGAAAATGCAAAACCACTTCATCCGTCAATGATGGGCCCAGGCGACGACGGTTTTGCCCAGCTCTAGAATTGATGTTAGTTTTTCCATCACATCACACTAGAGTGCATTTGCAACCATGCTGGGACCATTTGTGACTTGAGTCACACCAGATTTTTGTGAGAGTTCACACCTCAAAATGAACCGCACCAAGGGGTGTCGGGTGAAACATACCAGAGTTTGATTAAAATGAACCAAAACTATGACCTGCAATTGACCATGAAAAGAAGATGCCAACCCCCATCATTATCACCTCTCAGCAACATTCTCAAAATTTTGTTGGGGACATTTGCGACTCAGCCAAAACAAACGCACGCCGCCAGAAAAATTCAGAACACTACAACACTAGCGTTATCATGATTGATGGGTCGAGTCCATGTCTTGTGTCAACCAATCGCAAGCCGCAGTGCTTAAGGTCAAGTGTGTGATAGCCTCTCACTTGCTCACAGGTGAAGTTAACGTAGCACGCAAAATGTCTTCATAACAGCAGAACAGGTGGCAACTGCTCGTAACAAAAAACAGACAAATTGGAACATTTGGCATCTTTGTGTATATTAAGTATCAGAGGGAGACACAATTGCCAGTGCTCTAGCACGTGTACGAGCACAAGCATGTAGAATGAGACAAAGCAATTAGTCGAGAGAGCAAGTGAAAGAGATGGAGAGGAAGAGGAAAGCCCTAGTTAACACAGCTCTTCATTTCAAGTGTTGAGGAGGACAACCAATTATTTCCTGCCACGATGAGTGAATGAATGCAATGGCTGAAAACACAACAGAGAGACAGAGAGACACTACGTTTACATGCAGTTAATATTTGGGTTAAGGTGTTTGAAACATTCGGAATAACCCGTAGCGTATGTATTAGGGGTGTGCAAAAAAAATTGATTCTCATAAGAATCGCGATTCTCATTTAGTACAATTCAGAATCGATTTTAAATGTCCCGAAATCTATTTTATCTTAATTATTTTATATTGCCTGCCTTTGTCTGTGTGTGCGCCTTTATTTGGAGCGCTGTTCATGTTGTACCCGATTTGGCCACTTAGGGACAGTGCGGTTCCACGCGGTCTAATACACTGTTAAGTTGTAGCCACATTAGAGAGTAGAAGGAAAAAGTCACAATCAAGCTATTCCAATAAAAGTAGGGTTTTTTTTTTGCAGCGTGGAGCCGTTCTTTTGAGTGATAAAAGTGCTGCGAGTTGCGCGCTAATTAGCATTAGCGAGTCAGACTGGAGTAGATCATTACAATTCCTTGCATATCTATAGATTGAAGCAAAAATCATTTTGAATAAAAAATCGTTCTTAATCGAAAATCGATTATGAATCGAATCACAGACCCAAAAATCGGAATCGAACCGTGAGACATTCAAAGATTCCCACCCCTAGTATGTATAACGACACACGGACAACGTTATTACACAAATCGATGTCATTTCCGCTGTCAATAAATGTCACTCACCACAACTAATAACTCACTCTGGTTCTGGAAAAATTAATGAATTCAAGTTAGGCTCCGCACATACAAGCAGTTCTTGTACTCAAGACAAAGATTCCTTGCAAATAGAGAATGCACAGAACAAAAAACAATGCCTCGTTCAATCAAGGTATTTGACTGCGGATGTATGAACAGTTTTGCGTTACAAAAGTGGTAACCCAGGGGTCTTATTTGGGTTTTTGCAAGTTTACTTGGCATGGAATGGAATATTGGCAATATTCGCATTTTGAAAGGGTTACTGACTGCATGTAAACGTAGCGAGAGACAGAGAGACAGAGGAAACCATAGTCTTTTGACTAGAGCCAGTGAAGAGCTCAGACTAATATCTACTGACTCATTCCCATTCAGCCAAAACCAACATTTTGCATAAGCACAAAAGTGGGATCTCTGCGCTCAAAGTAAAATGTTTTTCAGAACAACACATTTATCAAATGACAATTACCAGCACCCCCACCCCCCCCAAAACACCGCGAGGCTTGTTTTTGGTGTGTGCGCCAATTTGGCCACTGAGCTCCATAGCTGGTGGCTGCATGACATGCATTCATACGTAACACACACATGCAGCCTGATCCTGCAGCACATCACTTACGACGAGCATATGAGGAGGCTGTGGGGGTTTGTTTAACTACAAAAGATCCCTATCATGTGCTGACAAGCATGAACCAACAAATGATCATCATGCATTCATCTGTGTCAACACTTGTATTACACTTTGAGGATTATGTCGAAGCATGGGAGGATCTCCCCTCCCCCAGCATAGTGGAGGAAGGGTAATGGAGCAGAGCCTTGTAGCAGAACTGTTTTTTTATGTGTTGCGCCATTATGTTCTACGAATACCGCTTGGTCTCTTACGGGTTAACTGAGTATTGCATTGTCCAAATGTGTTACGACGTTCTTTCAAGACGCTTCTTTGAAGATCAGTATTGTTATGCAGCTTCAATATAAAAAAACAAATAGACGATAATAAACACAGGTTAAATTGTTACTTGTTTACTTGGACGCCCCATTGAGCAAAGGCATGAAAATAAAACCACTCCTGCATCTGGTATACCCCTGAGCTTACTATCGATCACAGCAACTGCAAGTGTGTTGTCACATTGGATCAAGTAATTTGCTCAGCGGGTTAAATGAGGACAGTACTGACAAGAGCCACAGTCTAGACTGCTTCTCTCTTCGTTCTCAGTAACCGACGGGAACATTTTACATTCATCCCTTCATCTGCCGCTTTCTGTTAGGATTTCAGGGGTTTCATGCTACTCTGTGCATTTTGGCGAGGCAGACACTTTCCCAGTGCGTTTGTTCTCTGATCAATACAACCATCCTCTTTTGGGCTCATTTCTACGGAAAGAATAAGAAGAGGCTTTACGACGACACAGCGCCATCACGGTTTGGCTCTCTTTGGCTTGGTTGTACTTTAACTGTGGAAATCCTCCCACACCGCATCACTTGCAATGAGATATGCAATCCAACAACGCCAGATAACAAGGAACGCCCATATTTACTAATATGTGGCTGAGGACAAGGAGACACATTTTATTTGTGAGCAGGGCTGGGTGAGATGACTGAAAAATATACCATGATTATATTATATTTCTTAACAGTCAATAGATAATGATTAGCTCTTTTTTTTTTAATACCTAATCAAAACAACACATTAAATTGATTAATGCGTAAAGAAGGATGGACTGATCCAATCTCTTGACAAGCTAAACATCAAGCAAGTTGGATGCACTGCGTTTCAAGAAAATGAAAGAAATGAAAAGGCTAAACCCATATTGTCACCCTCTTAAAATAATAGCCGAAGTCATTTGTGTGTGCAAAAATGTGTATTTTTTGCCTAATTTATCTCCTCATGATGCAAATGGTTCAACTTTTTGTGTTTCCTAAAAAATGACATTGGCAATTATTCTAAGAAGGCGTCGACATGGATGTTCCATTGCTGAAAATCTATTTGCTACCTGAAAGCCTATTTTCTTTATTTCCTCGCATTAGGTGTGCTTCTATTACCCTCAGAAGCAAACTGGTAATAGAAACACAGCAATTTCAACAACAACAACAACAAAAAAAATCAAATATCACAAAAAAACATACGCTCTTAAGAGTTGTTTTTTTTGAGAAGTGTTGAACCAGAAGTAAGGGTAATGGAAACACCTTTTTTGCATTTCCAGTAGTGATGTGACCCAGCCCGGTCACGTAGTAAAGGAAGTAGGAAGTACAGGGTCACTCGCTTTTGTGTCAGAACTGCCTCCTGAGAGGATAACAAGTCTTTTTAAGCACAATGCGGTTTAGCTGTAGAGTCATGTTCAGCGCTCTATACACGGAGACAATTTATTATCGTTGCATGAGAAATGGACGTTCCCCCGAGAAACGAGCGATATACGGCGCACATTGCCATTCAAATCCACTCTATCCGTCTGCAGCATACATGAGTTGTACGCACCCAACATGCACTCTCCACACATCAAATGCCCGACGCTGCCCGATGATGGAGGAAAGATGTTTGTAAAGTAATCATAATTTCGCGCATCCCATCTTCAGTAAACAAACATCGCGCAACAACATTACATGAGCACCTTCTACAAGAATTATGAGATCTCGCGAGACAGGACATTATGAGAATTAAGCCTCAGAAGTGAAACATGTTTTAATGGAAACTCTAACAAATCGAAATTGTAGCAATATCGCTTTTATTTTGCGAAAACTGAAAAAGAAACGCAGCTATTGGTGGTTAGCTTTATTCAACTTATGTCCTCTGCCAACTGGATTTGATCCTGAGAAAATGCCCATGTATTCATCACTGATAAAAAGATTTGTTTGAAGCTCAGTTCACGCGTCCCGAAAATTGTGTCCCGCAAAAATCTATGCTTGCTCTTAAAAATATATATATAATAATTAAAAAGAGTTTGACACTATGCCTGTCGGGCCAGTCGGAACCACAACTACAAGGCGTAGCCCACAAAAAGCCCCCCGTATTGGAAACCACAGAACCCCCATGGTTGTTTTTTCGTTGTTCACCCACTTCTGTTCAACACTTCAAATCCAAAATACTTTTCTCATTGAGGCAACGCTTATATCATAACTAGGATGTTGTGATGACTCAAAAAAACGCGACTGCCACACAGGTCAGTTTGTTCGCCTCATGCTGCTATCTTCAGCTAGCCCGGTCGCCACAAGTGTCAGTCCATAAAGATGACTTCATTCGTAGCTGGTTTTAGGACAACATGAAGCAATATCAAGGCACTTATATCAATATCAGGCACTGTAACCTCTGTAAACACTTCACTCAGCATACAGCATCCGGCAGGTCACATTCAAGTGGTTAGTGATATTTTATTCATCTGTTTCTATGCTGGTGGTCGGTCGATTTGAGCTCCCCCGTCGAAGTAAGTTCCCGTTCACAGCAGCGTAACTCGACGGCGGGGAATATCCAGTCGAGTGAAGGGTAACTAGCGAACAAGGTATGCAGGTATTTTTGTTTTCCCAAATGCAGTATTGGCGTCCGTTTAACTAACTTGAACAATATTCAAAACACCATTAAAACCCAGGTGACCCACATGCTTAATGCTGATCTCATACAATGTTAACTTCCTTACGCTATTATGTCACTACATCGTCAATATTCTATTTAATTATTTTGCGCACACGTAATTGCTTACATGCTTAGTGATCAAAAGGCCCTACAAAATAAATGGACAAAACAAAACATCGACTGCGTTTACATGCAGGCAATAACCCTTTTAAAATCCGAATATTGGCAATATTTGGGTTTTGTAAGGCCATGTGAACACGCACAATAATCCGAATATGCTCTTATTCGGGTTTTTAAAAACTTCTGGAGCGAGGAGAAAACCGACTACTTTATTTAGCGTGGTGAGTGACATAAATATAATGACTTTTATCGAATGTAATAAGCTAAAAGTGGAAATGTCGTGATTTACGTAATTACGTTGTCCACGCATCGCGGTCCGAAACGGAATATTCCAATCAAGCACAAATGACATGTAATTGAGAGTAACTCGGTCCGCCACGCATGTAAACGCGTTACCTCGATTATTTCAGAAACCGGAATTCTTAACCCGAATATTGACTGCATGTAAATGTAGTCATTTTAAATTGAGCTTGTGCATTGCATGAATGTCAGTACAATGTACATATTTGAATAGTTTTGTTATTCTTTAAAGCATTAATAATAATGTGTGCAAATGCAATGAGTATATCTTAAAATATGACGACAACGATATTGTGGCAATTTTAACATTGCGATTTCATGATACTGTATTGCTGTTATTGCTAGATCCCTAGTTCCTAGTAGCAACAGCAACTCTAGCTGTACCATACAGAGAATACATAGAGAATGTATAGTATTTTTTTTATAGATTTCTAAACAGTACTTGACTTAAAGAATGATCTCTTCTGGATGGCACTAATTGTTTACTTTAACCCACAACAAATATGAGCGCTTAAAAATCTAACAAATGGCATCAGTGATAACATTGTTTTTAGTTTCCATGTTTTGAATGTAGACAAAAGGAACAGCGATTCAAAAACATGCTGACATTCCAATTACTTGCACCGTTAACAAGGCAAGGCAGTAAGAAAAAAACAACTCAGTGTTGACGTTGCATTTTAACTTTATGCATCATTATGGCTTCAGAATTTCTAGCCAGTCAGTAAACCTTAACTGAAAGTGCTACCGGGCAAGACAGAAATAAACGTTTGTTAAAAAAGTACACACTTCACAACTGAAGGGACTTTTTCGCTCCATGACTGACCTTTTGGGCTGTTAACTGCCTCAAAGTCATAGGCGCACAGACAGCATGCCATTGCAAAGGCACTGAGCAAGTATGAGCTGCTTCCAGCCGTATCAAGGTGTCACATTGCTCACATCACTCATTTGTCTCCCTCCTTCCTCTCTTCAGTGCCATTCCATCGTTCTCTCTCTTGTCTTCTACCCTGCCTGCCGCTGCGCTCATTTTCTCACTGCACATTAGCCCCCACGGCTACCTTTTCTGAATCATGATGGCTTTAAGTAGGCATCTGCCTCACCTCTTTTAAGCCTTTCTCTCGCTGGGTTTGTCTCTTGCTTGCATGAGTTACATGCCAATGGACAGCGTCACATCTGCTTTTGCATCTGTCAAGTAAAACAACGTGCCTCTTTGATTTTAGATAAGCCAGTGGTATTAACTTTATTCTTTGAGGTGAACATTGAAAACAGTAAGCAAACAATATGGAAATATACTTTTGAGATTTAGTAGAACAGTTCAGGGTTGTACACTAACTTTTGCACTGGTGCACCGCACAGTTTTTGGTCGCACCCTTTTTGAGGGAGATAGAGCATGACCGTATTTGCTGATGTAAAGTTGTCTCAATTTGCATAGCGTAGTTTCAGATGACGTCAAGACTGACAGTGAAATAGTTCATTTCAACTCTTCCCTGAAAAAAATGTGAATTTATGTTGAGCGTTTTTATATTTTTGCATTAAGTAAAGTATCGGCCATTTTGGACAGTCACGTGGTCATCGTGACGTGTCGCGTGCGTAAATGACAACAAAGCCACTCCTCACGAGTAATTATTGCGTCCCACGGCGGACATCAAAGGTGGAATTATGCTCTATAGCAAAGAAGCACTTCTTCAAAAGCAGAACAGCCATGGAGGACTTGCCAAAGATTTGTATCCAGCCGAAAGCCGGATGAAGGCTGTCGACTTATTCAGCCAACCGGCTCATAGCGAGTCTAAGTTGGGGACAGTCTACAAGTTACATGTAATTATCAGTCAAGTCACCATTGACATTGTTCACTCTGAAAATGTAATTTGTGGACGGTCCGTAACCTGGACCGTGAACATCCAGGTGACTTTTACGCTGCCAAGCCAAGCTACATCTGCGCTAAGCACGCTTTTGCCCACATTAGGAGATGCCACCCCCCACTGCCCCACCCCCACACCGAATCAGAATTGGCACAGAAGACGGCCTTTTTCTTGCCCATTATGTCAGCAAACTCTTATTGAAATGAACGAAGGCGGCTTTCGTTTACGCACGGGATACGTCATCACGGTCATGTGACCAGGATAATGGCGTTGCACCCGTTATGTTCTCATTTTGATACTTAATCTGTTTAAAATAAATTTCAGGGAACAAGATGCCAGAAATATTCGGACTTTTACTGTTCGTACACAATGCCTAATCCAATACTGGAAAATGAGTTATAAGTCTTGTATCGCTTTAAAAAAAAAAGTGAAAAACTAGAATGGAGGATGAAAGCCTAGTAGATGATTGGGTATTGTATACAGACGTGACTATATGGACCCTTGATTGTAATAAAGTTTAAAAAAAAGAAAAAGAAAAAGTGATTTGACGTCCATCATTCTTCTTAATGTAAGTCAGCTTTTATAGTTTGATAGAAAGTCTACATTGTTTAGATATTTGCAATTATTAACGGTTAATGCATTGATGGACTTTTTTCTGTCTGAGTTTGAAATGTCAGACAGTATTTGAATACAGCTGCAGTTCGGCTCTCCAAATTGTGAATGTTTACGCTCCCGTTAGTGGTTAGTTGCTAATGCCGGAGACTTAATTGTGCCGTATCATACAATAACTAATTCACTTTCTTAGTGTTTTTAATTGGCAATTAAATATAATTTCAAGGTGGCGTTATGTTGATGTTGGACGTCGACAGTCACGTGAAGACTAGTCAAGCTAGCCGCCTTGAGCCGCGACGCCTTCCACGCGCTGCGTGGGTCAATTTCAAAATACAAAAGTAAAAAAGGCAATTGCATCGACGTCAGTGTATTAACTTGGAAGACTTTTATTTTGAAGTTGGCTTCCGCGACAACCCGAACCATGGCGATTGATGTATACGGATCACGGCTCAAAGATGAGCCGTTGCACCACTCATTGAAACATGTACTCGCGCCGTGCGACTGGATTAATTTTTCACCAGCACAGGCTGTACAGTTGGCCGCATTTGCGGGGGAATTGGTCGCAGTGCAGAGCCCTGCAGTTTCTGAATTGCTTAACATATTTCAATAATGGCTTATTAAATAATGTTGGATGGATGTGGGGAAAGAAAAGTGGACCGTTGAAGAGCAGCGCCTTGTGGATACTCTTTGTGGTACACATTGATTTTTATGATTTGATTTAGACACGTCAAGTACAAGTAAATACATACATGGTTATCTTTTATAAAAAATGAGAACGCAAGTACATTTCTGTAATTTATTTTGATCAAGAAATTAAATGGCTACCAGTTTTAAAAGTAATAGTCACAGTATGGACCCTTGTTTCTTCTATAAAAAAAAAAGCAATTCAAGATTGATCAATATTCTGAAAGCAAATCAAATCCTAGCCTGCTGATTGCTAATTTAATCTTGAGGGGGGAAAGAGCCACACAAATCAAGCAGCACAGAGCAAATTACAGAGGTAATGCAAGTTTTCATAGATAAATAACATGATGCTGACAGACCCCACTTGCTACATGGAAAAAAAATGCAACACAAAGGTCAATTATTTTAAGGAGACTTATTCACATAAAGGTCAAATAAAACAAAGTGCAAAAACAAAGTTTGTGACCAATTTTATATGATGGTAAGTTGGTAACCTACAACAAGTGAAAAATGAGCTCTATTCATAATGTAGATGGAGTGTTTAGTTATATGATGTGTTTCAGTATTCAAATAAATACATTAATAAAATCAACTCTGCAAGGCACACCCCATTAAAAATTACAATTATCCGTATTAATAGCAACAGCAGTTGTTATGAAGAAGCATTGTTGCACACGTTGTTTGGACACTCACGGACAATTCTGCACATTCATAAACCCCAAGTACTGTATTGCAATCTTGCTGCGCACACACACAGACTTTTCAAACTAATAATTCATTCAATTACGACAGTCCACTGTGGACATTCCAGATGAGCAAGAATAATGTGTGTTAAAAAGACTGTTAGGCGAGTAAGAAGTGAACACATTTCAGATCGCTCTGATGTACATTTCATGTCCCGTAAATACTTAAACCTCCCACATTGTCGCATCCTCCCAAATGCGAATGCCACAAAACAAATAGGAAGGAAAGTAGTGAGACGCCGGTTATGAGATTTGTAATACCGCACAGCCCCTCTTATAACTTTATATTGCATTTCATTCTCATTGCAAGCACAACAAGTCTTCATTCCACTTCGCAAGCTCTTTAATGTCCTCATAGTTGATTCCCTTGCCAAGCGTGATGGTGCTGGTATGAAGAGAAAAGACTGTCCACACTGGCTCCCTCTCAATGGATAATGATGTGCTTCATTCTGCTGTCGAGCCCCTTGAGACTCTCGGCTGAATGAGCACATCCCCCCTTAAAGCCATCCATACCCAGTCTTTACTGCAACACGCATGCACACTCTCACTGACAACTGACACCACATTGAGACAAATCTTTACCTTAGTGATAATCTAATCTTTATCTGTATGCTTTGTTATGTTGCAGCTCGCAGTGACTCAACATACACAAATGCCCTGATTTCCACTTGCGCTTGTCCTCAAAAGCCTTTTTATGAATTCTTTGGAGACTCTCTCACCATTACACTCAGTCGATTGCATGATCTTTTCCCTGAACGGTACATGCCACAATTCAGTGCCCAACATTTGTCTGTTTTGTCTGACTGCCAAATTGGCTATTGTATTGAATCACTTACGCTCTGCCAAATCCTATAAAGTAATTAAGAACTTTTAAGTCTGGCAATGAACATGTGAAGATTAGGGCATCCTTGATGCCGCACACAACCCCTTGCTTATGGTTGTAGTGCAGATGCTGATAATACGAGATAAGTAAAGGCGGTTGGTTTCCTATGAGCAGGGCATGTTGTGGGGGGCAGGGAGTGAGGGCGAGGAAGCAAGGCAAGAAGAGTGCCAATGTGCCCGTCTTACATGATGCCATTTTCCTAAAGCATTTCTATTAATGTGACAGTAATGGATTCTGTGGATTATACTGACTCCATTATTGTGAATGGCAAAAAGGTACACAACTAACCTTCACTTTCCAATAATTGCGCAACCTCAAGAACACACACACAATAGCTAACTTCAGAGGAGTGTCATGTGTGGTCGTGGTCATTTTCATTTTCAGCTGTCACTGCTGCTTGCAGTTTTCACAATACAGAGTTACCTCGGAGCTTGAACATAATTCGTTCCTGCAAAGTGTTCAAAGTCTGAATTGTTCAACCTCTGAAACACTTTTTCCCTTAGGAAATAATGTAAATGCAATTAAGCCGTTCCCAAGCTCCAAAAACAGAAAAGTTATATTTTAATTTCTATTTATGTTTTTTACATTTACAGTACAGTAGTTAAGCAATAAAAATACCTTAACGTACCTGTTGTGGTGTGATGGCATCAGTGGATGATAAATGCTATGTTAATGCTAGCTTTAGTTCAGTGCTGAGTTTGTGTATTTTACATTGGGCATATTGTTAGACTACGAAGCGGTCCTTGCGTGCGTTGTTTTAACGTCGGGCACGTTGTTGAACAGCTAAGGGGGGTCGTTTGCACTGCAGACACACATGCGCATCAAAATAAAAGCAGTACATAGATTTTGTACTTGTTTTACTTCATAAAGGCTATAGAGGCTATAGACAAGTCAACTGTGGCCCATGAGCAATACTTTTCCCACGTGCTCTCAGTCTTTAACGGGGATGTGATTTGACCAAAGTGAAATTATCTGAAAATTTAGCCGGGGGTCTGGGGGCCGCGGGCACCCAGCTAGGTCCAGAGCTCATGGGTTTTCCGTGTTTTAAAGTACTTTCAATACACTCAGATGACAAAGAAATAGACAAAACAACAGCATAAATTTTCAATGTATATTGAACTATCCCATATAAAATTGCAGTTTTAGTCAACTCAAAATCAGTCACATTCAAAAACATTGGACTGCCTTTGCTTTTAAAAATTATCACTGAGAATATCATCATATATATTTACCATGCAATAAATCATTTAATCAATCATTCTTAATTTAATACATAATGCATAACAAAAACATAAAATACCTCATGCAGCAAGCTCTGGTAAAAATACAATCATGCATTCGTCGAATGCATGATTGACTAAGATCATCTCTGTAACTGCATACATCAAGACAGTCAACATATTGAAACCTGAAAAGTGCAAACATGCAGCATTCATTTGAGTTACCACCGACCTCAAAATTCACGACTCTATCGGCAACTGGTACAGGTTGTTGGGGTGGATCACGTCTCTCTATTACCGCTTCCGATTGTGATGTCAATAAGGGATGGAGGCCGTAAAGTTTTGGAGTTTTCGTTTGGGCACCGAAACTTCCAGCGATGGAATAATTTGCTGTTCTTGACTGGAGTTCTTTCACATGTTTTTTGCTCTTTGCGTGACTTTCAAGAGCTTTGAAACCTCTCCCGCCATAGTCAACGGTATCATGGCACCAAATGCAAAGCGCTTTCCCGGCACGATCGATCTTCCGAATAAAGTCACTGAACAAATTCGTCACAGTCTTCTTTCCAACATTTGTAGATATATCCTTCTCTAACAAGTCCCATCGAAACTTGTTTTTTACGATCTTGTCAATTTCCTTAACTCGCGGAGCATCTTTGCGTTCGATCACGGACATCTTTCTTTAAACACCCGGCAAAAACTTGTGAGAAATGAACAATGGCATACTCCTATGCCTTTATAACAAGCGCGTTTATTGGTCAACAAACAATGGCATACTCCTATGCCTTTATAACAAGCGCGTGTATTGGTCAACACGGAGACTTCAGCCAATCGCAAGATCCGTTTCATTTCAGTTACGGAAACACTAAAATGGAATGCTGTAGAGAGACGAAATCGGATTTTTTACCACTTAAAAAATTGTAACATTTTATTTTTGGAGATAAAAAAAGCGGAATTCCGCGAATTAGAGGAAAAATCACATCCCTGTCTTTAAGTTCAGCCATTAGGTTGGTGGGGCAGGGGAAAAAATGAGCACCAACCAACAACTTCTGGTGCTCATTTGAGGACCACACCAAAATGTTGATGCACACCCCTGTTATACATTATTTTAATTACAAGTTTCAGAGCAGCTGCATTTTATCCAACATGCAACAGTAGTTGTTTTATAGGAACAACAAATACAGTCACATACATAGTGTGGGTTGTTATTCAAGTTTTTGAAAACAAAATGAAAACGAAATGTTATATCTGCTGCTGGTCATTTACCGTCAAGCAAGCATAATCTGTCTTGCTCTCTTGTAACTCACAAGCACACAAACAGCATAGTACTGATATGGCAACAGCTTTTGAAGACCAAAACATGTCATAATCAGCTCCATAATTGATGAGTTCCACTAGCTAATCCTTTTTTTTTTATATATAAATAGCAAGTAACACTGTCCATTTTAAAATTTTGGTGGAGCTAAGTTTTTAGATATGACACAAAAAGTATTTTATTTCAATGGAAGCTATTTTAAATGGTTGAAGAGAGAGAAAATAGATAACACAACATTGCAGCCGTTAGTGACTGAGGTACCTTAAGAGATTCATGTGATGGCTACCATTTATCAACTTTAGAGGGCTCCTAATGTTTTCTCCCACAGCCCCGGGGCTCACAGAAGAGCATAGCACAATGCAAGCTGATGTAAAACTACACAACTCGACGCAATTGGGGTTTAAATGGCAGAAATTGTCATGACTGCCAACACCTCACAAGCGATGCTAACAAAATGAATGAGCTTGTAAGATGGGCATTGGGGTCAGGTGCAAAAGGCAGAGGGCTTTCTTGTTCAAGAGTCAGAGAGGTAAGAGGCTCGATTTAGCCTACTTGGGTATCGAGTTACATCACTGCGCAGGACTGGGTCAACAGGTTCGTTAGGCTACACACTGATGGGGGAGGGACTGTCCCCAGATGCTAATGTCACAGCCGGAATTTGGCCTTGTTAACAGACATTCTTCAGCTCTATAGACACAATTTAAAACCGTGACCTGCAGTTACCTGGCTTACTCTGCCCACATCTACTTCGGAAATGCGGTGTGAGCTTCTACCTGTCCATCGGAATGAATCATGTTCAGGGTCTCTCCTCTGCCTTCACATCCACAGAACTCATTCTAACAACATTCCTAATAACATTGGAGTCATACAGTTGTTATTTTAAAGTAACATTAACATTAATTCAGCTGTCATAGAACAGTAGAAAAAGAAAGGTTATGACTGCACAACTGTATGGGGCATAAGGTCATACTGGATCTTACTGCTTTGAATGACAGCCTGCTGACCACTGTTTATTTTTCTGGTCAAGTGTCACAATCTTGACAAACAGTTGCCCATGAATTTGTATTAACGTGTCTAAATGTCAAGTATTTAAATACTTATTTGATATTGTCTATTTAGAAACATGGTTAGATATACACTACTCACAAAAAGTTAGGGATATTTGGCGTTCAGGTGAAATTTCAGGACGAGCCTAAAATGCATTCAAACCTTGACAGGTGAACTTAATGTGACCTTCTCTAAGCTTTTTAACGCACATGTCCAACTGCTAAATGTTTCAGCACTTTTTGCACAAGTTGCTGTTCTCTAACAAGGAGCTTGACGGCAAAACTCACAAACAACAATGCTCCAGCTCATGGAGGTGGCATCATCAGGGAACGGATGCTGGAGACCGGTGGACCTCAAATGGAATGGCCTGCACTTTTCTCCAGACCTAAATCCTATTTAAAACCTGAGGGCTGGAAACTCTGCACCCCAGAACCTCAATGACCTTAGGGCTGCCCTTCAAGAAGAGTGGGATGCCATGCCTCAGCAAACAATGAGTCGACTTGTGAACAGCATGAGATGTCGTCGCCAAGCTGTAATTGATTCTCATGTCAACTTTATTTATAAACCACTTTAAAACTAGCATTGCTGTATACAAGGTGCTGTACATGGAACATAAATCAGTCATGCAATATAAGATAACTTTGTCAAGGTATTGATACTATTGATTCAAAATTGTCCAAATCCTCTGATTTCAGCCTATCAGCAGTTTTTGTTCACTGATTTCTGTAGTCCTACATGAAAGAAGACTGATTATCTTCTATGTTTAGTCGAAATAAGACATTTGCAAACATCTGTTTTACTTTGGAAAACAATGACTAAACCGGTAACATACTATATCAATCCCCCTTCTTTTTGTTATCACTATATGAATACAAAGAACTAGAAATAAACACCAATCACTGGTTAATAAAGTTAAAGTACCACTGATTGTCACACCCACCTAAGTGGGGCAAAATTCGTTCTCCGCATTTTACCCATTCCCTGAGGGAGCGGTGAGCAGCAGCAGGGGCTGCGCTCGGGAATCATTTGGTGATCTAACCCCCCAATTACAACCCTTAATGCTGAGTGTCAAGCAGGGAGGAAAATGGGTCCCATTTCTAGAGTCTTTAGTATGATCCGGCAGGGGATTGTACCCATAACGTCCCAGTCTCAGGGCGGACACTCTACCACTAGGCCCACAGAGCTGGGAATAAGCAGTAATCAGGGAAAAAATGATTTTGCAATCAACTTTAATGCAAAATTAAAAATCTGCTTAGTCGATTAACTGATTGAATAATTGATAGATTAATCGATTCTAAAAAATATTTAATATAGTTTTAAATGTTTTTTTTTTATAAATACTTTGTAGATTTAAGTATCAGATAAAGAAGATATGCAATTTGTAACTATATCAGAAAGTAGAGTTAGTTAGAAAACTTTACATTTAAACCAAATAAATGACACCTATTTTGTGACTCGTCAAATGGTGAGTGAGCATACAGGCCATAAATCATAAGAGCCCAATGCAAGTAAAAGCTGGGCGAAAATAAACAAAATGAAGATCCACATACAGCATTAGGAGTCTTAAGTGTGGAGCATGTCGAATTTAGTCCCATCTTCTAATTAGTACTTTCCGCAGTTGTGCCGACTTTGCTCTGGCAGACGGTCCTGGTTTACCGACAACTGGCAAGTACACAAATATCTTGTCCTCCTATTACGACGCATATTAAATTTCATTTTTATCTGTCAAGGGAATGATGCCATCATATCACCCATTGCGACTCCCATCTCCCGTTGCTCCGCGGTTCATTCCCTGCTAAGAATTGCACTGAAGTGAAGCCAAGGACTAAAACCTGAATACATTCACTCAGCTCCATCCCAAACTGCAACAACACAAGTGGGAGTTAATCCGCAAGGGTCAACACAAACCACCAGCACCTTCAAGAGCAAAGCGTTGCCAATTTGATGCAGCAAATGTAGTTGATACGAGACACTACTCACAGAGGAACATCTGAACAACGTATTGTGCAAGCCATCTTTAGTGCAATTGCGTCAAAACAAAGTTTTTCTCTGAAATCGTTGTTGCTCCAGCCTGATCAGACAACAGAAACATCATAACGACAGCTGGCATGAAGATTCTACTCCGAGATGTTTGCAAACAGGTTATTCCCCACCCACTGATATTGTTCACAGAGGAGAAGAGTGTCACAGTTTAAAACGCCAACATAATACAGTTGATATGCGACTTCAGAAACATCACAGGAAAATGCCTCCACCAATCCTCTATAATTGAATTCAGTGGGAAGCACTGGTACTCATTAAAATGAAAGGCCACCCAACAACCTAACAACTGCGTGAATCAAAGGTTCTGTTCTCAGATCAAACAGATATACTTGACAAGCACGGTGGTGATGTCACTGGCCAAACAGAAACAAGTGGACTTTCGCCAAGGCACTATGACAGAACGGCTGTGACACGCTTATCTGTTTCCTGCTTTTGCAGAGCGTGCTCAGCATGCATCATCAGCTGTGGATGTACGCTGCTGGGGAGAGGACAGGGGGTGGGGGGTGGTGGGACAATTAAGCTGGAAGTCTATCTTTCGGATTCTCAGTAAACCAGCAATAGCATGCTCTCCTCGTCCTGATGCGTGGTGGCCGAACACTCATTGTAAAACCACAACTGGAAAGGTTAGAATCTGAAGGACTCGTCAGCAAACCACAAATGACTCATCCGTGTTTCAGTCTCATCACACAACTGATGACATGTGCAAACAATAAGTTGTGCCGCACTTATTGGTCATCAAAAACATTTGCCTGGAAAGAGGGGGTGTTGCTATTAAGAACCCGAATGCAATCCTATCATGATAAGTGACTCTGTGATTTAATCTTAGTTTATTATGAGAAATGTCACCACAACATTTATTTTTCACTGAGACACTCAAAACACGCACCGACTCGCCAATATGAATAATTTAAAAGAAGGGTGCTCACTTTGTGATAAACTTTTCCAAATTTTTTTTCAACGTCACACGCACAACGAATCTGAAAATACAAACTACTATGGAACCAGCAACAAGCAGATTTACGCACACACCTTTCACCATTTTTACCACTCTGTTGCTGTTTCTCCATCTGTGCACCTTCAACCAAGCATGCACCCCCACCTCTGTTCTGCAGGAGCATCGCGATGCCTTCCTTACCTTGCCAAAAGCCAAGCAAATCCTAAAATGCATTATACAGTGTGAAACACGGATGAGCTGGACGTTTGCTTAAGTGATCATCAAAGAAGTCCCAACTGTCGATCAAAGTTGCATTCCTATAAATATCGACGCGAAACCAGTGCAGCCTTCCAGAGGAGAGGGAGGGAGGGAGAGATAGGTATGCATGGTGATAGAGAGGGAGAGAGAGAGAGAGCGTTACGATACCTTGTTGATGTGCCCTTCCTCACATCGCAGATGCTGCATTTAAAAGCCTCGGCTGTGTTCCGAAAGGTGCAGACGCTACAGTCCCAGTAGCCGTCGTCAGCTTGTTTGGCTTGTCTTTTTGGCCTGACAAACAAGACACACGTTACGTTGAGTTGTCGGAAGCCCGTTATTGACACATTTCCTTAAATTAAACACGAAAAGGCGATTTTGGAAGACAAGATCGAGCGACGTTCAAAGACACATCGCGAGGCAGTTGGTGGGGGCAGGGGAGCGGGTTCGTCCCCAATTTTTGCTTCGAGTCCCGCCAAGTGGACCTCGTTGGTTAATATCCTAATTGCTCACCAGCGGACGACTGCGAACACCGTCCGATTGTATATCGCCAGTTAGCCTAGCAGGCAGCGCTCGTATTTTTCGGCATCGAAGCTTAACATGTCGTGCGATACTAAACAATGTCGAATTCGACATCGGGCCGCCTAGCACACTGCCTCGAGACGGAAGAGCCTTTCAGCGAATGCCAGGCGTATCCTGTGAAAAAATCCCTTTGTTAAGTGACTGGGTTGTAGGGCGCGAGAAGCCGCCATAGTGACTGCACTATTCTAGCTAGCTGTGGCAGAGCGACTGAAAAAGGAGAAACGATCCCCGAGTGAAGGAAACGCGTCCAAATGTCGAGCCCGTGGCGCCTCGAACGAGTGTAAATTGGTCAACAGGCGGTCGCATTACCTGGTAGGGCTCTTTTTGTCGCCCATGGTGAACAATATTCCGCGGGAAATAAGAAGAAAAGGGGGCCTCCTTTAATTGTCAGTGAGTGTGCAAGGATCCAGATAGAGCCGCTGCTGAAGCTGCTGGCAGACAGGCTCCACTCAGCGCTGGCTCGAGGCACGGCACAGAGACTGACTGCGCTATACCACGTGCTCGCTCTCCTCCAATCACAGCGCGAGGAGCTTTAAAAGTCTGGATGGAGATTTCAGAGCTCTTTTAATAACTGCTACTGGCATATTTGACAGTCCTCACCTTACCTCACCCCATACATAAAAAACGAGAACGTGGCATTATCGGATGAAAGTTGAAAACAGAGTGGTCGGTGAAAAATAAGGCTTTGAGTTTGAGGCTATTTTAAAAGAAAATTCAAGTTGAATTGCAGGCCAAAGTAAAGAATACGAATACAAATGTGGTTATTGTCATTGTTACAAGTACAAGGAAATGGCAGGTGCATCAACCTAAGATGACATTTTAATAAATGCAAAAAAAAAAAAAAGTATACAAATATATCACATCATGATAATGATGAAAACTCACACTGAATAAAAAAAAGTCTCCTGGTTGTAAATAAAGCATAAGTACATATACTTGTGAAAAGAAGATTTTGGAAGAAGGAAGAAGTACTGATTCAATCGCTGTACATAAAGGGGAAGTAAAGTTAAAAAAAAAAATCTCTTTCATTTTACATTATCATCTATTGTAACAGTCCATACATACATATGGTGGTGCCTCTTTTTTTGTTATGCCCATTCAAAACTTTTTTGCTTTCAGTGTATTTTATGCCGTGGACCTCAGTGATGGTGTACATAGTTGTACGCTTATTCGTGACACGTGATAGCGCCAAGAAATGTCTATTTTTTTCCTTTCTTTTAATAAAGTAAGTTACAGGTGGACATTCAGCCATTTTTGCTCCCTAGCTATCCATCCAGCAGCACCGTCCATGGCTGTACTCGGCCCAAACCATCACGTGTTACACTATGCACCCCCACTAGTCTGAACACGACATTCTGAATAATATTTCATTGTGTAATATGAATTAAGCAGCAAAATCGACCTGTTTTTAATCCATCTCAGGGGTGGCCATTTTGTCACTTGCTGTTGACTAAAAATGACATCACAGTGCCTAAGGCTTATGTAACAACCAAACACGGCTCACCTGTTTTCTGGGTTTGGTCATGTGACGTTCGCAAGCTGAGCACTTTGGCACGTTGATGTCAAATTATGGGAATCAAGCCATCTTTTTTGGCTTTCATTAACAAACTCAGGCTTTATATTTGGTCGACTAGATATTGTATGAAAAAAAAAAGCAATGATGACTATTTCTGCTTGTGTTGAGTATAACATAATCGTCTAATTTGATCAGAAATTTATTTTTTGTTACCCCTAGCGGTTTTTGTTTGATGTTCATGTGTTGAAAGGTACTTGTTTGATGTACCTGATTTTTGATTGTGAATTAAGATTATTAAATAAAATTTTGGGGAAAAATGGCCGGCCCCTTGAGATCGATAAAAATGGGTGGATTTTGCATCTTAACTCATATTCGACAAACACAATATTAATCAGAATGGCGTGTTTAGACTAGTGAGGGTGCATATAACGTATTATTGTAATAAGATTTGTTTTTTATCTACTGTAATACAAAAGTTGCTGTATGAATGCAGCATGCACCACCAACAAAATCTGAGCTTCACCCTTTCAGTGTGGAGCTTTTATTAGCATGTTTTTACATGTTCTTCAGTTGTTAAAACCATTCTGGGGTTATAAAATAAAACTGCAGAGTGATTTTCTAAGAGTACCTGCTTTAAAAAAATTGGTAAAACAGCAAATTACACACAATGCATTCATGAATATCTGGAAAGTGTAATTCTAAATGATAAGTGCAATGTGAAAAAGTTGAAGTCCTCATTAACAGCAAGTTTGCCCCCTCCCGAGACTTTTTAGGAGCATCGGTTTTATTGAGAATCTACGTTTTATAAAGTATGACATATACTGCTATGTTTACGCGGATGAATGTGTTTACACTCAACTCTTGATTGATTAGTCTTTTCACACTTCCTCTCATCCGTCTTCCGCAAAAGAGCCACTTTTAATGACTCCTTTGCGCTTATGGCTCCGTCAGGCAGCGTCATGGAATGTGTCGCTGCACCTCTTGTAAGCTTTCACTCTGCCCAAGTCAAGGCTCTCTGCGGGGGAGAGCTAGCATAGCGTGAATCATGTATGCTCATTAGCTGCTCTCCACGACTCCAGGTCCCATTGTGCATCCCCTTTTCTGTTTCGAGTGAATATCTCTGCCTCTACATAAGTCTTCTCTCCACCCCGCGATTACTGCTGCTTATCTCATCGCATGATGTGCTAATTGGGATTCATCATGATGGCCAACGGAAAAACTACAATAGAGCAAAAGCAGCTTGGAACCTTGTCTTACTGCTTCTGTAATTAATCCCTACAAAAGTGTTTGCTTTTTTCGGCGCAAGATTTACAAATAAATTATTCTGCTGATTGATTGATTAATTGGTACAACACGAATAGTGCTGAGAATAAGTGAGGGAATAAGCATGCATCGCTAATTAACTCAAGGGATCTTTCATTTCTTGGCGACAAGTTCAGAAAACAAACGGAGCTTTACTTATTGTTATTATTTCGGAGAAGTGAAGTGCACGTGGTGAAACAAATCTGGAAAAACGATGACAAGCATTCAAACGCCTGTGGCCTTAAAGGGTGGCTAAAAGAATGGAAGAAAACAAATTTGTGATGTTTACAGTGTTGATTGAAACTGTGTTTGTGACAGCTGCTGAAAACCCTTTGATCAGCTCGGCACTTCAGGACAGTTGCGCAGTGGTTTTCACTGAAGAGCACTGTGACATGTCAAAACGTAATTTTAGGCTACGGTCACAAGTCACGTCTCGACAGTTGCGATGTTATTCGCGTCTGTATGCTTGAAACCCGATGTCAGTTTTGGTAGTAGGGAAGTGACGAGCCTGCCAATCATCAATGCATTTCCAATATAGTTTTAATCATTAACATTTACCATGCAGCTTGGCCAAACTTATTTTTACCGTTTAAGGCCGCTGTAGTTGTCGCTTGTGGTAAGCCAAACAATTCTCCGTGTGTGAAACATTCAAAAGCAGCTTTGCATATCAAGGTCAGTAAATGTCAAAATAGGACATTTCTTTAAAATGGTGACGACTCATTTCATGATTGCCGCCCAGCAAAGTCATACATTTTCAGCTGAATAAACAGTCAGTGTCATTTGTCAAATGTTAATGCACTGTGTGATTAAACTAAAGCTCGACTCTTTGCATTTAGACGAATTCATGACATTTTAGAGCTGGCTTTTTAGGGTTCTCATGTGAAAAACGTGCAAAAGAGTTTGACACCAGACGTCTGGTTTCACATTGTTTACAGGGGAATTTCAAAGCCAAAGTTTAAAGGGCATGGTCTTAGCTACATAACATTTGATAGCCATCCTGATCTAGCATACAATTTATTGAAGTTTGATGTGGCAAAAAAAAAATCTTCATTTGGAATTCCAAACCCTCCGTGCGTTATTACTACAAACAACATTTTTATTTTTTGTATACATAACCAGACATTAGAGCTGAAGGCCAGTCACTCACACTATGATGCAGTTAGTTCATGACTCTTGAACAGATTTTATTGACTAGAACACAAAGTCTGCATTCAAAGCTTTAGCAGTAAAACTCAAGTGGCGTCTTAACTGAGGAATGTGCCAATTAAATGAAAAATAAAATCTGAAACTGCTTGAACTTGAGTGCTCTTTCTTCAAGGGCTGTATCGGAATCTAAATGGCAAAACACGTTTGCCCTTTTACTAGAAGGTCCCACTATGTCATTTCTGTCACACAATCATGCATGTGGACTAAAATTACAAACCACATAATGTACTCAAAAAGTAAACACGGAAATGTGCATCTTTCTCCCTTAAGAAAACTGCTAAAGTGATGAGAGGTGGGAGGATTGTTAACTCATTCACTGCCATTGACGGTTATAAACGTCAAAAAATAATTTCAACTATTTCTATTAGTTTAACATCTTTTTTCTACTTTTGTTAACAAGAGTATGAAAACCTAGATTTTTTTATTGTACATTTAGAACAGATATAAAATTTGTGATTAATCGTGAGTTAACTATTAAAAAAATGTATCGCCTCATCTCGTCAGGCGATTACATTTTTTAAATTGCCATGAATCGCATGACTTCACGAGTTAACTCACGATTAATCACAAATTTTACATCTGTTCTAAATGTACAATAATTTTTTCCCTAGGTTTTCATACTCTTGTTAACAAAAGTAGACAAAAATGTTAAACTAATAGAAATAGTTAAAATTAATTTTTGACATTTTTAGCCGTCAATGGCAGCGAATGAGTTAAAAAGGCAGTGGGAGAACAGATGAGAAGGGAGCATCTTCTGTCTCTGGCACCCATCCATACGCACAGAGGAGGAAAGTGATTAATCATCTCACACAGACGCTCCTCATAACATGCCACTATGGATGGACCACTCACTGGAGCAGAGAAATCTCTGAGATTTTAAATACCGGTCTAAATTATTTAAGGCCTACTCAAGTGGACACTTATCCCTCTAAATGTTTGTTTTTGTGAGGAAAGATTCTCCTGTGGTCATGTTTTCATATTCCTACTAATTATACATTATTATTTTTTACCCTCACAGTTTGTCATTAGGAGAACACCCAAGCGGCTGTTAGTTCAAAATTAGACCTACTTGACCTTTCACCGAATCCTGCCCTTGATTCTGCGTCTAATGGTGTTGTGTTTTCTCTATTGTAGAAGCATTTAGTGTCCATCCAGATGTGCTGTTTAACCCTTTGCGTACTACAGTGGACAGCTATTAAAACGTTGTTTTCTCCTATTTTAATGTTTTTTATGTTTATGTTATGTTTAGTTTTTTTGTAAAGTGCTTTGTGACACCTAAGACTGTTTGAAAGCGCTATATAAATAGAGATGACTTGACTTGACTATTTAAATGAATCTTTTTGCCACAGTTGGCCATAAGCCACTCCAGTGGACACTAGTGTAGTCTTGACATACACTGCCATCCAGTGCTCAACGTAAAAAAAAAAAGACAGACAAGATGGCCGACAGAAGTTTAGGAATAACTAAGTGTCTATTCCTTCTATTCCAGGAGGCCCTTGCATGTAAAAAAATATATATATTGGAACATCAAGCAACAACTAAGGAGTAATATAATTGTTAAAATATCCAAGTATTGATTTTGTAATTTGAGGAAATGGCGATTGATCGTGAGTCTACTAAATTGGACTTTGGACATCATTAGCTGTATTGTGACTACATCTTAATGCTGCACTTCATCTGCAGTATTATTATTATTATTTATTTATTTTTGCTTTAAATCATCATTTAATTATTTATTATAATAACATTTTATGGATTTTAGTCCTCATATGAGAGTAAGGATCCTGGTCCTTATGTTTTGTAATGGTCAGGTGCAGAGCATGCTAGCAAATCCTACAGGATAGTCGACCACATACCATCCGACTCAAGTGGGGATGATGACAGCTACAGTGATGATGAATGGCTGCCAGAAAAAAAATACTATCTGTATTTCATAAAAAGTTCATTTTTCTTTGGGTGAATGTTTTTGCAATACATGTAGTAGTTTTGAAATATGTTAAAAATATGAGAACATTTGAGTAAAATGAGAGATGATCTATCGGGTCAATATCAGATGTGTACTATGTTTACGGGAACTCTCGTGCATATGTTGTGGAGCTGTATGTGTCGGAAGTTATACTGGATTCATATCATTGCAGTAACTTGCTAAGAAACGCATAATTAAGAGCTGGAAAACGTGTTGATCCACCTAAAGAAAATCACTGGATTAATGAACTTTTGTCATACTGTACACCAGATTTTTTTTTATGTTCAACTCAAGGAAAATTAGCAGACTTTGAATCGACTTGGACTCCTTTTTTGAATATGGTGACCCAGCTTGATATGACTTGTATCTATTTTACTTGTATAACTTTTTTTGTGGAGAGAGGGCTCTATTTATTTATTCATTTATTATTTTGTAAACTTTTTTTGTATTGCTTTGTTATTGAAAACTTTGAAAATTATAAATAAAATATTGGGGAAAAAATGTTATAAATCAAACAGACATTTTCTAGTGTCTACATATTTCATCATCAATTGCATGCTAATCCACCCAAGTGGACATGTCACCAACTCCTTGAAAAATGTATGTTTAAAAAATAAATAAAGATAAAAAAAATAATTCATGCCTAAAGAGTAATAAAAAAATAATAATCCTGATGTAGGTTATCATAATTTGTGTATGAAAGGGCGAAAGAGTGCTCCCACACTTGAATGGGTATGCACAGTATTATTACCCTTTAGCTATGAGGACATCACAGTATTGTTTCAATTAATGAGCTTTCATGAGTTTTCAATTGTGCAAAATAACCTTGCAAAAGTGTAGTGTTCCTAATAGAGGGCTGAGTGGGATTCCTGCAACAAAATCAAAGAAATCCAATAGGATGATTTATGATCATATATGGCTTGGGATAAGATTTAATCTTTCAAATCCCCTTTGGGGGGATTTAGCTAAACGCCCTGTCATGCTCATACATTTTCACACACACACATCCTCTTTCCTCCTTCTTCCTTCCGTGTCCATAGCTGTGCTCAACTGCCGTAGTCTATGCTTGTGCATGTTTGAGGGTCTATGAGGATTGGGAAAGATGGGGGAGGGCAATTGAGGACACTCTCCCCCTTTAGTAGTGGAATGTCTTCATGCATGTTCTTGTTTGGAAAGGCGGCTCGCTGCTTCCAAAATTTGGCAGGAAATCCCATCCTGCTTACACGGGGCAGATAAGAAAGAGGCGGGAGAAAGACGAAGCAGTGTTGCAGTGGGAAAGAGGGAAAAGGGCGGGTGCAGCAGCGAACCTTCAGGAAGGTAGATTATCCCACGAAACGCTGGCAGAGCTTCAGCCTTTGTGTGTGTGCGTGTGTGTGCGTGTGTGTGCGCACGTTCTGGGGGTGCGTGACAAAAAAAGCAGCTCCTTCAGCTCACTCAGCAGTGGAGAGTTTCAATGAATCCGGGGCAGTCGCCACAAAAGGGCTACAGAACAAAAGGCCTGCAAGCTGAGAATGTGCATCGTAGGCGCAAGGCAGAAATCTCACACTCGAAGTCTCGAACCACAAGCTGAATAAAGACAGAAACAATCACGCTCTGTCAATGTCAATTACCAGCCTGTTGATTATCCTTCTGACGGATCAACACCTCAGGATGTAAGACTCAAATGGGCTCCCTGAAGATAAAATGGCTTTTTATTTTACTCATCTGATTGAGGCTTTATTAGGTGATTACACACAGTTTAATTTGAGCCAAAGCCATATTAATCTGGCACAAAGTGACTGGATTGCGTAAATGGAGCATTATTGGTCACCAATCTTGATCTGACAAACTACTTCTAAAAGTGGATGAAATGGCAGACACATTTTGCTCTCAATTTTAACTCGTTCACTGCCATTGACGGCTATAGATGTCAAAAATTATTTTGAACTATTAAACAATTTTTTTCCACTTTTGTTAACAAGAGTATGAAAACCTAGAAAAAATGTATTGTACGTTTAGAACAGATATAAAATTTGTGATTAATCTTGAGTTAACTAGTGAAGTCATGTGAGTAATTACAATTAAAAAAAATTGACTGATGTTCCTAATAAAAAAAAAGGAAAAAAAAGATTATAAAAAATTATTAAGCCAATATAATTTTTTTTAATTGTAATTAATCGCATTAATTCAATAGTTAACTCACAATTAATCACAAATTTTTTATCTGTTCTAAATGTACAATAAAAAAAAATTCTAGGTCTTCATATTCTTGTTGACAAAAGTGGGAAAAAAATCTTAAACTAATAGAAATAGTATTAATATAGAATTTTTGACGTCAATGGCAGTGAATGAGTTAAGTTGAATTTGTCTTAGTGTGTGAGCCGTTTTGCCTTTCCAGTCAATAACAGCCTTAGAGCCTTTAGCATTTTCACAAGTGTATGTGCGCGCACACACAATAAATCACAGGCACTTGGGAAAGTGTTTCCACTGAATATGCCTGGTGTTTATGATTCTCGAGGACCAAATCCAGATGTTGGATGGAGACAAAAGTCAGTGGAATATATTAGTGCATTGGCAGGTGGTATAACCAATCAATACGTTTTATTTGAATGCTTTCAGAAGTTTACTCACGAAGAATCAGAAGGCTCAAGCTGCCATAAAAACACACTATTGAAAAAATTAACATGTAGTCAATATTCGGGTTAAGGTCAAAATTCCGCTTTCTGAAACATTCGGGATAATCCGTTTGCATACGTAGGCAGACAGAGTTACTCCCGTATACGTGATCATTTGTGATCAATTGGAATATCCCAATCGAAACCGCAACGCACGGACATCAATATGCAAATTAACATCATTTTAACTTTCTACGATCAATAAAAGACATTATATTCATGTCGCTCACCGTAGTAAATGAAGTAGTCGGTTCAGTCCTTGCTCAAAAATTGTGGTTCTTTGCTGCGTCGTCATGTTTATTTACTTCTGCTTGTGTATTTCCGGTGGATTGCGCACCAGACGCACGGACTTAGCGAGTGGCAACGTAAGATGGCCACCGCACTTACAAGAAGTTCCTGTAACTCTCTAAAACAGTTGTGTCAAAAGTAACCCAGTTAGGGATAAAAAAATGGACCGACCCACTTTATGGGTCAAAAATTTGACCCAACTTGCTCGGTTGTTTTATACAAAATTACCCAATTTTTTGACCCAAGTAAAGGATCTAACCAATATTTATGAGTTGTTTTACACTAAAAGACTCATTCTTGACTCAAAGTTGGGTCAAACAGACCCAAGTAGAGGATTGGTCCATTTTTGACCCATAGTTGGGTTATTTTTGACCCAAATGTTTTTAGAGTGAAAAGACCAATATTCCTTTTTTTTTCTTTTTCTGGAGAGCTCAGTTCATTCGGTAATTTTACCGATTTGACATGATATCATCATTGCTCTCTTTTATATATATATATATATATATATATATATATATATATATTTTTGTATATATATATATATTTATTTATTTTTTTAATGCATTTTTATTTTGTATGTGGGTGTGTATGTGCATGTGCGTGCGTGTGAGTGTGTATGCATTAGTTCACCTAAAATCTATTAAAAAATCCCATACCGTTCACCTAAACCGAACACTTCAGAATCCAGCCAGAGTCGTGAGGCCGTCAGGAGACCCGAGGAAGGACCAAAGAAAAGAAAGGAAAGTGAAATCCAGCACGGACCAGACACCACCCACCACCCACCGGGCTACCAACCAGAGTCCTTCACCAACCCCAGAAACATCTAAATTCCAACAAATCAGGGAGACCTCAAGAGACCGAAGGAGAGACTGAGGAAAGGAAGGAAGGACAGACGAAGCAGAGTGAGATCCACATTCACCAGCCTCCCCCGATTCAACGACCAGAGGAAGAATCAGATTGTGTCTGAGTTTTGATAGATGCTGGTGTGGTGGATCTGGCATGCATGAAAATCTCCACCAAAGAGGGGAGTCGTCGACCCCCACCAGGACAGAGCAAGCGCAACACCTCAGGGCCCCCCAGGCCACGGCAGCGGCAAGGGACAACCCCCGAGCCTCGCAGGGGCCACCGGCCGGAGAGCAAACCCAGGAGCAGGAGCACCCCCCACCCCTACACGGCCCGCGCCCGCAACCCAACGCAACAGGACGGGGCACTGCAGGCCCGCCAGGCACCCCACCGGTCCACAGCCCCCCCGACCCCCATCCACCCCCGCCATCGACTCCAACCCAGCCCCAGCCGCCCCCAGACCACCCCCCCCACCCCCAGGGGCGGCGTGGCGGGGATACGGAGAGGGGACCGCAGCACTGCTCTAGTTTAGAGAAGCCAAGCGATAACCAAACACCCAATAAGAGCATATTTGGGCTTTTGTGCGTGATTACATGGCCTTTCAAAATTGAAAGTAGACTGAGTTGGTCTGTCCCCTATCTCATCTACTCTTTGCAGCTGGAACATCTTCCAATCTTGGAGATCCCAAGATCTTGGAGACACACTTTGTGGGAATTTCTGGCAGGCTGGCCCACCGGGCATCTGCCCTGTATGCCAGATGGCCAGTCCAGCCCTTTTTGTATGTAAATAGTCAGAGTGATGAGCGATGTCAAATGTCAGACTGTCAGACTTATTTTTTTTCATTTAGTGTGTGTATTATGGTAGAAATGCATCAATACCTGTGCAGGTGGAACCAGGGGGAAAAATCCAATAATTGCATCATGCAGGCACCACTGAGATAAAGTATTAATATTCAGGGGATATTAAGGGTCTATAAGGGTCAAAGACACTTCCACATATAGTGCAATGCCACACTGGTCATCCACGTAGAACCAACGCTTTACCAGAAAGTCAACTGGGATTCAGCAAATCGAGCTATCAGTCAAGACATCCCTCATTCTCCTGCGGGGTCACTTAAATGACCTTCATGCAGTCTTCCCACTCAATTTAGACACCATTGGGCTCGATTATGAAGAGATTTAAGTAGCAAGAGTGCAGCCACTGGCTTTGATTTTTTTGAGTGCATGCATTATACGCAGCGAAGAAAGACAGTCATTTGGAAGTACAGAGAAAAGGTGCTGCGATGGAAAGGGTGAGTCGGAAAGCCCAGTCAAAAATTAAGATAGAGTGCAACGTTACGGAGAGAGGGGAAGGGGAGACGGTTGAAAATAGCGGGAGGAGCACGCATGGAAGGTGAGGATAGAAGTAGACAAATTGCTTTTCAAGGACTCTCTAACCCCTCGGTGAGAAAGAGCTCGAGCGCAAAAACCAACAGTGCACCTGGTATGGCGGAGACAATATAAAGGTAATTTCCAAAGAGAAAAATGAGACATCCATCATGGCGGCGGCGCATCAGTGAGTTTAAGCATCTGTGAATATGAAAGCCTGAAGCTCTCTGACTTGCTTGGAAAGTCGGCTTTATGAGGAGGTAACTCTCGCCAGCATCCTCGTGCACAGATGAGCTCACAAATGGAGACGTTTGCATAGTCAATATTGCATTTGCGGCAAGAAGCAAATACAAACTAACTCAAGAAAGTCAAAAGCTAACACCGATGTGGAACGAAAATATCTTCCTTCTTTTGCAAACTTTTTTGGAACGATGACAACGACAAGTGCCCGCTTTACTTAATACATCTGATTTTCTTATCAAGACAAACAAATTACCCTTTCGCTGTCATCTGGGAGCAGAGTGCGACAAGAGTGTACCACGTGAGCATACACATTTGATTTAATTAAATATGCATGCAAATGAAATCAACAAGTCCAAACAGCGGAACAAATCAATATTAAGGTTGCATGAAATGCTTTAATCCTCACTTGACACAGCATTTGAAATGCTTTGTACTGTATATAGACATGTCAGATGGAAACTGCATTGACACCACAATGTTACAATTAACATGTTCAAAACTTTAAAAAAAAACAACAACAATTAAATGAAGTTTTTAGGTCACGGTAAGACAAATTTAATGATGATCCTCACTGCTATGTCCAGATACATCACATTTGGTACTTGCACAATCAGGACCAATACAAAAAGTCTGCCTTCACAGAGTGGCAATGCTGCATTTTAATTAGCACCAGACAGACATTTATTTTTAGCTCATTAATTGCCAGGAAGGACTTAAGTTGTCCATTATAATCTAAACATTCAGTGCCAAGGTTGTGTTACGTCTGTTTGATAGGATTTTCATTGAGAGAGGTTGATATGCGTCTGATGCGCCGGCCCTTTAAATTGAATTTACTTGAGGAGTGGTAATGTGCCAAACAGCTAGCAGAAAGTAGCAATGCACCATTTTAGATTTAAAATCCCATCTGTTTGCCAATTGTTTACAGTGGGAGCAAGGCAACTTCACTGTCATGGCCATACACTAGAAAGCCATTAAATCCATTATTTATTCAGTTAAAATTGTTGACATTTTATTAATTAGTAGATAAAAGTATTGTGCAAATCATGCTAAAGGCTCATAGCAAAACTATTGAACATTCGAAAGAGATTTGAAAAAAAACTGTTTTCCACTGGGGTTAGGTTCCCAAAAATACGCACAATAAATTAAATCCGCAATGTAGTTAGCTTTAAATGTTTTAAGGCTCTAAAACACCTCACCACAAAGTTTATACACTTTTCTCATCGAGGCATTTACATTTTCTCACATTTCTCTCGTTTAAACATTCTCAATATTCAAACATTCAGAAATTTTATAAAATAGGTACATTACTGTAAAAAAAAGAAGAAGAGAAATGCAGGCAAAATTGTACTAAAAAACGAAATATGCGAACAGCGAGACCGCGAACAGTGAACCGCGTTATAGCGAGGGAACACTGTATAAGTTAAAAGAACACAGATCTAAAAAAATAAAATTAAAAAAAAGGAATCAAAGGAATCAGCCTATCTGAATAAAGAAACCAAATAATCCAATTCAAAAATTACACAACTGCACCCAGTTTATTGAAGAAATACGAATGAGGTTAAGTTTAATCATTATGCCATCGTCATTTTTTGTTTTTATGAATGTCAGCAAACAAATTGTAAATTGAGAACAAAAGTCATGTGACTGTCAGCTGTCACTCCGTTTTATTTATTTGTTGTTGTTGTTGTTTTTCAATTACAGTACTTTACTTTGTAACTAAACTCTAGAGAGAAACGGGGCACAGAAAATAAGACTTGTGTTCCTTCTGCTTCTTTTTATTCAACATTGAAGAATATTGTTTTATATTGTCTTATGGTGCCACAGCAGTCAACAGACTATTAATTTGACAATCTAATGGATACATTAGACCAAGGAACATAAAGTATATGTATTTATCACGGAGTATGTGGTATGATAGTTATGTGTCATGAATGAGGAGATATGTATTAAAATATGATATATATATATATGGTGCAGTGCAGTAGTACCACAAAAACTCAGTGACACATTTGGCAGCCGATAGAGAAATGCCCGTCAGGAGTTTATGGAGATATCGAGAACCCTCTTGATCCGACACTCCTGTTTCCTGTCACATCACAGCATTGTCTTAAACCATTTTACTGCAGTTGTCAATCAACCCGGCTCAACTCTCCTGGATTTCGTGTCAGTACCTGCCACTCACTCGTGCACAGTTAAACACGTGCCTTGGTTTTGTAGCCCTCCGAAAAGATATCACCTTGGTTCCAGACACTTCAATGTGCAAATTGCAAATCAAATGTGGGCATTCCATCAATCTGTCAATGATGGACGACCATTTTGTGGACGATTGATGAGTGACGGAAAACTTTGAAAAATTGACGGACTAAGCATTGGTGGAAGTGGGTTTTCGTTTGTCAATTTGATCATCAATCCGTCAATCAAATCGTCAATCTGTCAATGATGGAATGCCCATTTTTGTATATTGACGGATGCTTATTTTGCTGACGGATAACAAACGGCGGCTCGGCTTGAACTATCACGGATGACGGAATTGTGTCCCAGCTGTTGACGTTTGACGACGCTCAAAATTCATTGACACACCCACCTCTGTTATTTCAAGGGCCCTCTCATGCATGGGTCCTTACAGTAGAATGCCATTTGTCTCCCCTTAATGATGCCCCTGGCTGCAGTTATTATAACATCATTTTTATTTGTTCCTAACACCAAGCATTTCCAAACAAAGCTTATATTGAACAATGCCTTTGTTGGTTTGTATAATTCAATGTGTATAGTGGCTAGTTATGGAGAGCTAGCCATTGTCATAAGGTAAAACGCAATGGAAGACAGCCAATTAATTCTGGTCCCAATTGTAATTAAATAAACAAAAACTGCTTTGTTACACCAACAAACTCAATGTTAATTAACTTCTTCGGTCCCCGTTGCCGCTCGGTAATTGCAGCATTCACGTTGAAAAACGGAATAAACACTGATTAGTAACAATTCATAAGCAATATAATGAGGCTAACAAATTAAACCATGTATTACATGACTCAGCAATTACTCATGCTGAAATATAGTTTATACACACATTTGTCCAGTCCACATATCGTAGAGGGTGGTGTACGTATTAAGATGCACATTTGAATGAAACTGAGTTCAAAGGCAGTAAATTATATATGTGAATCTCCCTAATGGATGGTCATTATGTCGTAAGAGAGTCTCCGTCATGTGAGGAGACACACCATTAAGAGCCAAACAGCTGCGTCTGATCAGACTTTAACACAGCCTGCTGCTTTGTCATGTCAGCGAAGGTTGCAGCTTGTCCTTGTGCATCGGAGCGACGACTTGCACAGAGGAAACAGGGCCCAGGGCAGGTTATGTGTGTTGCACTCATCCGTGAAACTGTAACATAATCAAAAGCAATGCGGCGCCTCACAATTTCAAGCCTTCTGAGCAAGTATTTTGAGAGGTGGTTCATGCGGTCGTGATGTCACGTTGGGACGGCCGCACGAAAGCGCGACTGAATGGTGATATAGTAAACATCGGCACAGGGTAAATCACATGAGGATAAACTAGGATCATTTCAGGGCAAAGTGCTTCGCAAGAATTGGCATTCATGAAGTTTAGGATTAAAGTCTGTCCTTGTATAAACCATTAAATGCTGTTTGTAGTCTTTGTGAAGTCTTCAGTGATTAGGAATGAGGAAAATGGGCTGAAAGTTGGTCCAATGTAGCAGTATTCCTCCCACATGCAATTTGGATGTGGGCCAAGGCAGGCAGGGGAGGCAGTGCCGCTCTGTCCCATGTGAGGAATAAAAAAGAATGAAAATACTTGTAATTAAAACATCAATTTATTTATCTGGTTTATGCTTTACATTGATTTTCTTTTTTAACCATAATGTCAATGATTTCATCATTAAAATTGCTGAACTTGCGGATTTTCTGTCTAACTTATTCACTCCCAGTCATTTTCACTGAAGCAACCCACTTTGCTCCCAGCTGTTTTATTGGATTTTGACTGATTTTGCAAGGCCCACATAATATTGTGTTCTATTGCTATAAAACCTACTAAAAGAAAAATTTGTCTTTTCTTTCATCAGGAAAAATAAGTATATTTGTATCTGTTTCCGTTTTGCAGCAATTACCATTAGAATATCGCTAAATTCCATCATTATTGACATTCCTGGTGAAAACATTGGCAAAAAAAGCTTGTTGCAACATAGCCCTTGCTGATCTCGTATACTCTGCTGACACCTGCTGGCCGTTTTTGTAATCACTACCATTGCTTTAAGCCACTTCTTCATGTCAGAAGCTTCATCATAGCCTTCTGTCTGCTCTTGCATAAAAAAGTCCATCCATCCATTTTCCTAACCGCTTGTCCTCACAAGGGTCGCGTGGGGTGCTGGAGCCTATCCCACCTGGCATCGGGCAGTGGGCGCCCTGAACTGGTTGCCAGTCAATCACAGGGCACACAGTGACGAACAACCATCCACACTCACAATCACGCCTAGGGACAATTTAGAGTATGCAATTAACCTGCTGCGCATGTCTTTGGAATGTGGAAGGAAACCGGAGTAAACCCACGCAGGCACGGGGAGAACATGCAAACTCCACCCAGGAAGGCCGAAGCCCGGATTTGATCTCACATTCTCAGCACTAGGAGGCGGACGTGCTAACCAGTCAGCCACTGTGCCGCATAAAAAAATCATTAAAAAAAAACTAACATATAAATATTTTTTGGGGAGTGAAGGACAAAGCGTTAACAAAATATATTTACATGTTTTTGGGTTTGAATGAGTTAAATACATGGCTCAAGCATGAACAAATTGTCGCAGGAAGTTAATGGTGCATGTCCTCACACAATAGACATAGCTGTTGATTCTTTATAATAGCAACGTTTTGGGTAAAATTGAAATATAGGCTTATTTTCTTTGAAGTAAACTTTTTTTATTCTTTTATATACAATTCAAAACGGCCTCACCAGTCATGAGAGTCATCACAAGTGCCGCCTATGAGGATATGCCTAAGCGTTATAAAAAATGGACGGGTAGAAAATCTAGAAAAACTGGATACACTCAAAGATGATTTCATATTCTTGCATGAAGGAACAACAACCACGAAAAAAAGGAGTGGTTGTTCAAATAATACAACGAATCTCTGAGCATCATTTTGATACTCGTTAGTCCTGCCCTTCTTTTCATTAAACATGGACTGTGCTTATTTCTCTCTTATTCCAGGAAGATGGTCTGGCCTTAGTCATCCTCTAACTTAATCAAACAGGAACTATTCCATAAATCACAAACATACTCAATCTAATCGGTCATTACTCAGTATTTACGTTGTCAGTCACATTTTGTGAGACATGTAAGAATGTGCAGAAATCAATTGATGATTCTGAAATCAAGATTTAAGATCTGATGTGATCAATGTTGAGAATCATCATCTTCATCATCATCTGTATTATGCCAGTTCTCTAAACTATTTTATATGTTCCTACCAAATGAAGTGAGTATTTCAGTGAAATACATCTTTTAATGAAAGAAAAGATCCTCAAGCGTCTCGTAGTCCCACTTACTTGAACAAGCTCCCGTTGTCTCGTCTCGTGATGATAAAACTTGCAGTGTGTGTGTGTGTGTCCTGATGTTACCTGAAGGCTTAGGGAAATTCTGTGAGCATGCTTGGTTTTTGACACACTTTCTGAATGCAAGAGTGGTTTATTCACACAGGTAAAGTGAAATCTCCTGTAGGATGAAACAGCAGCACCTTTGGTGATGGTTTGTATTAAAATAGGAAGTCGTGTTAAGGAAGAACAGTTATATCAATCAATCAATCAATCAATCAGTCAATCAATCAAAGTTTTTTTATATAGCACTTTCATACGTTAAAATGCAACTCAAAGCGCTAAACAATTAAAACATCCATAATACAATAAAAATACCCCTCCCCCCTTAAAAAAAAACTCAAAACATGGCGGAGCACAGAGAAACCACGGAAACACTGTAGCTAAAAACTAAAAGACAACCTATAACAGTTAAAGGCTAAAATAAAACAGAATAAAAAGCAAAACTAAAGCTAAAGGTCAATATGATAAAAGGAAATAGGAACTTAAAAAAAAAAAAAAAAGATAATTTACATCCCCATGCAGCCTCACCGTGTATTTTGGTCCTCACCCAAGAAACAGTTCATATGATTTTTCCATTATAACATCCCAACTTTTCTGTATCGATAACCTCACAAGCAATCAAGTTAAAAATCCCTTTGTTACTGAACATATTTCTTGTAGACGATAATAACACAAAAAAATAATTGCCATTATTATTATTCCTAGTCTAGACCTAATATTAGCAGCAATTTTTTTTTCAACCTGTTTGACGGTTAAGAATGTTAAACTGTTAGAGAAGTGAAAAAATTGCTTGTGGAAGTTAACAGATGAATTCTAGCAAATCAGAAATGGAACCAACGTTCCGAAATGAAAATGTCTGACCTTGTCTTGACGGTATTCCGTAATCATCTCCTGACATTTGGAGCAAGAACAGGTCGGTTCAAGCAGCCAAGGGTCAGAGCTCAGCCTCCCTGTGTTCCAATAAGCTTATCAGTGAGTTCCTTTCTATCTCACATTGCACTGCACAGTCATGCCGCTCCCAGCTAGCCTGCAGATAATTCTATTACACATAAGCATTATATAGGACCTGACACTGTTCCCACAGCTTGACATAACAGGCCACACGCAGCAGCAACTAACAACACACTCATGCAGGATATTCCATCACTCTGGTGTCAGGAAAAATCACAGAGCTGCCACTCACGCGCTGGCAGATGTCGAGTACGTTCTGTCGGCCAACTTACAGTAAATCCATGACGCCGCAGTCAATTTTCCACTCTTATTTTTCCCATTACATGCTTTATTGGCTTTAAGTGTAGCAATTTGATGATGAACCCAAAAAAACAGTGGGAGCAAAATCTTCAGACATCTTGCTTGAGAAGGAATGAGGTTGAAGTGTTGAAAGCAGTTTTCTCCTCCTTCTCATGTACTTCGCTCCCGTCTCTCCTATTACCGCTACAACCCCCCCGTTTTTCATCTGTGGTGGTGCCGCATGTCTGTTGGGAGCCCGCAGATGTAATCTACACCTTTCAATCTGTCCAACAGCGATTGAATCTCAGCAGGAAGCCAGCTGGAGACATGCTGACACGACTGGCCAAGCGACACGTGCGTGTATCTGCTTTCAAGTAACACATCGAGCGTGGAGTAAAATGGTAAGGGGGTCAATTTTTGTGATGTGAAAAGGAGAGGTGCAGTATAGGGTGCTCGACTGGGAGATCTGGAAAGGATTAAAGCCGGCTGGAGATAAGAGAGAAAGTCGGAACATGAAGTAAGGAATGTTGGACAGCTTGTGTCACAACAGATGAGCAGTCCAGAGCTTCTGGTTAGGATAAGCAGAATAGAAAATGTTAGTAGTTCTTGACCTCGTTGAAGGTACTGAAACCCACCAGTTTGATTTTTTTTCAAATTAAAGGGACAATAATTCATTCATTTAAAAAAAAACGACTATGTCAGTATGCAAAAAAACATGTTGTATCGCATAAACGTATTTAAAAAAATATATAATCGTAGGTCTAGTAGTCACTAATTATATTAAATGGCTGTAGTCTCACTTTACTACAGCTGCCATGTTTCGCCGCCATCTTCCTGCTACGGATGGCCAAAGGAAAACTTTGCGAATGTAGTTAGCCCGGGTGGTATTGTATCGAGTGTCGGACCCAATGGGTTGACCGCAGCTTACCTTCCACAGCTGGGGCCTGCAGGTGGTCGTCACTAACTCCCGTGATTTAGGCCCGTCGCTTGTCACTTTCTGCTTTGCTCTCGCAAGTTTTTACTAGCTCCTCCCGCTAGCTGCTCTTGTTAGCCACTCCAGCCTATGGCGCCGACTAACAGCGAGTTTACACTGACTGGGTGACGGATGCGGAGCGGGTTTCATACGGCATTTCACACCGAGTGCGAGCTGTTCGTCTCTGGAAATCTGCACCCGCGAGACCACAATTAGATCACCGTGTATATAGAGCGCTACTTGTAAACAAATCTGGAAAAAATAGAACCCTTGCGGAAAGCTTCCGCAGCTCCGCATCCGCACCGCACCGCACCGCAGCTAGTGGGAATTGACACGCAGACGCAAATGCTTTCTTTTCCTTGTGGCGTCCGCATCCGTTACGCAGTCAGCGTTAGGTTGGCGTAACTCCCGCTAGCTGCTCTTGTTAGCTGCTCTGGCTAATTCTGGCTCGCTCGGTCTTTCGCCGTCGCTCGCTGAGCTTCACAACGGCTGCCAAGTCGCGGTCGCTCGTTGAGATGCTTGTTTGCTCACGCCAAATAAGAATTGGTGGTAGTCTAGCGAAATGTGGCCTCTCTGAGCCACCGTAGTTTGCGTGCTCATGCATGCTTCTAATGCTACTCTTTTACCACTAGATAGCGCTAGGGATCACTGAGGGTGGCCATTTTACCCAGGTTAAAAAACACTAATCTACATCAACGTTTGAACACCAACCTGGCTGCCTTATTCCGAACTATCTGACGGCAGTAGATCAACAGTAACACAAGCATGGAAGAAACATGGCAGGATAAAGGTGTGCTTTGCTCCAAAAGCTGCTACCAGAGTGGAAAATCTGTTTGTTTGCTTAGAACATGTCAACAGATGCATCGGGATTGACAGTGTGGAGAGTGTTTACTTGAGCGTTGAGGCTTTTATCTGTCAAGCTCATGTGTTGAAAGTGTCGAGGGAGCTTGTCGAGTGAGGGCCGGGGGAGTACAAGAACCAGAAACCTTTGTTCCACGTCTGCTAGCAACACACCGACATCCGTGAGGCATCATTAGGCGGAGAATGAGCCTGCACTGAGCCACTAGGGCAAACACAAACACACCTCTCACACACACACAGGCTAAAATGCGGCGTGCTGCGGACCTGAGCAAACATAGCCACTGCCTTGGAGGTCGGGTGAGGATGCACCTGCTTCTGCTCTCTTCCAACATTCACAGATCTGCTCACCTCACAGAAAGCGACTGAGCTTGAATAAATATATCAATGCCATATACTGTATTCTCATGAGAATTTCGTCAAACATACAACATTTTCGAACTTCCGTATGATATAATCACATCTATGGCTTTATGTGATCCAGATTTTTTTGGAGTCGATCACCAATCAGCGATCGAGGTTAAAAAACTTAATAAAAGATCACCGATTCAATCAGAAAACAGAGCAACATGTCGATTTACAAAAATAACTAGTATCTACTCTTCAGTCAACCGCCGCAATTCGCGGGGGATAGGGACGGTCTTGGCCCACAAATAGTGAAAATCCACGTATAATTGAGGTCAACTGAAATATATGGGGGAAAAATATTCCAAAAATGCAGATAAACATGAACTCATTTGCGCCCAACGACATATAAATTCATTCTATTTTAAATATTACCAGTGTCCCAAAGACGTATTTATACCAGGGTTCCCGCGGGGTCTAAAAAAGTCTTTAAAAGTCAAAAATTCACAAACTTAAATTTTAGACCTTTAATGTCTTAAAAAAACACCCATATTTTCATCCCAGATCTAAAAAGTAATTCACCCAAGTCTTAAAATCTTATATCCGCTCCGTCCATTCCGAGAACTGTCGGTATAATTATTTTTTTGCCTGTTGCGTTGTTGTTTCTACGGTCTGCATGCTGAAAAATGTCCACAGCAAAAGCAAAGGGGGGCAATAAAGGGGGTGCGTTTGTATTGTAGTCAATGTAGTTTAGGCGGGCGGGAAGTTCGTTGCGGCTAGCATAGCATCTAGCTTGTTGAGTTCGGATCAAGGTAGATAAAAGCCTTCAATCGTTTTAGTTTTAAATTGGGTGGGGGTCGCTGTCTGTGCCTGTAGGGGACATTGAGTTTGATAATCTGGCAGCATCTTCAGCAATTCGTCTTGAATTTGTCTTTATTCATTATTAACAGCTTTGATTCGAAGTTAGCACATCACGCTGAAGAATCCTTATCCTCTCGCGGCTTTCTTCTTCGGCTGTCTATGAAGTACGTCATTATGTGGGTGCGACCAGTGTGCCACCAAGTGTTCAGACGGAGACACTGCAGTTTGTGTGGAAACTGGTTAAATATGTTGTATTAAATTTAATTACTTGGACTTGCCTTGAAAAAAAACTTGTACAACCACATATTTTGAATGTGACTTATAAGTACCAATACCACTAATACTTCATACATAAAATCCTCCCGTACCTTGCAACCCCCCCAAAAACCCAATGACAGATAATTTTAAAGAATAAATTATGTCTCCCAATAAAGCATTTTAAAATGTCATGAAATTAATTACTTTTTCTATTCTTCTCATTTCTAATTTGTAGTTCCTTCCTGACTCCGTATTTGCCCATCCTTAATTAAGTTAAGTTCAATTAAATACATTTTAACATTCTTCTTCTGATTGTCCTATTACTTGTGAGCTATTTTTAGAAGAGACCCATGTGCTACTCATGTTGTCCTGAGGGCGCAACTAGTACCTGCTGGCACTTTTTTTTTTTTTAAAGGCATCTGTGTTTGCAGTATATCAACTTGCTCCCTCCCTCCTCCCTTACGCGCCGAAAAGGAATTTAATTAGAGACAGAGTTATTATAACCTTGACTTTTTAAAACCACGGTAAAGCGTTACACCGGTATAATTTGATCCGAAATGATGAACGTCCCTGCATTTGCCTTACATCTGGGAAGTGCAAAGACAACAGAATCAACATCCCAAAGCTAATGTAAAAATGAAATTTTTCATAACTTACACATAGAAAAGGGTCGAATAAGGACTAACTGTGTGTTGATCATTGAATAAGCATAACATCGGAGTCAGCCTCATTCCAAATTCGCCCTTGTTTACCAGCGTGAAATGATGACACACTGTGCTCTATCTCAGCATCATCTCCCCAAGCGCCTGCTCATATTATGCTAATAGAATTTTAAATGCAATACATGGATCCTGATGTCAGCGGGTCAAGGGTTTGCAGCCTCCCACAAGATCAGCCTCCTCCAGTTTAACAGCATCTCTGCGAGCCCAACACGCTTAACAAGGTGAAACCAAGCTCACACTGTGAGGCCGGAGGCAATTTGCAGCATCAGGCTGTCTGATAACACGTGTCCGCTGACGCCTGTGCAGTCATTTAACAGACATTGCTCACACCAATTAGAGTGAATCAGCGAGGCAGAGACACTCGAGTGTCAACAGGCAGCCGCGCCGTCATGTTGACACGCAGCGATGATAGGATTCCTTTTCTGACAGTCACACTTTCTAATGCAGTCGTAAGGACAATGCATCAGTCCTTGAGGACTGACTTTAAAGTTGGACAAAAGAGAAAAGGAAAAGAGCCTTCCACTTGTCGCCCTCGTCATTCGTCTCTTGGCTGGCCAAGCCTGAGGCGACGTGACAAAGTCCCGCCGCCACAAAAGGGAGTGGCGACACGGCCATCGGCGTGCACAAAAGCACTTTGACGAGCCGGGGCCCTGAAGAGCACCTGATTCATTTCTTCTTGGGGGTTATTAATCTTTTCAAGCACTAGATTCACTTTGCCTCTCAGGAACCAGAGAGGAGATTGAGTTTTCTATTGCAATCAACTCGAGGCGACGTGAGAAAGGCAGAAGGGGGGTTGTGATCACACCGTCCTTGCTGCTGCTGCGTTTTTCATAGAACACACGAAAGGGGATATTTGGAGAATGTTAAACAAAAGGATCTATTTACACAACAGGTCAAGGTCACAAGGCGCTAATGTAAAAGCTACTTCGGAGTGGGATTGTTCATTTATTCTCACCTGACGGTCCACTCGTCCTTGTTTGGTTCAGATCTGGCTTGCGTGTTGGATGTCAGCTACGTGGACGGTGTGTGACATCATACCAATGCGGAATGAATTGGACAATAAAAGGAGAATATTCAGTAAACTACTGAGCTACATTTTGTTTATTTTCCTCTATTAACTTATTCACTCCCAGACATTTTAACTGAAGCAACCCCCTTCGCTCCCGGCTGTTTTGTTGGATTTGGGCTGATTTTGCAAGGCCCACAGAATATTGTGCTCTATTGCTATAAAAACATGGAACCTAACAAAAGAAAGATTAGTTTCTTCTTTCAACAGACAAAAAAAAGTATATTTGTATCTGTTTCCCTTTTGCAGAAATTAGCATTAGAATATAGCTAAGTTTCATCATTATTTACAAACCTGTTGAAAACACTGGCAAAAAAAGCTTGTTGCAACACGGCCCTGGCTAATCTCTTATACTCTGCTGCCACCTGCTGGCCGTTTTTTGTAATATCTACCATTGCTTTAAGTGACCTCTTCAGGTCAGATGCTGCATCAAAGCCTTCTGTATTATCATATTAGCAATATTTAAAATAGAACGTATTTATACATTTTTGGGAGCAATTGAGTTAAAAGACAAGCCAACAAATGTATATATACCCAATGGGTGGTTAAAGGGGAAGTCAACCCAAAAATTCTGATTAATATTGTGTTGTACTGTGATGTCATTTTCAGTCGACAGCAAGCGGCAAAATGGCCACCCTATGAGAAAAAATGGGTGGATTTTCATATTCCATAAACACAATATTAATCATAATATTGTGTTCAGACCAGTGGAGCAGCATGGAACATATTATTCTGAAGAAATGTTTTGGGTTAACTTCCTATTAGGGATGGGTGAGTACCAATACCAGGTATCGGTACACTCTAAAAAGAGAATTGTTGAACCAATTTAAGATTACAAATGACATTATTGACCAACTTTAAAAAATTGCTTCAACTGGTAACACACGATTATAAATTTGAATTCATAATGAGTTCATTAAACCTAATATACTTTGGATTAACTTAATTCAATCATGTGTTACCAATTGAAGCAATTTTTTAAGTTGGTCCACAATTCAATTTGTGATCTTAAATTGGTTGAACAATTCTCTTTTTAGAGTGTATTTCATGATCTACAAATGAGAAAAGAGAAGAATAGAAAATTGACAGTTTCATGCAATTTTAAGCAAACATGCTATATTGGGATACGGGGCATGTAATAGATAAGCTAGAAAGCAAGATTACATACTGCAAACACAGATGCCTTTTTGCTCTGATTAATGTGTATTCATGTCATAAAAAAAGTGTCACCAGGTACTAGTTAGCCCACGGGTCTCTTCTAAAAATAGCTCAGCAGTGATGGGACACCAAGAATTAAAACAGAAGAAAAATGTTAAAATGCATTTATTAAACTTAACATTAGTATCAGCCCTATCCTCTGCAATATTTCAAGGTATTGGTTGGTACTTGTGGTCAGGAGCGACAAATTAGAAATGAGAAGAATAGAAAAATTCCATTATAATGATCTGACAATGTTTTTTTTCCCCCTCTTCTTTTCAGAAATGTTATGTATCAAGACTCTAAGTGGTATTGGTACTTGGCAACGGTCTTGGTGACTCATCAAGAATTGAGTACTCATATTGGCATCGGTCTGGAAAAAAAAAACTTGTATCAAACATCCCCAGTGGTTAATATCTACTATACAAAATCAAATTAATTGAAATCATTCCATTTGGAATTCAAATCTCAGAGTCTTCAGAAGTCTCCAATAACACCACAAACAGTTGCTTGAGAATTGTTTTATGAAAAACAGATGTGAAAAATGGCTAAATATAGAAACAAAGCCACTGTGCCTCGTTGTAACGCCCTAATGCCGCACCGGTTGCCATGGTAAAGAAGGCCATCATTTTTCCATGTGTATTGGACATACCTACAAATGCTGTCACGCATACACCTGAAAATGTAATATGTGAAAAAGCGAACATCTCAAGATGGGCAAATAAATTGGCCTTCTTTTATCATTCCGTAAAGGAACGTATTCGATTACTTACTTACTAAAAACACCTGAAAAGTATATGTCTATGTTTAGACAAACAAGATGATGCATTCGACCTCAGTAATCACGCTGACATAGCAGCTTTATTTTTGTGTTAGGGCGGTAGGTGAGCTGGAGCCTATTTAGTCTTCAGTTAACATCGCGTGCATGTTTTTGATTGTGGAAGGAAAGAGGAGATGTACCAAACCCAAATCAAAACAAAGAACATCATATTCATTCTCTCACATAATGGATAAGCGTCTCATGTAATTGATCTGCTCCATTCCGCTCGGAGAAATATCTGTCAGTGATGACGATTAAATGCAGAGGAAACCAAGTGAAATGTGACCCTTGGTTGCGGATTGTACCGTCAGGCTTTTGAGGAGGCCGCTTTAAAGACGAAAAATGTCAACGTGGCCCACTGTCACTTAATCAATACGAAATCCTTGTGGGGAGAGGGAGGCATTCTCTGCAGAGGGCCACGGTCCCCAACCCCCACCCCCTCGTACTCCTGTCCCCTGACTGAAGCGAGCTTTAAATGGCCTGACTTTCACCACATAACTCATCTGAGTCGCAGCAGGTGCTGCGCGGGCCGACGTTGCAACTTGGGAGGTCCCGAACAACAACAGCATCCATCTTGGCGACACAAAATAATTCAAAGGAACAAATCATCACTAATAGCTGCCCTCATTCACAACGGATCAAAGTCTGTATTTTTATATCCAAAGCAGCTCATATTTGGATTAAAATCTGAGCCGCACAGTAGTTCTTGTATTTTCAGTCAGTACAGTAATCCACACATGAATGTATTACGCCTGCGGTTGCCGCAGCACTACCAGTGTGGGTTTGTCTCGGCAGCTCTATCTCACAGCTACCTGGGGCCCTGGGGTGCTCTTATCTCTCAAACAAACAGTTCCCATTCAGCAGCCCCCATCTATCTAGCTGACATGTGCTTCCATGTTTGTTTTCTCTCGCCTGGTACGAGGCAGATGATATTGAGCTGTGTCGACAGAGCTCCTCCATTCATGCCGGATGAATCAATCACTCGAGCATGCTTAGTGCCGACACGCTTCACCACTTCAGTCCATCTTTAGGAAGTGGAGGGAGCTTTTCTTGCGCTGGAATTATTAGCTACTTCCAGGTTGCTCTGATGGGTACCTCAAAATTGCCCGATTCGTTTTTTTAAAAATAATTTGAATGATTTCAAAGAAAACACATTTTCATTAACTCATTCACTCACAGACATTTTCACTGAAGCAACCCCCTTCGCTCCCGGCTGTTTTACTGGATTTTGACTGAATTTGCAAGGCTCACAGAATATTCAGTTCTATTGCTATAAAAACATGGAACCTAGCAAAAGAAAGATTAGAGTTTAAAAAAGTATATTTGTATCTGTTTCCCTTTTGCAGCAATTAGCATTAGAATATAGCTAAGTTTAATCATTATTCACAAACCTGTTAAAAACACTGGCAAAAAAAGCTTGTTGCAACATGGCCCTGGCTGATCTCTTATACCACCTGCCACCTGCTGGCCGTTTTTTGCAATATCTACCATTGCTTTAAGCGACCTATTCAAGTCAGAAGCTGCATGAAAGCCTTCTGTATGCTCAAGCAGAACCCCCCTACCCCCATAAAGTTAATATATGCGACAGCTTCTTATAGTTTTTCCACTCTTCAGTCATATCGATAACCATTGAAGAAATAAAAATGGACTTATCATACAGTAAATGGAGGGTGGTCTTTTATAAAACAATGAATTCTCTGTGGGCAATGTGCAATCCAAAGATTGTTGTACAGTTTCTGTAGTGTTTTTCAGCAAACTTAAGTCACTAGATAAAAGTGGAATATTGCCAATTTCAAGGGTCACATGAATTTTCTACTGGCTACTCATGTTATAAACAAAAACAAAAGGTGCAAAAAGAATCGTGTATTTTAATAACTATTTATTAGAAGTCATGCAAATACAGGGATGGGCAGTAAAAGCAAAAGCACTCATTCCAACTACTGTCTGATGGAAAAAAACTATCAAATATAGAGACCAATTCAATCAAACAAAATCGAACATATTAAAAAACTATAATTGGTGTGAAAATACGCACTAACTCAATACAGCAATGAACAGAAATGAAAACCAATCACATTTAATTACATGACTTACGTGGAAGAAACAAAAAAAAAAGTCTTCAATTGGCACATCATGAGATAAAGTCCAGCGAATGAGGATCTTCCTGTTTTTAAATGATGAGGAGGGGGTTTCTGCGAGGGCTCGACTCCAATAAAGTCCCACTGCTGTTCCCTCCTGATGAATCAATGCTCTGTTGCAAATGCTTTCTTTCTGCTTCAGGACTGCCGCGCAATTCTGGAGAGATTTTGAGCTCCCCAAGCTCCTGGATGAGCGCTCTGGCGCCTTGTGGGGCTTGGGGGAGAATGTCGACGTTGCCCTCCGCTGACAGCAATGTGGCTGCTCGCTCCTGTGGGATGGAATCACAGACGGCGGAGGTGTGCTGAGGCTTAAGAGGGCTGTCCTTAGATGACTCTCCTCCCCCTCCTCTCCGGGGTTCGGCGCAAGCTAGCCCTTCGGCTTCAGACTCGTCGTCTTCTTCCGAAGTGCTGCTGTCGCTGGACCGGCTGCTGCTGCGATATGTTGAAGCTCCCTCAGAAGCGCCGTCTTCCTCCTCGACAACCATTGTGGCCGCCTCTTCGAGTTCCTCAATGTCCAAATCCAAATCTTTTTTCTGTACGGAGGCTTTTTGTAGTGCAGCAGCCAAGGCCGACAACTTCTTTGACCTGCGAGATTAGATAAACACACTTCATTACTCAGTTCAGGGCTCCCAATTCCTGAGATGAGTCCTCCAGTGCAACTACAAGCACAACCCTCAGAAGTCAATGTTGTTCATCTCTCCTCACTGTTAAATGCACCCAAAGCAGCTGCTGACCTTATGAATTTAACAATTTTATTCCAGACCCAGGGGGGGGTCCGTATTGTAGGAGAAAAGAACAATAACAAAAAATGAAAGAGGGGAAAAAGGGGAGGAAAAATAACGATAATAAAAAATAACTTATATTCAGTCATTCATATTTATTCCATGACAGAAATTGCATATTCACAGTTGGGCATTGACAGACTTTTTTTTGGGTGAACCTATCTTTCATTATACAGGTGGTCTTCAATTTTATGAACACAATGGGCTCTGCTCTGAGAGGCTTTTCGTAAGTCAAATTGTTATTTTAATTTTTTTAATTTTTTTCAGTATTGTTCATTCGGTAATGTCATCGTCATTGCTCTTTTCTTTTTTTTTTGTATGTGGGTGAGTATGTGTATGTGCGTGTGTGCGTGCATGCATGCGTGCGTGCGTATGTGCGTGTGTGCGTGCGAGTGTGTGTGTATTCGTTAGTTCACCAAAAACCTATTAAAAAAATCCCATACCGTTCACCTAAACCGAACATCGCCGTCAGGAGACCCGAGGAAGGACCAAAGAAAACAAAGGAAAGTGAAATTCAGCACCGACCAGACACCATCCACCGGGGCCAGAAGGGAAGATGGGGGCACCGGAGGACGGCCGGCACCCCCGAACCCCAGGCCCAGCGGGGAAAGGCCCCGGTCGTCACTCCAGCGTTCTTAGTGAAAGCTAACCCCTGTTACTGAGTCCGCCAGCTCGCCGACTGGCGAACTCTACTCCTAAACCTTGAATGTGACCCCACCCAGTGTATATACAAGTGTGTGTGTGTGGTGCATTAAAATTGGGAGCAGGTGAACCGGAGCAGAGGGAAATGATATCCCCACGCTCCGATCCACCCGCCTCCCAGGCATGTCAGTGAGTGTATGTGGTGCATTAAAAAAATAAATAGGGGGGGGACACGGACAGGGGACCGCAGCACTGTCAAATTGTCGAATTGTTCTTAAATCGAGATGCATAAAAAATATATATATATATGAATTTTTTTTAGAGATGTCATACGATCACATTTTTTAATCAGATGAATCACATCTTATAATGTTGATTAATCATGATTAATCACATAATTAAAAAATAAATAAATTCCCTGCCAAATTTGAAGAGCCCGTTGTGTTAATTTTTTCGACATTTAAGGTTATGAGGACGTCTTCAAATTTTTTTGATCCGATCTAATTAGTAAAATACTTGCATAATTTAAAATGGAACAAAAAATGATCCCAATATTTTGACATAAACAAATATTCTGAATGTCATACACAAACATTTATCAAATGCTTTACTTTAATGCATGATAGCGTGATTAATCTGCGTTAATACATGATTAATGCGATAATTTTTGTAATTAATTAATTAGCTAATGCTTTGAAAGCACTATTTTTTTAATAAAAAAAAGAAGCAAATTAACTAAATGAAGGAAATTATATACAGTATATACTGCATAGACACACACTGTCAATACATACATTACATTTAAAAATCTAAACAATGTGAGACAGTATCATTGCAGTCATTGCGGGACTGAGAAGTACACAACATAGCCAGCTGCTCTTTACCGGTCAAGATGATAATGGGGAACAAGGAAGTTGGCGTCCATATCTGGTGAGTGGATTAATTTGTTTCCAGCTGTTGAACTGGCAGCAAAGATAGCATTTAGCAGCCAACAACCACAGGTCACCAGATTGACTTGCTATCTTAATGGGTTTTTGTTTTTTCAAAGCAATGACTGTGTCGAGTCACCCCAGTGACAAAACAAATGCGAGACACGCAGTGCGTACCATTAGCCTTTACTTTTTTAGCCGCGCTAAATAAAATGTACTTGCATTAAGTTTACTTGCATGGAAACGTGCACTTTACAGTGCAAGTGCGCCGCGCGGTGACTAGAACTAGAGAGACAATGAAACAGACAAAGATAGAGATGAGATGCTAGCATGGTGCGGTGCTGCTCGGCGAGATTGTGGCAGAAAGGGGAACTACAGTACAGTACCGTAATGTATGATGTGGCACGCACTTTCAAACATAAACTTGTGAGCTCAATAACGGCATTTTATGCTATATATGGACATTAGTCATCGTTTTTTGTATGTGCGAGTGTTAAGTTGGATGCCTGCAACTTGAGGACGACCTGTAGTGAGATGATGAGCTTCATTTAGACAAATATTATGTCTAGCGACCATCTTATGGTATCTTAGGCAATGAAAACCTTTTTGGAGGGGCATTAATTACTCATGAATTTATACTATTGCGGTCACTGTACATGAAAAGTCAAATCTGGATTCCAAAAAAAAAACCCACAACCTTCTCAATTTTGAGTGGCTAAAGTTGCATACTGCAAGACATTCATCTAAAAACATTAAGTCCATTAACCAAATCTGATCCTCATCCAAATATTACTTATTAAATAAATAATTAGCAGGAGCTGTTCAATGAAAGAATATGAATATTAAGGTGGTTAAGATCGACTGAAGGTCGAGATTGTCTAAATACGGTATAGGGACGAGAGGGGAAGTCGCTCACGAGATGCTGTGACTATCGCGAGACCTACAGCGAGACCAGAAACCCTAACATGGCGGCGTCCTGCTGCTAAGATAGAACTAGCTCTAATATACTAAACTAATCCAAATTTAACCATCATATATCTTGCATTTTCTCTTCTCTCTTTTTCATCCGGCAGATCTGAAATACCACCCAACGTGGAGGACCTTGAACGTTTCATCGACGGATATTTTTACAGCTGCGCGATGGAGGATCCTGCCGTCGAGAAACCATCAAAGAAACCCTCTTCGAAGAAGAGGAAAAACGATTCAGCGACGGACACGGACGACCTAACCACCACCACTACGGACGTTTCGGTCAGTGTGCTGGAGTCCATAAATAAAAAACTTGACGTCCTCGGCCTCATCCTCGAGGACGTCAAAGAATTAAAAGTAAGTATGGAATTTATCAGTCAGCAGGTAAGTGTCCTTAAACAGGAAAATGCCGAGTTACATTCTACACTCACGACTGTTTCAGCCGAGCTGGAAACTATGAAAAAAGAAAATAAAACGCTAAAAGAAACAGTTTTAGATGTACAATCCCGCAGTATGCGGGAGAATTTAATATTCTCAGGTATATCTGAGAATACCTCTGATAACCCAGAGGTTGAGATAAAAATTTTTATGACGAATTCATTAAAAATTCCTCAGGAGACGGTAAATAACATCTCTTTTGACCGGGTACATCGGCTTGGAGCCCGTAGAGGCAACAAACCCCGTCCTATTATTGCAAAGTTTGAACATTTTAAACAGAAATTATTTGTTAAAAGTAAAGGACGGGAGCTTAAAGGGACCTCATTTGGAATGAATGATCAATTCCCGAGAGAGATCAATGAGCGGCGAAAGGTACTGTTTCCTATAATGAAACAAAATAGGCAGGAGGGTAAGCGGACTACGATAGCCGTTGATAAGTTATATATCGATGGCCAACTATTCCGGAACCCCAATTCCACTCCCTGGCTGTTCTAATTAGCATTGGTGGAACTAAACTTAGTTTGATTACTAGGTGTATACATATACTGTATATGTGGTTATAAAACCAAAAACATGAATACTTATTATGTTTAGGCTATATTATAAATATAATATTAATACACAACTATATCTAAAGTATATTTATAAAAAATAAAATAAAAAAAAATCTCGCTGGGGTTACTGGTGTATTGTTATGTTTAATCCCCTGTTAATTTCCCTCACTTTCACCGCCCTACTCGTTTTTGCACGGTTTTATTTACTTACACGTTACCTTACACGTTACCTTACACGTTACCTTACACGTTACCTTACACGTTACCTTACACGTTACCTTACACGTTACCTTACATGTTGCCTTATACGTTACCTCATATTTTATACAAACTATATAAATCACCTAACCACTTTGATTCTATCCTATAACATGCCAGTGGTGGCAAATGGCCTATACAGATATATACATAGGACTGTGTTTATATTATTTGTATGCATAAATTAGTTTTGGTTTCCTGGAATGTTTGTGGCGCTCGCTCACAGGCAAAAAGAATAAAAACTTTAGACCATCTCTTAAAATTAAAAGCAGATATTTGCCTCCTACAAGAAACCCACCTACAAAAATCTGAAGAAAAATTACTTATTGATAAAAATTTTAGCCAAGCGTACTCTGCCCCTTATAACAGTAGACAAAGGGGAGTCTGTATACTCATACATAATAATTTACTCTTTACTCTAAATAATACAATAACAGACCCAGAGGGCCGATACATTATTATTCAGGTGACTATATTTAATAAAATATATACATTCGGTAATTTATATGCCCCTAATAATGATGATCCGGCCTTTTTCCATGAATTTTTCTCTAAACTGTTTGAATTAGCAGCGAACTCTACTATTATTATTGGAGGAGACTTTAACACAACCTTAAATCCATTAATAGATCGTTCTAATAAAACAACATGTATAAGGCGATCACAATCCACAAAAGTAATAGGGGAATATATGGATGACTTTGGCCTCGTCGACAGCTGGAGACTTAAAAACCCAAATAAGAAGGAATTTACCTTCTTTTCCGCTGTGCACCGGTCCTTTTCAAGAATTGATTTTTTTCTTACAAATAATTCTATTGCTGATAAAACCGTTACAAAAATACATCCTATTATTATTAGCGACCATGCACCAGTCTCCCTTTCCCTACAAGTTGATTATACCTTTAAACCACCACCCACATGGCGTTTTAACATCTCACTACTAAACGACGCAGAATTTGACAAAATTATAAGAAAAGAATGGGCGGACTTTTTGGAAATAAATGACTCTCCAGACCTATCTCCAGCTCTTCTCTGGGAAACCGGGAAAGCAGTAATTAGAGGTAAAATTATATCATATTCATCTTATAAAAAGAAACAGGATCAAAAATTAGAAAAAGACTTGGAAGATAAAATTAAACAACTGACGGATGAGTACGCAATAAACCCAAATAACCAAATATGGACTGACTTACAAAATACAAAAATACAGTTAGACGATATGTTAACTAAAAAGACAGAGTTTATAATACAACAATTGAGATACAACAACTTTGAATATAATAACAAATCAGGTAAATTTCTTGCAAACCAACTTCAACGTAATCGGGAAAAATCGCTTATAACGGCTATTAAAGGTACAACTGGTGAATGTACACAATCACCAGAAGAAATTAATCAAATTTTTTATAATTATTATCACAATTTATACTCAGAAACTAATAAACCTAACCCAGAGCATATTGAGGCATTCCTCAGTAGCTTAAGTATACCTCAGGTAACTACTGAATATAAAGATATGTTAGATGCACCACTTACTATAAACGAGTTGTACAGTGCTCTAGATAGTATGCCAAATGGCAAAGCACCCGGCCCTGATGGTTATCCGGCTATATTTCTAAAGCACTTCTGGTCAATGCTTGCTCCACTATTCTTAAGAGTAGTAACAGAAATTAAAACTAATGGTCACATACGCCCACACATGAATACAGCAGCAATTAAACTTTTATTAAAGCCAGAAAAAGACCCCACCCTTCCATCAAGTTACCGTCCGATTTCACTAATTAACACTGATATTAAAATTATCACTAAGGCTTTTACATCTAGATTAGAAACAGTAATCCCGACAATCATTCATAGCGACCAAACAGGCTTTATTAAAGAGCGTCACTCTACTAATAATATTAGAAGGCTCTTTAACCTTATTAGTATGTCACAGCGGCATGATAAAAAGGCAGTTATTATATCATTGGATGCAGAAAAAGCTTTTGATAAAGTTAACTGGTCCTTCCTCTTTGCTGTTTTAAATAAATTTGGCTTTGGGAAGTCATTTATTCACTGGGTGTCAGTATTATATGATTCTCCTAAAGCTACTGTTACTACTAATGGGATTATATCTAAGAGTTTTACTCTACAGAGAGGCACAAGACAGGGATGCCCACTGTCGCCTTTATTATTTGCAATATTTATTGAACCGCTTGCATTAGCCATACGCCAGGAAAGAATGATTCAAGGAATTCACTCTGGGGTAACAGAACATAAAATTAATCTATATGCCGATGATATTTTACTTTATTTAGAAAAGCCTGCTATTTCATTAGGGGAAGTATTTAACTTAATAACTAAATTCTCACAGTTATCAGACTATTCTATTAACTGGACAAAATCAACACTTCTACCTATTACAGAAAATTCATGGAACCCTGCAAGCCAGGACCCATACTACTCATTTCCTATAGGTAATTTAAAATACTTAGGCATAAAAATCTCACCTAAATTAACTGATTTAGTTCATTTAAATTTCACTCCACTTCTGGATAGCATTTATAGTGACTTGGAGCGCTGGAATAATCTTCCTATTTCTCTAATAGGACGAATAGCCACTATTAAAATGAAAGTTTTACCCAAAATAAACTATTTTTTCTCAATGATTCCATTTAAACCTACGGCTAACTGGTTCCAGTTGTTGGACTCAGCCGTTACAAAATTTTACTGGAAAAAAAAAAAAAGCAAAGATTAGTCTATCTACTCTTCAGAAAAATAAATCCAAAGGAGGTCTAGAGGCACCAAATTTTATGCACTATTATATAGCCAACCAGCTACAATATATTATTTTATGGGCACAACCCAATCGAGATACTAACTGTTGGCTGGAACTAGAACAGAAGGATTGTAATAACCTCAGACTCCTAGATTTACTCTTTATTACAACATCGATTAAGCGCCATAACTGCTTTAAAAATCCAATGATTTCCGCCACCCTGACTGCCTGGTGGAAGGCACTAGAAATGACAAAAGCCAAAGTGGAGCCCAGCGGGCTTTCTCCCCTATGGCATAACCCCGACTTTCAAATTAACAACCAATCGTTTTATTTGAATGTGTGGGAGCAGAAAGGAATTACACATCTCCACCATCTCTTCTCAGATAATATGTTTATATCATATACATCCTTGCTCCAAAAATATAAAATAAAAAACGGAAACTTTTTACATTATTTGCAAGTTAAAAGTATGATAAAGAAACAAATTCCAACACTCCAGGGTACGCTCCAACCGCCTGTTTTAGCTAAAGATATTACCAAGCTTTCTCCAACAACAACAAAAAAACTCTCAAAAATATATAAGTTACTTTCATATACTGATAAAACGTCTTTACCCATCTCAAAATGGGAAACAGACTTGTCTATAGCTCCGGAATCTGTCTTTTGGATTCAAGTTTGTGAAAATGTTTTTAAAGTGACAAAACACACAAATTTACAACTTATCCAATATAAAATTATTCACAGAACATACATTACTCAATATATGATGAAGAAAATGGGACTCTCAGACTCCGACATTTGTCTCCAGTGTTTACAAAACACTACAGACACTTATTTTCATGCTTTATGGTTATGTACTCCGGTTATGTGTTTCTGGACTAAAGTCTTAGAAAAACTTTCCGCTGTCTTGGACTGTAGGATACCGTTTTCTCCAAACTTGTGTTTGCTAGGTGACTTAACAACAATTGACTTACCACATAAACAATTTCAATCTATACTTGTAGCCCTTACTATCGCAAAAAAAACAATTCTTGTTAACTGGAAAAATAAACAAACTTTGAATATCGACCAATGGTCTAACCTCCTCATAAATCATATTTTAATGGAAAAAATATCTGCCTCAAATAAAAACCAAATGTCAAAATTTAAAGAAACATGGTCTACGTATATAGAATTTTTTAACCTAAACTTGGATTTCAATTCTGCCTGTTAGCGAGAGCCACAGCAGCGTTATAACTGGCATTGATGTTTCTGTATTAGGCAATTTGTAACTAATGGTTGTGTTTCCATAGTCAGGAACCCGGCTGCTGCCAGCGGGATCGAGCGGATTCACCTCCGATGGGCACCAGGGGTTGATATTCGGATTCACGGCATGCCAGTGGGTTAATTCTGTGGGTGCTGTCCCCCCTGGCGGGGAGTGGGCGGGTCTGCCCCTCTGTTGGCTGCTGGGTGGCGGCTGCGTCTTGGCCGTTCCCTGGGTCTCTTGGGGGGTGCTGCGTTGCGGGGCTTTCCCTGGTGTCGGGGGCGGCGCCGTTCCGGCGCGGTCCGTCGCTCTGGGCCCGGCGACGCGGTTCGGGGCCTGTGGGCCGCCGGGGTGCCCGGTGGTTCCCTCTCCCCTCCCCCTTCCTCCCCCTTGCTGCCTCTCCCTCCTCGCCTCTCCCCGCCCGTCCTCCGCCTCCCTGTCCCCTCTCCCTCGTCGCCCTTCCTCCTCCTCTCCCCCTCTCCTTGCGTCCCTGCCGCTGCCCCCTGCCCTTCTTGTCGTCCCCTTCCCTCCTCCCTTCCCCTTCCCCGGTACGCCTTCCTTCCCCTCCCCTGGGCCGGGGGCTCCATCCATGGCCCGGGTCTCGGTGCTATGGGGGCCGGCGGGGGTGGCTGGGGTTTGGTGTCGTGCCCGCCCCGCTCCGGTGGGCGTCCTGACACCTCGGGCGGGACCCAGTATCCGGGGGGCGAGCCCTATCGCCCCGCCGGACGGGTCCCATATGCCCGCCGGGGTCCTGGTGGGGTGGGTGGGGGCTTGGTGGGCCGGTGCGCCTCCTGCCCCCGCCCGGTTGGGGGGGGCCCCGCTGGTCACACCTCTTAACTCACTACACTAGGTTTGCACAATACACTTTTATAGACATATAGGGCACATAACACACTTTGGGGGGTGGGGTAGGGTGGAAACACCGTCTTCACCCTACAACTCCCCTCCAATTTTAATACACCACACAACTTGTGGGTGGGGGGGGGGGCTTGGGGGCTTGTGGGGGTGCCATCGGTTGGGGGCCGCAGTATAGAGCAGTGCTGCGGTCCCCTGTCCGTGTCGCCACCCGCCCCCCCCCCCCCCCCCGCCCTATCTATTTTTTTTAATGCACCACATACACTCAGCAACATGCTTGGGTGGCGGGTGGATCGGAGCGTGGGAATATCATTTCCATCGGCTCCGGTTCACCTGCTCCTAATTTTAATGCACCACACACACACACTTGTATATACACTGGGTGGGGTCACATTCACGGTTTAGGGGTAGAGTTCGCCAGTCCGCGAGCTGGCGGACTCAGTAACAGGGGTTAATTTTCACAAAGAACGCTGGGGTGACGACCGGGGCCTTCCCCCGCTGGGCCTGGGGTTCGGGGGTGTCGGCCGCCCTCCGGTGCCCCCATCTCCCCCTTCTGCCCCCGGTGTTCCGTCCTTCCACACGGCGGGGGGTGGGGTGGGCGCGGCTGCCCTCTCCGCTCCGCTGTCCGGCCCCTCTTCGGCGCCGGTGCCTGGGTGCGGGTGGTCCCCGGGGGCTGGGGGTCGGGGGTTGGGGGGCTGCCGGTTGGTCGGGGTGGGGTCGGGGGGGGGGCGGCTTTGTTGGGGGGGGGGGGGCGGTGGTGGGGGTTGCGGGGGGGGGGGTGCTGGGGGTGGGGGGTGTCTGGGGGATTGGGGGCATGGGGGCGGCTGGGGCTGGGTTGGGGTGGGTGGCGGGGGGTGGATGGGGGGCGGGGGGTGGTGGGGGGGCGGGGGTTGGGGGCCGGTGGGGTGCCTGGTGGGCCTGCAGTGCCCCGTCCTGCTGCGTTGGGCCGGGGGCGCGGGCCGTGTTGGGGCGGGGGGCGCTCCTGCTCCTGGGTTTGCTCTCCGGCCGGTGGCCCTGGTGGGGCCCGGGGGTCGTCCTTTGGCGCTGCCGCGGCCTGGGGGGCCCTGAGGTGTTGCGCTTGCTCTGTTCCGGCGGGGGTCGACGGCTCCCCTCTTTGGTGGAGATTTTCATGCATGCCAGATCCACCACACCAGCATCTACCGAAACTCAGACACAATCTGTTTCCTCCTCAGGTTATTGAATCGGTGGAGGCTGGTGTCTCGGATCTCACGCGGCTTCGTCTGTCCTTCCTTCCTTTTCTCGGTCTCTCCGTTGGTCTCTTGAGGCCTCCCTGACTTTATGTTTTTTGGATTTGTTGGGGTCTGGATGTTTCTTGGGCTGGGGAGGAGTTCTGGTGGGGGGTGTCTGGTCGGTGCTGGATTTCACCTTCCTTGGTTTTCTTCGGTCCCCTCGGGTCTCCTGGTGTTCGATTTAGGTGAACGGTATAAGATTTTTTTTTCTAATAGGTTTTCTGGTGAGCTAACAAACACACGCACGCACGCACGCACACACACATACTCACCCACACACACAAAAAAAAAAAAAAAAAGTATGTATGTATGTATGTATATATGTATATATGTATGTATATATGTGTATATATATATATATATATATATTTAAAAAAAAAAAAAAAAAAAAAAAAAAAAAAAGAGCAATGATGATGACATTTCCGAATGAACAATACTGAGCTCTTAAAAAAAAAAAAAAAAAAAAAAAAAAAAAGATCGACTGAAGGCCATCGACCCTTGACATCCCCCGGACGCACGGCTGTGATGTCCTTGAGCAAGTTGTCAATACTCCTTTGGCTTCAGTAAACCCCTGGCCCAGTGCGGGTTTGTTCTGACCACTAATGGGATAGGTCAGAGGTCAAATTTGGGTACATGAAAAATAAAGGTGATTCTTTCTTCTTCTGGGAGGAGTATATACAAATACATAACATAGCACGTACAATATGATTTACCAAGTTTGGTAGGAGGCTATTTGGGATCTTCGTAAATCAGGCCCCTTGAAGGAATACACTAGTGAGATTCAACAATCCTCGTCTCCTCTAACTATACATACAATTATTGATAAAACTGCAGAAAGAGAGAATAGTTCAACAGAGTGGATCAACAAAACAATGCTCCTGTCCTGCAGCTGCAGTTTTATAGTTTCAACACGCAGTCTCCAGTCGAGAGTGAGCAAAAGTGTTTTATTGCTGTTGAAAGTCCAAGCAGGCTCCTGTTGTGCACGACGACGCTCCTGCCGGTGCACTATTCATGTCGGGAATGCCTGCCGTGCTGTCTCAGTAGCACAAAAAAAAAAAAAAAATCTTTGAAGACTGCATTTTGGTGCCATACGTGCTGCCCCCTTTGCCACGCCGATTACGAGCTGACCTCTGTGGTTCACTGAGATTTAAGCTGTGTCCATTCAGGTTGGAGTAACGGATTTGAGTTCTGTTGGTGTGTGCGTGCGTGCGCATGTGTACGTGTATGTGCGTTGGGAGGAACCCCTTTGCTGTCATTCACATTTTCACACTCTAGTTCAATTGACCCACTGCTGTGCCCCACAACTGTTCCTCTTTACTGTGCAGTCCCAATCGGCTTTTTTTTACTCTCCAGTGAAGTTTAAGCCAACTTTAGGATGTATGTTTATTAACACCTCAGCAAAAACAATGTAAAAGATATATTATAGGTGAGCTGATTCATGTTCATGTCAGACCAATAGAAAAAAATAACTAAAATCCTACTTCAACACTTTGCACTGAAATATTGGTAGTACGGCAGTGCTATCTTCATTATCTTTCCAAAAAGTCTCGTTTCCAGTAACAGTAAATGTTTGTCTCATTTTGCTACTCTGTGCTGTCCCTTTTTGACACCATGATGGTATGATACCAAACTCAGCAGTCTGCATCTAAAGGTTGAAGCTTAGCACACTCATTTCACACACACATTCACACTCATTTCTGTTACTGGCAATGGAATGGGAATAAAATTGGCCATTTCTAGAACAAAGGTTGCCTTGTAAACAGCTATATGCCAAGAAGAAAAACACACTGGATGTCTTTCATTGCTGCCCTTTTGTGTACTGTGTTGTGTTGCGATTTGTTCAACTGATTGGTGGGCTACACTCAGTTTATCCAGCCTTAAACAAAATGGAATCAACTCAGAATATCCAGGACAAGAACCCTTACACTCGAGTGATTTACTTCGTGGAAAATAACTGTCCCAGCAAGGTGCAAGAAGGTGTGGTAGAAACGGTCCGGTGTTGAAGAGCTTTGACCTCTGACCTCAAATTGAATTATTTATTGTTAAACAATCATTTGAAATGGATTTATTGGAGTATGTAGCCAGCAAATGGACCCGCACTGGAAAATCTGCATATGTTCCACAGTTTCTCTGCCCATGATGGACATTTGTTCAGGGAGATGTCAAAACCTCTATTGGCTGACTCATGGAGATGTGGAAAAATACGCCTGTCTCTTAGACTGGATTTGCACTTCAGGTCTTAATGTCCGATTTAGTGGTTTTATCCGATCTATTTACATCTACTGTCAAGAGAACCATATTTGGTAAAATTTTGCTTAGATTTGTTGAACACCAGAAACAACACACCTTTCCAAAATGTACTATAAATTAACAACAACTTAATACAGGAGTGACACAGCAGTAGGGCTGCTCAATGATGGGAAAATAATGATCACGACTATTTTGGCAATAATTGAAATCATGATTATTCAAACGATTATTCTTTTTTTTTGTACAAAACAAAGAAAATGTTTAAGCATCTACAAATATTAAGACCAATTAAAAATAGAAACCCTATAATTATGTAAGTTCTTTTTGGACCAAACAGAATTTATAAAAAAATATATTTACAATAATATATATTTATTTATTTATGTTGGCAAAAACTTGAAGAAAATGCTTAAACGTAAAAAATATTAAGACAAATAAAATTCATTAAAACACTAATCATGCAAGTTCCTTTTGGATGAAACAAGATGTATTACATTAGTTATTTAAAAAAAAAAAAGTGCAAATGTATAAATTTAAACAATTACAAAATTTGTATTAATAATCTTTTTTTTTTTACGATTATGCTGATTTTGTAATTGAGGAGTGTAATTGAAATTCTAATTGAATTTCAATTAATTGCACAGCGGTGAACAATCATGTTAAACATTACAGACTGTTTAGTGTGGTCAGGGTTGACTTTCTCTAAAACGTCCAAAAGCAATTAGCCTACACATTACGCCGCCTAGGTTTGACACAGAGACAGACAAAAAAATAAATAATTGATCACATGTACAATCAACTGCAAATCCAGCCTTAAGTTCAGCCGGAACATTGCATCCAGGACATTTTGGAAACCTGAAAATACTAGAAAAACTGAGTTCCAAGTCTAACTGAACTTATTACTAACAGACAAAGGCTTGAAGAATAACCACACATGATAAAGATAGACTTCACTGATGATTTGTGCATGAAGTGGGAATGAGGCTTGCTTGGAGTATCCAACAGCGCGACTGAGGCAGGAGAGACTCCTACAGAACAGCCACTTCAAAGACTCCCCTGTATCCTCTTCCCCCCGTGGGAAGTCATTATTGAGTTAGCATTGGAGAGGCAAGCTTGTTTTCCCTCCCCTCCCTTCCTCTGTGGTAGGAGACGCTTGGCCTGTGGTGAATACAAAGCCTCTGTCCAGGAGGGGGAGGGACAACGTTGTACACAAACCGGTCATTACTACACTGCTGTTGTGGCTAGCCTTCATTAAACTGAGAAGGGCTGGCTCTTTCTCAGTTGGAATACTTTTGGAAAGACAAAGACGCCTCCATCTGCCAAACTGTTTAAATGAAAAGAGGAAGACAGGGTCTGTGCGAGGGAGAGAAAGTTCAGTCTCTGTGTATTTTGAGTTCAACTACAGTCTGACATTCCTTTCATCGTCTTTGTGTAAAAGAGAACCCTATTCAGCATGTCTGCTTGCGCGCTTCAAAACATTTCAGATAAAGTGTGTTTCCAGATGTATAAATTAAATGCATCGAAATGAAAATGTTAAGCCGAAACCAAAAATGACAAACAACCTCTGAATCATTTTCAACACGTTGCCAAAAGTTCAAGGTGAGACATGCATGCCAACTCCTATCAAAACTTCTCAGGAACGTTCTGGATATTTGTTCTGGACCATTTTCATTTGGTCAGGAACCGAAACAACAAACGCTGGCCGGCTTAAAGGGAACTCTGAAGGAACATGTGGAACATCAATTGGATTAAAATATATACTTTTTCATGAAGACACTTGATGAAACATTAAATGATTCAATTGCTTTACAAAGGATTTGAGTACAGTGAAAAAAATCCAATGACTCATTTACTAACCTCGCAAGCTAGATTTATAAATGTGATTCACTTGAGGGAGTTCTTCACATTATCAATCTGAGACTTTACTCGGCAGATCTGTTCGGGAAAGGAGGGACTTGCTGTACAATACTTCGAGCTGATTGGACGATGCGGCATCTTGCACGTTTGTTCTGACCAATTAACGCAACGGATGAAAATGTCGTCTTCGAACTTGTCTTGGGGGGGAAATAAGCATCTTTATCAGATAAAAATGCACGAAGCGCCTCTCGCTGTTCAAATTCAACAAGGAAACTGTGAGTAATTCTGCGAGAACAGAATTAATTGCCGCGTCTATTTGTCTGTTAGGTTTGTTTGTTCCCCCCCCCCACCCCCCCGCCATCGGCGCTTATTGGTTTCGTCCCACCCTAAACAACGCCTGATTGGTCCAACCTAAAAAAAGGTCGGCTGCAAACGTATCAGCGGGAGTGTTACAAGATGTATTCTTCTGAGAACTTACAAATATCGCGAGAATTCATCTTGCTGGCAAAGTTACTCATTTACTATGTATTCTGGATTTTTTGACTATTTGATGAGAATGTTCCTCTGGTATTAAATTTGGAAGGATGTAAGAGTGCATTTGATAAGTGACAACTGTTCAAATAATACTGTAACATGGATTGCAAGTGGAAATGGAGTGGGTAATTGTGCCAAATGTGTAAGTCTGTCTAAAGACGGTCTACTCGGCACACCAAGCTGGAGTGGCACCACGCAGGGAAGAAATCTGTGCTACTTGTCCGTGTTAGCTGGGAGATCCCTTGTCTTTGTTCTAACCCGCTGGGCTTCTCCGATCTCCTCCAGTGCTGAGGCAAAGCATGAGATAAAGAAGCTGCGTTATTTATTCATTTATAGCGTTGACAAAAGCCCTCTGGTCACCCTCGATCTCATCTCATCCTCTTTGAATCCATCGAAGATACACAGAAAAACAAAGACTGTCGTCTGTGGTTTGTCTGGCGATTTGCCAATGTATTTAGCAGACATTGACCCGATTGCTTGATTTCATAGATTTACCCAGTTTGGTGGAATTCTTTATGACTTAAGCCAGAAGTGGAAGAAGTGTCTCTTTCTATTTCTAAAGTAAAAATATATTTCGTTTTGTGGAGTTTGGTCAGTGCTCACTTCACACTCGGGTCTGTATATTCTGCTGCTATGGTGTGAAAATTTCCAATTTCCCAATCTGGGGAACAATGCATAATTGCTCTGTTTATTCATCTCTCAAGACAAGTAAAACAGCACGTTTTGGCTTTCCCAAGAAGACACCAGTAGGAACCATTCATTTTAACCCACACCTTTCACCTGACTGACAGACTGATCCAGTGCACTACCTTTTTTCTCGGCTATAATGGAAGTATACGTCCAATAAATAAGATTGCATGGCACTATTATTGAAAAGGAAAAAAGAGGAGCAGCGAAGAGCAAAGCAAGACAACTTGTATGCAGTTGAACAGGACTGCAGCCTGCTGCATTCAAATCTTAATCGACAGATTTGTGTTGCATTCAGGAACTTCAGGAGTTACACAAGGTTTAGATATGAGCAGTAATTTGTTCAAGAGCGTGCTCTTGGTTCAATGCAAAAGGTTGACGTTTTGTTTTGACTGCGTGCGCACGAGTGTGTGAGAGTAAAAGGGAGTGCCTGCCCTTTGGCTTAAATCACACTGAAGTCTTTATGAGGTTGTAAATCTGAGACTGATGCCTCTGCAGTCAGGCGGACTTTATGAGAAGAAATGCATGTGGGACGACGAGGAGATTAAATAAATCAAGCCCCCTAGGCCTACAAACAACCATTAATCGCTGTGTCCCATCATTTGAGACTGATGGTGTCTTGCCTCATCTGCGAGGTTTGACAAGAGACAGGGATGGCACCTAGGGTATAAGATTACATCTCATCTTTCCGCTCGGCCCCCAAAGATGACTTACTTAGTGCAGACATGACAAATCCTGCATGGGGGAATATCACGTAGAGAAGAAAACAATACTTATGTCATCGAATCTGTCAAGTTAAAACAAAAGGGTTGCTGCAACAAACCACATATTATAGCAAAGGCTGAACTGAAGTGCCTCTTTTTAAACCTCACAGCTTTATACAAGCCAAACTTAAATGTGCTGCTTTGCATTTTGACTAGAGGTTCCTTTGATTATTGCAACAAATGGAAAATGTGGTGGAAGCACATTGGAAGTGTGCCTATAAAGTCCAAATATCAGAGGTGTGGGACTCCAGTCGTAAGACGGCTCATGGAGACAAATGTGTCAAATCTTCCAGATCCAAATCTTGGCTTGACCTTTTTGTCTGGAGTTTGCATCTTTTCTCCCCGTGCTTGTATGGGTTTCCTTGGGGTACTTTGGCATCCTCACAAATACAAAAATCTATGTGGGGATGGATGACGGCATATACAATTGTCGCAGATGAAGAACATCTTTTGTGAAGTGAAAAGCCAAAATGAAAAGGTTATCAATTCACTGGAACCACCCAGAGAACTGTGCGATTCAGGGTTGCTCTGAATAACTGGGGCTTACAAGACTAGAGCAACTGTCTGTCAATGTGGAGAAGCAGGACTCACCACGGAACACTGCCCTCTACTACCCAAACCACCATACATTAGAAGCTCCCCAGAATTCAACGCACAAGCAAAGATCTGTGTCAAGACATGGCAGACTGTCATAAAACGTCACTTTAAAGGAATGAAAACAACAAAAATGAATTCAGTAACGTCCATACAATGTGCTTATCTGTTCGATGACCAGTGCTGGCTGTAATAAGATGCAAGATGTAAGGCCAAACTGACTTTATATTATATATATATATATAAACAAGCAGAGAAGAGTGAAGGAAAAGCAGGGAGGTGAAATGTTCTCTGGTGCCCCCAAGCTCACAGACAGATCACTTTTTTTAAGTGAGCTGCCAGAGTAAGAAAAAAAGTTTAGCTCTATCTTTTTTTTGCTCTTCGATCTCAGGAAGAAAGATATGCCACCAACGATGAACTGAGGCTTCTACAATCTATCCAAACACACATCCTCCACTATTTCGGAGGATAATTCAAGATTTCTTTAAAAAAAATGTAAAGCGAAAATGCGAGGAATGGGGGGAAGCTCTAAATCCCTACAGACCTTTTATAGTGCCTGCGTCTGGGCACTGAGCCTACAACACCAGGCACACATTTTTCAACTGGGCTTTTTCCAAAGAAGCACACCCGTTTGCTGAACTCGGGCCAAAAGGAAAACAGCTCATTAAGGAGTAATGCGCTCACAGGTTCATCGATGCAATGTGTATAAAATTGTGAATTGCGTATCAGGCGGCAGAGGGAGGTATGGAATCTTTAGCATTTAGAAACAGTGTTAATTTTGAAAAATATGAGACACTCCAGCACACAGACACACTCCAAAGTATTGAATAGTGCAATTACAATGTTGTACTTAAAGGATTGCCGCAGACTGAATGGCGCGGACAAAACCAACTGAACTGTCACGCAGCGCGGGGAGTTCGGCAACTAGTTTTGTTGAGTGGTGGAGCGTCGACTACCAGTTTTGCTGCAATTCAAAATTTGATTTGCCAATGAATGGTGTTGCAACATCACTAATCGAACAGCTCAATCCCGACTAATAAAAACACTTTTTTCCTTTGGGTCGCTCCGTGTCATTTTATCAAATACCTCCCACCTGACCTGTCCTGTAAAATTCTATAAAACAGACACACTTAATAGTAAATATTCAAAATATTAAGTTTCTATTGTCAATATTTTCTCATGAAAAATCATTAAATGTAGGGTAGTTTAGCGTAGATGGATTTTGTACATACTCTGAAAAGCCATTTTTAAACAGCAATATCAGGTAAATTATCTCACCCATAGCCTTCAAAATTTCTACAGTCAATATATGTTACTAATAGCCTCCAATTTTTATGTGTTAATAATCTAATCATTAATTATTCCAGATTATTAATTAATTCAATCATTAATTATCCAATCTAGTGGAAACTACACTCCCTTTTCATGCACACAATGCACACATGACGTCACAGCCACAGACAGAGGGCAGAAAATTCCAGTCTGAAAACTATTGGCTAGAACACTGGTTCTCAACCGTGGTCCTCGCGTACCCAGGGGTGAAAGTGGCTAGAATTTCTTGCCGGAACTCCCTGACATAAAGGTCGCTGCGCAGCCAGAATGTGTGTTTGTTTTTTTGCACACATCAACGTGACTCGTCAGATACACAGAGAACGGAGCCGGTGGACAGAACTCAGTGGGATAAATAAATAATAGATATTGTTGGAGACGGATTACGCTACACAAGCACACTGGAACTTTTTTTTTGTTTTAAAACAAAGCCCATGTGAGTTTGTATGTATTTGTTGAAAAACACGCATTGTACCCGCAGGAGGGGATACATTTTTTCCGGGGGTATTAATTGGCTGTCCGTGTTGTTGCACGCAGGTGACAACAGACAGGACGCTGTGTGTGACATAGTCCATCCCCGAAGCCGATGTGGCACATATTTCAGCCTATCAGGCAGCGAGGCGAAATGCGAAGAGAGTTCACATTTTTCAACTTTGGCGAATATGCAAATTATCGCCGCGCCGCACCGTGTCTCCAAACGCGTCCTCCGCACCGTGTCTCCAAACGCGTCCTCCGCACCGCCCCACGCACGCGCCCATCCGCGTGATATGCAATCGCGCCGCCTCATGCTCCTCCCGCTTTTGGTGACTTGTTGTGTATGTAAATTTGACGTTGATTTGAGTGGCAGCCTGGCAGGTTATTTAACATGGGGTTTTGAAAGTTGCCATCATATTTTCGGACCGGTACCATTTTTTACCGGGTTGCAGTTCCGGACCGTTCCGGCCCACTTTCACCCCTGCGCGTACCCCTATCCAGCCCGTTTTCCATGTCTCCCTCAGCCAACACAGCCAAGGATCGTTATCAGACTTAATGCAGAGCTTGGTGATTAACTGATCGTTTGAAACACCTGTGTTGGCTGTGGGAGACTTGGACATGCAGTACCAAAAATAGCCACAAAACCCCCACCAATATCAGGATTTTTAAATCACGTTGTCAAAAAGAGGCAAAGCACACTCCTAACTTTTAAATATTATTTTCACAAGAATTTGATCTAGTCAGGTTGAGCCTGATACCTGTTATTAGTTTTTGAGAAAATGGCTCTGAGTTTGGGCAAATATTTGTTTACAGTCCTTTTTAGTCTCAATATCTGTGAAACTAATCAGTCCAGAAAAAACATTTTGGAGAATGTTTAAGATGACACCAGAGATAGATGCAGAAGTGATAGTAGTAGTTTATCTTCAGAACTGAGAGCTCAGCTACTCTTCAAATTTCGACAATCCAAATTTCGGGAGAACTTTAAGTACTTACACCACACTAGGTTATACTTGAGCTACACCCCTGACTTTCCATGTCTGGGGGCTATTAGTAACAGATATACAGTGTAGAAAATGTGAAGGCTATAGGTGAGACCGTTTTCCAGATATTGCTGAGCAACAATGGCTTTTCAAAGTATGATGCCACACAGTCTAAACTACCTTTTTTTTCACGATTTTTGATAATAATTTTTATTTCAAGAAATTATGTTATGGTTAGATGGGAAGATTTTCAGAAATTTGATGAAATGTCACAAAACTACCCCATTGCAGCAAATTTATTTGTGTGTAAGGCTCATTTGAATGATGTGTAGCAAGGAGTTGCCGACTATTTTTTAACTGTCCTGTTCAGCTTGTTTAGCTGCGTCACTTGATGCCGAAGACTCACTGATGGTACTTTTGACACATGAGACAGCCAAGAATGCATCTCTGGCAGGTTTGGTAATTCAATTGGCACTGCTTTAACAAAAGACACCTCTAATCCTCTCCTTGAGAGTGTTAATGCTTCACGCGGACTGAGTGGCACTTCCCCTGGCTATGAAGGTAATTATTCTAAGATGAAGGTCGCATACGTGTGTGTCTGCTCTCAAAGGTGTGTGTCTGTGCATATGTATGTTATGACAGCTGGTCTGTGAACTTACTTTATCTTCTGGATCCAGATGCAGTAGTCAGTAATGTACAGATCGTTGAGTATGTAGGCTGGGTCATTCTGTCTGAAGACTTTGTGAATATCAAGCAGGCATTTGAGGATGCAGGCTTTCCCTAGAGAAAAAAACATAATATGGCATGCAAATGAAAACATTTGTATTCGTCACAACGCACTCTAGCTGCTGACAGACACAAGAAACATCTGCAAGCTTGTAGCCGGTGTTGTATACATCAAAGACAAGGGAACAATATTAGAGCAAAATCCCATTAAGACAAGTGAGTAATTTAATCCAGACCATTTGAGAAGGGTTTCTGGTCAAGAATTTGATTAGCTGGGGGGTTGGGGGTGGGTAGATCAAGAGAAAGAGGAAAAAGCAAGACTGTTCTATTTTTGGTGTTCAATCCGTCACTTTAATTGTAGCTTGGGACAGAATTTCTGTCAAAAATGTGTTTGATTTCAAATAACAAACATAACACAAGTTGTTTGAAGAACTTATGAAGAACTTGTGAAGCAACAGCCTTTGTATGACATTTTGCAAATATCTCAACAAGCTCAATTACCGTTCATTAACATTTACATTGGGTACTGCAACTGCTTTCCCAGAAGTAGGTCAGTTCTCTCGAACGTATTAAATAAAAAAAGGACACGTATGTTGATTTCTTCTTCAATTTTTTTCATGACAAATTTTATTTCTAAAATGGTCCTGGAGGGATGCCAAGACCGATGTCATCACTTGATTTGTCTTTAAACCAACATATAGTAAATAATGAGCATTTTCCACCCCCACCACCCCAAAATGTCACGTATGCAGGGAAACGTAGGCTGCTATTTATGATTATTTTCTTCAATTCACAAGCTAAACTGCCAAAGCACTTTTATTTTCAATCATCCACATAAATACCCTCTTGAAAGAGCCAACAATCTACTGAGGGAAAGAGAAAATGGCATTCTCCACCTCTGCAAAGCCAGGCCGCATTGTCCAAAACATTTCGAGCCACTCAAAATAAACAGTACGCTCGCAGTGAGGAAAACCTTAAACAAACATTTGGTTCTCGTTTAGCATGGGATCATATGCAGGGAACTCTGCACTCAATGTCAGGACTTGGATCGTGTGAAGCAAAAACACACAATTGCCTCCAAGATTCCATTTCCTTTTTCATAGGGAAAGTTTACAGTAGAGGAGTAATTGCTCTAAGGAACAGTCTGTTAAGTAGGGAAGAAGATTAAATATTATACATATATATTGTATATGGTATATCTTGTTAACTCATATGCATGTTATGAAGCTAGACCTCATCCAAAGTGACAGTAAATTGACTACCAATTTTGTACATGAATATTATTACAAAGTATCACTTTGGAGCAAAAGCATAATTTCTTAAAATGTATTAAAGCAATTTATGACAAGAAAAACTTTGCGACCATTAAAACGTTTCACGAACATCTGGTGAACGAGGAAAAAAACACATTTGCTACGTTCACAAACACTTGCAAGCCTTCATCTTTTCAGTGACAAATGGGCTTAAGGTAAAAAATTATTACACTGAAAGGCAAGTAAATACTTTTTTATTTAATGTGCTTCCACATGAAATGAATAGCAAACTTTCAAAAGAAAGTGAATCAAAATTGTTACCCAGACAAAAAGGCTAGTTTTGCAGATGGATCAATACGTTTAGGTCTAAAGGAACTGTTCAGATCCTGAGCTCTAAATCTGAAGGGATCCAAACTGGACTATGTTTGAGTGTTAGGGTGGCTGGGAATTTTGATGCTGTTGCTTGCAGCCTATGAAGTTGATTCGGAGGCGCAGTCAGAAGCTGGACGTTCCCTGGGAATCACTGAGGCGGATTTTGATCATGGATCTAAAATTGTACCCTTAGAAAATTCAGCTTAAACAGAAGTTCACCCAGGCTGATAAGGACAAAATAATTGTCTTGTGTTGTTGGTTTTGTGAAAAATAAAATTGATGTCAACCCAGACTTTCTCGATGATGTATGGTTCTCAGACAAGGCTCACTTTCTCCTCTCTGGTCATGGGAATAGCAAAAACTGCCTTTTTTTAAATTTACATTCTGCAGCGAGGGAGGAGTGTCTGTTATTAACAATTTTCAAATGCCACATCCAGGAGTGTCTCAGGCGCTAAGGTGGACATTTGGTGCACATTTGGGAAAGTTGATCAAATCTGGACCACGTGGACTAAAGAGCTGTAATTTTTAGGACTGAACTGTTATCTAATCAAATGAATTTGTATAACAAATACAACTATTCCATCATTAGTTGTAGAAATGACAGGCACTTATATGGATTGCAATAATTTTGGGTCACCCAGTATTTATGATTCCTGGAACAATATAGGCTAGATATAGTACTGTATGTGGCAGAGGTTTTAGATAGTACAGCAATTTCCAGATCGAGTGTAAACAACATGCTTTGAGGGCGCTAACAAGGTGATTATCAGGAAAAGTGTGACCATCTGCTGTTTCTCTCGCTCTCCTGATCAACTTCTATTCAAACCTAATGAGGCGCAGAAATGTTAATCCGGGATTTAAAGGCCTTTAATTTGCTGTCATTTACGAGCTTTAAAATCATCACAGACCAGATAATCTTAGCCAGTGTATGTTTACACTGATGTCTTATCTGACCGCGGAGGCTTTCGATTTAAAGATTAAGCTGAGCTTTGAAATATTAACACCAACAAGCTGTCATTGACTAAATCCACATCATTTTTAGAACTCCGTCTCCAATAAGGTAGAAAAAACACTGTCTTAGTGGAAGGAATACAACGCTTCATAGTACATCAAGGATTTTATTGCAATTCAGTAGCATTGTTTATACTTTCCAACACTTGCCATATCGCTTGTGGTCCAACGATTGCTCAATGGATATGAACATTCTGTACTTGCTGAATTGACATCTTACCGTGTTTATTTTCCTAGTGACATAAATTAAGAATTACATTATCTTACAATGCGATGGAAATGTTGCTTCACATTCAAACCCGCTACGGTATAATTTCCCCCTTTTTTGATTAATTAAAAAAATGGAAGCACCAGTTAGAGACAATTAAGTGTTCACACCATTGTGAAACAACCCCACACAAGAGGGTGAAGGCCTGACGTAGTGTTGGTAAGAACGACTCACCCGATCGTAACACTGCAGCCGCGTCAGAAACAGCAGCAGACACCATGGCAAAGTGTCGGTAGAGTGGATAGCATAAAACCCTTCTTCCAAATGACACCAGGACCTCCTGCAAGGAGCTGTAAGTCTGTGGGACAGAGGACATGACACTCACAAAAGATATCCAGCACTAAATCACATCAAGATGCAGATGGCAGTAAACACTGGCTCAGCCAGACATTTTGGCCGCGGGGCTTTTCTCACTTTTACACAGGCTCCTATTGGTGTTCATCACAGTCAGTGGAGTGCTAATTACTTTTAACAATCTCCCTCCATTTATTGAGCTGACAAAATAGGCGCTTCAAACTCCCACTGCTGCTACACTAGCCTCTTAATTGCTGCTTGTCTTTAAACACTGCAGCCACACTCAGATTGTTCCAGTAATGGTAGCAGCGCCAAGAGATTTTATCTCGCAGTATTATTCTCCTTCATTGAGGCCTATTAAGGCTGTACTGTGAGCTGGGACATGAGTGTCATCGGGGATCATTCTCTCCCTCTGGCTTGTTTAGCAAGAGTGTAAATAAGGTCTGTTGCTGCAGGCATTAAATTCAGTCACACCAGCAGTCTGCTGAGGACAAGTACCATGCACTGGATTTGGGGTTGTGGGGGAATATAGGATTGTTCTTTAATGATCCACAGGGAATGGAAAGAATGACGGAAAAAATAAATAAAGGGAAGAACATGGCTCGTGTAGGGGAAGGAGCACGAGTGCATGCATTACAAACGGCACTGAAGTAGGGCTTGTCATAGAAGAATGTGACTGACTGATGAACCAGTGGGAGGATGTTGTTTACTTTGGTGCCACCATAAAGGAAGAGCAGAGCGACTGCCCCTCGCTGTGGTCAGTGAAAGAAAATGTGTCTTTTTTCCTTCATAAAAAACTAATAGATTAATTTTTGAAGGGGATTGCCAAAACTTCTCAAGAATAACACACACTCGTGTAGTACTCATGTATAATATGGCTCCAATGATTTGCTGATTGTTACCTTCCATGTCTCTCTGTATCTTCAACTTTAAAGACATCACAGATCAGATAATCAGACTGTAGTATGTAAAGCTGTGCACGAATCAGGCGTGACTCGAACTGAGATACAAATGGGTCCTTAAACTTGAACACCAAATAAGAATTTTGGAATTTGAGTCAAGAAAAGCGATCATACACCTTTTTTTTGTTGAAAAACGACGTTACTATGAACGTCTCATCAATCATAGAACAAAGTAATTGCATTCATTGTTATTTTGGGGAAAAACGTACCTCCAGCCAACACAGTGTCCCACTAAGTTTTCTGATTGTCCACGGCGACTCCACCTGCAAAATAGGACAGGTAATAATAATAATAAAAACAAATCTAGTATAATCTAATTTATTAATTTGATCATACATAAAAAAATATATACAATATGTGGAGTGTGCTGAAAATCACAATATATAAACACTAGAGCTGTGCACAAATGGGTGGTAAGTCGGTCATTCGTTGGAGTGGGCATGGCAAATTAATTATTGAATCATAATTTTTGGACTCTGACCAAATGGTGTGACATCACCTAAACCGGTGTTTTGTTTACATAGTACTGTTTAGCGCAAGTGCCATTTTGACAGTTCCGGACATAAACCATGTGTAAACGCCAGTTGACACATCTTAAAACTAGAATGTGAATGGAGTCTATACACATGAAATCATACCTGACGTTCTTTTGACGATGTTCTGAATTTTTTCACGGCACTCCATGCACATGTTCTCCGGTGATTTGACGTAAAGCAAACACAAATGTGCGTGTTGATCGTGGGGCATTTTTCTGTCCGGTGGTTTGTTCAAACGACAACAGTGCAACAAGTTGCCAAGCTGCGCAAGACATTTTGAAATGCTACGCAATGTTTTAGAAAAAGAAGCAAAACAGATTTCCCAGAAAGTAGCCATCCACATAGATACTAATACATAGATCCATCCCTCTGTGTGAGCAAGTCCCACGATGCTCCTAATGCGCCAATTATAAAATGACACGTGGTTCTTGTCACAGCTGCATGTCTGATGTTTGTAACAAACCATTCTGTGTCAAAATCGCTAAAGAATTCAATTAGTTCTAAAGACCTTATTGAAGCCAAACACATAGCGTGCTCTATTGCTAATATATCTACATGTATGGTCTCCGCCGCTAGCTAGTGTACCAAGTAGCATGTAGGCTAACCCATACAGCGTTCAGGATGTTTGCCACGTGGACAATTTCTACGTTTTGTGTGACATAACGGACAGAGATTGTACTGTTGGCCACAATGCAACGTGAGATTCTGTTTAAGGTAAGCCATTTAAAAAAAAAAAACGTTTCCGTAGTTAGAAGAATGCAGCAACAATGCATTTAATATGTTTTTAAATAATTGACTGTTGGGCTTTGTAAAAGGCTTTTGACACCGTGTGATGTAGATTAAGCAGTATATAAGTATTCTCCATTTACTATTTAGTCTTTTTTTCCTCGGAAATAAATCATATTTGATTACAAATCCAAACGGAATTTGTTCATTAACGTCGGCAAGATTAGCAAATGACTATTTTAGGAGCGAATCCAGCGCTTAATAAAGACCACAATATTATGATTGTTCAATTTTCCATGTGTATATTTTGGGGGTTTCATCTTACACCATGCCAATCATTTTCCGCAATGGAAAACACCTTGCTCATATTGTCTCTGTTCACTCACCGCAAAGGACTGACAAAGAGAGGCCTTGACTCAGCTCTTAGATACGCTGGTAATCTCTTAAGGCCATGAATGAAATGGAAAAGGAGTCTTAAGGATTTGAGGAAAGAACACTTTGTCATTCAAGGCTAAGTGCTTCTCAGGAGGAATTGACTCTTCACACAAACAGTCACTTACATTGTGCTCTCCCTCTGTCGAGCGCACTTCATAGGAGTAAGCCAGTATAATGTCCACCAGGCTGAGCCACACTTGGTAACGCGAAGTCTTGTCGAGCAGGTACGACTGGTTGTTGAATTTTCTCAACTGCTCTTTCTCATCGTTGCTGAACTCTATAACTGAAAGAGAACAATACAGACCTAGCATTAAACTAGCAAATCAGGTCAAATATAGATAGCATGGCTACTAAACACCTGCCTCAAGGAATCATCTTTTCCAACCAAGAACGTCAGACGCCCGATAATATGTTTTTATAAGATTGTCTTATAAGATCATCCATACGATTGGATTTGTCAAAATAACAGGTTCCAAAACGAGTTGGGCCGACAATCTTAAATATTAATATACAGTATCTACCTGATTAAAAATTCTGCCAAAAAGTTATGTCAGTGAACAGAAGGTTGATGTCACTACAGGTTTTAATCACAACCTACTGTTTATAAAGTTTACATGACCAGTTTTGTTATAGTGCTACTCAGATTAACTAAATGCCGTCTCTTTCTAAACTTTCCACTTAGAGCCTACTAGAAAAAAATATGACTCTTTTTGCAAAACTGCTTTCTGCTTAATTCATGTCAAAACATTCATCAGTCATTGGAATAGCATGGCCTATTTGTACATGAGTAAAGGAGGTTTGTGTGTATTAGCAATAAGATGTAGTTATAGAATGTGTGTAAACAAAAAAAAAAGCCTCTCAAGAACACCGAAAGTATGCATTTCCCATACATGTACATTATATGCACACATAGCACTTCCTCTCTGGCTGCAGTGGGAGCTGAAATCGTCTGGGAAGGAGATTCCTGCCGCATTACGTTAGCTCCCTACAGATGCTACCTGACTCCATCCTCAGTGTGTCTGGCACTGGAAACAAAGACCTACACTACTTCACGAGTAACCACATCTGTTTGTACTCTTCTTTAGGCACTTCATACATGGAGGGGAGGGGTGTGAATATAATAAAACACTGCAAGCAAGTCTTTTACATTATCTTTGTCACAAAGTCGTCAAAGCGAAATGAGGATTTTGCTGAATGACAACATAGGTATAGTGTTCTTTTCTGTGTTCACAGGCAAAAATAAAATAAAAAGGTATATTGTTCATTTCTTTATAACTAAGCAAACTTACAAATTCAGCAGGGAATCACATAATTATTGTCCCTACTTTACAGTATTTAGTGGACATAAAAGTCTACACCAGTTTTTGTGAAAATTAAACCTAGATGAATCGTTTAACTTTTTCCATAACCTGTACAATTCAATTCCATTTTTGTTATCTTTTCAATGTCGTCATTTGATCGAGTTGTCGCCTAAAGATGACGCCATTCCTCTGATTTGATAAGTGAGGGTCAGAATATGGCCTTGGAAGACCAAATAAGGCAAATGTAAATGCAAACACTGTGGCCATGTCAGGTCTATATCTCAATGTATTTTAAAACTTAAAACTAGATTGTGGTTGCCCTAAATGTGGTCAAAGGTTAGTTTTCCAAGTGGCATCTAAATCGAGACATAACAAGCTTCAATAGGTAGTGTAAGGTCAAGCTGTCTGGTCCATTTAGTTTGCAGCGGCGTATGAATACGGGCCTCCTGTGGACAGCTGGGGCCTGTCAGTGTGATGACTCTGACACCAGAGAGCACAAAGGGCCCACTTTCTACTTCATTAACACTTGTGTCCGCACCCATCTGTCAGGTGACATATATCAGCTATAGCATCAGTGAAAAAGGGCTGATGCGGCTCTAAAAGGCCCAATGAAGGGTATTGTTGTCTTAATATAGGAGAACCACTTAAAAGTCATGCTCATGCTCTCAAAATCTGATGACTGGCTGTTAAATTCAGACATTCTTGAACTTCTGTCTATTCAAACTGTCAATCACACCGTTCGGTTTAATCTGGCTCATGCACTGTATTTACTCCTGGTCTGCAGAATTGAGACACTGAGCATGTTTACATGCAGTCAATAACCCACTTTTAAAACCTGGATATTGCCAATATTTATTTTGAAAAAAGGCCATGTAAAAATGCGCAAAAAAAACAAATATGCTCTTATGCCTGTGGATTACGCCTTTTCTAACCTGAATGGATTGGTCATATAAAAACATTTGGAATTACTCGATTGATTGATTAGTTTGCCTTCTGTGCATGCTCTGTCCGTGAGGAATCTTGGTCTTTGGAGTACGGGAACGACTTGTATGCGCAGCGCCGTCACACTCACTAAACGAGCCTCACCATATATATATATATATATATATATATATATACACCTTTATATAAATCTGTGCTTCTACCATGCAACACACCGGAAATACTCAAGCTAAGCAGAGGTAACAAACATGACGTCGCAGCAAAGACCCACACTTTCGGAGCGAGGAGGAAACCGACTGCTTTATTTAGCGTGGTGAGTGACATGAATATAGTGTCTTTAATCTGCTGCAGAAAGCTAAAAGCCGAAATGCCGTCTATTTGTGTAATGATGCTGTCCGTAGTTTTTGATTGGGTTTTCCAATTGAACACAATGACTATATATGCAGGGGTAACTATCCGCTCAAACATGTATAGTATGTAATGTTTAAAAAAATGGAATTTTGACCCCAACCCAAATATTGACTGAATGAGCTTTGCGCTCCAGGGGTAATGAGGAAACTTTGGCTGTGTTCTCTTATAGACTGTGGTCCTCTGGTCTGGACCAAGAAGCAACAAGCAACAGGCAAGCAACTTATTTGGTTCAGTTCACTGAGCATTAGCACGTGCGTTTTTTGTCATCAGACCAAAAGCCGCACAGGAAGAAGGGTATGCATAAATTAACAGCTGGCCTATATTAGACTGCATATTTGACATTTTGTGTCAAGTTCAACAGAAAAGCTAGCTGCTTGATTGATTATAATTGCTCTTTTATAAAAATGTATATCAAAATTCTCTGTCCGTCACTGACAGACACCTATTTCATTGACGACTGACAGAAACTGTCTTGTGCATTTGTTTGCAGGAGGTTGCTTAGAGAGGACTGTTTGCATGGAAACGCGTTGCGCTTCATATACATTAGGTGTTGGTATGCGCCAAACAATCATGTGCTAAATATAGTCATGCAAAACAAGAACTAATTAATGAGCTAAGTCAGGGTTCATCAATTCCGGTCCTCAAGGTCCAAATTCCTGCAGGTTTTAGATGTTTCCGCATACCAACACACCTGATGCTAAAGATCAGGATCGTTATCAGGCATGCTGATGAGCTGATTATATGAATCGGGTGTGCTAGTGGGCGGAAACATCAAAAACCTGCAAAACACCGGACCTCGAGGACCGGAATTAGTGAACACTGAGTTAAGAGGTCAGAAAGTCGCTTTGAATATTAGAGCCATTTTACAGAGAAGTTCTTGTGAGTCAAGTTTTAAATTTATATTTACATTTCTGGGAAGTGCAGGGTTAAAAAAAGGTTGTGAAATAATAACCACCAAAAGACTGAAGACAGAAGAAGACTGAAGAAGAACAAAGCGATGAAGAATATATGTACAACAAAAAACGCACATGCTAATGCTCATGTTTTGACATGAATTAACTTTCTTTTTTTAAACATTTGATTTCACAATAGTCAGAGATTTATTCACTAATGCGTCATGACAGGTAAGGTGGTCATGTGATATGTGACAAGGAGCAAGTAGTGAGCTGGCTGTCCAAATCACCAAACAGATTAAGGGCACTATATATTAGGCTACTATTTAGTGCGGGGCTATATAGTGATTGAGGGGTTAGGGGATAAGGGTCATACAGCCCAAAACAACTCGCGTGTGGTCTTACAGATTATGGACAGATTTATAGACAGGTGCGGGAGTGCGACCGAATTGGACTGGATTCTAACTGGTCACAATGCAAGAATGCGAGAAGGGCGGTTAAAATAACGATGACGGACTGACAATGACAGACAGTGGAGAAGACCTCTGGCATTTACACCTGTAGTTCACCAAAACAGAAAATAGCACTTTAAAAGCACTACTCAAGCACATTAACCTCAATCCCGCAGTGAAAGGAAGACATGCTGCTATCAGATGTTTAAACAAGGCAAAGTTTGGTGCGCACCAGGGTTCGCATGATAACATTCACACTTAACCAAAAAAACACACTAGAAATCGCACTACAGTGTGAACACATCCTGATTGCTGTTCTGGGCTAAACTCAATACCGCAAATGATGGCTTTTGCATTGCTCCCCAGCTGTGTTCACACTAGTGAAGAAGGGTCCTCTGACACAGCTAAAAGTGCTACCTCCTGTGATAATGTTATCTGTTTAATCTAAATCCTCTCTCAAGCTTGCCGCGGCCATGCACTACATCTAAGCTGTAACTGTGAGCTATGTGCCTCCTTAAACCATGCTGGTATTAGCAGGCCGTGAGATGAGCTGGATAGCACAATTAAATGGGCTCTTGGCTCTTGCTGAGGCCTTCACTAGCTATCACGTCTGTGTAAAAAGAGCTGAGGAAAGAAATTATGTCGCTCCAGCTATCAAAGAGCTCATATCAGTCTTAGTTAATGAGCAATTGATTTTTAGATGGATGGGAAGTGATGTTAAAAGCCAATTCTAACTGAAAACTAGTGATGCACGATAATATCGGTGGCCGGTAATTATCTGCAATTATTGACCAATTTGACGTCATACATAAGGGCTGCTCGATTATGGAAAAAATAATAATCACAATTATTTTGGTAATAATTGAAATCACGATGATTCAAAACAATTATTTATTTTTGGGTTCAAAACAAGAAAATGTTTAGGCCTTTGAAAATATTAAGGCAACTAAAATTATTTGAAACACTATAATTATGTAATTATGTTCATTTTGAACCAACTATTATTTATGTTAGCAAAAATTGTATTTGGGGTGCAGCGTGTGCAGTATGGCTTGTGGAGTGCAAGCTAGTTTTGACAGGGGTGTGTGGTGAAAGAAGTCGTGTGGGCGTGCCTCAAAACAACTCAAAATTAATATTATTAGGGCTGCAGCTATCTAATATTTTGGTATTCGTAATAACCTTCTGAAAATTCTAGCGAATAATTGAGTATTTTGGATAGAAATTAAAATATACCTATAGGCCTATATACTTTCTTGGTTAAAGAACAATTATAAATACAAAAGACAAAAAACACATTTTCCATGTAATAATTAACAACCAACTGGTTTTCATTTTTAGATAATCAACTTCTTTTTTTTTTTACTTAAACTGTGCTTGTCAGCAAACTATTTTCCTCTGAAACAGTGAGATTTTAGACAAATCTCTCCCCATAGATTTTGGTCAATGGAACTTAAGTGACGTCAGACCCACAATAGCGATTTTGTCGGCTAAATAAATAGCACATTTGAGTAAGCCTGGTTTGTTAATAAGTGATCAGTAGGAACGGCAAATTAGTCAGGCTGCCAGCATCAAAGTGTGCACAGTCCATCAATCCATTTTCTGAACCACTAACGCCCAATTATCCTCTCAAAGTTCTTGGCCGCACTCGCGTTGGAGCCTACCCCAGCTGTCTACAGGCTTTAGTATTTACACCTTTGAAAAGTAATCAGACGGCTGGAACTCTTTACCGCTGTTCGCTAGCGCGGCTAGCTTGCTGCTGGTAGCTAGCAGTCGCCGCTAAACACTGGCAACAGGCACCGTACAATACAAACATATCAGCATAATTATGTCTTAACGCTCTTAACTGGAGCTTGAACGTGACTTCGGGACTTTGTCTTAGTGACGTCTGTCGCAACAGTTTGGGGCATTTCTATTGCAGTTGTACACAAACTCTGAATAGACGAGCACGTCGTCAGCCCTTGTACCGCGACGACATGCTTCCAGAAACAACTTCAAAATAAAAGCGTTGATCTACTTATACTACTTGCTAAAGTAAGGTTTATTTTGAAATTGGGTTTCTCTCTTTATTTCTTTTTTTCCCCCCTTTAGAGCTCAGTATAAATTGGGTTTCTCTCAGCGTTACCCCCGTGTACTGTCAGCGGGTATACGAGGCAGAAATGATGAGGACTCGTTGCAGCACTAGTATTAATAATCGTTTTTGTACGATTATGCCCATTTTGTAATTGTGGAGGGTAATAATCGAAATTGTAATTGTATTTCGATTAATTGCACAGCCCTAGTCATACATATAAAACAGATAATAAAGAAATCCGCCGATAATAATCGACATGCCACATTGGTCCATTTGTTGTGGTTGTTGCTCAAGTTGTGCCATCATCTGCTCTGTAAGATTTGTGTATATTTGAAGCTTCAAATATAAAGAAACCCAAAAGACAAATTGTGTTCCAGACTGTTTTATCATCTCATCTAACTGCTGAAAAGTCCACAACACTCCCCAAAATGTTAAATCAAAGTTTTTTTGTTGCATTTTTGAAACATGATTGTTGCTTTTGCAAACTCAAAATCAGTTACTGGTTGTCTTTGAAGCAGAGATAAATACAATTCAGCTTCATGGTGCTTTACACAATGTTGAAATGTATTTGTACATGTTAGACATATAGTAGGATTTAAAAGTATATTTGTATATGGTAAGTTAAGTTGTCGACATTGGCACTTTCTAAAATATTGGTTTATCGTATCGGTTGAAAATAGCATTACCGTGCATCCCAACTGAAAACCTATAATCCTTTTTGGGGTTGTCACATTAAAATGGTGGAGAAGCATTTCTTTAACTATGCCATAAGGCATCAGAGTGAACCAGAAACTGAGCGAGGTCCAAGTTCAAGCTCTCATAAAAGGTAAGTGTCAATGCTACTGAAGTGCCCTGGGGCATTTTAGGCAGTGTAGCTTCATATTCAACAAGCTGAGCTTTGACCCTCCTCTTGAGTGGGACCGTAAGAAGACCGATGTATCCTTTGGGTATTGACATATTGTATGAGAACAATGTTAGCACTCTGTTGAAGAGAACCCCCACCATTGAAATTCATTTGAGTGTAGTAGAAAACAGAACCATGTCGGAGGTCGTTAATTGGGCTGAAAGAGAATTGACAACAATGCAGCCATGCCTTCTCATGTATCTGCTATTTTATGCCACCTTCTGGAAGCCTTTAGATACAACTTGATTTCAGCTGTGTAAAGTCAAATTACGGTAATATGTTGAGCCGAACATTTTGCAAAAAATTATCCAAATGCGATCCGAAATTTCTTTATTTCATTTTTAAGGTTTGACTTTAACAACTGGTGTATTAAGTCTTACGTCTTAATGTCTAGATACATATTAATTGTAATACAAATTATCTGTTCATAGCTGCTGGCCCTCCACCTTAAATGCGATTCTAACCAAACTTCTGTGAAAAGTCTTCTTCTTCTTTGGCTTTCCTGAGTGCATTTCACGTTAACGTTTAGCATGCTTAGCGACTCCACATTCCCCTTTTGGTGAAAGCACTATTTGGTAGTAAGGTAGTTTATTTGTCGAGTCCACGGACGAGAGGATCTGCACCACACAGCTCGTTGCTACTGCATATGGACTTCCATGCTGCCGCGGAGCAAGTTAGCGACTTTGTCCGAATGTCCACCTTTAACCCCTAACCCCTCATTCATTATAGTCGCGTGCTATATAGTAGCCTAATATATATAGTGCCCTCATTCTGTTTGGCAATTTCGGACAGCCAGTTCACTACTTGCTCCATGACGATCCGGCGCATAGATCTCCGAATATTGTGAATAAATATATTTTAAAACTGTATTTTATTTCCTTTGTTGTACACATTTACAACTAAAATGAATAACTTCTGTAGTATACAGTTAATGTATTGATTTGATTCTCGCGCTTGCGCTGTCTCTCTTTTTCTTACTCGCAATGCATTGTGGTCTATATCAATCGGTTGAGTGACCACCAATGTTCACTACTTTTCAGAGTGCATATAATAATTTTGACTACATTTTTTTTCCTTTTGGACATTTGGAAACACCTAAAAATGGCAAGACCCCTTAGTAGTGCACTAAATGGGGAGAGATGTACACATTCAGACACAGACAGAATTCTCAAGCAACCGCAAAAGAAAAGACTTCCAGGTGAATGGGTGACAGCGTGAGCCTGTGACGTACACGCGTTATTTTTTGTTCTAACCATTTTGGAGCTGTGTGTGTCCACTGTGGCATGCCACTGATTTGTCATCTTGAGGGATAGGAGCCGTTAAAAAAAAAAAAAGGCAGCTTTGATGATCTTGAAATTTTATTGTCTGAGATCGCAATTTTAGTCCCAAAATTATATATCGTTTAACACTAAAACCTTTACAAATTTAAGATTAGCAAGAGGAAGGTAACTATGAAATTGGTTCCAAGTGAGTATTTTCCTTGTCTCATGCAAACGCCCACTTCGTTTTAGAGTTGCACTGTGTGAATATTTGTGATGTGGACACTTAACTAAGAAGAAAAGACTTACGGCAGACCCCTCATGTTAATCAAAATGTATCATGACTGACAACAAAGTCATACAGCCCATCAATACTTACAACATATTTTGCATAAAATAATGTATAAATTCCATTTTTAGATGAATCCATTGGCACATAAAGGTACATACATACCAGGCTCTTCATCCTGCTCAGGTGAAGGAGAAAGTTTTGTCCACCACGATCTGAATTTCAGCAGTCTCTTTATCTCACCGTCTTCAAACAAATCAGCTCTGCAACAACAACAAATATTTCAGCAGAAAAACAAGAGGTGCAGCAAAGACAAAAGTTTGGATGTTTGTTTTTGCTGAACTTACAGGTAATGATCAGGGGAAAAGACCAAAGCCTCCGCATCCAGCCGCGCTTGCCTCCTTTCAGCTATTGTAGCTACGTCTGGGTTTTTTACATCAATCACATCACTGAGTTCTTCCTGTCAGAACACAAGGCACCAAACAAACTTAAAATAGCATTACTAATTTAAAATCAATATCAAAAATCAGTTTAGAATGATCTGTGTATCCATTTGTCTTACCTGTAACCTGGCAAACACTCCAGACCTCTTATTGCCAAAGCCGTATTTTTGCATGCCACTTAGCTCCTCTTCGGATCTCTCAACGTAAACTTCCTGCTCAACCTGCCAGTCAAAATCCTCCTCATCTTCTGCTTCATCATTGCCCCCGCTTTCACTGCAATCTTAAATAAATAAATAAATAATCAAGCACTGATTGAAACGTGAGTCATAGCTATCTATTTTTACTCATAATTACATGTAAATGATTGGTGACTGCCAATAATGCATTAGTGTGACTTACCTGGGCTGATTTCCTCTAATAGAGGCTTTGCTGAGCGGGACCCTCTGGGAGCAAGGAGACTTGTCAACATCTGGAGGCCTTCAAAGTGCTCTCCAGCAGTTTCTTTAGGGATCTGCACAGTGAAGACACCTACAGAAAGACGCACAGCTGTTTATTTGTGGTATATGAACAAAGTGGGGAAAAAAGTACGATATTAATACTATACAATGAATGTGTATGACTTAATGTGCCATTGTTGCAAAATAACTGTTGCTCGTTATAAGTCTGCACAAGAACACTCAAGAGATTTATTAGCAGGTGTTACAGGATTATTTTGATACAGCATGTCAACTAGGGCCATGCTGCTGAGTGCTGACAGACAGCCAATGTGGTGTCAATGATGCAGATGTCTCCAGTGTTTCCCACACCATTTTAATAATTGGGCGGGCCACCCAAGTAAACTGGCTACTAGTGATGGCAAAATGAAGCTTCATGAAGCATTTGCGATATTTTTTGACTCCTCTAGATGGCACTCATGATTCAAAGATGCAATGCAAATGTAATCCATTTTCATTGCACTTGACTTTATCTTTAAACCAAGAGCACCATCTAGAGGAGTCAAAAAATATCGCAAATGCTTCATGAAGCTTCATTTTGCCATCACTACTGGCTACCACCTAAGTAGATTTCAAGAAAATTTAACAAAAACATATATGTTCAAATAAAAAAGAAAAGAAACATGTTGCGACCAGTTATACCGCATGTAACATTAGTTCGCCGACTGGGTACACCCACCCGAGTTCACCCACCCAAGTAGATTTCAAATCTGTGGGAAACACTGGTCTCCATTAGGACAACTTCATTATAACTGATTATTAAAAAAAAGTCAAAGACAATTCAAAGTGCCTACATGACTGTAGAGACCGAACATATGACACCAACAATCATGCTTAACTTTCTCATTAATATATTTAAAACAAGATTCCACAAGCCCACCTGCCAATGTCATGAAATATTACAGCTAGACACTGTGCAGTTTGTAATGGCACATAACAAATTATGTCAGTGGCCTTTTAAAAATGGGATGAAAAAGCATAATCGTTTGTGTTGATTTGGCTTGCTTGATTGACTGAAGTGGACACTAAAAAAGGCCATAGGGAACAGTCACTGACTATGAGTAGCAACAAGACTCAGCGTCTTGCACTTGCAAATAGAGATAGATAGATAGATAGATAGATAGATAGATAGATAGATAGATAGATAGATAGATTTGGTGGATTTTATAAATTAAATGCTGCTTTCATTCGAACTGAAGAAAAAAAGTGCTACACAAAATTAGAGCTGCCTAATATTTATTTCCCCTCCTGTTCAATGCTTTTACATATATTTTACTCGGTGGTAAAAAAAAAAATAGGTCAGCAAAACCTTGGTTCTGTGAATGTTCCAATAAAACATGCTAGTATTACTCACGAGAACTGAGCTTTTCCGCCAGTTATGTTATTACATACCTTTATCAATGTCGAATGTAGCCTTTTCTCTTCCATCTTCCACTACCCTTCCTGGAAGTGTTAACCTAAAAACAAAATGACGTGGTTAACCTGTAATTCTTCTTTTGCTAATGAATGATGCGGAGAAAGGTAATGACTTTTTAATTACATTTAACCAATCCAAATGTTTCATCATCAGATGTGCACAGTAATATGTTTAAGAATGCCAACAAACTACTCACCTAAGAAAGTAGGGTTTGGCGTAGAATTTAACCTCTGTTCCATCAATGTAGAGGTCAAACTCTGACGTTCTGGTGTAGGGAACACGTGCCGAGAGGATAAGGTACTCTGGATCCTGACTCAAGTCAAACGCGGGCGTTATCATTGTGAATGTTTTGTGTGATAAAGACCTGCAGGAGCAAGGACAAGAAGAAAGCTTTCAACACCGGCTGGAGACCTGCTGACTACAGTGCGCCCCTGTGTGGTTCACTATATTAAACATTGTGCTTGTTATGTCTTCTAAACTTGTCGCCAGAAAATGACGTAAAGATCGTGGTTATATTTAGTTGTATTTACTATAGAATTAAATTATACATTAATTGAGATTAAAGATTGTTGTCACGCATTTCATAAATACATGTTAAGCACATTACGCCACTAGGACCAACATTATACTGTATTTTGAACATATATCAATGGTTTACACACATACATGCACACCGAATTCAAGGAAATACCCTGAAAACGAATATGAGTTAAACGATGTGTCGATAAATTAACGTTTTTTCTAACTATCTGCTTGGCAAACAAGACGAGACCGTTTTTCAATGGGAGTTTTGTTTACCCTGACCACGTTGATGGCAGTGTAAGGAGTCTTCCGAACACACCAGCTACAACACGAATGATTACTACATTGCTAACATATATTTTTATTCCGCACAATATCTGTAACCAGTTTTAGAAACTTTGTGAATTGCCGTTAACGTATAATACTGTTAACAGTGAAAACGGGACTGTGTGCACTCACCAGAAACAAACCTCACACAGACAGCCCCGATGAAGCAGCCATGTTTTACCGTAATGGACCGTGTAAACGTTCAGTAAAGTACCATATTTACTCGTCGGTTTGTTTTGGTTGTATGATATTCTTGTATTTAGCTGACTGGTATTTTGTCGTTTAGCTTTATACATTGGTGTTTTTTGTTGGCTTTATAGCTCAATCCTTAATGCAGTCGTTCTTTATTCATCCCTTTTTAGTGGTGTGTGCATGCAAAATAAAAAATAAATAAAATCGTACTGCAACTCCGTGCCTTCTTAAAAGTTGCGTAAGTCATTTTTTTCTAATTATTCAGGAAACATAAATAATTGAACCATTTGCATCATGACAAGATGATTTAGGCAAAAAATAAGAATAATGTTGCACAAAAAAACGTAGGCAATTACTTTAAGAGGGTGATGAAATACTCCCTTTACAAAGTGAAAACAAACGTTATTGTATTGTTTTTCCTGTGGCTAGCATGCAAACCAGGCAGATTGTTATAGTAGTTAAACGAAATGTCATCACATTTTGAAATCAAAATAATACTCACAAATCAAATTACAATGTTCCAAAATGAGTAGTTAGAATCATTTATGCATTTGTATAGGAGTGCTTTAAAATTTGTGTTTAGTGTTTATCTCTTGATTGTCTTCATTATTATTTAAAAAATTAATAAATAATTACTTGTATGTGAAAATTGCCCATATTTTGAAATATTATTGATGCGGGATTACTCCATTACTTACGGTAAAGATGGAAAGACCACGCCCCCGCTCTGTAACCCTCAATGTGCTGTGAGAAAGTCCTCTCGGCTCTCTCCATCATCATCTTCATCAGGAGCAGAATTCCAAGCGAGGATTCGCAACAAAATGTCAACTCTGGCTACTCTTCCTCAACCGCAGACAACATGAGCAGGGTCCCGTGTGCTCCTTCCCCCCGGAACAAGTATCTTTCGCCATGCGGATCCACTGCAAAGTAGTTGCGATCGCCGTGTGTTTCGGAGTTTTCCTACTTTTCTACTTTTGGGGAGGCAATGTCGCCGACGGTCCGCTACTGAAAGAAGTTGCGGTGGAGGGGAGCAGGAACTCTTCTCCGTCGTCGGTCAAGCGCGATCGCGATGTTGCTTCAAAATTGGCAAGAAAATCTCCCACAGTGCCCGGGGTGCGTGCGGATGATCTCCCCAAGAGACGAAACAAGGGGAAAGTGACTAAGCGAGTGGGCAACGTCAATGCAAAAAGGTGAGAGCAGATTTTCTTTCGCAGAACGATCCCGCCTTCCACGTCTGCATGTGGGCGCACACAAAAACATCGATTAATGTCATTCAAATGGAAGGCATGTCCCACTACTAGCACATACTGTAAGCAGTCATATACTGCTTGCTTTACTGTGTCTTGAATCCCACTGTTGTAATTAAATGTCTGACGCGAATGGAGTGGAACACCATTAATAAGTGGGGGACCTGACACGTTCGCAGAGGGTACGGCGATGACCTCGAAGAAGCCTTGCTCAAATAACATTTTAGCTTTTATTTAAATCCACCCTGGCAGGGAAACACACACCAAATGCCCTCAACACTACTATTGTCAATATTTTGCAAAATGTTCCGACCCCATCGTAATCATTACTTTCATTTTGTTTCAGTTTAAAAAAAAAAAGTTAAAACAAATAAAATACTTATATCAATGATATACTTAAGTTAATACTCTTTATATATTTAAGATATTTGAATAAATATGTTTAATATTGTTCATATCTTTTAATAGTAATTTTGCATACCTGCTTTGCCTTGTGCCATTGTTAAAGAATCTGTCTGTCTATTTAGCATACCTTGATTACACCTGCACAATCTTGTAAATCTACAAAAGCTGCACTGAAAAACGATTGATGTCTAAACAAAGAAGGACCAGTGGTGCGCATGTTGGGTGAACGACACGGCGAGTACCCCAACCATCCAACTGAGGGCCAGCATTAATGAAGCCGTTTCAAACGATAGGAAGAAGCCTCAGTCTCAGACAGAAGGGCATAGAGCCCATTGGATGGCACCCCACCCCCACTACAAAAATTCTATGGGCAATCCGGATAAAGAAGAGTATACGTTATTACAGATACACCTGCACTCACGATATATAAAAAACAAGCCAGTTGGCTATTACACTAACAAACCTATTGTTACATTGGTACATGTCCAATAGCATTATAGCAAACTGTAAAAAAAATAATAATAATAAAAAAAATGTCAATGCATCCATGTCATCAGATTGTGCAGATGTACATTGAGTTGTAGTTTTACTTATGGGCTATTCAAGAAAAGTAACCTGGATATGAGAGTGCTGTGTTGTCAGCGGTTAAAATAGAGGAAACCACTCTGCATCCGCTCAAAATTTGTCCATTTGAGCAGTTCAAAGGTGGAGTCATTGAATTATACCTCTCATAGCTCCACCACCCACAGCCTCTTACTGTATATAGCAGCTATAGGCTCCATAAAAGCCTGCAGTCCTACTTTGCCATCAGGCAATATGTATTCTCCTCCAAAGCCAGACTGCGGGTTGGAGACACTGCCGGTGAGATAAAAGCCATCAAGGCGTTTCACTGAGAAAGGACCTTTGTGTCCGCCTAGAAGCCACACTCCTCCATGTGTGCTCGCCACTGATAAGGGAAATGGGGTGGAGGAGGTGTCATTTAGTACTGAGGAAAAATAAGTGAAAAGGTTTGGAAAATACATAAGAATTCATTCTGTGGTTAAGGGACACACACAGAACACTGAGTCAAAGGAGCCCAAATCTTTATTGTGTTATTATAGGCTGACTTGATAATAAAAATCACACTTTCAAATTATTTTCCAAGAATAAGCATCAGGGGTTCTTTAAGTGGTTATAATTATAGGTTGATAGGGAAACACATCAAAAGCTTTTGGCTGTTCTATTTTCAAATGAGTGTGTGTTTTTCTGATTTCTATTTCATCTTTAAAAGTGAGCAGGCCTGTTTCCTGGCAATATGCTCAATCGACAAACATCCCAGTTTTTTCAAGTCCTATCATTTCCTCTTCACACATCACACTGCTTCCGCTGGCTAGAAATACAGAGTTTAGCCCCAGCTGTCCAGCCAGGCTCAATACAAGTACACGTCTCTAGTCATCAATCACACAATTACTCAGTTTATGAAAAGGCAAAAGAAAAACTTCGGCTTCAACAAATGGACTCTGCATCATTTTGCCAATGCAAATGCTCACTCTGTTGTGGGAGTCCTGAGATTTTAGACAGCTGGTCTCACAAATTGAGCAGGTATTGTTTTTGTGCAGGAATGATCGCAGGCATTTACAAGGGGACCTCGGTTTGTGATTATGACAGTTTTGTAAGTACAGCGTCAGCGACAACATAACCCGACTTTGTACTTAGTCACAATATGCCGCGGCTAACGCTGTAGTAAAGTCGTAACCAGAGTAAATATTTGTGCGATAATACCATAGTGTCTTTAATTTACCTACAATGCACATTTGTTTAAAAGCTGGAGTCATTTTTCATAAAGGAACGTCGTAGACCTTAATCAAGATTTAAACTTAGAACCTCTTAGAGATGCTAACATTCTACTGCATGAGACATTTCTCTCATGTAAAAAATAATAGTTTAAACTTCAGATACTGTACCTTTGCATAGAGGGAAGTATTGAAATATAAAGCCAGAGGTAAATATTTAGTAATTTATCACAGTTTTTGGTTCAGAACTTCTTTTTTTTTTTATAGTGAAAGGCCCTCTTAATTTATTAGATTAGTGCATAAACATAGATAACAAATTAATCCAATGTGAAACCAATATTACCTTTTTACACAGAACTTTAGCTATGTATGGGTTATTTATTATGTTCTATCTTGATCTGTATGACAAAAGTAGCTGTTGCAAATTCATAAGTGTAATGATGTTTTTGTACACGTTCACTTTGGTATTGTTTTCTGCCAAGATTTAGCAGAAACATTTTCTAGCTTGCCATGCCAGCTTGTAGTTATTGGGTAGGTAGTGTATGGTGGGATGTTTAGTTGAACAGTCACAACAGTGCAGAGAGAAGTTTGAACTAACCCAAACAATAGCGTTGTTGCACATTGCACAACCACATCCAAGTATTTAAAAAAATAAAGGGGGAGGGGGGGCAATCTTGCAATGTTTTCTGGCATTTGTAATTTTGTTGGAGTGGAGTTTTCACAAAGTCTTGAGACCACATCTAATTTGGCCTACAGGAGGTTAAAGCAACACTAAATAACTTTCAGTTTATGTTGATTATGGCGGCGCCATATGGACAAAAGCGGTAATGTTATGCCTGAAGGAAGATCATTTTAGCTCAAATTGACTTCTGTCTTTGTCATGAATGGGGAAAGGGGGAAGTTACGTGTGCCAAGTTGGCACATTTTGTAATTTTTTTGAGTGGCAGTGTTCCTACCATCCTCAAAGTTGCTTAGTGCCAGTAAAAATGACACAGACCGCCTTAGGCCATGGCAAAGGTACAATTCAACTACTTTGAAGTCGATGTTTCATCAGAAGAGTTATGAAAATATTTGATTAAGTTTGAAAAGTTTCTTAGTGCTACTTTAATCACTTATTTTATTACTTACTAATCTTCAGTGATTGTTTATGTGTGTCCAAACAAAAACCCTACTGAATGTGGATGATGTTTAATTAAATAATGGCAGATGATACTGGGGGAGAAAAAAACCGCTCTGTGAAACAAAACCCACTGTAACAAATAGCAACATTCTTACCGGAAGTGCCTGGAGTTGGGCACAGGGTCAGAAATAAGTTGGATACTGGTACGTTACAGTACTTTGTTGTTTGACTTTGAACATATCTTGAAAGAGCAAGCTTTTTTCAACCCTTTTTTTCTCCATTTTTTTTTCATTGTGCCTGGTGTGAAACATTGGCTGTGCTGACTTGAGGCAGACCAGTTGTGTGCTTGCTGGCAGGCTTTGAATTCATTCCTTTTGTTCCTCTGCTGAGGTTGTTGACAATTTCCAGATGTTAGGAACTATGCCACGAAACAAACCGTCATGTGTAGTTGGTTAATGAAACTCGCAAGAAAATAATGGATTTTTGGGGGGGGGTTTATATTTGTATTTGGTTTAGTATTTATTATTCAGTTTTAAGCATGGATATTTAAGGTTGTTTGTTGCTTGACCTTGTGCAACATCTTTTTCTGATTTTTGACAGATCGGGCTGAAATCATCTTGGTGGAGAATAGAAATGTTTTTGTTCAGGCTTGTCAAGGCATCAGCAGTGTGAAAGATGGATTTCCCAACTCCTTCGCATTAATCCTAAACTGCATTTTGCATTTCATCATTGTGCCTCATGCATACAAAATGGTTTCACGCTTGGAGGCTACCCTTTTCTTTTATAATCTAATTTTTGGCTTTTTGGTTTTGAAGTAATGATCTAGAATGTTGTCTTGAAAACATTCTATTACAGATTACTTTAAATTGTTTTTTTTAATTATTTTTACATATCAGTGGGAATGAGACTTTTAACATATGTTTTTCTTCCAATTGACTAACATTAAGTATAATTACATTTTTAATATAGGAACGCTTAACAACATATCTTTATTTCAAAGTAGTGAAATGAAACAATGTTTTTGTAGTGAGGGGGCGGGGTGGCCATCGGGAATTTTGGACGGCCGGTACATTTAATTCCACATTGAATCACATTTGACTTAATTTATTTAGTGATGATGAGTAGCCCTTCACTCATCAGTACATGTTAGATCTCTCAGACCATCGGCTTCATGCATAATGGAGAATCCGGATACCTTTTATGGATTTTTTTTCTCTCTCTGTGCAACAGAGAAGTTTGATATAGTCCCTCTGTGGTTATTTATACTTTGATAGTTATTGGATAAAGCAGTCAGAACAAGGTTTAAGAGGGGAAAGCGGAAGACAGAGAAGCGAGAAAACAGCACACCCACCCTGCCCTCCAAAGAAGACAGAGAACAATGGCAGTATAAAATAGTATGCAACAATCAAGATGTTACATAGGAGGAGTCGGGTTCTTTCTGTCTATATTATGTTGAGTACTAGGTAGTGCTACATACACCCTTTGAGAAAGGAATGCAATGAGTAACACTTAGGATGGGACAGAGCAGGGTAGGACAGGATTGGGCAGTAGTGATCAAGCCAGGTATCGTATGGTGGTAATTAGAGGTGGGGAAAAAAACGATATTGCAATATATTGTTGCAATAAATATATTTATACACTGACTGCAGTATTGATATTTTATGACAGCCCTTACCAAAAAATAGTATACTTTAAGTACATAATACAGAGTATACTTAAGTATACTTAAATTTTATTTTCAAGTATACTTATTCTTGTACTAAAAGTAAACTTTAAGTAAACTCTTTGGGACTAAATTGGCCCATTTTAGTACACTAAAAGTATACTTAAGTATATCATAAAGTATACTTTTAGTACACTATTAGGGATACTTTAAGTATACTTATGTCCACAGCAAAAAGCCCAGTGGTGAAGTGGGATCAAGCTGGCAAACCCAGAAGGTAACAACCATAACCGCTAGGCTATCCAGACACATGGTACTTGGGGCTTTACAAACACATTTAACCTATAATTTCGGTCCGTTAGTGAGTGCCTTCTAAGTATGTATTACAGTATATAATTTTTTAGTATATGTTTCAGTATTCTTAAAGTATACTTAACATTTACTTGGTGGAGTATACTTCCAATAAGTACAAGAAAAGTAAACTAGAAGTATACTTCCCTAATTTTGAGTATACTTCAGGTATATTTAAATATACTTTTTTTTGATAAGGGGGCACACCAACACGACACATATACTGTAATGGATTTACCCCACCATTCAGACATGTCAACGAAGTTGGAAACATACGCAACGTAACACGCCGCCTACACTAAGGATAACTTGAAAAATAAAGCTTTACCAAACAATACATTAACGCCAATGCAATAACCTTGGTGGGCTTTTACTTTGAAGTCGGCCTGTGCAGCGACGTGACCGCCAGCTTGACTTCCCTTTTCCACGTGTTCGCTTACATATCAAAATGTTTATTGAAATTCATATTCTCTACCAACATTATCACAATGCCATCCTGAAAGTATATTTAATCACTAATTTAGAACACCAAGAAACCGCTAGTTAATGATGCCGTCATTGTATGATGCGGCGCAAGTCTTCAACGTTAGTGGCTAGCAGCTAGTGTTAGCATTAGAGCCTGGCTGGTACGGTGGCCCTGAAGTGCAAAGCGCAAAAAAAGGGCTGGCAACAGTAATGAGTGACTGCTACGTGGCTTGTTTTCTTTACTTTGTTTTCAATATACTGGACCTAGGCTACTTTGTAATTCACTCTCCATGTTTAAAGGAAGGGAATGAGCCTTAAATTGCACTTTGTCTTTTTCATTATAAAAAAAAAAAGAAGATAATAGAACTTTATCTTCATTTATTTTAGAAAACAACTTTGCCAATAAATAAAAACATTAAACTCAAAATGTCAAATATTGCCGTTTAGATTTTAGGAACACAACTTTAAGCCATTGATATATTGTTATATTAATGTATACATGGACCAATTGCACTTAAAGTTGTGTTCCTAAATCCTAAACAACCATATTAGACATTTGAGTTGATTAAAAAATAATAATAATAAATAAAAAAAGATGGGCAAAAGTGTTTTACAAAATAAATCAATGTATCTTGTTTTGTTATGTTTTGTTTGATGATCCAAAAAAACAATTTGATCTTTAACTCAAATCCGTCAACTGATCCGGACCGTGACTTTTGTGATCCTTTGCTGTCACCGTCAGTACTCGATTTTTCCTGTCCTGTTTGTGGGGGGCGCTAATCCCCAAATGGCGGTAAAGTAGGCAGAAGCAGTGGCAAAGAACTTGTGTCTAGACACTATTGGCAAAGAACAGTCGGCAAGTTTCCACTGTCACTCGCATACTGAATATCATGATTGACGTGATATATCGTTGAGAATATTTCTGACCATTTATTGAATATAGCAGATATCGTGTATTGTGATATCATCGCTATCGTGGACCACATATCGTCACAGTATCGAATTGTGAGTTACCCGTATCGCCCCACCCGTAGTGGAAATGGCTATCCGGTGCCTAAACACCTGTAGAAACTGTATTCAAAAGAGAGGACAGTCTACAAAGTTAACAACATCATAAAGGTTTTTGGCTTCAACCATCCAAGAGGGAAGTGTGAGCCAGGGCGTCCACCCTGGACCTCACCTGCACTCCCTCCCCTAATCCACCCTGTTACATCTCTCTAGAAATGCGCTGTATAAATCTGATGCATTATTATCATTATTATTTATTTGTGTATTTTTTAGCAAAACAGGACGGGCTGTGGCCAGGCGCACCCGCGTAGAGGATTTCATGCACTTGGCCATGGTGACTTGTGGAAACCGTCTAGAGGAGACCTTGACTCTCGTCAAATCAGCCGTCCTGTTCAGCCTAAAGAAGATCAAGGTTCACATTTTTGCTGAGGACATCTTGATCCCACAGTTTAAACAAAAGGTAGGCTGCCGCTGGCACCAGCTGTTACTTAAATATATGTTTATAGCTATTTGCCTTTGATTTGAATTTGGCTTGGCAAAAAAACGTTGACAAAAATAAGAGGGGGAAAGTATCTACGGCTTACAAGCCTTGCAGGGAGCTAACGTTCACCCCGCTCGGTAATATATATGACATCAAGATCAGAGCATTTTTAACTATGCGTTCAGAGCCCCTAATAATGACACATAACCCTTTTATCTCAGCACTTTGGTGTAATCTATCACCTGACACCCAGCTGTGCTCCAGCACTGTGCATCACTTCAAAGTCACCTTTAGAGAGGAGCTAGAAAGGATTCTCTACTCACACTAATAGTGACAACGGTTTTGGGACACACCTCTCTATAATTTAATCAATGGCTGCTTTGACCCAGTTTTGCCCTCTAAAAATCAAAGCAGTAAATTAGCTTTAAATATTTCGGAAAATGATGTGCCTTTAATTTTGTAAGGCCAATTAGGATTTAGGTCCACAAACTATGCATGGTTTGATGGATTTCATCTGGACAAACTTGAGCCCTGATTTCATCCAAATCAGTGACATCTGACCTCTTAAATGTTTTTTTTTTTAATGAACAGACAAAAATTCCTGCAGACAGACTCCAAAATCCCCATCAACCATGAATAGAAGGGGTTCACTATAGTTGGTGGAGCAGTTCTAGCTCATGATATGGAGCTTAGCGCTCTAAAATTGTTCCATAACAAACTATGACTTAATCGACCTTGCTCTATGCACTGGACTGGGCACGATCCTGCTGGGGCAGAAAAGGGTCTTCAGGGTCTTCAGACAAATGAAAAAAAGACAATTTTGAAACGTCTCAGTTGGCTAAAGAATTAAGATTCAAAGGGAACCAGTTCATTAGCTGATAAATTAATTATGTATATAGTTTGATGGACCAAACTGTTAAATTGTTAATTATAGTTGACAGGGCACTTTATATTGTCACAAAAAAATGTGTGAAGGACATAAATTTACCAAGATGTTGCATCTCTTCCAGTTTAGCCAGTGGCCTGGATTTGTCACGGCCAAGTTGAAGTATAACCTATACCCAATCACTTTCTCAGTGGGGAACGCGGATGAATGGAAGAAGCTCTTCAAGCCCTGTGCCGCTCAGAGACTCTTTCTTCCTGTAAGCATACAACACATATTTCAGTTCTTTTATTAATCCGTTCAGAATGTGATTCAAATCACAATAACTAAATGGTCTTTTAATGTACACCCCAACCTCTTCACTCTAAAATGTATTGTGTGATTTATTGATGAGTTTGCACCTTGTCTACAGAGTTTAAAAAAATGTAATGTTAAATGAACAGTCTCATGGGGCTGGATTCAGTCATTTCATCAAGTGAAAAACCACGCAGTGTATTGATTTTCCCTTTTAGCTGGTGTTCATTGAAATACCAACACCATGGCATAATGAATATATTGCAGGACAGACAAATCCATAACTCTTTTTCTCTTCCTACAAACGAGTCAATACTGTATGACCATTATCCACTTAATCGGGAAAGCCTAATCATGGATGTTATTGGCTTTTGAATGATTTGTTTAAGAAGAAAAAAAATCACGTTCTCAGTCCTTTGAAAGCACAATAAGAATAAGTAAGGCTGATAGCAAACTAGGGAGGTTTATGTTTAAATTTGGCAAATAATCAGTTTCCTATGTTACTGGAAAGGCACAATTTTATTGACCTAATTTGGTCCTAGCTGTTGGCTAGGACCACGGATTTATATGTGAATGGGCTAATAATGCCGCTTACTCACCATAGTGATAAATGAAACCACCGGCGGCCATCTTATTTTACCAGTCGGTAAGCTCGCCTAACTTGAATATATTGATTTCTTTGCTGTGTTGTCACGTTATTTACTGTCTCTCTATGGTGAAAATGCCACAATTATGCGTGGCATACAGCTGTACCAATACGTCTATAAGAGAAGTGTATTATACACATTTCATAGCTAAAAATATGATTATTAATTTTCTCTTACTGTATACTATATTATGTTGCTGTTTTTTTTTCTACTTGTTAAAAAATAATGACCAAACCGCCACAAACCCCCAACCCCGCCCCTGTTTCAATACTAACTGCCTACAAGCTGTATATGTCTAATCTGTACGTATACTGTATAGTTTATATAGTAGTCTGCTCGCGAGATGGGAGGAGCAAGATGGCCGCCCTGTGACTTCAACGGCTTGCACAGGCGTGTATGGGCTATCGGCTATCCAGTCATATATTCAGATCAGTACAGGGTTCCGGGTGGGCGAGTGGTTACCGTGCCTGGGGGACCATCTATGTATGTGATAATAATACATTTTTATAAAAAAAAATAATAATCAAGGACCAATAAAAATATAAATTCAGACGGTCCAGACGAATATGGCTAATCAAGATCTTACACATTTCGGCTCATTCAGGTTGCCATTTGCATTATGCACTTTAGCACACGTTGTTGGTTCATGAATCATGATCATGAATTTTTGCTCACCGTAATTATCCCGCAGGTCATCCTCAAGGATGTAGACTCATTGCTGTACGTGGACACTGATGTGCTGTTCTTGCGACCTATGGATGATATCTGGAGAATGCTGAAGTCCTTCAACAGCACCCAGCTGGCAGCAATGGCTCCGGAGCACGAGATCCCCAAGATTGGCTGGTACAGCCGCTTTGCACGTCATCCTTTCTACGGCATCTCAGGGGTCAACTCGGGGGTCATGCTGATGAATCTCACAAGGATCCGCAGCACATTGTTCAAGGTTAGACCGAAGTGTTGTCAACTGTTTGCTCTCTTAATACAGAAAGCTTTCAGTGAGCTGTAATTTTACTTTTGCATTCTTAATGTTATTTTGTTTAGCTCAAGTGGTAGGCTCAGAGCTGTGCGAGTGTGGGTCTGACTAAAGCTTTGTGATTACCATTCAAGCATCACAAACGTGTTCCCTCAGAACTCAATTTAGCTGCTCTTCAATTTGCTGCTGGAAGCTAGAATGCTAATGCACTCCTCCTTTGATGATTTGTTTTGTCATTTGTGTGCGACTGGACTGTGTTGATATTTCAGAACAGCATGATTGCCGGTGGCCTATCCTGGGAGGACCTTTTGCACCCACTTTATCAGAAGTACAAGAACCACATCACATGGGGCGATCAGGACCTCCTCAACATTATCTTCCACTACAATCCAGGTACAGTCACAAACATACAGTAATTATACAGTATGTCATATAATGAAAACCAAACAAAACTTAGTTCCTGCCACAAAAACAAAGATCTTTGAAGATCTTTGAACAAGGAAGATGTCATAGTTCTTTGCAGCTCTTCCAACTCCAAAATTATGAAAAGAGGAAGAAAACCAGTCAGGAAAGCTGACAGCAACATTGAAGGAGATGAAGAAATTTCTTGCAAGTACTGGTTGTTAAGTACATGTGACAACAATCTCCCATCTTGTGTACTTTTTGGGACATAAGCCTTATAAGGAAAAACATCCATGGGGAAAATTCGGTACGATGAAACTAAGGTTGAATTTTTTGCCATAATTCCAAAATAAATGTTGGGCGCAAACACAACTGTGCTCATAATCAAAAGAACACCATACGTGCGGTGGCTGATCAGATCGCCGCTGCTGGATAGCAAAAAAAATTGTAGAGGAAAAAAAGGCACTGGAAGTCCACAGGTTTACTTTATTAATTGAAAAAGTAGGCTCCTTGGTGCTACCAAGCATCACAATTAAACGTACAAGTCCACGGCATCAAATACTCTGACGGCAAACTGAAAAAAGTGCTGCATAGGAATACGAAAAACAAGGAGGCGCCACCTGGTGTTGCGGTGCCATACTGCGAAATGTTACAATACCTACTGTGCAACATAGTGGTGTTAGCATCATGCTTTGGGGCAATTTTCCTTGAACCAGAACAAGGTTAAAGGACATATGAAAAGTTCCAGTTATTCTTTATACAAAACCATCGGGCTTCTGCCCGGAACCTGAAGATGAAGAGAAAGTTAATCTTTCAGCAACGCACATCCAAAACAACAAACGAATGCCTTCACCAGAAGACGAGTAAGGGTTTGAAGTGGCCCACCCAGAAGCCAGGCCTGATTCCGATCAAACAAACTGATTGACTCCTACCCAAGAAGATGCTACAACCAATCATTAGTTTTAGGGTGTACATATTTATGTAACCAACATATTTATAAAAAAAACAAAACAAAAAAAATTTTTTTTTTTTAAATAAAATCTATTTTTCTGTTCAATGCATTTTATTTGAAGGTTGCATTATACATTGTTTGTGTATGGTTTAATGTACAGATATGCATTATAGTTTATACATGGTTAAATAAATAAATAAATAAATACAGTGGAACCTCGGAGTTTGAGACGTCTCGGAACTCGTACAATTCAGACTTCAACCAAAAAATCGGAGTAAAAAATGTCTCGGAGTTTGAACTCATTTTCGGAGTTTGAACACCCAAGCAAAGCAAGCTAAGCCGGGTAGCCGAGTGAAGCCGAACAATGCCGAATGCTCACGTTGCGGTAGTTGAGACGATGCACTGCTCATTTCCAGTCAGATCGTGAATACTCCCAGAGGTGCTCCATACTTGTGAATGCATTTAGATTTTTCCACGACAATTTTCTTCGCCATGGGCCCAAAGAAAGACAACAATGCCAGTGGCAGCAAAGAAAAACATACAGTGCTACGAACCACAGTGGAATTAGGAAGAAGATTATCGCGCAGTTGTAACTACCGCGACTACTTCTGTCAATGCTGGCACGAGGACCCCCCCTTAGCTGTTCAACAACGTGCCTGACGTTAAACAACGCACGCAAGGAACGCTTAGTAGTCTAACAATATGCCCAATGTAAAATATACAAACTCAGCACTGAATTAAAGCTAGCATTAACATACAAACAACAAAAAGGTAAGGTATTTTTTTATCGTTTACATACCGTACAGGGTATAAATGTAAAAAATATAAATTAAAATAGGAATTTTCTGTTTTTGGAGATTAATTGCATTTACAATATTTGCTATGGGGGAAAAAAATGTCGGAGGTTGAACAATTCGGACTTTCAACACTTCACAGGAACGAATTATGTTCAAACTCCGAGGTACCACTGTATATAATTATCTCCCTTGACTCATTATGCTTCTGATTGCCCTCTATGTGTCATAAGGGTTTGTGACACCTCCTGTAGAGTATAAAGTGGGTTTTTCTTTGCCTTTGGCAGAGTGCCTATTCATCTTCCCTTGCCAGTGGAACTACAGGCCTGATCACTGTATGTATGGGAGTAACTGCAAAGGAGCTGAAGAGGATGGCGTGTCCATCCTCCACGGCAACCGCGGAGTCTATCATGATGAGAAGCAGCCAGCCTTCAAAGTAGTTTATGATGGAATCCGTGATGTAAGTATCTTTGAGGATGTACGTTTTACCACTGGGACCCCAAATGCACCCACATGAATAAGAAACAGAATCAGTAATACCAGACTAGACTAGCGCTGAATCTTAATATTCAGTCCTTTGTAATTGTGATTTGTTTTATTGAAATTGGTTTGTAGTTGATGCTATTCAACTTTTTAGCTGAAATCTTCACCTACTTAGTTTGACTGTTTTCACACTTTCTAACTCATAGTTCAGTTGTATAGGTGGTAATCTTAACTAAACGAAGAGAAAGTAGGCTCGTCACAGTTTTATCAAGGGTGTGTTCACGTTCTATAGCTACTCCTATAATTTGTTACCCAAGGTCTATTTTTACCAAGCAGTGGAAACACATTTACGCGTAACCTTAATTTAATACTGCTGTGAATAACATAATGAGGTAATTACATTTCTTTGATCTGAGCTACTAAATATATACTACATGCCGTGATACAACTTCCTTCCACTCACATAAAAAATTCGGTTTGTGTGACTAGCGTGTTACGTCTTTCTACCCTGCTGAGATAAGACACTTGAAGTCTGGCAAGCGCATAATTACAGTACCAATCCCATCATGCTGATGGAATCTGTAAACAACAAATTTGTTTGTGATATTAATTAAAAAGAAACATCTTTGTAACCCACTGTGATGTTGTTGCAGTTCCCCTTTGATGACAACATGTTCCAGTCACTCTTCTATCCCATCCAGGCCAAATTCTTGGACACAGTCAACACCATGTGTGGTCGGATACCCCAAGTATTCCTCAAGCAGATAGAAAAGACCATGAGGAAGGTGTTTGAGGAGAACGTAATCCGACATATCAGGCCACACAACTGACTGCCGGTGCAATTGACTTCCTGTTAATGTGATTATAGGACCGTGGACCACTTGGTAAAAAGACTGTGCATCATGCCAGCCTCCTTTTGAGTGAAGTTGCGGCACGTACGAAAAGGAATAATAATAATATACTGTCTATACGAACACTAGTGGTTCATGGATGGTTGTGACCATTGTAATATTGTCATGTTCATTACTCATGTCAGTGATGTGGTTATTATTACATGTGGCAAAAACATTTTTTTTCAAGAATTCATCTCAGTAATTACACCTGACTGTTGGGTACAAAGTTATTTTTCTCCTCATAAACTTGATTAAAAATCCATTCATCTGCTAGCAGAGAGCTGTACTCTTAAAGAAGTCATTTTTTGAAATTGGAAGGGGTTTACTGCTATGTAGGGAACTCTACAAATGTGAATGTTGTACTAAAACACATAACTTGAAAGCGGAGACTGTGGGGTAGTTACCGTTTCACTTCTTTCACATTTCACTAAGCAGTGGTCCCTGCAGTTTATGCACCGGGCTATCATGCACGACTATTTTTCTACAGGTCAGAAGGGCATAACAAAATATAGATGTTAACACAGCGGGTGATGCTGTATATTATGCAGAATTGGGTGCCCTGAACTTGGGTTAGGGAAAGTGATACTGACAGCTTGTTCATTTTAAATATTTTGGTTGCCGTTGTTGCAAAAACACTATTTCACAAAGTTTGGATGCAGGAAATGGAAGCAGTGTTTTTAGTGGCCATTTCAGAACATTCTGCCTTGACTTTCATCTAGAATGTTGATGATTTGAAGTTGTCTCAAACTGATTGTGGAAGTTGAACAGAGAGAATGAATGTTTTATGGTCATACGGTGTGAAACATGTAAAAAAATAAATCCCTGTGATTATTTGCTGTCGCCATGCAGCTACTTTATCTGTTGACTAGAAAACAGTTGTCACTTTCTCCCATGAAAAAACTGCAACAGATCACACAAGAAAGTGATGCGGAGGAAAGAAGTCTTTCTTCAAAATAAAATTATTTTCAGATAAATGTAAATAAAACTACGGAAGCGTATTGCATTCACTTGGGGAAAAAAGTGAAAAACAGTAATTTTTTGGGGGGAGCTTTGTTTTTTTGTTTTTGAGTAATTTTTTTTCTATTTTTCTGAGTAATTTTTCCCTGTTTTATAAAATAGTTACTTTCCTATTTTTCTAAAATATTTTTTTCTGTTTTTCTGAACATTTTTAAGGGGTTTTAAGGGGGGATTACATGCATTCCTTTAATTGAGAGCCAGTAAGTAAACATGACCATCTTATTGCATATGGAGGTATGCGGGAAAGTGTCCGCTAACGCTATTAGCGAGTCTGCAACAAGTCACTTGGAGTTCAGAGGTAAAAAAAAAAAAAAAAGTTACTCCGAAAAACAGAGCTGAAAATTTATTTTCGTTTTTTTTTTTGAATAATCATTTTTTTAAATAATATTTTCCCCCTGTTTTTTTTCAGCCCATTTTTCGGAATGATTTTTGACAGAAAAAAAAAATTCAGAAAAACTGAAAATTAAAAAAAAATACTCACAAACAAAGCTCCCCCCAAAAATTTGTCAGAAAAACACGAGTTTTTTTTCTTTCTTCAAGTGAATGCAATACGCTTCCGTATAAAACAGCACTTTCTAAAAATATACAGTATACTTTGTGTACTGCATGGTACCAAATTATCTGAGGCCTAGAAATGGGTTTCACCCCTGTGGTTGGTGACTGCCCTAACCCTAGTATTAAACTACAGCACAAATGGAGATGTAGAGTTTTATGTTACATGTATTGAAATGCACTTTTATGATGTTTCAGCTAAGGACTGAGTAACAAGTAGATCAGCATCCAGTGATTAGCAACAACTCCAAGGTGTGCAGATTTATCTTTTGTCAGCTGGGATAGGCGGCAGCCCCACTGAACAGAATAAGCGGTATTGAAATGGATGGCTCGATGCTACTGCACTCTGTTCAAATGGGTCAAAATCAAAAGTGCACGTGTTTGGAAGAACTGCGGCAGAGGATATGCCATATGAATGTTGTCTGTCATGTTTACTCTCAACGAACAAAATTAACTCTTCAAATATTTGTCTTTGAAAGGGTTATCTTCATTTTATTTGTTGTACTGTACCTCACAGTTTATTGTGGTGTGATGGTAGCTTGTACAGTTATATTTAATCATTCAAACTCGAACCTGATCAAGGTTGGACAGCCAAAATTTGTTTTTGTTTTTTTAAATAAAACAATGCAATGGAATGCGCCTCAGTTGTGATTTTTTTCTTCTTCTTTTGGAATGCAAGAATGGGGATTTTAGTTGAGACCATTTTAGTTAAATGAATCAATTTGTATTTAATATTTAAGTGCAGTATATACATTTTGCAGTACACAATGTGCTTTTTTTTAACTCACTAATATAGAGTATTAGCCAGGCTGTCCAGATGCCAAAGTATCTGTATGCAAACAATTAAAATGTGGCATTTTTACATCCTGGCTATAGCACAAATTTAAAGACATTTAGTTTTGTTGTTTCACTGCCTTCACAGTTTAGAATGAAGAGCTAGATTGTAGTATAGCTGATTAACATATCTGCCTCATAGTTAAGAGGTCTTGGGTTTGAATCTGGGCAATTTGTGTTGGTTTGTATGTGCTTGTGTTGGAAACTCCACTTTCACCTCCCCTCACTCCAAAACACATGCATGTTTGAAGATATTATTTTTTTCTTGGCTGTGAATGGTTATTTATTTATGTTGGTCTGTGATTTTATATGTGTGGTAGTCAACTGGAAAAGGCTGCAGCACATCTGTGACTTTAATGGGGATAAGTGGTACAGAAGATAGATAGGTGGATGGATGGATACTAATACACTAGTTTTAAATGTAGTTTTACTGAATATAACCAAACATTTTGTCAATTTTATCAAATTGAATTGATGAACTAGTGTGACTCAATTATCGTTTTAAGAAACTAACAGATGTTTGATTTTATTTTTGTCCCGTTGCCTTTCACTGTGGTTTCCAGGCAGTGACCTCACGGCGCCATATTAATATGCTCCCTCCTCCTTCCCCTGCTAGATGTTAGCTTAGCATAGTTTAGCACTAGCAGCTCGCTGCCAGTCTGCTTATCACATCCACTGGGCTGACAGAGGGCAACGGCGTGATGGAAATTGACTCGCTTCAAGAGGCGCTCAGAGGTTTGTTCAGCTGATTTAGAATACTTGAATAGTCACTGGTACTCTCGTATCCGTGTGCTCGTGTGGTGTTCATATTGCCGAACGACAAAGTGACTGGAGCGCACAGGCTAATGTCGTTGGCTAGCTGCTGCTCGTCACTAGCTAACATTTAAAGCTGTTTCACGGAAATGGTTCGCTGTCTATCGACTACTCAGGAAAGCTCACTGTAATATTTTTCTTTTAGTCAACCCGTTAGCTCGACTGTTTTTCTCCAGGTAGGTCAAAACTTGCTCGCTAAAAAAAAGAGAAGAAGCCAAGATGAGTTATTCAACAGTGTGGACGGCTACTGCGAGACTGTCGTTTGCCGGCTACGCTGTTTGAGCATTTAACTTAAGCTAGTGAGCTAGCTTGAATTATATGATTCACGGACATATTACAATATGTGCATAACGACCACCATTGAATGACGCACAAGCAACGTTGTTAAAACGGGAGAATACTGTCGGTATTACATATGGATGATTAGTAATTAGTTAATTATCACCGGCTATGGAAAGGCATTTTCCTCAGGCAGTTTCCTGACATGTACACAAATTTACTCAATTGTCCCTGTCCTCCTTCAGACTTTGAGAAGAAAACAAAAAGCGAGCCATGTCCTATATTGGAGCAATTTTTATGTCACATCGCCAAGACTGGAGAAACCATGTAAGGGAACATTACAATCGTCCCTGCCATAAAATACATACATTGTGCCTAAACTGCCTATTGTACTTTGTCACCAATGTCTAAAGCTACTCTTTCCATGTTTCCTATAGGGTCCAGTGGGCTCAGTTTAAGAACTACTTTCTTTTTAAATTAGAAAAGGTCATGGATGATTTCAGAGCCTCAGCTCCTGAGCAAAGAGGACCTGCCAATCCCAATGTGGAGTCAATTCCATTTGAAGATATGAAAGAGAGAATCTTGAAGATTGTTGAAGGATATAATGGGTAGGTAGCCTTTACATTTGGCTTTTCACAATGTGCATTTTTGGGGCAGATCTGTCAGCTCAAATAAACCGATCCAATCACAGGATGGCGCAATATGTTTTAGGGCTTAACGATTAGTTACATTGCAATTAGTTGCAATATAATCACGATATGAACATGTTTTATTTGTTCATCGCAAAGCCTGCAACTTGACTGGTCATTTGGAGTGGAGCGGTTCACAGTATATTGATATGTTTTTGTATGTATTTTGTTAGTGGATTAATCACTGATAGTAATCGTTATTTGTCGACTAATCGGATCATTTATCAGGGTTTTTCCTGTGTACAAAATTCAGAGGCAACCACCTCCAGCCTGAGCCACTGATATCGCTCATTTGAGCTCGGCAGCAATGTATTTTATCTGCAGTTGCAGTGTTGCACCACTATGGAGGCGCTATATCAACAGCAGTGCACCGGAAAGCCCTGAAGCAACAACCGAAGAAGAAAAAGCTTTCTTTTTTTTTTTTACTTTAATGTACTGAAGAAACAGATCATGGAGCAACCGTTGCACACGGCCATTTCCTGGTTGCAAGGCAGGAGTGGCGCGCTCCAGCCATTGCCAAAGTATAAAAAACACAGAATATACAATAACCCCCCGCCCAGGTAACCAAAAAAAAGGGGGTGGCAAGGAGTTTCGTTTGAATATTGTTAGAGCCATTATCTCTAAAGGGAGTTAGAATTGCTTATTTATTGATTTCATAGAGAAGATTAGTTAAGTAAATAGTGTGGCAATTTATGTTTTGTATGCCCCCCACTGGCCAGGTATGGCTACTACATTTATATGTGTGCGCTTCCTGCTGGGTAAAGGTTTAAAAAGCAAGATGCCTTAGCTCTGGTTGTGTGTGTGTGTGGTAGGGGAGATACAAGCTATAGGCAGGCTCTTCGACTTAAGGTTTTTCAAGTGTTATTAGCATTACTCATGATATTCTGCAATATTTCTAGCTGAAATGATTAGTTTTGTTTATGAATCAACTCCTCAAACTACCCAACATGCATAACCCGTTTCCTGACCTCATCGCCTGAGCAAACAATTGGTGAGTCAAATGCATTGAAGCCCTGCTGAGACCTGCACTTCAATTAAGAAAATAGAAATATTTTGAAAAATGGCAAAAACAAATTGAAAAATGGCACACACAAATATAAAAAAAATTTTCATTGACAAATGAGCAAAGGTTGATTTGAAAAAAATAAATAACAATGTACATAGCTGTTTTAAAAACGTGGAGCCTATCATATCTGGCTTCGGGCAGTAGGTGGGGTACACCCTGAACTGGTTGCCAGCCAATCACAGGGCTCACAGAGACGAACAACCAATCACACTCACAATCACACCTATGGACAATTTGGAGTGTTCAATTAACCTGCCATGCATTCCTTTGGAATGTGGGAGGAAACCGGAGTACCCGAAGAAAACATGCAAACTCCACCCAGGAAGGCCGAAGCTCGGACTCGATCTCACATAGAATCAAAACTAGACAGACAAAATACAACCATATCTATAACCACATAATATGCCAAAAACATTGTCAATGCTTTAAATGCTGCTGGATTGTTAAATAATAGATTTAAATTTCAGTGACCAATTTGATACATTACGCAAGAAATATCGAAATTGCCTCACTTGTATGCAACCCATCTTTCGAATTGGTAAATGGACTGGACTTATGTAATGATATTTACCATACCAATAATATACGAATAAAACCTATGATCGTAGACTAGTCTAAAAATCACACAGGCCTCTGTGCTGTAAGGAAAAGCAACAAAAATATTAAAAATAATAATAATAAAGAATTCAATCGAATCTAATCACCACCCTAAAATCTAAAGTCAAATCGAATCGAGGATTTGGAGAATCAAGCCACCCCTCTATTGTCATCTAGCCTGGAAATCCAGACTCACTCGCGGTTTTGCCGTTGCTCACTAAGATGACGTCACGCAAATACACAAATTTGATTGGCCGGCCTGTTTTCAGCCGGAGCCAAATTGCTGTCTATGGACGCCTGTCCAGACCCACTTTCTCTTTCAAGAAAGTGGGTGTGGCTTGCCAGTCTAATTGTCATCTGCTGTTTTCCTTATTTCAGAATTCCCTTCACTATACAGCGCTTGTGTGAGTTACTCACAGAACCCAAAAAGAACTACACCGGAACAGATAAATTTCTTCGAGGTGTGGAGAAGGTTAGTGATCATGCAAATTATTTTTGCTTTTTTATTAACAGCAAACTGTGTCCTAACTAATATAATTCATTTTTCATGTAGAACGTAATGGTGGTGAGCTGTGTTCATCCAACATCAGAGTAAGAATAGTCATCAAAACGGCTTATACAAATGTTGTGAAACCTAACTCTATTGTGACTTGCGCGTTGCTCACATGTTTGCAGAAAGAACGGATGCAGTGCTGTCAATAGAATGAATGGAGTCATGCTTCCTGGGAACACATCTTCCTTCACAGAGAGGTTGGGTTCAACTCTGTTATAGTTACCGTTGTTTTAATGGATCATCCTTACCTAGTCAACGACATTGTCCTTTTGGTATTTTCAGAAAAGTGAATGGTCCGGGAACTCCACGGCCTCTCAATCGACCAAAGTTATCTCTAGCCAACTCCCTTGCAGCTAATGGCCTGCCTGACAGCACAGAAAACAAAGACCTCAAAACAGACCAAGAAAGTGTTAAAGATATATCTGGAAGGTATGTCAGAATGTGTGCAATATAACCTCCTTACTCCTTATTTGGAAGGAATAAATCCACAATCCTGTCTAACCTTTTGTTTTAGCGAGGTTTCCGCCTCGGGTGATAGTCTGGGGAGTTCGGCAAAGAACAAACACTCAGACACAGAAGAGGACATGGAATCTGAGCACTTGGAGGTGAAGAGACTTAAGTTTGGAAAGGATGACGATGAGGAGGAGGAAGACGATGAGGAGGATGGAGAGGATGAAGAAGAAGAGCAGGAAGTGGAAACGCCAAAGTCTTCAAATGCCACTTGCATCTCAAAAGAAGCAGAAGCCATGGTCCAAGAGCAAGAAGACAAAGTCAGTTGCAAGGAAGCCTCTTGCAGTGCTACAGCTGGTAAAGACCAAGGTTTGTCTTTGTAATTTTGATTTTTCACTTGGTTCTTGATACAGTTTGTGTTTTTGCTTTCAGGGGGTTATCAATGGTGATGAGAGGTTGAATAAGCCAATCATATTCGCCATTTAGGATTCAGCGTTTGAGTATAACCCAAACATATGTGGGAAAACCTTGAGTTTTCTTTGAGAAGACACATTTTCCATCGCATAATATTACAAAATGCTCACACAAATTTGGATGAGCATTACAATTAAGCCTGGTCATTATGGACACTCCCACTCAGTTAATTTAATGTTGGAAGAAGTAGTAGACAGTAGTGATGGGACAAGTTGTTGCGGGGCTTTGAAGCATATATCAAGAATTTCAGGAAATATTTTGTGAAAATACATATAAAATTGTGATTTGTTTATTGGCAAATGATGTATGAAGTAGGGCTGAACGATTAATTGCAATTGCAATTAAGTCACGGTTTAACAAAACGCGATTACATAATCATGAAAAGCTGCAAAAAAGAAGGAAGGAAAGAAGGGGGGAGCAGGAACGTCACCGCTGTAACTAAAGCATGGCGCCATAAATGCACGGAATTTTGGTGAGTTTTTTTTGTCTCATGAGACCTTGAGACGAGTGTTTAATCTGTTTGATCTTGGTTTGAAAACACTTCACCTTTGTGAGTTATGACTTTTCGGCTGCCGTAGTGTCGCGCGTTTTGTAAACAGAGTGTACACGCAAGTGTGTGGCCGGCAGCGGCTGATAAATTTGAGTTGTCCTATATTTATGTGGCTATATTTTGTGTCGTCCGATTTCCATCCATCCATCATCTACCGCTTATCATCATCTACCCGGGGTCGGGTCGCGGGGGCAGCAGCTTTAGCAGGGAAGCCCAAACTTCCCTCTCCCCAGCCACTTCAACCAGCTCCTTCAACGAAATCCCAAGGCGTCACCAGGCCAGCCGAGAGACATAGTCTCTCCAGCGTTTCCTGGGTTGTCCCCGCGGCCTGCCGCTAGTGGGACATGCCCGGAACACCTCTCCAGGAGGCATCCAAACCAGATGCCCGAGCCACTTCACTTGGTTCCTCTCAACGCAGCGGAGTAACGGCTCGACACGGAGTCCCTCCCGGATGGTCGAGCTTCTCACCCTATCTCTAAGGGAGAGCCCGGATGCCCTGCGGAGGAAACTAATTTCGGCCGCTTGTATCCGGAATCTTGTTCTTTCGGTCACGACCCACAGCTCGTGACCATAGCTGAGGGCAGGAACGTAGATCGACCGGTAAATCGAGAGCTTTGCCTTTCGGCTCAGCTCCTTCTTTACCACAAAGGATCGATACAGAATCCGCATCACTGCAGACGCTGCATCAATCCGCCTGTCGACCTCCCGCACCAACCTACCCTCACTCGTGAACAAGAACCCAAGATACTTGAACTCCTCCACTTGGGGCAGGATCTCATCCCCGACCCGGAGAGGGCACTCCCCCGTTTTCGGACTGAGGACCATGGTCTCGGATTTGGAGGTGCTGATTTTCATCCCAACCGCTTCACACTCTGCTGTGAACCGCTCCAGTGAGAATTAGAGATCACGGCTTGAAGAAACCAACAGCACCACATCATCTGCAAAGAGATGCAATGTTGAGGCCACCAAACCGGACCCCCTCAACGCCTCGGCTGCGCCTAGAAATTCTGTCCATAAAAGTTATGAACAGAATCTGTGACAAAGGGCAACATTGGTGAAGTCCAACCCTCACTGGAAACTAATTCGACTTACTGCCAGCAATGTGGACCAAACTCTGACATCGGTCGTACAGGGATCGAACAGCCCGTATCAGGGGGCTCGGTACCCCGTACTCCCGAAGTACCCCCCACAGGACTCCCCAAGGGACAAGGTCAAACACCTTCTCCAAGTCCACAAAGCACATATGGACCGGTTGGGCGAACTCCCATGCACCCTCGAGGATCCTGCCGAGGCTTTACCACACTGCTCCTCCTGAATCCGAAATTCGACTTCCCGACAGACCCTCCTCTCCAGCACCCCTGAATAGACCTTACCAGGGAGGCTGAGGAGTGTGATCCCTCTATAGTTGGAACACACCCTCCGATCCCCCTTCTTAAAAAGGGGGACCACTACCCCAGTCTGCCAATCCAGAGGCACTGTCCCCGATGTCCACGCGATGTTGTGGAGGCGTGTCAACCACGACAGCCCCACAACATCCAGAGCCTTTAGGAACTCCGGGCGGACCTCAACCACCCCCTGGGCCTTGCCACCGATAAGCTTTCCAACCACCTCAGTGACTGCGACCCCAGAAAAAGGGGAGCCCATTTCAGTCCCCAAACCCTGCTTCCTCAAAGGAAGACGTGTCAGTGGAATTGAGGTCTTCGAAGTATTCTCCCCACCGATTCACGACGTCCCGAGTCGAGGTCAGCAGCACCCCATCTCCACTATACACAGTGTTAATGGTGCACTGCTTTGCTCTCCTGAGACGCCGGATGGTGGACCAGAATTTCTTCAAAGTCGTTTCCCATGGCCTCACAGAACTCTTCCAATGTCCGAGTTTTTGCCCCAGCGACCGTCGAAGCTGCATTTTGCTTGGCCAGCCGGTACCTGTCAGCTGCCTCCAGAGTCCCACAGGCCAAAAAGGCCCAATGGACTCCTTCTTCAGCCTGACTGCATCCCTTACCGCTGGTGTCCACCAGCAGGTTCGAGGATTGCCGCCACGACATGCACCAACCACCTTACGGCCACAGCTTCGATCAACCACCTTACGGCCACAGCTTCGATCATCCCCCTCCTCACGGAGGAGGCGGGACTTCCGACTTCCTGGTTTTCACACATCAGCTTTGTTTCCGATTGGGCGTTCCCGTCAACGGGTGCGAATGTGTAGTGAGTCTGTCTCAGTTGTCCAAAGAATTTCATAGAGAGTTGAGATGCCCTGCACGTTCCCGCCGATGGGCGGGAGCGTGTGGCTGGGTGGCGCAGGGGTGGGGGTGCGAGTGTTGGAACGCAGCCATTAGTGGCCGAAAACAACGCTAATGTGTGAAACCCGGAAGTCCATAATATCTGTGGCCGATAATTATCGGCAATTATCCACCAATTTGACGTCATACAGATAAACCAGATAACAAAGAAATCCGCCGATAATAATAGACATACTACATTGGTCCATCATCTCGTGTATGAAGTATTTTAAGCATCATCGGCTGCAAGTTGGTCTACCCTTCTGGAAGCTACTTCATGGGTGAAAACTGATCCAAGGTCAGCAAAGACGCTACTGGTGAACGAGAGAGTACGTGCTCGCTGTCGCTGCTCGCCTGGTGGGGTGGTTCTGTTGGTAGCATCTTGGGGCCCATTTACCAATTCCAAATGACAGGGACTCGCCGCAACTTACAGACGGACTTGATTCACTCAAGATAAACTGAGCGAGAAGTGTGCAGACATAAGTCTGGGATTGGTGGATAACGATATGAATCAATGACTATCATAATCAATGTATATGACTGATGCGTTTAGTAAGAATCAATGGGGATGAGATACTAATAAGCCATGGCTTCTACCCGTCATCCCTTCTTTCAGATGTCAATGTTGCAAATGTGATCTATGTAACTTGTTGTAATAATGTGTCAGAAAGGAAAAATGAATTAAAAAACAAAAATGATCTGTATGATGTGAAAATGGTCGATCATTGCCTATAATTATTGGCCATTGATATTATCGTGCATCCCTATTACTATTGTACAAATCTCAATTCCAGTGAACAAGGTCTGACATTAAGCCCTTTTTGAATGGTGGGCAGCTGAGCCCAGTTGTGGTAGCACTGTCTGAACTGATTCCACCCCTGTATCGTCACAATTTCATATGTTGCCTTGATTATTTAATATTTAGCCTTTATATTGCATTGCATTGCATTTAAATTTGGTTAAGTGCAAACATTTTCTAGCCATTTATAAAAAAAAAAAAAAAGTTAAGATATTATTTTGTTTTCTGTTTTGGCCAAGAATTTTCAGTGTGTTGCATCCCTAATTAATATTTATTTGAGCAATTTCAATTAGTCATGATTCATGAATGCAATTGTACTAATCATTTAGTGCTTTATATGTGTATAATACTGTGCATCTTTTGGCATTGAATGAATTGAGGACTGAAAAGTACATTGTCCCACTCTGTGTTACAGAGCCAACAAGCAGCACTCAGGCTGAAGCATGTCCAGACTCCGGCCCGGATGAAGAGCAGGCTGAAAGGGAGTTGCCGAGCAGATCGCAGCACGTCGTCAGTGACATGGATCAAACGGAGCAGCCGGAATCTGCCGGTGTTGCCAGAAGCCCTGAGACCAGTGCAGACAGTGAGGAGAGTCACAGTGACCCAGTCAGCAGCAGCTGTAGTAGTAGCAGCAGCAGTAGCAGCAGCAGCAGCAGCAATAGTAGCAGTTGTAGCATAGACGAGAGTGCCGAAGTGGCCGGTGAAGACGTCTCACCCACTCCATCCAGTAGTACAAATGAGCTACCTACAGAGGGCGCCATGGAAAGTGCCAGTGTGGACATGGGAACCCCGGACGAGCCCATGGAGCAAGACTAGACTGACTGAAAACCCCCACCCTACCCTGTAGTCATGTGACAACCACAAACCAGCTTGTCCTTGAATCCAGCTTGACTGTCACTGGGAATGAGGATATCTTCACCTCATATACACAAACGCCTCGTCCGCTTTTGGACGCTCCTCTAAAATGGCTACCTGGCATTGATGTGATCAAACTATTAATTGATAAGAACTTCTTTTTTTTTTTTTTTTAACTGGAATATGTTATTGATCTTGTTATATATAATTTTTTTGGCTAAAGAGTTGGTTTAAGCGGCCTTCTTTCACAGTTGGAATTTTTTTGTGTGTTGGAATGTTTTGGTGGGCTGTGGTGGTCATTTAGGTTTTTTTTTATGCCACTCATTCCATTGAAGGCAGGATTTGTATGCTGTGTCTCCTTGAAGCCAATTAGCTTCAAGCACCAGACTACAGGAGTCAGCTATTGCAGTTTGTCTTTTTCTTTCCAAAGCACAACTTGAAGGTGCTAGAGTTGCGCGTTGACCCAAACCCAGTCCCACACCACCACTTTCCTGTTTGGCTGAAGGCAACATGTTTTTGAATTCACGTCTCCATCTTAGTGAAAGGGGTTATCTTCTCAGTGTGTGCCATGATTAGAAACCTAATTTTTGCTTGATACACTACCAATCTCACAGGTTCATATGCTTCATTGCAGAGGCCTCCTCTGGAAAATGGCACGTGGACGCATAAAGTCACCATAATTTATATGATGATTTCAATCCTATTGGTTCTTTTTGGAGTTTGTTTTTGTTTTGTCTGCCGGTTGTAGTTTCCAAAACCAGCTGTAAGTACAAAGATGACGTCCGCTTTCTTTGTATCGTGATGTCACATTCGTTTCACCGACTGATTTCAGAGCAGTCGCTGGTTGCAGTTCTCCACCTATTTCTGCAACTGTACTTTTTGATATTTAGGATTTTAAATTTATGTAAAGTAGATTTTTGTAGATTGTAATACAGTATGTGTTCACTGCCTTTGTGAAACCATATATAATTGTATAATTTCTGTGTATACTCTGAATGCTTATGCTTTCAAATGGAGTATTCAGAAACAGCAATAAATGTTAACATTTTTATGTGTTGGTTCAACTTACATTTATTGTACAATATATCACCCCCCCTCTTTGCCTCATAAGTATAGAAATGTAGTGAATATGTATACATTAATTTACTTAAACATGACATTTTGACAGATAAACACCATCTGACCAGCAATGACTTTCACTTCTACAAAAAAAGACAAGTTGTCTATGACTGAATACAACCCGTTGGTGCTGCTGTTAAATTCTTGTCACACATCAGTTCAGAGTGATGGAAGGTTTGTTTTGCAAACCACTCCAATAGAAACGGGTCATAGGGTAAGAATTAAAATCCACCGCATGATGGCCCTTTGTCCAATAAAGTAAAGAATAATTTTCTTAACCCGCTGAGGAAATAAAGGGTGGATACTAATACAAGCTACTGTTACAACATTGGGCCCTTGTCTCCAGGCATACCAATACAGGTTAGGGGTACCAGCTTGACACCAAATGAACTAGCCCCACCTTATAACATCTCCAGTGGACCTTATTTATTTGGCCCTCCACTGATAGTTCAACATGATAACACAAAGGGGAAGTCAACGAGGAAGTGTTCTATGTAGCCCCACTAGTCTAAATATGGCATTCTGGTTAATATTGCGTTAGTGGAATATGAGTTAAGCAGCAAAATCCAGCCGTTTAAAAAAAAATCTATTTCAGGGAGCTGCCATTTTGCCACTTGCTGTCAACTAAAAATGACGTCAATGATGCTCAGGTCTCAGGTAGCAACTAGTCACAGCTCAGCTTCAGAAAACAGGTGAGCTGTGATTGATGTCATCTTCAGTCGACAGCATATTCCACAAATTTAATATTAGTCAGAATGTCATGTTTAGACTAGTGAGGTCACATATAACATATTATTGTCAAGAAATGTTTAAGGTTGATTTATCCTTTAAAAACGGACCCAAGATCACTGAGAGCACATAAATCATGTTGTTTTATATATAATCATATAGCCTAAGTGTTTTTGTTAATTTTAACTTGCTATAGGAGTTGCTCTCAGATAAAGCTCAATTCAGAGGTGAGCTGATAAGTGTAAGTTGTGTTCTCTCTTGAGTGGTCAATCCTTGTGTCATCCAAAAGAGGGCGCTGTGTCGTTTTCCAAGTCAGACCAAGAAGCGCGGCCTGCAATCAGAATGCAAACAGTGCTCGCTCGCTCTGCTTGGGAATGTTGTGACATTCAGTAGGCCTCCAAATAAGCTCCCTTGAAAAGACTGAAAAAGCACAAACAAGACATCATGCTCTCTTTCAGCTCCATCCGCGGGATGAACCCGGACTCTCGCACCCGTGGCTTCAAAGCATGCGTCCTGTGAATGAAGGGGAGTTGACAAATATTTTCTTCACTTTCCAAATCCCATTCAGAAGGTTGCCTTCTGTGAGTCCTAATCCTTTTTGCAAAACGCCGGCAACACGTTCCACTCCAGAATACAGCACTGATAGTCTTGATAGTTTCAAAAATATCATCCAAAAATGAGACTGCAACACTCACTTCAGTGGTGGCATGCTCAGCAAGCTCTAACCTCAGGTGGCCGCGGTACGAATTTCTACTTCTCTGCCATAGTGTCATCATTACTGGGAAGAGACAGCAAGTGGAAGACTGCTTTGATTCCAATATTTATGTCAGTGCCAATTATTTCCCCCTCCAGTTTGGCCTTATGCATTACACATCAAATATGCTCAGTTAGAGGATTTCAAAGCTGTTGCACATTATGTGGTGATGATTCTGACTGGGAATAAAATGTTTGCTGCAAAGCTGTTCAACTGTGAAAAATGTGAAGGAATACAGAATACAAGTACCTTTAGTATCACATAATTTATCCATTAGTTTTTTTACCATTTAAAACAGGGTTTTGATGATTTTGCCATCCCACCACAAAGCATTACAACCCAAAAGGTTAGTTGCTCAGGGCTGAGGTAATGACCAATCACGGCTCTGCTTGTGAATGTGAATGAGCTGTGATTGGTCGTTACTCCTTAAGCAACTTTGATGTAATTTCATTCGACAGCAAGTGACAAAATGGCCTCCCCATGAGACGGATGAAAATGGGTGGATTTTGCTGCTTCATTCATAGTCTGTGTCCAAATTCACAAGACTGGGTCACTCCCGGCGCGACTCGACAGCACGCACGGATTTATGACTGATTTACACATAAATGGATTGTCAGTCAATGTGCTACTAACAAGCAGTATTGACAATCCATTCATTTATAAGTCCGTGCCTAAGGGCTCAGGGTGATGGAGTGGTACTGTCACTTTCCTCCAATGCAGATTGGCGTGGGTTCGCCTCCTTGCCTGGGAGACCATGTTTGTATGTGTGCGTGTTTGTGTGACTTAATGCAAAAAAAAGAAAGAAAAAAAGGTCCGTCCGTACTGTCGAGTCGCGTCGGGAGTGACGTCATGCATCCGAGAAATTCGGCCTTCCGAGGACCCAGCCTTTTGAATTTGGACACAGGCATAGTCTATTTCACAAACACAATATTAAGGAAAAATTTTTGTTTACACTAGTGGAGGTGCATAGAACATATTATTGACCTTTAATTTTTATTCATTTAAAAAAAGTAACATAAGTCAACATTGTCATGATAAAGACAAACTGTAACAAGCTAGCACACAATTTCTGTTTTGCAGACACATTAATCACTTCAAATTTGTATGAGTGCCAAATGTAGAGTAGTTATAGCTTAATTATATATTAAATTATCAACATGAAATATAACCATTGGTCAGGTTGTAATGTTTACCACACACTAATGAATTACAATTATTCATTTTACTCAACATGATGCAAGTGCTGGACCCTCCGCCTCCCCCCAACCACTCAGTGTAATGGCACTGAAGGGCCTTGTTTACAGCAGCCTGATGCTTTTAGAGGCCATTAGGAAGGATATGATCTGGTCTTTGCACTGCGTTGTAAAAAGTGTGAACGTGAGACTAATAAAGGTGCAATTACCCCAACTGAGTGCGCGTGTGTTCATATTGCTGAATGTTGAGTGGCTTTATGATGATCTTAATGGATTGTTTGGCCACACCACAGAGGAACACAGAAAATGTGGCTCTGTCGGAGCTGCTATTTACTGTTAATCAGGCAAAAGGCCAAAATACAGTATCTCCGATCATATAAAAAAAAAACGTAAAATACATACCTGCTGTAGCGTTATGTTTTTAATACAACGCAATATCAATAAAACAAGCCCATTGAAAATACATTTCAATTCCCAAATGTGCCCTGAATCCTCTTAACGTAATTGTGAAGTCGACTGGTGGTCATCTTTGGCGACTTTTGATTTCACAACAAACACTCATGTAAGGATAAAAAATAACAATGAAATGCAGCACCAATATGCATTGATTAACAATTGCGCTCGTTTATTTTAGATAGCAATGAATGAATGACGTTTTCCTTAGTCATGCTACACATCTGCTTACTCTCCCTTTGGACCAAATGCAATAGTGGTTTATCGAGTAGTTTGTGTTCATTAATCAAAAACAGCAGTGTGCCAAGCTTCTCCCCTTTTGTAAAATGTACTGGATTGATGAGGTGCCTTCAATCTCTTTGGTGAAATAGCATCCCAGTCAGCAGCAGCAGATTATCCAGCTTCTTATCTGGTAATGGATGAGTCGGCTGCAATGCAGACAGTTCTCACGCTGACTTTTAAAGAGATTGTCAAACAGGAGTTCATATAAATGTTCCTGTTCCACAAATAATACAGAAATATTTTTTTTTTGTAAATTTAGTTCTTTACTTCTGACATCTGTCATCAGTCCTCATCATCTTTCTGTCCTAATGAGATAATTTCTTTATTATTATTATTATTATTTTTATTTTTTATTATTATTTTTATTTTTATTTTTTTATTTTATTTAATTGTATTTATTTTTTTAATTTAATTATATTTTTTAAGAGAGAACTTTAACATCTCTGCCATCTCCAACTCTGCCTCCATTTAGCTGAGTTGTACATCAAACCCTTTCCAGCAGAATCGCTTCTGTCAGTTCCATCTGAACTTCTGCTGGCTATTTTGTCTTTAACCCTCTCTAACGCCAAACGTATCATATTAGATACATGACATTTTGAGCCCTCTATATCATGAATATATTTTTTTCCCCATTAAAACCCTGACGTATATTATCTGACAAATGCATTGCACGGATAATCTATTAGAGGGCAGTATCACCCATCTGATGGCTTTTCCAGCGACCTTGCAAGATCGCCCCGATGGGAGATAGGTAGTGATGGCAAAATGAAGCTTCATGAAGCATTTGCGATATTTTTTGACTCCTCTAGATGGCACTCATGATTCAAAGATGCAATGCAAATGTAATCCATTTTCATTGCACTTGACTTTATCTTTAAACCAAGAGCACCATCTAGAGGAGTCAAAAAATACCGCAAATGCTTCATGAAGGAGAGACACCTATACTATGCTTATTATTAGTGGGAAATGGTCTTTCAGATTTTTGGACATGCTAATATGTTTGATATGTCAGTTTTTTTATTAGATTTATGACATTTATAAATATAAACATTTAAAGCATTGTGACCTGATGTATCAAATATGACACGTCATATGGGGAAGTTTATTTCCCCCCTCCAAAAAAACTTGTGTTTGTTTGTTCAGAAGGACCAATAAATACTCTATTTACAAATAATCCGATTTTTTTCTCATGGTTCAGTCTTTAATGCTCTACTAGGAATGACCAGACTGTGATTCAAAGTCTAAGATTTTTAACGCAAGATAGATACCAGAAGGATACCAGAAAGATCGCCACATGGCCCTTATTAACCACGCAGATGCGGAGAGAAGATGAATGGATCAAAAGAGACGGCATTGTACACGCTACTCTGTAAAAAGCCAGAGGGTGTACTACACGAGTATATTGTGAGTGAAAAAGATAGCAGTATGCATTGTTCACATTTTTATATCCCGTCTCTGTAAAGAGCTTCCCGGTTGCCTTTTTCTAAAAGTGACAAGAAACTTCCACTGCCGAAGGTACTTAATAGTCGGCGTCGGTGTCTGTTTGCTGCGGTGTGTATTTCTGTTGGCCGATTTTGGATTGGTGTATAGAGGCCATTAGTCACGCCCACTTTAGATTAAGTCATCTACTGAAAGCCTTGACAAATTCTACACAACAGAAGGCTGTGACAGTACTGTAATACAAAATTCAGGAAATTTTGAAAATTCGAACTAACTCGTATACAGTAGCCTATATAAAGTATGTTCTTTGTGAATAATTAGACATTACAAGTCAATTATTATTACTCACGAGTAATAGGTAATTCAAGGTGGCGTCTCACTCTAAGCTACACGTTTCACAGCCAGCAATTTAGCAAAATTGTTAAATATTGATGAGGTTGTATTAAAAATTGCAGTCTAACTACATGACAAAAGCTTTGAACACTCATTAATTTGGTTGTTTGAAGGGAAATGAAGTAACCAATGTCATTGTTGTCAGTAAAGAGGCACGGCGCTGCTAATTAAAGACTCCGTGGGATTGAGGGTCAAAGGTCCTTCACACTGATGGGATTCAGATAAAGAAGCCATTAGCTATTAATCATTAGGCAATGCAATAAAGTGTAAAATAAGATTTCAAATTATAGTACGTATAGTACTGTATAAATGAATTCTAGTCTTACTCTTCTCATATATACTGTATATATTAGCGATAGACCGATATGGTTTTCTTAAGGCCGATAAAAGAGAAAATCTTCGTGTAAAAAACAAACAAACCTGTGTTGATATGCCATTAAACATGATTGTTAAATTTTTTTTTAATTTTTTTACATTTTGAAGGTTTGTCTTTTAATTTAAAACATGTAAGGAATAGACAGTTTTGTTTAAAACTTCCAAGGTCATCACCATGTGTTAAGCTAAATCAAATTAAAAACTAATCAAGTAAATAGCTCCGTAAAGTTTTCTACTGTGAATAGCATTTTCCAAAGTTTAAACATAATTTCTTAATTTTATTATTATTATTATTATTATATATATTTTTAAAAATAAAAAGTGTAGGGAGTTCCTAGTGTTAGCATCATCTATTCTAAAGTGGAAATTAAAATAAATACATAAATGAAAAGTTACCTTGAGCGACAAATACATGCGAATGTAGCTAATTTGGGATTTTCATCAGGGATCATAAAATGTTTCAAAAGATCTTTGCAGAGGGTGAAAAGTCGTCTGAACATGTTCAAAATTTATTTTCAACAAGTAAAAACTGTCTGTGAACATCTTACAAATCCTGATGAAAACTTGAAATTCGTGACGTTCGCAAGCACTCAGTGAGAGATCAGCTCAGATACGTAAAAAGGCTAATGGCAATATTTGGCATTTTGACAAATATCAACACCGATAATCGGCCGGGGGTCTATCCCTGTACATATTTATATATTAAGTCCATTGTGTTTTATTTTTGTTCTTACCAGACATACCCCACACTTCTAACAAACAATTCCAACCAAGTGTGCTCATCACATATAAAACAATAATTTATTTCTGTCATTTTACAGGATGTCAAATTTTGCGTCTAACTAAGGATTTATGATGCTGTTATTGACTTCAGTATATAAAAGCCTAAGAAAGCAAAAGTGACTATAAATTGTGCTTAAACACAAACACAAAGTCAATAATGATATGAAATACCTTTTTTTTCTTCTAAACATAGGCACATAAATGTTATGATGATCTACAGTATGTTGCTGATGGTAATAACTTTTGGAAATCAACACCATTATAGGAAAATGACTTTTTTTTTTACATTCAAACATTTTTATTTTATTTACCAAAGACCTTGTAAAAAGGATTATGAGTTATACTTTGTGGGAAAAACAAACATTTGTTTCCATAAAAGAAGAGTATGCAAAGCAGAAGAATACTGACAAAAGATATACAATATAGTAAGAACAAAATATCGTAAAATAGTGTTAATGCTGGCTGTTTATGTATGGCACATTTCATACATCCAATAAAAAGTACGCTTCCAAGATTATTCAAAAGAGCAAGCACAAAGGTAGAAAAAGTATGTGTATTAATTTGCAAAAAAGTTTCCTACAGTCCAGCCCGTAACCAAATGTAGTCCAATTAAGCAACCATTGAATCAAATTCGTGGAAACTGTCCATAAAAGTGTTTTTTTTCCTTCCTATGTACAACAATTTAGCAGAAATCTGTGTCCTATTTACAGTTCACCACCCTCCAATCTGGTGAAATCCAGAGCACTTAGAACTTAGACCGTAGTCACAGACAGGAGTGAGGTGTAAACTTTAGTGCCATCTGGTGACTTGGTACCATGAGTCAGCAGTTCCTGGATGGTCATCCAGTTGTCAAATATTTTCTTATTTCTCTTTTTCATCATCTTTTTGTTGCTGAGTTCAATGATATTGGGCTCCTTTTTGTCCTCCGGGCTGACCTGCTCCTTCAGGCAATCGGCTCGGCTCTGCTTCATGAACTGGCGCCGTTGCCTCTGCTCCTTGGAACGGACGGCGTGCTGCTTCCTCTCTTCCTTGCTCCAGTAGCGGCCCATCTTCAGCTCGCTGATGGCGTCGTCGTCCGTGGTCATGCCGCTGCGCTCCTCGTGGATGCGCAGGGCGCGCTCCCTCAGCAACTTGTCCCGAATCGGCCGCTTGGTGATATATCGGGTACCGTCGCTGCGGACTTTCACCTTCCACTCCATCTTGTGGCCCGGCTCGCTTGGATCCCGACACATGCTGACCAGGCTCATTTGACTTTGGGCGTACTCCACAGCGGATTTCTGCTGGATCAGCTGCATGTAGCTCTGGTAGTGCTGCGCATGGGCAGGGATGTGCGCGTGTTTATAAAGCGAGCGTGGCTGAGCAAAGCTTCTCCCGGCTTGGCTGGACTCTCCTAGTTTCCCCTCCTTGCTTTCTACTTGCTCCGGATCCTTTGAAAGGGTTTTGCTCAGACTGGAACCTTCTTGAAGAGATTTGAGCATCTTCCCGTCAGCTTGGTTCTCTGGCCCACGACGCAGAGAGTTGTCTGGAGACAGCTCCAACGTAAGAGGTGTGCTGCGGCAGCTCTCGCCAGTATTGTAAGCGCTGGAGCTGTCTTTGTCAGATTTCTCCGGCGTCTCTGTAATGTCTGATAGCTCATGGCGACGCGCATCTATGCTCGTATTGTAGTTGCGGAAGCCGCTGTTGTGGAGCATCCAGGATTCACGACATTGCTCCCGAAGCTGCTGCATCTTGTGGGCGCGGACGATGTGAAGGCACTCCAGCTCGATGTTGCGCAGCTCCTCGTTGAGCAGCTCCAGCTCTTTGTCCACAACTTCCTGGTCTTGGCCTTCCGCGCCAGCACCGTGGCTATACAAGCCGTGAATTCCTCCGTTCCTCATTTGGCACTTGAGCTCCAGGAGTTCTCGGAAGCGCTCGCATTCATCGGCGGGGATGCCAAGAAAGTCGGTGTCGACGTAGTCGGCGGAGATGAACGACTCGCTGCTGAAAGGCAGGTCAGCACTCCCGAGGGTGTCCTGGCTGTAGGTGAGTTTTCTGCAGCTGCTCAGTGTGTTGGATGCGGTTGTGTGGTCGTCAGCGATGTTCTCCTGTTCGGAACTCTCATCGTTTCGTGTGCTCTCGTCGGTACGGCCAACTCCGCTGTCTTTTTCGTGGTGATTGGAGAGAAGTGTGGCCGTGTCAGTGGTGCCGCCATCTTCCTCATGCTTCTTCTGCCCAAAAAAAGACAACTCAGATGAGATGAACTCAAAGATGTAAAACTTCTTCCACATACACAATGTCACAATTTCTCTCAAATATTTTTCACAAACCAGTCTAAATCTGTGATGGTGAGCATTTCTCCTTTGCCAAGATAATCCATCACACCTTAAAAGGTGTTCCATATCAAGATACTGATTTGACTTAGGCTGCCCACAATAAAAGGCCACTGAAAGGTGCAGTTTTGTTTTATTGTGGGTAGGGGGGGTTCTTGGGACTCGGAAAACCAGTCAGTACTAATTAGCTTTCTGTTGGGGAGTGGTGTCTAATCAGCATCTTGATATGGCACACCTGTGAGGTGGGATGGATTATCTCGACAAAGGAGAAGTGCTCACTATCACACATTTATGGTGCATTTCCACCGGACCGGTTCCACACCGAAGTGGCATTTTTTGTCCCCGGTTGTTTGCGTCTCCATGGGACTTTTTCGGGGCAGAGCGGTTCCGTTGCAACCGCTGTTTAGAACCATCTCGGAGGTGGTTCTGCAGCGGCGGTCGTCTCGGGCCGAGTGGGGTCGTGTCGTCACCTGTTATCTGATTGGCTGATAGCAATGCAGCAATGCCGTGGCAAACGGCCATTTTCTGGTTTTACGCGAGAAAGGCAGAGGCACTCGCCAGTCTTCTCTAAAGTCACAAAAGTACAGTATATAGAATAAATATATATAACTATATTTACAATTTACAAAGTACTTGTGGATGGATTTGTAATGATTGTGGTTTAAAAAAAAATTGCGAGTGCACAACGCTCCCCTGTGTTCCCATTTACTTGAATGAGAGCTTGAGCCACAGTTAAATGAATGAGTTTTCCCATTCAGAAATAGCGCAGGCAGCAAGCTTCGCGAGCCGGTCGTGAAATCAAGATCGCAATATTTCATCCATGGTGGTCCATATAAAATTGTGAATACGGTTCAATGTTGGCGCAACTTGTCACTCATGAAATGTTATGGCAAAGCCGCACGCACTGCGAGAGTGCAAGCTTGGCTTGGACAGTTCAAATGATCCCGCCCCCTTCCCGCCGCGCGCCTGTTGTAATGGAAATGCAATGGCGGCCGTGTAGTGTCGTTCCGTGAGGTGTGGTGTGGAGTGTTAGCGTGCTGTGCGGGGCTAATGAAAAAGCGACATTAGTTTGTAGGGCTGTAACGAGAACGGCAATATTGTGATATTGCAATATTAAAACTGCCACAATATATCATCGTCGTCATGTCGCAATATTAAAAGCAGCACATCTGTTATAAAGGTTGGGTTGATTTCCATTTGTATAGTTTTAGTACCCACTTGTGGTTAGTTTTTTTTAGTGCAGTTTAATTTTCACAAGGCATGTTTTGGCCCTTCTATGTTTAAAATCCACGCTAATCGTCAGATGAAGGGGAATGTAATATGCTTTTGAATCGAGTCAATACGTGTAGGAACTCAATGTGTGCTTGCATTAGCAAGTAAGTGCTGTGTAAGGGACTGTGTCAGAGTTAATGCCATCTAGTGGTGAACTAATAGATTGCAACAATTTTGAAGCACGCACACAACTGTGCCTTGGAGAGACCACACTTCGCAAGTCTACCACCACTTACCTCCAAATATTATTTGAAGTGAGTGAGCAACCCGGTAAGCAGGAGCTAGGTCGAGCGGCGAGCAAGAGTGGCTAGCAAGAACTAGCTGGATTGGCTAACAAGAGCGGCTAGCGGGAGAAGCTAGCAAAAGCTAACGAGAGCAAAGCGGCGGGAGACCAAACCACAGGACTCAACGACGACCACCTGCTAACTACGTTCGCAAAGTTGTTCGCCTTCGGATATCCGTAGCAGAAAGATTGAGGCGAAATATGTCAGCCTCTTGTAAGGCGTGGCGCGACCTATCTAATAAAATTAACGACTACTAGACCTATGATTATTTTGAAAAAATTACATTGATATGATAGAACATATTCTTTTGAATATTATTGAAATTAATAATAAGTAGTTCACCACTAGATGGCATTAAAGTCTACACACTGTCACTTTAAGATAAGCACATTTTTCTTTGCTTGTCACATCCATGTCTTTGTCTGTAGTGTGTGTGCGTCAAAAGTACCTGCTGCAGCATGCTGGCAGTGAACTGCATCGCTTGATGATGCTGCTGCTCCAACATGTCCATGTGAAGGTCATCGAGGAAGTCATTCCTGTCGTCATCCATCCAGCCCTCATCCAGCTGAGTCACGGTAAAGAGAAGGAATCGGAGTCACAACATTGTGATGAAGTTGTCGTCAAACACAAAAAAGTGACTTATGCTTTACTGAATTAGCTTCTGTAATGACCCTGGTTACCTGCATTTGTGGTCTGGCAACCAATAGAGAGATATTCGGATTCCCTTCACTGGTCAGCAGCACAACTGCATCTTCACGGTTTTGGATCTCGATGCCATTGATCTTCATGGACATGAAGAAAATACTTATTTAAAAGCATCTGCTAGGTGGTCATAACAAACAGACATGTATAAGCCAAGAATATCAGCTCTCACCTGGACAATTTTGTCACCTTCGCGAATTCTGCCATCTTTAGCGGCAATGCTGTTTGGATCAACCTAAAGAGAGATTAAAACAGTTAGTGACAAGATGGAATCATTTTGATTTACCAGTCTGTTTTGATGGAGGACTACAAAAAAAAAAGAAAAAAAGTAGCAGCAACTAGTGATGGCAAAATGAAGCTTCATGAAGCATTTGCGATATTTTTTGACTCCTCTAGATGGCACTCATGATTCAAAGATGCAATGCAAATGTAATCCATTTTCATTGCACTTGCCTTTATCTTTAAACCAAGAGCACCATCTAGAGGAGTCAAAAAATATCGCAAATGCTTCATGAAGCTTCATTTTGCCATCACTAGCAGCAACCACCACGGCACCATCCATCCATTCTCTCAATGAAGCGTACCTCACTAATGTAGATCCCAGCTTCATCCTCATCATCAGTCCTGTAACAGATCGTCAAGCCGAGCTTGTCTTGGATGTTGGCCCTGTACAGATCTACTTCCTGTTGAGATACATACATCGCATATTTGTGTCAAATATCTACATAACAATGTTTTTTTTGTGAAAACATACAAATAAAAACGTTGCATTGGAATAGTGGTCGAATCTGAAATTAAATCACTGAGGACGAATGATGTATCAATCACTCATTAATCTTGCAGCCACATGCTGGGTAGCTATTGGCCTTTCTAAGAGGCCATGACAGAATGAGAAACGATGCCGTGAACAGCAGGCAAACGCGGCCTCGCCTGTCAACACCTGCAATCTCACACTTAATTGTAGTTTCGTTATCCGGGACAGGCCACACATCTGTGAAGGTTCAACCCCCAAAAGTGGGTTGAAGGTATAAGATGTCCTCGCTTCAAGACACAGATTTGGAAAATGCTACATATGTATTTATTTACAAGAAAATAATTGTCTAAATGTTTTGGTAAACTATGAAAAAAAGGAGTGAGGGCCCTGACTGGTGAATTAAGTTGTGCGTCCCAAGAAGACTTTAGGGTGGGTCCGCTTGCAGAAAAGTCCCAACAATTTAAGATTACGGGAGGACCAGTTTCAGTTTCAGGCTCGGACATTTCTGTAATTAGAAAGATGCAAACGGATGACTGAATGACTGAATTGAGTGACATCCTACAATTATGGGACTGATCCTGACATAACTGAGGCTAATTAATTCAGATTTTTTGGTCAAATCCGATTTTTTACGTTTTGTGTAAATGTACATTTAATTGCAACCTCAGTCTGTTTATTGTGTGAACCAAAGCGACCCACATGTGAAGAAGAAGAGACGACGTCACTCACAACGTATTGTTTAAGGAAGTAAACACAGTATAACAAGTATACGGTATTTTTATCATCTCACATCTATGGAGGAGCGATGCAGGAGGATGGAGAAATATTTTGCGTAAATAAGGCAAGGCATTTTGATCATCTAATTTATTTCACATCATTGCCGCGCACGTAATAAATGAACCGCCTGCGGAGCTAAATTACTAATATCACTACAAATGTCCACTTTATACTTCATGTCTCAAGTGGGGGTAAATTCAAGTCCAATATAAAGTCAACACTGTTACTCAAAGCAACTTTGCAGATTCATGAATGATTGTCAGTAGTCTCCCTCGCAAATACTCACCGCCGCCCGTGTGGTGAACATATTGGGCTTTTGATAACGTATAGGTCGGATACATGCGACCTGTCCGTTCAGAGTGAGGTCGCATTGAAAAAAATCTGAAAGTAATCCGATCTAGAGGACCACATATGAAAGTGACCCAAGTCGGATATGCAAAAATCGGAATTGAGCCGTTCATACTACCATGAATTTGGATCACATTTGACTGGAGAGTGAACGTAACCTACAGGAGGGCTCCATTATTGCTGGTGACCTTTCTATGATGGAGCCTAAACAAAAGACGCTCCGGTTTTGACCGGGTGGCAGCGTGACGGGGAACGGGGTGGATAGAGGTCAAGATGTCTCGGAGTCCGTGACCTTGCAGCTACATCATGGCCTCATCCTGGGATTGTTAACGGACATCAACAGATTCATCACGACTGATCTATTAGCTGTTCTATCTAATTATCTGACATCCACTCATCTCTACGACACGGGGCTTAGGAAAGACTTATTAAGCCTTATCGCAAGTGAGTAATGACCCCTGTCTGGCTTTCACATCAGTGTCTGTATGTAGCGAGAGAGCTAATCAATATCAACTCGGATATATTAGTACTGTGCACACTTGAAAGGGCATTGACTGGAGACACAAAGGCGAGGCCAAGTCAGCTTATTGAACAAATAACGCATTTGTTCATGTTATGCGCAGTTAAGATGAAAATTATTCAGAAGATGGAGTTTAATTTGTACATTTTGAGCGAATATTTTCCATCAGAGATTTCAATTATTAGATTACATCATCATCAGACATGCCTCTAAAGCGAAATTCTATTTTTGTACACTGAACATTTTACATAAAAATGTAAAATAATAATGGAAACAGTGATTGTTTCAATCGATATATTTTACCATCGCCGACCACTTTGTAATTGCATTCAAAGGATACACATTCAATAAAAATAAAAGGCACTTTAACTAACAAATTGGCCAGTTTCAGAATAATTTAATAATTAAACTGTTGATCAACATTCAAAACAGAAGAAAACGCTTACTTCATATTCTAGCTCTTCACGTTCGATGTCCTGATTAATCCCATCCAGGAAATCATTGGGGTCAAAATATTCATGTCCAGGAGGATGCCTGAAAAAGACAGAATGCAGGACAAACTCAAAAAGGGGATACTAGGCTGGTAAAATGAACTTCAAGTAGATACCCCACTACAGTTATTAACAGCAGAGCTACCCAGAGGCCCATCCCAAATTAACACAGTATGCTCTGTGATTTGATGAGGATATCAATTAAAGAAATGAAAATTATTCATTTTAGCTGATGGTTTCTGCTCAGGAGAGCAAAATGCAGCCACACTCTCCAATCTTTAACGCCTGCCACAGAAAGAAACAAAGAGAATATGCAAATCTCCACTAACACGACTCTCTGTTTAATTTGCCCGTGTGCCCCGTGGGAAGTTGTCGGATCCTGTGACAGGTACGTGTTCCCATCTGTGATCACAGCATTGCGATAAGGTGCCATGCTCCCAATTAATTGCCGGCGTGAAAGGTCTGTCTGTATTTGAGTGATTTTGAATCTACCCAGTACGCACAGTTGTTTTACCAAAATAGAGAAACAATGTGGATGATCAAGTAAAATACCACTGATTACTTAAAACGGGGTTGGGAGAGCACTTAGATCATGCTTGCAGTAGTTTTAGTTTGGTTATTTAACATTACATACAGTACATAGATTAAGGTATGTGTACGTACTTATTTGGTAGCAGGTACTCTTCAAGCACTGGGGGTGACGGTGGTGGCAACTTGGCAAGGGGCATAATGTGTTGGAGGGTGATTTCCGTCTGGGTGCTGCTATCTGACAGTTGGGTGTCAGCGCTGGGGGAGACCAGTTTGGGCAGAGGGGCCCGACGCAAAACCTGGACCATGATGGGATCCTTGGCAGTACGGAAAGCCTCCACTGCTTGGTCATGGGTCGCTTTTGAGAGGTCTTTGCCATTAACCTGAAGACAGAGAGGCGAGGACAAAATACTTCACTAATAGATGAGAGTTGAACAACAAGAAACCATCCATCAATAAATCCATTCATTCATCTAATAACACATATCTTGCTCATGTTCACAGGCCTATCCGAGTTGACTTTGGGTAAGACGCATGGTATACGATGGACTCATTAACAGAAGCGGATATTTTATAAAATTTGACATACCCGCCCAAAAGAAGTGATAGCCAGACTGGAGTGACAGCGTCCGTCTCTGATTTATCACAATAATTCTTCTAAATACTAGGGATAGACCGCCGATTATAGAGGTCTATCCCTAATATTGGGCATTATGACGAATATCGGCATCTGCCTTTTTTTAAATCTGACGGCCGATATAGGTAAATCTAAAACAATTTTAATCTCAGTGAGCTATTTATTTAAAATTGCAGTTAACTTTACAAGAGATGCTACTGACCCTGGGAACCTTCTGAATCATGTGTTTTTGTTTGACATTCAAACAAAGAAATGTGAAAGTTTAAGATTTCAGGTATTTTTTTATTTTGGGGAAAAACTATTTACTGTAGAAAACTATAGAGAGCTAAGGCATTTACCTGTTTACGTTTCCAATTAACTTTTTAAGACGTATCAATAACTTCTACATTTTGAAAAGTCAGAAAAAGTGTTCAATAAACAGGCTTTAAAACATTACAACAGAGACAAGATTGGCATTTGCATTTAAAAAAATGTTGATGCTAATATCCTCCCCCCCGTTTTTTTTTAATACTGAAAATGAATATTGGCTTCAAATATCGGTTATCAGCCTCCTTGACTACTAATCATCGGCGTCGGTATCTGCCCTGAAAAAAATACATCGATTGATCTCTACTTAATACTGAGACAACATTCCTGCCTTAAATAGGATGGGTAATCTCTCCTATGGTCCCTCCTCCTGCCACATAACTGAACATACTAAAAGCTTCCTTAGAAATAAGTTACTTTTGAGCGAAGCATATGCTTCTGCGTGTCATTCGGTATACCATAAATCTTTAATCTTTTGTTTTTGAAGACTAAGCATTTCTGAAATAATATCAGAATTTCTTTCTGTGAAGCAGGGCAAATACAAACCAGAGGCAAGTGTGCTTTTGAGGATGTCTAAGCCTGAAGAGGAATGATGAATATAACGGGGAAAATACGTAACCCTCATGCAGCAATCAGGGAGAGGATATGTGCCAACTAACAAGCAGCACGGATTAATGTTAATCCTGAGCTTCAAGGATAATTGGATCATCTCAGCAGACTTAAACCTTAACATCAAAACAATGCCAACATTTTGTTAGTAACGTGTGCATCGAGTGAGTTTTCACACCACTGAACACAAATCTAACAAAAAATAAATCTCATCATTGGTGAACCACAACCATCACATTATCATAAATGTAAAAAAAAATAAACCGAACAGTTGCTGTTTTGCAATAAATCGGTAATAAACCATCCCCAAATCAGACAACTTTTCTGATATTCATTTATGCCCCACAGCGAGCACCGATGTTGCACATCATCTGAGAAATACAAGCTCCTTTGTGTTTCCTTCATGCTGCATGTCGTCTCCAGCAGGCAACCTGGTTGCCAGGAATCCCGGGGCTACTTGAAGGCAGTGAACCAGAGACAAAGCCTTTAGCCCCCTTCTTCTGTTGAGCCTAGCACATTCTGCTCCAGTGCTCCCAATGGGAGGAGCCTCCTCCCAGCTGTGGAGGGGGTCCCACAGCCTCTATTTACTACTCTCACCTCTGACACTGAATGGCCCGTTGCGGAACACTGGGGAGAAAAACACACAACACTTTCCTGACACAATAACGTTGCTTCATCACTCAGAAGATCTCAGACTATGCTATCATAACCTTGTACTTTAACAGTTTGAAAAAATATAGTTGCAACTAAAACATGCTGGAATGATGCAAAGTAAAATGTTTTGTGTCACAGATTGCCCTCTGTTAATCTAGGGTCACATTTGCCTTTGCAGATGAACTTGAGTCATTGTCCATGTTGACATAACGAACCGTGACTGTCATGCAGAAGTGACTCTGACAACCCCCGGTGAATCCTCTGAGAAAGGTCTCTGTTAAATCCATTTAATGACAAGAGAAAAGCAGCACTTAAAGGAATACTAATTAGTTCTAAATCACGTCTGTTTTGTTAGTGGTCGGTGAGGAATTCACACAGCTGTGGTTTCTGGAATTCACTGCTGAAGCACTGTGTAACAGACCTCAACGCTTTTTCATCAGACTGGTAATCCATGTAACACACTTGTGTAACCAGATAAAATAACTTTAATCATCTACAACATTCCTGTTCTCTTACACAAGCTCGTTTATCGTCGGTTGAGTAGAAGCACCTGTGGCTAACGCCAAACTGTGGCAGGGTTTTTACTTTCTGGTAGTGTTGCCGTCCTCGAGATCGCCTAGGTCTCGAGACTGCTCTCAAGTTTAAGATCACTTTTTGAGGGTCTCGGTTTCGTCTCGGAATTCAAGGAACTGTATTTTTACTTGGACTTGTCTCAGTCTTGGGCAGGGCTATATATATATTGGTCTTGTCTTGGTCTCGATACTCTCTAGTCTCAATAACGTCTTGGTCTCAGTTGGTGTGGTCTTCACTACAGAAAAAAAATGGCAAGAGATTTTCTGAGTTGCACTGAGTAAATTTGACTCAGATATTGATTACAAGCAGATGTAGATACAGTGACTTGGCAACCTAAATTTATATCACTATACACTCCAGGATCTTCCGGATCTTTGCTTAAAAAAAGCGTCTTTTTCTGTGCCTTTTTCAATTTTAGCTGAATACTCCTGACCTAAACAACCAAAAAAGAACAACAACTTCATCAAGTCTTCTCATACAAATAAAGTGACAAGCTGTTGTACCTGAGCATCTGAACCTGGAGAGACAAACTCAACTGTAAAGAAATACCATTCGCTGTGCTCTGATAGAGGAGGTAAACAACAGAGTGAAAGGTGGTGTTTACAGAGTATTGTAATATCAACCAGCAGCTACGCGACCTAGAGACATGTCACGTTTCATTAGCACCGTTATCCTTTACTGCTGCCCAGGCCCTCTCAGCTCCACATACATGATGCTAACTAGCTTACTAAGGTAGCTACTGGGCTCATTCAGTGAAGTCACTGCTCAAACTGTGTCTTAATATGTACAGTGTGCAAATTGTAGTTATCTATTTACTACAGGTTTGTTAGATTTTTTTCTGATTTATAGATAATTGTATGTCTCTGTTGGGACTGTAATTCTTTATTCCATTTGCGTTGGACTACCAGAGTATATGCAGTTCCATGAGCACTCCCCAGTGGCAACAGCCACCTGCTCCAGTGTCGAACAGATGTGAGAGCACAACGGGGATGATCCGAGCTGTTATTAAGAACCTTCCGTGTCAGGCTTCAGTAGCACAGTGGTTTGTGGGGCTTGCGATCCCTTCTTTGTCACTCGACACCGTTGGTGTCAAGCCTCATTATAGAGTCGTGTGTGTTTTGGTAACCACTTTGATGGCGGTGGTGTTTGATGGTGGGGAAGGGCAGATGGCTGACTGTGACTTAAACAAATGTCTCCATCTCAGTTTGCCAAGCTCGCTGTTCAGCAGAAGTCACACTGAGATCATCTGGCAAAGTGACTACTTGGTTTCTTGAGCTGAGTAAGATATATTTGCAAACTTCACTCAGAAGTATGGATAATTAACCCCTGGCAACTGGGAAGCCGCAAAGATCAGGCTTATTTTGCTAGGCAGATTAATTGTTTCTGGTCAAAACGATGTTCCTAGGCGGGGAAGTGGGGTGGTGGGAGTCGGCTGAGTAGATTTGAGAAAAAAGCAAAGGACTTAGCAGACAAACAATAGTCTGACTCAGTTCAGTGTGGATCACAGCCTCAATAGCCATCTTGTACTGAGGGCTCTAATTAAGCTCTGGGTCCTCAGCATGGCGCCTCGGCCAATATAAGGCGCTTTTGGATAAATTAAGCGCACTTGGACTGTCAGACTGAGTTTTCAAGACCTGTACCGCAAAGTCCCTGACAAAGCAGCTATACTTACATCGCCGCATGGCACTTACCTTGTGCTTTGAAGAGAGGACAGAAGGCTACCCCACTGCCAGAAGGGTCAAGTTTAAAAAGGAACCCCGCGGCACAATAAGGCTCAGGTTTTGTATGGTCATCATTATGAAAAGGGAAAACAATTCTGTTGAACACTGTCAACACTGTTTAATAGAGCTTGATAATATTTCGACTGTAGACGGTCTACATAAAAATCAAAAGAAGTTGTATTCACAAAAATAAAATGTTTGCTTGTTTGTAGCTTTAAAGAGACAAAGAGGTCTTATTAACTAATAAGAGAGTCAAGAGTTGTTCAGAGAATATTAAACAGACTTCATAATTCGTTCAACATCAAACATACTTTGTGTGTCAAGTCTGTAATTTCAGTGGATTTTGATCCCAAAATCGATGCAATCCAAATCTTGTTGTGATTTGATCACAATTTACCATCAACAACTCTAAGAGGGGATGATTTGAGCTGATCACCACTATTGTTGCAACACTGCGACAAAATCTAAAGGAATGTTTACACAAGAATGCTTTTATAAAAACGGGAGAATTTCTTCCTGTACATTTTTGCATTTTGGAAAAAAATGTTCATACAGAAGATGACAAGATTGTCAATATGAGACGTTGAAGACACTGTATTTCTTTTACTATACTTTTTCTCGCATGCACTTATCTTCCTGGTGTTATCCACCAGTGTATATTTGATACTACAATGTGTGCGTGTTTGTGTTGAGAATTTCACTTACAGGAGTATTGTGCCTCTGCTCGATGCAGTACATTTATACGTCCCTGGAGACGTGTTTTCAATCTCATTATCTTGAGTGGCACGTGTAACAACAGCCCTGTGTTCTGCCATTAATGAATTAATTTGACAAACGGGTATTTACATAATATGTTTACCGTTTATATAACATGTGTTTCAGTGTTTAGACAAGAGGATAGCACGGCTGCTTTCAGGAATGTCCATTTTGTGACCATCAATTCATTTTTCATACCGCTTACTCTGTCACCAGTAAGCTGGAGCCTAACAGACTGACTTTGGGTGAAAAACGAACTACATGGTCACCGATAGAAAAGGACACTCACTCACTGTTACTGAGGTTGGAACAGAGTCTCTGCTAGATCCATTGAAGCCAACCGAGTGAACTAGTACGCTATCAGAGCCTCACTTAAGACCTGATTTCAAAATAAAGTAGCCTATTTTCTGTCCTCCATCAAATGAACAAACTGTCTAAACATTTTTGTCAACTTACAACCTACATTTTAAATCAAGCTGCAATCAAAAATCAATGAAAGTAAGAAGGTAAAAATACTCACACAGTACATATACAGGTGCCAAGAGACAAAGGCTGAGCTGATTAAAACCAATGAATGCCAATGGTCTTTTTTATGGCGGGTCACTTAGCTTTTCCATAGCGCAAGGATGTCTTCCTCGATCATTTTTGGTGTTGTTGGCTATTGGCTCTTTCTAAAGGTCAACGTAGATTGCCCATTCATTGAGTCACACTCAACAATTACATATTGACACTGTTGGGTGAAAACCTATGTCCAAATTTGGTTCATTAAATTTTTTTTTCTCGCAAATCAATATTATTGGTTAGTTATTTTTACAATATGTTGACCAATCTAAAGTGTTGAAAATGGCTATTTGATTGCAATGTTAATAGTTCAACAAACATGCAACCTCCCAGCCCCTCCCTGTTTCCTGAAAAGTGATGGTTTTAAAGATGCGAGGATTCAGCAATATTCTATCTGTTGCCTGGGCAACAAGGTCAACACTAATAAACATTTTCAGGACACATCTTTGGACAGCCAAGTCAAACCTCAGTGGATTTTGAGTCAGGTCACAAATATGTATGTTGCTTAGGCCATATTCAAGTCAAACCTACAATTGCTAGCATTGTCCCTTATTTAAACGTTGTTGCCCTTAACTCATTGTATTAAAACAACAACATACAACAACACCAAACTGCACATCTAGGACAATACAGTGCACCAGGTGGAATATTTAAGCAGGATTTTTAATGTATATAAAACCTCTTACATACAGTGCCTGTAAACTATGAGATAATTAATACAGACTGCTCTAAGACATGAACAGTGATCCAATCCAGGGTTGTTGGCAAGGAAGATGAAACCAACCCAACCCTATATGAGGCACAGCTAAGTAAATGACAGTCATGATCCACACATCTGCAGGAATTAGCACTCAATTGTGTGTGGAGGATTATGGGCCTCTAATATTATTGCCCATAATCCTTGGTGGCATGGCGCAGGTGCTAGAGTGGGTGTCTCCCTTGCTGAACATTCTGGGATTGATCCTTGTGACCATGTTGAAGTGTCATTGAGCAAGATAGTAAACCTCAATTTGATGACTGAGCAGACTGGGTGAAAGCGCTACACAAGTGAAATCCCCAAACCCATTTGTTATACATAGGGTCTCCATATTTCTATTTCCAAAAATTGAGGACACTCGGCTCGGCCTTGAGATATTTAAATGATATTCAAAGTTTACTCAAAGATGCCATATACAATAACTATACGTATGCCTCCTCTCTGTATGGGTAGAACATTAAACAAAAAAACAAATTCTCTTTTGAAGTCTTTCTTGACAAATTAATAAATAATGACACAATGTTATAAGGCCAACTTTTTTTGCTCCATCAATCTATTTATTATCCCCCCCATTGGGGCAAATGGGGATCGTACCTGTGTCCACTAGTTTGGCAGGGCATATCTTCACCATTGTGCTAAAGTTCTAAACTAAAATACTGTAGGTAAAATCTGAATTAAAATATTGATATTTTCACTGGGGACTGATTTTATTCTGGATGTCTTAGTTTCGGAAGAAAAGAGTAGTGGACTAAAATCCTGTGATTCCTTCAAGGTAGTCGAGGAAAGGTTGAAGCAAAGTCAGTTCCAGGTATTTTAATGACTAGCTACAAAGAAAGGACTGAATCGACAGAATTCTCCATAGGATGTAATTTTCAAAAAGATAATAAAACAACAAATTAGTAGTTGTCTTAATATTACAAATAAATACACTGAGAATGAAGTGTTTGAGGGACCTTATGTTAAAGATGCAACAACAAGATCCCCGCTTCATTTTAGTTTCAGGCAACAACAAAAAAGTGCAAAACAAGCAGCCCAGTGTTAAATATAAACTTTGGTAAAGTCAAACCGGGGTTAAAGGCAGAACGCACAGAGTCAGCATTGGAGTGACAATGAGGAGGTGGGCACAGGTCGGCACACACTAGCAGGCACATTGAGAGAGCTGTCACCTCTTCATCATCCTCTCCCTTTAAGCCAAGCGCGCCACCTCACAATGACCCCTGTGGCCAGAGTTCAGGCTGCTCAGCTGCGGTCGGGAACAACTCTCGCTTCAGTTTTACTCCCACGTCGCAAGTGAGACATTTAACAAGCACCAGCGTTAGCTAAAACTAAAACTAAAACTAAACAAACAAAAAACAACTCTTGAGACCTCTCAGGCCCATACTGAAGACGCTTGGTTACAGTACCTGGCAGACTTCATAGAGCAGTTTATAATGTTCCTCAGGCTTCTGCAGGGTACAGAGACTGCATCCCATAGTGGAGGAGGTCACACCATGCAGGCTCCCCCTGCGGCCACTTAGGCAGCAAGAGACGCGAAGCAGATATCTTCCTCTTTGGAATGATTCCCTCTGTTTTTTCTGTCTTTGACTGACAAGATTGTACTCCCCCAGCTTGTGGCTGTCTCACCCCCTTCTGTCTCTCACACACTGCCCCCTTCGCTCCTCACCTCACATGCTCCCTCTCTGCTCAACTCCCTGCAACCCCTCTGCTCAACTACTGGTGGCCAGAGCCAGCGTTGGGTTATATACACCCCCTCATGTTTATTAAACAGATGCTCATTGTAAATTCATGACGAAGGTTAACTCATGAATTGTATTACCGTGGGGCAAATATCCAATCATTCAAGCGGATGGCTGCCCAATTAATGCAGAGCATAAAACAAGCAAGTGACGGGGAGTTTATGGATATTATGACATGACCATTTTGCCCTTTTGCAACTGAAGCTATTTGTTATAGGCAGGGCAACTTTATTTATGAAGCGCATTTCATACACAAGGCAACTCAATGTTCTTCACCCAACCAAAAGCATAATACCTAAAAGCATTTAAAAGTAGAACAGAGCAAAGGGAACAAACATAGATGATTGAAAGAGCATGTATTGGCGAGCTGGATGGATGGATTTAAAGAAAGAAAATAAAAAGCAAAGGAAATAAATAAATGATCAAATAGTGAAATTGATTTTATGCAGGCTTAAAAGGTGTGTGAAAAAAATGTTTTAACCTGGATTTTAAAACATTTATGGATCGTGACTTTACTTGTCAACTTATTGCATTGGCATGCAGCATAACAGCTAAACGCTGCTTCACCATGTTTGCCTTTAACTCTGGGCTCCACGAATTAACCCAAGTCTGCAAACCTCAGAGCCCTACAGGGTTTGTATTCAATTAGAATTTCCTTAATGGATTCAGGACACAGACCATTCAGTGATTTATAGACCAAAGATTTATGGCTACACTTACGTTTAACCTCATGTTTGACTTAGGAAAAACTGAAAAGCTTCTAAATGTGTGTGTGTGTGTGTGTGTGTGTGTGTATATATATATATATATATACACACACACACTTTATTTTATTTGCACAACTTCACTGAATTAAACTGACAGTTTGTTTCTAATATAATAAGCTATATGGGAGGAATAAAATGTTCTACAACAACAAAAAATACAATTCTAAAATTCTACAACACTGCAGTGTTGTTTTATTGAGACCTCTCAGTATTAGGCAAAATGTGACCTTATAAGTACAGCCACATTTTGGTATTGAACCCCTTGGTTTGTTAGCGTACACTTCATAACTCTGCCAATGGGGTGGAAAACATGCAGGGACCACTTTGCCTTTGGTGGTTCTCTGTCTGTGGGTACTTGGAAAGTAAAATGGCAGTATTCAGTGGTTTGATACTTGTCCAAACTGTGGATTCCAGAAAACTAATCCATTAAAAGCAAACAATTCATTCACAGAGCATTTTCTATAAACATGAATCCAAAGCCAGGGGAAACAAATAAATCTGATAAATATTGCTGCTCGAGCTCTTTGGCTTAGCCAGACGAACTTCACCCAGTGGAGCATCCAATGTGTTGTGACACGCTGTTCTTCACACTGCCCGACGCCGTGTGTGTTGACAACTAGTCTGGCTGCATAAGCCAAACCTGGCATCAATCCTGCACTTTCCCCGTGGTGCCATTTTGCCAGCCAAAGATAAATGCGCAGTAGGGACAGTCACAGCAATTGATATTCATGTTTGAATTAATAGGAATTGGGGATATAAACCTTGAATATTTCAACAAGGTTAATGTATGCTAGTACCCCTGCAATATTTGATTATATTCTAGGAATGGCAGTTTTAATGTATTCTTTGGCCATATACTGTATCAGTGGGATATGCCTGATTTCTGGTGATCGTGGCATATCATCTAGCCAGCCATATCCACTGACCATCCGACGAGACTAGATTCCAATCACTCAATGGGGTTGAAGTCACACAGAATTTAAGACATCAACAAACCTTGTTCACACTTTCTCCAAAGGTCCCGTTTGCATGTGCTGGTTGTACATTAGCCTATTGTCAAACATATGTGCCTCCACAATACTCCCACTTTTAGAGAGGTGATGACCATCATATTAAAGAGTTCAGATGTAATGCATTAAGAAAAAAAAATCTGGTTTATATTAGATTAACACAGTACAATTATATATAAATGAAGTACCATTTACCAATTGTTCATCTTCCATTAGTTATAGTATATGCAGTATTTTACATACATTCCTTCCTCGTAGCATCACCTGCACTGTGGTGCGCTGCTAGTTCAACCGTCTTTTGTCATGAACCCCCAATCCATCCAGCCTGTCTCCTACATGTACAAGTCTTGAGATTTGTTGTAATGTCTGTATGTGCGATTTTGTTTTTTCCAGGCATACACTATGCTCCCCCTTTTGGAGCATGGCCCCAGCCTTGTCCGTTTTGTCCTCTCACTACGTTATGTCTTGTCTTCCCTCTCGGGGCGCTGTGAAGCGAATATCGACAGTCCTTTCCGTCCTGTCTCCCTCTATTGGCTGTTGTTTTTCATGTGTCTTGGACGGGTTCGGGCCTGTTAAGTCAATTTGGTTGCTCTGTGCTGTGCAATGTGCAATGGCAATAAAGAGCCATTCATTCATATTTCAATGTTTGCTGTCACTTCATTTCTGTTCAGCATTATGACACTAAATAACCTTATACAGTTAGTCCACTAGTTACGAACATCCAACTTACGAACATTCGCAGATACAAACAAAGGCTGACTAATGTCCATAAATGGCATATTTTGCTCGCAAGGTAATATTTCTAAGTGCGCGCCACATCATACATTACGGTACAGTACCTTACTGTAGATCCCCTCTCTGCCACAACCGCCATGTTGACTTGTCACACGCGCCAATTCGCATTCATGTGCACTTCACGGACAGTTGAAAAACAATTTCTTGAGAACGTTACACATTTCAGCAGCCTCACATTAACTCAACTCAATGACTCCTCCACCATCAGAAAGCAAATATATGTTGTTTTTATGGCAGTGTACTGCGTAAAAATTTAATTAAATGTACTGTGAGGAAAAGTAGTTCAGATAATGGATGGTATTTTTTAATTTAAGTTACATACTTTATAGAAAGTATATATATACTGTAAATAATTTAATTTGTTTCATTTAAAAAAATGCTTTACACACTTTTATTGTTTTTTTAAAAATAATTTCATAAAATTTGATGTCATTTGACTTACAAACAAATTCGACTTACAAACAACCTGTCGGAACCCAAGTTTGGCAGCTGCATTGTTGCTTTGTTTGGACAAATAGATTTAATAGATGGGATCTTTTCATTCAATGTGCTGATGATTCCTATTTTTCTGTGGTTGGCTTTCTGTCCCGCATTGCAAAAAGCTGCCTTTCAATAAACCCCCCTCTGCCCACAGCCAACAAAGTACTGGACAACACCACCAACAGAAATCCTACAATAATACACCTAAGGCACAAATCATGCTGACAAAAAGTTGCCTAGGGCAAACTAAAAGGTATCTGTGTGAATTTAGCAATCATTTTTAATTAGTGCAGGACTTGGTTGTCTGGGTGCAGTGCTAAAACTTTCATCAAGTGCACCATGAAAACCAATTGTATGCTCACATTAGTCGTACAGTTGCGCCCGGGGCTGGGATCAGTGGAGAGTTGTAGCTGGCGCTCTCGTCCCACTAATCTTTCTTTCACATTGAGATTATCCCATTTGGAGCGGAGACAACGCTCTGATATGAACAAGTGCGCTAAGGGTGTTATGCTACAACTGCACAAAAATGTGCATATTAAAGAATAATCTGCAGCAATACAGGACGAAGAAAGAAAGTCAAGTTGAGGGCCTTTTCAAGTGCAAACAGCAGGTGACTCAACTGCACACATTGTGTTCGGATATTTAATTTGGACGCTGCTTATATTTACTGATTTTTCTGGTGACAAGACCTTTTTGGTCCATGCTGTGTGGATTGATCTACAAGTTAAACAAACACACACACATGCATGCTGCTCATTCTCTGCAGATTTTATTCATTACTGGTCTAGACACAGACTCAGTATCAAAGAGGATTTGATCTCAGCAGAACAAACAATAATAAAACAACGTAGCATGGCTAGTTATTAGAAACATTTACGATTCACACTTGAGTTCACTGCAACTCTTCTTTATCATTGTTGTGGTTCTCTTGTGCATTTGAATGAGATCATTCATATTCATGCAGGCTGTTGGGTCCCCATGGGGCCTGGTTTAATAGCTATGGTTTTACTTTGCCGGTGGGATCAGGTGGCCTTTGCTGTAGCATCTTTGTTGGTTTAATAATTTTTTTTTGTCTTGGTTGAAAATCTGGTGCTTTATGTTACACATGACCTAAACCTTTATAATCCAATTTTATAGCAGGAAATTCTCAGTCAACATGATCAGTACTGGTGATTGATAAGATATACTATGATGTAATTTCTGATTGCATATTGGATCTCTCATCCATGTCAACTTCATGTTAAAACCCTTGTTGATCTGGCATGTTAAAAAAAGAGAGTCAAAAACAGTCAAGCAACATTATTTGACTAATAGCTATATATACTGATTGTCACCTCATGCAATTATCTGTAATTTGAGATTTTAAACTTTATATGGCTTGCTTTTTAAAACAAACAAACAAACAAACAATATGCTTATTGTGGTGCTAAACTGGCATTTGTGCTTTGATAAAAAAAAAAGAACATAAAAACATGAGTGCAAATGCCCTGCCTTAAATGCTTTAGATTAATTAGAATTAAGATTGAGTTGTTTTTTTTATACAGGCATTACATGCAACAATAACTGGTACATTTGGCTTGACAATAGCACAAAACCAACAAACATTCCATCCATCCACATCCATATAATTTAAAACAAATTCAAACCAATAGGGTAAGCATGGTGTCGTGCACTATTTTGCCTCACAATTTACTAACGGTGAGTGCTGAGGGGTCACGTAAAATGATCATTTTTGTCCACAAATGAAATGATTAACGACTTCACATCTGTGGAATTTGCATAACCTGACCTCAGTAATTCAGTCAGCCTTGTGGTAAACCCAATAGCTCCACATTGCTGAACTTAGATATTAGTGATCACAGCAGAGATAAGATTTTTTTTAAATGTAGACTTTACAGGATGTGGTGAGAAAGTATGCTTATGGGGTTGAGGTGGTAGAAATAGGACACTGATGGCTGTAACTGATAAAAAAAAGAAGAAGAAGGAATTACTTCCCTTTCATCCCACCCTTTACTTAATACACTGTCCAGACAGCAGGATAAGGGAACGGAGCAAATGAAGGGTTAAATGATTGGACAATGATACATTGAATGGAAAAGGGAAACTAAAACTGGCTCCATATTAAATATCCATAAAGACGACGAGCTCTAATTTTGTAGACGGCACACGTGTGCTCGGGCGTAAAAAATAGCGTATATCTCGATTTTCGTGCCGGCGCAAGCCCCTGTAAAGCCCGTATTCCACTGAGGAACAAACATTTACAACGCTAATGAATTTTGATTTCACGTTAGGGTTCATTAAGTCTGGATTACCAGTGTTTAAAGAACATTTAGGAAACGCTGCAATCTTCGAACGAACCCTGACGTGAAATCTAACGTCGCAAAAATTAATCCCTCAGTGGGATATGGGCTTTAGCGTCTTTAGGAATTTGGAAGACCGCACTGCACCATGCTTGAAATTAGGGTAGACTGAGGGACCTTTCTTACACCTGACAATTTGGTGGCTGAAAGTAGACTAAACATTAGACTGGCTGAAAGCAGTTCTAAATTGTGACGCAGGTGGTGTAACGTGATTTTTGGTGGATTTGATCAAAGTGAAGACAGACAGATTTAGAGCTCCGTGGTCGTGTGTGCTGGATGTCATCGTATTTCATTCATAAATATGATTACAATATGTACATTTCATCACTGTTGGCAGTTGCCAGGACTTCTTATGTCCAAATTTGGTATTGACTAATCTAAAGGGTTGAAAATGGCTTGCTCTTTTTGACGATACAATGTCAGTGGCCAGTGTTTTTTTTTTGGAGATGCAAGGATTCTGCCCTTTGCCTAAATAATCCTTAGGGCACAATCCAAAGTATGCGGATCCATAAAGACGAGAGTATTTTATAAAAACAAATTATCCTATATTTTATTAATTTCGTTTCAAATTAGTTGAACAACAAAACATATCTAAATGTCCATCCCTCCTGTCAAAGGTTCACTTCTGTGGGGTGATACCCAAGACCAAATATTTTGGTGTCTTATGAGCCAAATGATACATTACATAAAAAAAGTGTTGTTTGAATATTAGAAACCACAATTTAGTCAGCACAATTTGTAATGCGAGGAACGTGACCACTGATTACTGCGCCTGATGACAAAATTGCCCATTTGAACCTAAAACTAGGAAATGCTTGGCAGGTGTCTGTATCGACATGTACTGTACTTTGTGAATTCAAAAGGAAATTAATAATTAGTGCCGTACTTAGAGAAGTAATCATTAAAATGTTCTCAATGCAATGAGCAGCTTTTCCACAACAATTGGAATCAGGCATGGGTTACCATTTTCAAGGTGTACTGCGGTTATATATAGTGATGGTTTTAAAACTGTTGAAACTTTCCATAAGCAGGATGTGGCGTTTTTCCTTTTTTCCATTTCATCAATTCCGGCAAAGTGACACGAACCGCTCAAAGTAATACATTTTACAGCTGCGATTGCAATACTGTGATGCTGTGAAATTTTTGTCACCGTTATCATCATACCATCAGAAACTGATACCGGCCCTTGTCTACATGTACTGTACTTGGTAAGCAATAGGTTTGCTCTGTGAACAGGGAAGGAAGTATCGTCATAAAAGGCTCGATTGGAAGACTCCCTCTAAGTTGATTCTGGTCATGCAGTATTTTAGCTACCTTCCATTTGGCAGACGTGGTAAGACCATTAGCTTTTTAATCTGTAGAGGATATGAGAGGAAAAGAGAATTTACACTGCGAGCACTAATGGAAATGCCAGGATAGGAGAGAGATTAGGATCAGTGCAGGGTATACTTTAAGGAACACATGCGATACTAAATATATGAAGTTGTTAAATAAGCGAGTTCCTCTCAACTGCACCACTGGGATATACGCGTGTGCGCGTGTGTAGGCCGTGTGTGTATCGTCATCTCTGAAACACTGAACTGTGCATAATTCATCAGACAGCTGTCAGCTTTGTACTCATGTTTAGACTATGAGCCAAATCTTGCGCCAGTAGGGACTGTGGCCAGTCGCAGTGACAGTCACTGAAACAACTTCATTGAATACTACAAGAAGTGATCATGACAGAACTATTATGACCGAATATTGTATTTACTGAAGACCGTTTAGCTACAGTACAATGCCCTTTGAAACTGTTATGTTTCTGCTCCCCGTTCAGTTTTTGTTTTCTCTTTTACTAGTGTTTGTGGGCGGAGCGTCTTCGCTGCACCTGTTCGCAGTCATTGGCTTTACTATTTAACAGAACAACGAACAATGAATTTTATAACAATTCTTACCCACCTAATTTCTAAAACATGTTTGAATGAAAGGTGGCATTTCGTGACATCACAGTGCTTCCACCAAATGAACTTGTCCGGTTGAGTGACGGACGTTATGGTTAACATCAGTCAAATGTCTCATTACCGAGAGTCTAACTTAACTGCTTAAAGAATTGTGATGAATGAAATCAAACTTGAGTGAATTTGGATTTTTTTCTATATCTATGCCTTTCTTTAGTCTGACACAAGACTTGAATTAAAGTGCTTTGAAAGAGAGATGCTGCTGTACTGTCGCTCGTGATCCAGAAGATGTCAGACAGTCACTCTTGGATGTCATGATAACAGATTTGAGATCATCTTTAATCTTAGCCAGACACACAGGAAGTTAGTAGAATTGCAAAATTCCAGTCTTTTATATATGTATATATATATATATATACAATTTTGATTTTGCTCATGAACAACCTATTTCCTATGACACATTTGCATTTACATGATCCCTAAGGGAGCCAAGCACTAAAAAGAATAAAACATTGTTACCGTTCTGTATGCAGTATGATTGAGAATTATAAATGTAAATTGCCATTCATGTATTTACTAAGTGTTCAGAGGCTTAATGAAATAAAGAACAATCATTTCTATTTTTATATAAAATCTTTGAACATATGGTAGCACAACAAGGAAAATAATTATATATATTTATTTCAGCTGGTGGGCTCAAATTTAAGCAAATATTGAGAGTGCCTTCAAAGCGAAGGTTTCTTGATACTTTGAGCGTCGTTATCAAAGCCCCTTTACAAATCATTCCCTTCCAACTGGGATGGGAGCTTTTAACAAATACGGAGCGCCGTTGTACAATACTACACATTTCACTCGCACTGAAAATGGGCCTTTTAATGGAGGAAAATGCCGTAGTTATGGTAAAAAGGAGCTTTTGTACGTGGCTCGCTCTCCAAAAATGAGAAACAGTAAGAGGGGAAAGACACAACAAACAAACACAGGGGAGCGCAGATGAAGGGCTGCTTGGATTATTTGTACATCTGAAATCCACGGAAAAAGAGGCAGATAAGTAAAAGATGTAGACGAGAAGAGCTTAATGAGGATGCAATGATTTTAGGGGTGAGCTGGGGGATGGTTTGATCTCTGACCTCTCAGATCCTTTGGTGCATGTGACAGGCTCGAGTTCAGACAGGGGATTAAGATAATCAGGGAAAGTAATGAGCACAGAGAACACATTCATGAGGCCAGACACGCTCTGAAAGAAACAATTACTCACCTTAACCTCTTTTAAGAAAGTGTCTCAACCTAAACATTTTCTTTAACTGTGGCCTTTCACTTCAGTATGACAGCCAGATTAGACCGATAAAGGTGAGGACAATAATGTCCCACGGTGACCCCAGCCACAATAAATAGGAAATAGTTTGTACCGTTCTATAAAGATACATTTCTTTTTTTTTCTTTTGATTTGTTTACGTTTCTTTGGGCTGATAGAGCAATTATTTGTATTTAAGGCTCGAGTTACCAGGAAGTGAATGTGAGCTTTAAAATGTGAAAACAATGATTTCACGCTGGATGACTAAAGCATCATGTGTCACCGTCTCCAACGTAGAATGAAAGTTTTTTTTTGCCTCATCTAAATGCCTCCTGTTTGCCCAAATCAAATTACCTTGCATGCTGACTTTGGGTGTGCACGTGAGAGGCACAAGATCACACGGAAATAATTAAATCACAAGATTAAAGGAGATTACAGGCATCTCACTGGAAACAGTATCACAGTCCTTCAACATTTTGTACAAATTGTTGCCCATATATTTGAAACATTAAAAGAATCAAAGGTGTTTTTGAGTTATAATTTCTGTGTACATTGATGCTAGTAACGCGTTGCTACACAATGTGCACATTTTAAAAGAATGAATAATGTGTTACATTTTCCAGTCAAGTACTCAGACTACAGTTACTCTTCAAATTACATGTCGAATATTTTCACTTTTACTTGAAGGTCAATCAGTCAGTTCATCAATATTTCGTAGAGTAGCACCTTTCACGACCAAAGTCAGTTGCCGTTCACCACCTCTAGGTTACAGCAGCGAGAAAGATTTAAATCAACAGCACATACTTCTCAGCCACGGTGGCACCCTCACACTCGCACTATTGTGCATTCAACAAAACTAATATTGCAGTTATTGAAAAATAACACTATTTGTCAAAAACAAAAAATGAAGAGGAACACAAAAGAAGTTAAAGTTCCACTAGATTGTGTGACTGCAGGAGGTCCACAAATTTAGAATATACATTATAAATGTTGAGCTTTCCCATTACACCATTAATAGTAAAATAAGACTAGTAAAAACAATTATTGCAATTATTCTAGATTTTATTTAAAAATGTGTTTATGTTAAGTGAAGTCTAGAAAGACTTTCTAAGTGTGAACGAGTGTTAAATTTGACAATAAATTTTATTTTATTTTTATTTTTAGTCATAATTTAATCATCTGATTGTATTTTAGTTTTAATACAATATTAGTCGACGTAATAAAAAGCAATTTTAGTCGACTAAATTGACAATTTAGTTGATGTTTTCCTTCAGCATACATTTGAACTTTAATCCAGAAAAACACACCTACTTGTAACTGTAGTTTAGCACGTAAGACACATTTAACAACTGTGTCTTTATTTTACAACTTAGTTTTCACTAAAATAAAAAATAAAAAGTGCATAATTGCTTGAGATTAATTCTTACAGCTGCATAATGAATGCAAACATGTTTGAACATTAAATAAAGTGCAGTAAACACTGAACAGTTTCTGAGCGGTTCTTTTCTCCTACCCGCGTTTCATTCCTTCTGATTGGATTTTGTGAATTTTTCATTTTCGCTTTAGTCATTGACGAAATTGTCAGTCAATTTTAGTTACCGTCTCAATGAATGGCTTCTATTTTAGTTTTTGTTTGATTTTCGTCTGAATTTTTTTTTTCGTGACAAAAATATGATGAACATTTTTCTGCAATGAAATGATCACTGGTGTGAACCACAGTCACAAATATAGTACAGTACCTCAATACACTACTGTTGCCAGCATAAATGCAAAACAAGCAAATGTTAAAGTTACTATTGCTTAGTGTAGAAGCACGCAGAAATCAGTACACCCCAAGAGCACAAAGAAGGGCCTACGTTGTCGAGAGCGGCATGCCGGAACGTCACTTAATTTGGCACAAATGTCTCAATCATCTAAAGTCGTCTATGCTCTCAGCACCTACATTGCAATTGTTTCAGTCCTTATAATGACGCTGCCACATGCCGATATCATCTTTCACAGGACCCATCTGACCGTTGCTCCTGTCAGCTGGAGTCATGTTCACTGGTGCGCATTCCTGCCTCTCTTTAATCCCACATTTTCAATTACTCAAGAGAGTGCAGCCACCCAACATGTGTTGCAATTCAATAAAGACAAGACAGTCTGATCCACTGGGTGCAACAATGCTGCATTGTTCTGGGACAGATGAGTGACAGGGGGCGTCTCGAACCCCAAAACACATTGTGGCTACTTTGTACCTGTCAATCAAGCAGTGTGTGTCATAGCTGGCAGGTTGTCCGAATGCTGGTGGGATGCTTCAAAAAGCAAGTGAGGTGAGAGGTCCTTGACCACAAGGCAGTCTCGTTCTACGCTGCTGTGACCCAACAGCAGAATGAAGATGAATAGCAGCGCACGGTGGGTCGTGTACATTGTAGCAAATTTTAAAGAACCACTAGCCCACCAAACTAACAAACACTTGTTCTCCCTGCCGTCTTTTGAGTCCCCTCTGACCCCATATACAGTTTGTGATCAGTGCGTGAAGACTTTTGTCTCACAACTGGAAACAATAACATTATTATGTTATACTCACGGATATTCATTTTGTGCAACAAATAGAAATGGCATTGCTTGCGTTGGTCTCAAATAAGTGCTTTTCCCCACATAACTGCAGAAGTTATGTTAAACGTCATCCAGATAATCACATATTTAATTGATGTGGCTAAGAAGGTTCCAATGACTGTTTTAACAAATCATTCACACACTGACAATCTATCAAACAAGCTCTTAGGAATTATGGGTATAGGGTTCAAGATCAATTGTATTACATTTACATGATTTTATATATATAGTATATCAACATACAAAAGCTTAGTAAAATACCAATACTAAGAGAGGCCCCGATACTGTATTAAAATAGTGGTATTGGTATCGGCAAGTACTAACAAGTCACATGCTGATACTATTATTTCCGACGCTAATATAGGACTTTGGATGCAGCATCTTGTGTCTTGCTTGTGCACGACATTCACTGATGTGTGACGTGTTCACTGCATGCCGAGCCAAGATATCCTACTGGCACTTGAATGCTCTGAACCAATGGCAGGGCAGCTTTTTCATGTTGAGAAAAAACACGGTATCGGGCGATACTGCAAAAAAAAAACGTATCGGAACAACACTACTAATTATGAATAAGTATATAATATATGCCAAGGAAGTCCAAACTTTTTGGTTTAAGGGCCGCATAAAGAAAAATGCAGGGGGTACTTAATTTTTTTTTTAATTTATTAAAGGCAAGTGCATATTTTTTTTTGATTTTTCAATGTTCATTAAACCCACTATTAATTTTAATAAAAAAAAAAAAGTTCTATCACATCAACATACTTTATTTTGTTTTATAATCAAAGGTCTGCAATTATACAATTTACAGGAGGCGGAGATGTTTCGTTGCCATCTTTCTGCTACGGTAGGTCTCGCTGAGGCAACGTAGTGCGCTTGCTTCAAAATGCACACGCTTCGAACTTAAATCATTGCATTCTATTAGTTCACCACTAGATGGCACTAAATTCTATACACTATGGGCCAAATCCACGAAAGGTTTGCGTAGCTTTTGCGCAGCGCTAACCGCTTTAAATGGAGCAATCCAGGAGCGTGTAATCCACTAAACCCGCGCAGAGGGTGAAATCAAACTCTAATAGCGCTGCCAACCAGATTGCGCCCTGGTGCGCTGGTGTTTTTTGCGCGTACGTAAATTAGGTCATTTGCATACATTTGGCGGAGGCCCATTGAGTGACGCATACAACGTTTATGGAAGGTTGGCGTAAAATTGGCGCTTCGTCGATCCTGTGGATCATGGCAGCAGTGGTTGTGGCACGGAGAAGGAAGTGACCGTCCCCCTCGTAAGGTGAGAGAGAGGAGTGGCGGGGGAGTGGGGGGCATTTTGCGATCATATTCGCATATTGACAGATGCGTACTGTATTCCCACGTCAACCTCTCAAAATATTTTTAAAATGATCGCACCAATAATTTATATTTTAAGGACATTAAATGAATAAATGACTTTGTCATCGTCCTCTCCGCTCACTACAGCTTATTAATGGCGCTAAATGAGAGAGACGGACCTCCTCGTTCGGTCCAACTTGAGACTGTCCAAGCTCGCTTTGTGACAATTTCATCTTTCTCGCAATTGTTACTAAACTGCCGTGTTCTTGGCACAAATCCATTGCCCTGTGTGGTAAATCTGCCAAACTTTGTGGGCGTGTTCGCGCTGGTATATCATTAGAGCAATATCCTTAGTGACTAGGATGTAAACAGGGCGCAAGCTGCGGGTGCAGATGTTGAGCAATTTAAAAAACATTTTTTTTATTCTTAGTGGATTTGCCCCTATCTCTTTAAACAGGGTCAAATCAATTTCACAATCAATTTCAACTTTAGTTCTAGTTATTTCTGATTAAGTGCTACATAACAGGTTTTTGTTGAAGGTGATAAGGCAATTCGTTTTGGGGAATCAAAGGCTCTGTGTCTCACTAGACTACATCCATCCATGCACTGAACAGCAGCCACATTCAAAACCAAAACAATATGAAACTAAAGTAAGATGGCCATTTTAAAAACACTACTTACTTGAGGATCATTAATGAGATATTGCCATAAATGGGACCTTGACATAAAGCAGAACGTGTAAGAAACTGCTTTTGCTTCTAAAATGGAATTACCTTATGAAGAGAAATTGTCATATTATTTTATTCAAAAATAATTTATTGTATCTTTTGCATTTTTAGAAAAGCTCCCTTCTCTTCTCATTTTTACAACTGCTCTTGTGAAATGCCATTTCTAATATATGCTACAGGCCGCTAAAAACGGATGAAGGGCCACAAATGGCCCCTGGGCCATAGTTTGGATATTGATGGCAGATACAGCCCTTGTGGTTTAGTCCTTATAATATAAAACCATATTAGAAATAGAAGCCCAATTCATCAGCTTCATCTACGGCTCCTTCCTGAATACAAGATGCCTATTAATGATCACTTTATCATTCAAGTTGTTTTCAAGCCAGTAGAAGAAACGTATCAAAAATATAAATATATGTTGTTGTTGTTTTACCGCTAAGAGTAGAGGCACTGAAAACAAAAGGCTACATGACATGTATGCCTGGCTCATTTCATGTCGGTATTGGTATAATATGAAATATTATAGTGCTGATATACTAGCCTTGTTTCCACTTTTGAGAAAGCTCTAGAGCAGGACACCCCTGACTCCTTAATTAAGCAGAAGACAGTGAGATCAATATGAGCTTACTGTATGAAAGGTGTGAGTGTGTTTGTGTGTGTGTGTGTGTGTGTGTGGGGGGGGGGGGGGTCTGTCGGCAACACAGCATTCAAGAAGATAGCATGCTCAAATGTATACAGTACTGGACAGAATCCCAGTCGTCAAGGAAACACAACCTATTCCTGACAGTCACTATGGCAACGTAAAAGTGGGGGCACCCTACTAGATAGAGGTGAGGTGCTGTTATTGAGTTTTCTCTCATAGTTAAGTTTTAACTGAAGTGCATGCACAAAACAACATTTAGCATTTAGAAGAAATAACTAAATTTACGAGAAGATGCAAAAATTTGGGCTTTGAACATGGAGTATGTCAATACGTCATCTGAAGCAACACAATAATCTATAACAACAAAATAGAATTCAGATGTTGAAATTCCGCTCAAAAAGTTCGAGTGTGTGAAATGGATGAACACAGGCTGCTGAGTCCATGGTGGAACTCAACAGCTCAACTTCACACAGTCCTGTTATGCAACCTGAGCCGGGCCGGGAATGTTATTACTCCATCTAGTGTGTTCTAATACTGCTCTTTATACGATTATTTCCTTTTCACTGAACTCACTTTGGTAACAAGATTATGAATAAATGCACACTGGAGGCAGTACTACTAATGTGCGGATTTCGTGTTTGTGTGTGTATGTATTGGGTGTGAAAATATGTTATTGAAAGTGAGGTTTACATGCACAGGCTGACTGCCCCCAGTGTCTGATTAGTAAGCACTGGAGCAGAGATTAACCCCCGATTACATCACAAATCGGCCCTAAACTGACAATACACGCAGCACTGAGAATTCTATTGTTGACTCCACTTTCAATGGCATTCAAACAAAACACACAAACAAACCAATAGGAAAACGAACAGAGAAAACAGTTCCTTGAAGGGAAGACTATTTACTACAGAGGGGTGACATGACTAAGGCGCACAAACTTGAGCGTAGTGGTAATTTCATCAATGAAAACTAAACAAAAATTATTTTGTCATCAAATTTTTTAAACTAAACTAAAACTAGACTAGACTAAAACCTTCATTAATAAACAATAACTGGGACTACATCAGTATGCATTTTCGTCGACTAATGAAGACGAGACAAAAATGTACTTCACTTATTAGAAACTGGACTAAAATCTTAGGACATTTTAGTTCATGAACAAAAACGACGAAAATTAGATGATTTTGTAAAATCTTGTCTCTGCTAGACTGTCACTAGTTGGGTTTCCATCCACCCATTTTAATTCAAATTTTCAAGAAGTGCAAAAATAAAACTGAATGGAAACGCTAGAAATTCGAAAAAGAGCCTAAAATTCGCACACAAAAAATTACGCTTCGAGGGGGTGGATTTTGAAGCGTACTGGAAAAAGGAAAATGCTGATTTTGGCAATGGAAACAGGTTTTGCAAATAACTGCTGGCAAGACCGGATAAACATCGCACGTTTTGAAGGGATATTACGTCACACGTACGTTTGTGGTCCCGAAGCAATGTCGGTTGATAAAGTAGGGTATGTTTGGGGGCCACGACAAAACAGAAATCTTTTTGCAATTAATTAAAGAAGCAAATTTTAATGCAATTTTAGATAGAAAACAGCATAAATTGATAAACACTAAGGTTAATTAATAATTACAAAAGCAAAGGCATATGACATCATCGCACGGCGTAGTCAGTTCCTCCTCTTCTTCTTCTTCTTTTAAATTACTTACATCTCTATGGTGAACACCGCCACCTACAGCGGCGGAGTCCCCTCTCAATATTTGCAAAAGAAGAACAGATGGAAACGGGCATAAAAATCTGTCTGTTTTGCGCATTTTCAGTAAATTCGCTTAAAAAATTCAAAACAATTGAATGGAAACCTGACTACTGTAAAACTGTCATGTGACACACCCCCTTTCAAATCTGCGGCTAGCAAGTGCAACATACACAAACACATGGGACAGACAGGACGTAGATTCACGGTGAAAGGTTAAAAAAAGTAAATTATAGTAATAACGTAACATTAATCCAACAGCTATAACGTTCTAACAAAAATGTTAATCCGACCGCTAATTTATGATGGCTAATTTATTAGCTCATAGCATGGAGCTATAGTAGCCACTTGCTGATATACTGTAATTGTGTGTGAAGTTGTTTTTCATCAAAAAGATGAGAGAACATTTTATGTGAAATAGTTTCAACATAATCTGCTGATAAAATAAAATTAAAAAAATACAAGGGTTAAATGATTGTCCTGACTAAAACTACATAAAGGAAATTATGTTTTCTTGGACTAAGATAAAGACTAAAATGCTAGATTTATAGTGGACTAAAAACGGACAAAATAAAAACGGGATGAGGTAGACTAATTATGATAAAAACTGATTGTGATTGAAACTGGACTAAAACTGAGACTACATTTAAACATGGCGGATACAATTAACACTACTTGAGCGCAGTGACAGTTTATTTACTGACAATGATGATTTTATTTTTTAGATGAGAGCAATGACCAAAGATTTAGCAATGACAAAATATACATGAGGAATAACAATATAGAATGTTTATATGTAAGAGTTTTAGCACTTTAATAAAATGTAGTACTATATTTGACTGTTTGAAGTTTATTTTTATTTTGATCTGACACGTTATTACAAGCATACTTGATGTTATCATTTATTTAAGTATTTATTTGTGTATTTTTTTTTAAATAATATTATTATATTAATAATATTGTTTTACTGACAGAATTGGGCTCTAGCAAATAGGAGATTGGTGCAGGTAATTATTAAATAGACTGCATCGTAATCTTGTGTTGGGTCACATCGCCATCTACTGGTGATGTTAAAAAGTCTGATGTTATCAAACTGAAGCTGAGCTGGAATGGATTATTTTTATTTTTGAAACAACTATTAAGCATTATGAAGAAGGAAATAAAAATGTGTGTGTGTGTGTGTGGGGGGGGGGGCTGTGTAATTGGGGTGGGGGTAGGGAGGGAGTACTATGAACTACATTCCCAGTGCAGCGTCCTTTGGGGGAAAAGGGACCACAGTGGTGTTTACATGCTAGATTCTACATCTTCTGGCATTTTATTATCATCCCCTCTATCCTTCCTGAGTGTGTGCATGTGTGTGTACAGTTTCAGGCGTTCGGCTTGTTCAGTCTGCAGTGGAAGGAGAGAAGAAGAAATTGGGAAAGAAGCATAAGGAGTTAGAGTCAAGGCTCCAGCCTAGCATGACTCTAAGAGTTTAAGAGTGTCCATGCCCCAGGGGAAAACATACAAAACATACTGCTGCTCCCCCTTCTCAAGCCTTTGTAATCAGCACATCCAGATACTTACTTTCCTCCTTTAACAAGCATCTTAGCGTTTCTTGGCGCATCTGCTCATAGCAATAAAAACAGCAATGATAGGCGGGCGACTGAAAAAGCATTAGTGTAGAGTCTGTTTGCTATTCTCGCGCGCTAGCCACGCTGTGCAGTCATAATACATACATACGTAGGCCCAGCTGCACTGCGGGCTGGAGAACAACCAAGAGCGACAGCCGACTGGAAAAGCCGTCATATTTACAGCACTGGCTTGGACGGCCCACCTGTTCAAAAAGTCTAGCTCGGCCCAATAAAATGAAAAAGCAGATCAGGCACACGAAACCCCTTTCACTCCCTCACGGAATCTCTCTTCTGCTTCTTCTTTTTATTTTTTTTGCCAAGTCGTACATTTAGACATTCAACAGAACCAAAGGAAGAAGGTGAAGCAAATATGTGTTCTGCAGTGTGTCACAAACAAGTACATTAACGTTATGGAATGCAGGCCAACTTGAAAATGAGTTACAGTTACCGGGCCCGGTCTAGACATAATCATTCACAGCTTGTTTCTACTGAAGGTTCTATTGAGTGAACTGAACCGGCTGAACCTTGCTGTCCACAAAATGTCAACGTACAAAAAAAAAAAAAAAGTGCCATGGATGGCTGGAAGATGAGCGTGAACTGTGACGAGGCCTTGGCAAACTAGACCCTTCCAAGAAGGACCCACAAATCAAACTGGGTGGGATAATTCTGACCTCAAAAGTTCTGTTTGGAACGCCACAACTACAGACATGCCTGCACAATCCCAATTCAAAACCTAAATTGCCTTTATAATGATAATATTTGTTAGTTTTGGTTGAAACTACACTCTAAAAACTGATGGGTCCATTTTCTACCCATAAGTAGGTTATACTTATGGGTAGAAAATGGACCAATCCACTTTATGGGCTGATTTGACCCAACTTTCTGGGTTGTTTTACACAAAATTACCCATTTTTTGACCCAAGTAAAGGATGTGACCATTATTTATAAGTTATTTTACACTAAAAGACCCATTTTTTGACTTAAAGTTTAGTCAAATTGTCCAAAGTAGAGGATGGTCCATTTTTGAGCCATAGTTGGGTTATTTTTGACCCAACTGTTTTTTTTAGAGTGTATAAGAAATATACTAATTTCATAATATGGGAGTACAGTTTACAGTGGTGTGTAGTATTTTGAATATTTTGACACTCCTATGTAGCTAAATAAATGTAGCATAACATACACAAAGCGTGACATAACCTATCCTCCGTTATTCACTGATAATGTTATCCATTTGCTGTTTTTGTGCTCGGGCCAACGCAACAAATGTACTACTTTCGTGTCACCTTGTGGAATCTTGGTGTTAGGTTTAATTTTTGCGGCTGACTTTGAGATTCCCTGATTAGTTGAATTTACCTCATGCACAGAGAAAAGAGAAAATGTGTTGCTGCCTCTCTCCCGATGTGCTAGCGTGCTATTTTGGCTAGCTAATGCTGTTGATGAGTATTGATATGTAGAAAATCGCTGTAAATTTAATGCCATTTAGGACAAATGCTACATTGGAATATTTAGTTTTTTTTATTTTATTTTATCCCTCGTAATATTCTGTCAAAACCCAGGAAGATTTTTTTTTAAATATACCTATATTAGATCTCATTGATTGTGCTTGTACATGAACTTGTACTTACGGCCGCACTACCATGAAAACGCCCGATGTCGTCTGATCTCAAAGTGGCTATGAAGTGAATAAGGAGCCAATGGTGGACAAAAAGATAAATGATGGTGATTTAGTCTGCTGTTTCTACCTCAATACATTTCAGACAGCTGGAGGGAGATTGGAATGAACTGATTCAACTCCTTCTGCTTTGCTGCTTAAAGCTTCTATTGCGCAACTTTACCCTAAAGCATAAGCAAAGGAGCCCCAGACTATTAACCTTGAATTCCTGTCTCCTTACAGTCAGTTTCGGTCTTATCAGCAGACACACAATCTTGGCGTCAGACCGGGCTGACTGCTGTACCTGTAGGTAAACACCACATCAGCTATCGTCATGGAGACATTGGGGATGGGGGAAGGGAGGGGGGGGGGGGGGCTTTTGGGGCCTGGGCAATCACATGCATGACAATGAAAGAACAGCCTACCAAGCAAATGCTGTGCATTGCTTATGCATATAAGCGAGTATGCACTCACAAGACTCTTCTGATGACTCATGCTATAAGGAGGGGATTAGATTTTTTTTTTTATTGTAGTCCATCAATTCACCATTTGATTACATGGCTTGAATGTCTTTCCCTGTATGTGCGTGTGTCTGCATACATGTGATTTTTGCATCCTAGACAGCGGCAAGTATTGAATTAAACCTAAGATAAGAATGTTTTTTGTCAGGCATAAAACTGAAGACTTTGACAGGTGATGAAAAGCAAGCCAGCTATTAAAATGATGACAAAATGTTACTTATGACTCAAAATTCACAACAACCACCAGTGAGCATACTCTTCGTACAAAGTCATTATTTATAACCTGCTTGGAAAACTTAAGTGGTACTGTAGGTACATGCTTGGGCCACCAGGGGTTGCCCTATCCCTCCTGTCTAGCATTTTCCGGGTGGTGGTGAGGTGGGGGGGAGGGACTGGCTGGAGATGAGAGGGGGGGTCGGTTAGAACTAAAAAATGAGCCTCATAGCAGAAAGAAAAACCAGCCTGCAAGCAGCAGGCAGATCTTGAACACTGACTCATGCTATTTTACCAGACAACTCTTCAGCTGTATAATATGCATAGTTTGAGAAGCATATAAATGCTTTATGGAATTGCCACAGCTGGAACTAAAACCTGTAAAGTCTCTCTCTCTCTCTCTCTCTCTCTCTCTCTCTCTCTCTCTCTCTCTCTCTCTCTCTCTCTCTCTCTCTCTATATTATTGTACGGCTCTGGATTGCAACTTCAGTGATTCTGTATCCAAACGTGAAAAACAGTACAGACGTCTTATTGCCAAGTGAAATTAGCATTCAAAAGAAACTGCATGTTTTCCAGAGCACAAGGCCACACCTGAGAAGAGATCAATTCAGGTGCTACGATGAACTCTGCTCGCTGTTTTGTTACAGAAAAAAGAGTAGGTGGTGAAAAACTACACCGAGGATAAATACAAGGATGTTAAAAGGTCCGTTGCTGCTTCTGCAGTTCCAAGGTTCATGTTTGACTGCCTGAAGGGAAAGTGCAAGTGCATCTATTATGTGTCGACAGGAAGCACCTGGTTCTAAAGGCCAAAGAACACGAAGGGTTGCATGCAGCCCCAAAGTTAACACATCATCAGCTCACCTAGAAGGATCCTGGGGACCCTGGAACTCCAAATAGTACTTGCTGACTGCCTATGATGCAAGAATAACAAAGAGAAATATTCTCCGTAGAAGGTACCAGCTCTCAGTAGCAGAGGTGGGCATTTTACAACATTTTGGAAGACCGTGCTGTTCTCATTATTTGTGAGCAAAAACAGGCGTCTGTCAATGACACACTGATGGAATGCTCACATCTGCTCAATGCGCAAATGCGATCCCAAACACAGTAGACTGTAGGGGTGCAACGGTTTCAGATTTTAGTCAGATCTGAGATTATAGTCTGAGAAAAAAAATGCGGTTTAACGGTTATTCTTAGAGACATACAAAAATCACATCAGCATTCTTTGAAAATGTTTATTTTTTAACAACAAGAAATAACTGAAAATAAAAAAATCCTGTCTTTTAAAACAAATACTGTCATGTCTGGGAAGATCTGGTTTTGGTTGAGGGTCCTGAGTGGGTTCCAGCCCTTCCGCGGGTTGACCAATCCGGGCCCTCAGCCACTTGTGCCTGGCCCCAGGTGTGGCTAGTTACCCAATTAGTGTGGGTGTATTTAGTTCCCGGGTGGTGATCAGTCGGCATGGGATCATTGTCACGGTCAACCCCGGAGTTCTGCCTGTCATTTTGATTTTGTATCTTTTCAGTTTGTTGTTTAGTTAGCATTAACCAGTACCCTGGTTAGTGTTTTCTGTAAAATAAAGCACGCCAGTCTCGCCCGCACTCCTGCTGTGGTTCTCCTGCCTCCCTACATTTTGGGTCCGCCACTTCACACGCCGACAGACACCACGCCGCCCCGTGACCACACCGTAACAAATACAGTACACAAATAAGTAAAAAAATGCAAAGCTCAAATTGGTTTTAACTTTAGGTTTATTTTAACAAAGTGAAAATAAATAACTGAATAATAAACCATATTTTGCTTTCATATAAAAAAAAGTATCTTTTTCTTTCATCTTTCCATTTCAATAATTTTTACAGGTGTTCGTCCACAGCCTTTAAACTGGCGATTTGTGCCGTTTACCGCTACACATGTAGGCATTTTGCAGCCAAATGCGTATGCCGAGATACGTTTCTTGGGAGTCCTAAAATGGCGGCCCCGCAGCTTCAAAAATCTTGGCCTTATGGCCTATCCAGTAAGGCTGAGCCCTGTGTTGTTGTGCGCCCGCTAAATGGGCCGTGTGGAAACGGAAGAGCTATGAAATACGCCGCAAGGCACATTTTGCACCGCACGTGACTTTAAACTGACCGACTGTTGTGAGCGGAAATAACCGGTGTTATTGAACGGCTGCGGTTTTATAATCCTAACACGGTTAATCGTAAAACCGGTTAATAGCTGCACCCCTAGTAGACTGTCCTTCCTCCGGCACGGAAATTGAGATGTGCCTGTTGTTACGCCAAACGCAAAATAGGGCCCTAAAACCTTTGAATGGCGTTTCCTTGGCTGTTTCCAGGGAAATCCAAACTGCATTAAGCATCCGCTACAAAGAAGACTGGCAAAGCTTGGTGAGGTTTTGGGTGGAGCACACGACACAGCTGGGTGGGAGTCCGGGTCAGCTGGGCCTCAAGGGCATTGGGTCAGTCAGGGAGGGTTACTGTACATTCTGGTGACTGTGGGACTGCTCTTTTGTACGGCTCAGTGGGGTATGACAGTCTGGCCGCAGCTGCCAGAGGCAAGCGGCCCAATGTAAACAGCTCATTCTGGTGGCGAAGCTGAGGAGCTGCTGTAATTACTGTTGGGCATGAAAGGATGACTAGAGACTTAGAGGAGGAAACGTAGCAGATGAGGAGGAGGAGGAGGAAAGAAGGAAAATACAGGGAATGAGTGATGGAGCAAAAGGTTGGTGCACAGGGTGGGCTAGCATGGTTCCAACCCTCACATCGATCTTTATATCTTTCACAAATTCCCAGGGAAAGAATTACATCGAGAATCGGCCTGAGGCAGAGAAAGAAGTTCACACCAGAGCAGTACTGTGTATCCAAACACGTCTTTTGTTTTTTTCCTTTGCTCGAGAGGCCCTTGGCATATCAAGTAATAGGCTACTGAAAGCATTTGAGCAGATTGCAAGAAAATGAAGTTAGTTGAAACGTATTCCCTGTTTCCCTGCTACGTTAGACTGGGAAATAAAACAAATTGTGAACTGGAAATGTCTTAAATAAAGCCCGCTGAGCTTACATCTTGCAGAATTTCCTTAACTGCGGAAAGGAAGATAAACCTTGAAGGGAACAGATGCAAACCTGACAGTACTGTATTGTTTGCCATTTTTGTTGCATGCAGACCTTTATCTAAAGTGGGAAAGAAGTGAAACGATCACAGAGGGATACATTAAGGGTTACTATTTAACTCTGAGCCACAAAGTGCAACTTGTGTTTAATGACACGAGAGGCATTTTGTCAAACATTTCTCTGGGAACCTAATATTTGGAGTTATTTTGAACTGACAAAATGTCCACTAATCAAACTCAATAAATAATAAAAAAAAAAAAAGGGCTGAAAATAATGCATCTGTATTTTGTTGGTCCATGACTATTACAATAAAAATAGCACCAACATACAAACATACAGTATAATAATATTTAACTGTATCTTGTGCTCCCCTAATTAAAGGTGCATTGTGCTGTTGAAAAAAGTAATGTTAAAGCATCATGCATGCTCCACCAATGCCCAGATGACTACCAAGAGCCCTGACTGTTTAATACAGCTTTTATTTTCCCTTTATAGTAGAGTGTGTGGACCCTGCACACTCCACAGTTCCTTTGGGGAGGGGAGGGTCAGAGTTTTTCGTGCCTCATTTGAAGTCATGTCTTGGTGTGTGGCTGTCACTTTAAGATCGTGCACATACTCACACACGAGCCTGACACAGATTCTGCAGTTACGCTTTGGGCCAGAGGCAGCAGTCGCGAATAAAAAAGTCACAAACTGCACAAAGATCCTTTAAGGTTAGTCAAGATTTTAAGAAAGTGTGAGGACCAGCCGCGAGAAATTCAATACTGTATCTGTGTGAGCAAATGTTATCTAGTCAAGTAAGAATCCACATACTGTCTTTAGCCAATGTGTCATGGATGATGACGGCCTGCACAATCGGTAGGCCTACTGTAAAACCACACCTAAAACCTATTAAAAATAAGCAGATTGTGTTTTGGTTTCGATAGGTGCTGGTGTGGTGGATCTGGTATGCATGGAAATCTCCACCAAAGAGGGGAGCCGTCAACCCCTGCCAGGACAGAGAAAGCGCAACACCTCAGGGCCCCCCAGGCCACGGCAGCGCCAAGGGACAACCCCCGGGCCCCGCAGGGGCCACCGGCCGGAGAGCAAACCTAGGAGCCAGGAGCGCCCCCCACCCCAACACTGCCTGCCCCCCCAACCCAACGCAGCAGGACGGGGCACGGCAGGCCCGCCAGGCACCCCACCGGTCCACAGCCCCCGCTCCCCCCACGGCCCCCCGGATACTGGGGCCCGACCAAGGTGCCAGGAGGCCTACTGGAGCGGGGCAGGCACAACACACCTACCGCCCGCCCGGCCCCCGGAGCCCCGAGACACGGGCCATGGACGGAGCCCCCGACCCAGGGGAGGGGGAGGAAGGCGGACAGGGGAGGGGGAAGGGACGGGGGAAGGAGACGACAAGAAGGGCTAGGGGCAGCACTCTTATTACTTACTACTATTACAATACCAGTCTTTATTATTAATCAGCAGACAATAATTTGTTAAGGACTGTCTCTAAATGAGCAAAGGTATTGTGTTGAAACACTCCAAAAGCCTTTCAGCGCTACCATAACCACAAGAGTCAAGGATGATCGCCTTTGTACAAAAAAAATACTTCAGAGCTGTATCCTTTTTATAACTTGGCCAGTACCAGAAACTAGCACCTAGTGAAAATATCATCACATTAAACAGCTCTTCCTTGTTGGAGGTGAATTGAGAATCATTGCCACTCATAGCACTCAGAGGCTGTGTTTAGGGCAGAGCAGAGTTGGGCCAAAGGTCAAATTAAAACCGGTGCATGTATTCTGAAACTTCACAGAGAAGCGTGGAAAAAGGCAGAGACTGGACTACAGTATGTCAGTAACCTGATTAATGTGAATATGTACTGCAAACGTGTGGCGTGAGGAAGGACTGCACTCAATCCAACTTTAAAGGATGAAGAGTTCTTTATACAGCATTTAACATTACTGCCAGTGGCAGATAGAATAGAGGGGGTTGCATTTCAGTGGTGGAAGTGGAAAATGGTGTCAGGTGCGCCATAAGAAGCTGTTTTCACACTGCAGTCCTTGTAAATTGGCGCATCAAGGCGCAGAAGTGGAGATTTATTTTCCTGCTGTACCTTTCAGACAGATCATTCTGAGGCGGGGTCTCCAAATTCTGTTTCTCATACAGCAGTTGCGGTTTGCCTCTATGCCATCATGAGATGTGTGTCGTGACTGTTATAGCTGCTTTAAGCACAAAGGGCAGCTTGGAAATTTTCCGTTTATTTCAACCCACCCAAAATGCAGAGGTGGCAAGGCAAATCCAGGTCCAGAAAGCTTCTGCCAAAAGCTAATATGTAACTCATACACAGGACAGCGAGCTAGGAAAAATCTAGGAAAACACTGGCTGATAAGGGGAAAATTATGAAGATCTCTTGAGTCCCTCTAAGTTCTTCTGTCATTCGACCCAATAATTTTTCTCACATTTGGAAGAAGTTAAACAAGCCAGGCTTGTGATTTCATAAAACAGCTAAGAATGCCAGAATGTCTGTTGTGAACCAAATTAGCTCACAAAGTAGGAAGAAAAAAAAGAAAGTGGGACATAATGTGTTTTATTTTTTTAATCACAATGAAAACAGGAAGTCTGAGAACACGAGCTAAAACTGAGGTTTGGAATTAAAAGAGAGAGGCGAAATGTGAATCAGCACCATGCGTGAGGAACGTCTCACTCTGAACTAACAAGGAGCCTATTGAAAGCACAGCACACACACATCGGGATCTATTTTCTTTCTTGGCGCAGTCAAACTGTATGCGTGGTTCGAGTTTTCTTTCTTTTGGTATTTTCGTAGACTTTGCGCTTTTAGAACAGGACGTAATGGGTGTTTGCACCATTGTAGTGCTGTCACTATCGAATATTTTTTAGAATCGATTCATCAATTGATTATCCAATCGATTAATCGACTAATCGGATTCATTAGAATTTTGCATTAAAGTGTGTTACAAAAGTTTTTTCCCCCCTGATTACTATTTATTAACCAGGGATTGGTGGTTATTTCTTACTTGGTATTCAAATAGTAATACGGTCATTGTTTTCCAAAATGAATTGTTATTTTGATTAAACACAGAAGATAATCAGTCTTCTTTCATTAAAGACTACAGAAATCAGTCAACAATTACTGTTGATAGTCTAAAATTAGAGGATTTGGACAATTTTAAATAAAAAATGTCTACAAATGATTATTTGATTATTAAAATAGTTCTCGATTAATTTGATAATCGATTACTTGTCGATTAATTGATCAATTTTGACAGCTCTACACCATTGTGTGCCTTTGTGGGATGGAACAAAGCATTTTTGCAGCAAATAGTAGTGGGTAGTGATGGCAAAATGAAGCTTCATGAAGCATTTGCGATATTTTTTGACTCCTCTAGATGACACTCATGATTCAAAGATGCAATGCAAATGTAATCCATTTTCATTGCACTTGCCTTTATCTTTAAACCAAGAGCATCATCTAGAGGAGTCAAAAAATATCGCAAATGCTTCATGAAGCTTCATTTTGCCATCACTCGTAGTGGGGTCTCTCATTTGCAGGAGGGGGCCTTGGAGTGCAGTCAAGCCAACAAGTACGCCGGGCTTGACATTGCAGAAATAGAAACAGACTCGCAGTGCTCCGTGCATGAAATCGGCAGATTAACTTCAAGTTCTCCCCATGCGAAAGATGCAACTGTAATCATATTTCTTGATGAAGTATCACTTCATTTGTTTGATCCTTCTTACATTAATTACGAATCCTCAGCTCATCAGCAAAGGCCACATTTGATTTGATCACTCGTATGAGTGGCTCATGAAGACGAATTGGCGGAGGAAAAAAATAACAGTTTTTGTAGTTGCTTTCGTCTGTTCACAAAAACAACCCAGATTGTTATTGGAAGTGCAGATGAAGCCCAGTAAGAGCAACAGATGGTGGCGTGTTTGTAGTGTTTGGCAGGGTAAGACAAGGCTTATTATCACCTCTCTCTGCATCACCACACTCATCTGTCATCCCATCCAATACCACCCTGATCCTATCTCAGAAAACTGCCCCGCACTCCACAATGAACTCTCTCCAGTAGGAAGTAGCTCATCCACTCAACCCTATTGGGACAGCTAATATCCAAAATCACCATTTTGACTGATCAGCAGATACGTACAGAGTAGGGCTTGGTTTAAAAAAAAAATGGCATAATCAATATCGAATCGATTTTTATTTTCGAGCCTGATATCAATTCATAAAACCATGAATCGATTATTTTAATATATCTTTTTCCCATAACTTTATAAGAAAGTAGATTTTTTTGTATCTTACTGTTTTTTGTCATTTACTGTTCACATGAATTTAAAACCCTCTTAAGGATTTTTTTTAAAAAGTGTGATATTTAAGTAATTTCTGAATATTTTTTACTTGCGAACACTCAAAATGTCAGTGGCATCAGACTTACAGTATTTATACATATATAGTTTTTATTTATTTGTTTTTGATGCCCTTTATGAACAATAAAAGCAATATTGCCTAAGAGCACAACTAACTATCATCTGTATATATACAAAACACATTCAAATTGCACACACACTCATCACACACATGTGCACGTCACTGTTACTGCGTCCACACACGCTCACAGGCCTGAGCTCTCGATCCCAACTGTGCTTTCTTTTTTTGGTATAAATATGGGGACATAGGGAGCACATAAGTCAGCTCAACCAAAAATGATAATTAGCTTTCTAGCGCCATATGGTGTATTATGGCTTTTATGACTCTAAACTCGTTTTTTCCCCCTACGTTTAGTTGATGACCCAGTGAAGGGATAAATTGGGTAATTGCGGGAAATGCACTATAACAAATCAGGTGTACAGTGCTTTTGATTATTATGATTTATAATGGGAGTCAATGGGCCAAAATTTGGACATTTTAACTCATGCATGCTATAAAAATTTGTTTACCATAAATAATAATGACAATAATAATTTAGAAAATTTGGACGGTGCCATTTTGAACTTCAACATTTTTTGGACAATTGGGTGCAATTTCAGCTCACTCAGTGATTTTTTTCATATGCTTTATATTTGATATTAACATTAATAAAAAAACAAAAAGGCAAAAATTTGACATTTTCCAAACGAGGGTAAAGTATTTTCTTACATTTATGATATACCTGACTTATTCTACTTTAAGACAATTCCGATCTTTTTCATTTATATTTACAATTATTGAATTAGAATTTAAGAAAATATTTTCATCTCATCCTTGCTGATGCCAATGTTTGTGTAACATAAAAGTGATTAAACCACTAATTCATTTAACCAGTTACTTCCTCCTCAAAATTTAATTAGGAATTTAATTTTTGTGGAGTTTTTAATCATGTCCTTGATATTTAAGAAGACTTGATGTTCCATAAGTAATTGATATCAGATTGAAATGAATGGAAATTGAATCGAAAAATAAATAAATAAAATAATCAAAATCATATCGAACTGAACTCAAAATCGAATCGATTGAGGAAATTAGAATCGATAGCCAGCCCTAGTACAGTGATTGCAAAACAGACCTCTTAAAAGTGCACCATTTCTCTATCAACAGATGCAAAATCCGACCTTGTTAAGCACCTGGTGACTTTTTACAACACCTCCAACCAGGCTCGAACGCACTGAGCTCGAGGAGCAGTCAATGTGTTTTTACCAGCTGCCGCTGATGTTTTATTGCTCTGTTGGAGCCATTTGTAACCTCGTACTCAAGTCATTATGCATTTTTACAGGCATCCCAGACAACACTCAACCACAACTATGTCATTTCCGCACATATTGAATTGATTTGAACACGTATGTTGCTATTAACCTTCAAAATAAAGACAATTTCAGATTATATCATTCAGCAAATGTGGTGATCACTGTTTATAAAGACTGAGGGATACCTCAAACGCTGCGAAGCTGTAACCCTAAATGTAATTGAGGGTAGTTAGCAGTGAAGCAGGCCTGAATATGAGCCCAATCTGAGGTCGCAACTGCATGGTTGTGTGCGAGGCTGAACAGGAGCAGGCCAGCAGAACTATCGGCAGTTAAGGATGTGTGGTCTGGCCAAAGTGGATGACGGTTTGGAAAGAAAATGAGCTTGAACGTGAGACCGTACAGCATGCTCCGTTCCCCAAAACTGACAGATGGGCTGGTTGGCCAAATCAAGTAGTGAGTTGAAATGTGTGTATTTAAGCAAGGGCCCTAAATACACCATGAGCATGATCCTTGAGTGATGTTGCTGAGAGGCAAAGCTATAGACGGACCAGCCATGATGTCAAGCAGGGTAGTATTTTCACGCCAGAATGGCTCTGGGCTTTAAATGTGGTAAGATTTATGGTCAGAATTATTGAATATTAAGCTCAGATTCCTCTAATAGGCACCTCTGCCTTCAAAAAAACATGCCGTGGTAAACTGTAAATTTTGCTTATGCTCTTGCGGTTACATATAGATGGGAACAGCACGTCTCACTTTATTACATGTGGCACACCACTTTGTCTTCATGTTAGATGGAGCACAAAAAAGAATCTACTACTTATCGACACAAAATTAGCACATTTGACTTCAGGTGTAAATATTTTTTACTGTGTTTATAATACATCAATATAGGGCTGTGCAATTAATCGAAATTCAATTACAATTTCAATTATTACACTCGACAATTACAAAATCAGCATAGTTGTTAACAAAAATAAAAGATTATTAATACTAATTTTAAGTTGTTTAAATTTATATATTTGCACCTTTTTTATTTTAAAATGACTAATTTAATCAATCTTGTTTGGTTTAAAAGAAACTTGCATAATTATTGTGTTTCAAATAAGTTTATTTGACTTAATATTTTTTTTTACATTTAAACATTTTCTTGTTTTGTACCATAAAAACAAATGATCGTCCTAATCGTGATTGCAATTATTACCAAATCAATTGTGATTAATCTTTTCTTCATAATCGAGCAGCCCTAGATCAATACATTTTTAAACTTAATTCCTCGCTATTTATGATGAATAAGGATTGTGCCTTGCTGCGAAGAAAATCAACAAATGAAGTTGCACCAAAAAGAATTACCATTTTTACGCCATGTTTATAATTACCATTAATAATTTCAACCGTAAGTATACTCAAAACTAGTGATTTTTAAACGTGGTTAGATATCCCCCTGGGAGTATGTGAAGGGACTCCAGTGCCAAGATTTTAAAATAAATTTAAAAAGCATCATCCAAGCAAAAAAAATCCTTAATGATTATTAAATTATGTAAATATTTCAGGAAAATCTAAGTTAATATAAAACATTTCAATTTAATAGTACTAAAAACCCAGTCTCCTCAAACCAGAATGGTTCCACCCAAACTGTCATATGCTACCTAAGATTACCTCAATCAATCATTTCAAAATTTTATTCAAATTAAGTTATGATTTCTTTTTCACAATAGATCTTTACTATGATCCCAAAGGAGGACACTTTAATGGTGATCCTTTTTAGTGCACAAATCTTTTTTTGTAATTAAGTTAATTATTTCCTTTTTTAACTCAAACCCCAAAATGTATAAATATGTTTTTAGTACTTTGTCCTGCACTACCAAAAACTTATTTATACGTTTTTCTGTTTTGTTTTTAAATGTTTTTTCATGCTATAGCAGACAGAAGGCTTTGATGCAGGTTCTGACCTGAAGAAAGCAATGGTAGTTATTACAAAAACGGCCAGCAGGTGGCAGCAGAGTATAAGAGATCAACCAGGGCCATGTTGCAAAAAGCTCTTTTCCCCACAGTTTAAAAAAAAAATTAAATGATGATGAAACTTAGCTATATTCTAATGCTAATTGCTGCAAAACGGAAAAAGATAGAAATATACTTTTTTTTCCTGATGAAAGAAGAGTCTCTAATCGTTCTTTTGGTAGGTTCCATGTTTTTATAGCAATAGAACACAATATTCCGTGGGCCTTGCAGAAGCAGTCAAAATCCAGTAAAACAGCCGGGAGCAAAGGGGGTTGCTTCAGTGGAAATGTCTGGGAGTGAATGTGTTAAGTAATTTTTAGTCTTTTGATTTCCAAATACTGTGGTTCGAGAGACCACTATACAAATGAAGTTTCAAAGTTTAATAAATCAGACAATGATGGCACAGCACTCTGTTTTTTTTTGTTTTTGTTTTGCACTGGTTAAGTGACCCCCTTTGAAAAAAATATTTCACCGGGGGTACTGGTAAATCACTGAAAAAAAGGGTGAGAACCACTGATCTAAATGATAATCCCAAAACATCGTTTAGATGACTTGACTTTGTGTAAATGCTTAGAAAGTGTGCATGCATGTACATGCACATTGTCTGCTGCAAAGACTCTCCACAACTTACACTAACAACCCAAGCTAAACTTAGCTCCTCCCTGACATATAAAGATTTCCCTCAGTCGGTATGCATCACTTAAACAATGTTTCCTTGACACCAATTACTCCTTTCCAGTTAACCAGGAGTTGGTGCCATCTTGTAGCATCTTGATACAGAAGGAGCACAAAAAAAGAAAAAGTTCCACAGAGAATAAAAATAAGAGTACGTAATTTGTGAAAAGTAAAGTAGGCAGGAGTGCGAAATTATTGAACAAATATACATGTCTTGCTGTATTGGAGTTGACGTGTTTGTCTTTTATAGTCCTTTGTCATTCATTCAACCTCAATTTCCTTTCCCTTTAATTTAAAGTGAAGGCAAGAAATGAAATCCTCATTGGTAACGTAAGCAAGATTTGCGGCAAGTCTGTCAATGTTTCTGCATGAGAAGGTGGTGACGCGGGCGTATTCACAGCGGTCTTTCCAAAACCAACTATTTCAAATTAGTCGGCATCCATGTTTCCTCTGGGCATCAGCCCAAAACTAAATCTCAATATCAAATGTTCAGCAAAACAAACTTTTGGAATTGAATCAAAATTAAATCATACAACTTTAAAGTCTGCCCTGCAATTGTCTGGTAAACCAGGCCAGGGCGGAGCCCACCCTCGGGGAATACAATCCAGCACAACCACAACCCTAGTGAGAATAAGGGCCTTTTTTTTTTTTAAGTTGTAACATTGTGTGCAAAAGATGTTGAAGTATAAAACTGTGCATTTTTGGAGTAGAACGAAGTGGCCAGTGGGTTAACTGACTGCAAGTTACTCTTCAGCACAAGTTGAACAATTCGGGTTACGTCTGTTAACACAGCCAGTATTCCCCTCCTGCCACCTTATTGTCTCCGGTAAGTGGTTCCCTTTATGGTATTTGGACAAGAGACGAAGGAAAGACAGCATCGGCTTGTGTGTCCAATCAGTGTCAATGTGTGATTGACAGGCAGCATTCTTAGCATGTCATAAGCTACGGAATGGGAACTCCCAGATAACAACTCGGGCTACATATCTTCCAATGCCGCTCAAGTGAAGCACCTGTCACAACAAAAGGTACCTCGGGGATAACACACACATATGTGCACACACTCATGTGAACACACAGAAAAGTCCAAGGAAGGAAAAAGGAGAGGAGGAAAGCGTTGCACTTATCTTTGATGACAGTTCATAGATGCATACTGGAAATCTCTCTTACCTGCAGGAACAAATGAGAAAAAGACATCATGGGTTAACTTTTTATTTTATTTTTTATTTTATTTTTTTTAATCAAGATCACTTGCCACCTCTTTGGCTGATGTTCACTTTTGCCTGTCTCAGAAAGACAAAGAACTCATGACCATATTTAGCCATGAGGACGCTCCTCAAAATGCTTTCCATTTTAAACCACGCTGACTAAGCTGATGAAGACAATGAGAATATCTCCCAGTACTAAAGTGATAACTGGTTTCCACGTCAACATGCAAAATAATATTAAAGCCTGTATGTAGACACTTAGACATTCCCATGAGAGCCGGATCAAACATTCTGCCTTAAACAAAGCTTTTTTATAGATATTCATTTTAAATAGCTGTTTACAGTGTTGTACACAGCAAATTATGTCGAGTAAATTTGATTCTATTTGGAGTGGGACCAAATAGACTCAGTTTTAGAGTAGGTTCTAGTAGAAATAAAGAATTGGAAAAACAAATAATAGTCACTCAAGGGTTGAGGAACAAACTCATGACCTTCAGCTTGGGAGACTGCCACACTACCACCTGACCTATGGCCCTCCTTTTGTTTGCTTATCTATGCCCCTCCTACTGTTGCTTAAAACATCGTTTTTGGTCTCTTGGAGTTCGTTCCTCAACCCTTGAGTAACTTTTATTTCTTTATTTTCCCCCAACCCAATTATTTATTTTACTCTCTTCCGAGTGTAAATATTACTCTAAAACTAAGTCTATTTGGTCCCACTCTAAATAGAGTCAAATTTACTCTACAGAATTTACTGTGTACGAGTCTAATTTTACTACAGATGGGGCAAAATATTAGAATCATCTCTCTTTATGATGCAGTGCAGTTCTACAGCTATAGTAGCAAACAAAACCAGCTTTATGATGATATACAAGCAAATGTATAATGTATTGTACATGTACACCCTCCAATCTCTGTTCCTTCCTCTACTTTGGCACACCTGTAGATGGGAGGTGCAAAGTCAGGCCTCTCTGTAATTGATCCCCTCGACACTTCCCGGTTCCCACCCCACTTCCACGTGCTGGTTTGTATGTACTGTATTAATGTGTGCCTGTTTGCTGTACTGTGCTCTCCTTACAGGAGCTCAGTTTGGGATTTTCCCCCCTCCCTTAGGTTTTTCTTTTCATTGTGAAAACATAAGAAGGCAATCTTCCAGAAATGTAAACAACTTCTATGCTCCAGCTGTCCATTCATCTGACCTAAACCTGCGAGTTGAGCTCAGCTGTCGCCTGTCACATGCTTGCAACACTTCAGCACAGATTAAATCGTTTCCACATATTTCTTCTAACCAATGTGGCAGGATTAAAAAAATTATTTAAAAAAAGCTAAATACTGCTATTTTTTCCTGTGCTCAGCATAAATGAGTACACCCCAACAGAACACCTTTAGTTTCCTTACATAATCAAAATGTTCTATGGGATACAAAAAATCCTCCCACAAGTGTGGGCTATTGATTGCAAACAAGATTTGCTAATTAGTACTCACAAAACGGAGTTTTCTTATTAATGAAAATGTTGCACAAATACGTAGATCCCGAGAAAACCCCCGGATAACTTGTTAATTCCAGTTCTGGCAGACATATTGCTATCCATAGAAGTCAAGGAGGTCATAGAAAATACTAGATGTAGTCACTTTGTTGTGGGATGCATTAATTTTTCTCATTAGTTAATTTGATTAAACTAAGGAATTTGTAATCTATTATCAACTTTACTTTCATGTTGTGAGTTAAGCACATATTCTACAGAAAGCATTTTGTCAAAATTTTGGAAATTGTTCTTGTTCATTGAGATATTGAATAAAATCTTAATATTTTTTCGAAGGGATTTACTCATATACGCTGAGCACTGTAAGTTTTAAATCAGTGTTACTTTTTTTTTTCTCTCAAAATATTTATAATAATCTTCAAAAATTTAATTTCTAATAGAAAAAGACACATTCGGGTGGCCGGAGAACCTGTGCTGCGGAGTAATCGTGTACAACATTTTGTTGGTATTGTATTTACATTCTTGACTATTAGTTGCTTTCTAATGTTCAGCTTTTCTGATCGTATATCAAAGAGTACGACAGCGTACAAGAGGGAGTGAGAAGGACTTTGCCTCTTAATTCCGCGTCTAATTACTCATCCTCCGGCTCCCCCCAGGTCAAAGACCCTGCAGGTCCCACTCTAATCTTCCATGACGGCTCGCTTCAAAGAATCCTGATTACAGAGAGCAGAAGAATGAAGAAAGAGCAGGAAGACAGAGTTTTGGAAGGAAGGACTGATACAAGGAAGTGGGAAGGAAGGCGGATGGGGCCACAATGGAAACATCTCGACTGTCTCTGAGCAGTCTGGCCTGTGGGTCTCTTCAGCCCTCTTTTTAGTAAGAAGGCTCAAAAGAAAATAGGGTTCAAATTTGCTGCAATTAAGGAAAGACTCTGAGGCAATTGAGCGCAATCAATCTTTTTCCATTGCCAAATGATGACAGACTCATTTTTGGTGCAGCGATAGAAAAGGAGAAATGTCATGTGATTTGAGGAGTCAAATTATTTAGTGGCTAGATATGGGAAGGCACCACGACAGGGGGAGGTTGAGTCAACATTTTCCAGAACAGCCTCTATTATTCTAACCTCAAACAAGATGATCCAGTACGATCTGCAGGTCAGCCTCAGCTGAATCACCGCAAGTACAAGATTTAATGAATTCACTCATTGGAACATATTTTGTGAATCTAATCATGTCTGCTTTTTATTATCTCCTGCACAGGTCAGCGGGGTGACACTTCCCATTGTTTAAGCTTCATATTTGTTTTAATGCCTTTCTAAACAAACCAATGAAAAACCGAGGCATTTTATGAGTTTCTTTATGGAAAACATCCTCCCAGATGCCCGTAGCACCAAATGAAAACAGCTGTTGTGTTAATTGAGTCATTGTTGTCTTGGAGCCACGTGCAGGGAAAGAGGTCGGACATACAGTATTTATTGGGAAATATATTCAAAACGATGACACCCAAAATCTAATAGAAACATCTTAGAAAGCTGAATTGTGAATCACAATGATGCATTATGATAACTATTTAGCGCTTTTCTCCCGAGTCTGAAGACTCGTAAAACCTGCCAGAACCCTTTGTAGATTATTTATCCTTTTGTAATAGGCGTTTAAAGAAGACGCAATGGAGAAAACAGATGATGAAGGTGAAAAAGCAGAGGCGGTAGTGTGAGGAGGAAGCTTTTAAAGCCTCGGGCTCTCTCTCTCTCTCTCTCTCTCTTTCAATCTGTCTCTCTCTCTCTCCTTCTCCAGAGACTGGAAAGAGGATGGGCGCTGGCGAGACTCGTCTGTCCACAGGTTTAAATTTAGGCTGGAACAGACCCTTTCAGACCTCAGTCACTTGGTGAGTTACTTGTGGTGACCACGTCACACCGAACCATCATTTCTCCTGTCCTCTCAGTGACAGGCCACCCAATGTTCATTTGAAATGGGACACACAGCATGATCATAATTGGTTGCAGCAATAACTTCAAAGAAAAATGATGGATCATGAAGATTTTTTTATTTATAGGTTTACAGATGTCTCGTTTGTGATATTGCACAACAATCAATTTTTTTTCCCAAGTGTATTTAGTACTCATTTGTGGGGATATAGCAATAAACTTTGTGACCAGTTCAGTTGTCCTGATTTTTATATATATACATATATATATATATATATAGATAGATAGATAGAGAGATAGAGAGAGAGAGAGAGAGAGAGAGAGAGAGAGAGAGAGAGAGAGAGAGAGAGAGAGAGAGAGAGAGAGAGAGAGAGGCTGAGGGCTAGCATGGCCACTTTGCTGGAGCTTGTCAGCCATGAATGTGTATGTGTCAAGCAGAGAAAGATGGAAGAGAGAATATGGGGATTTAATAGGGGAACTTGACAATCAGCCTGTGAATCGGAGCTTCACGGAGTTTGCGCCTCATTTTTGCAGTGAGGAAAAAGACCCGCGATGAGCCAGTGGGATATATTCCAGTCAACAAACACGATATATTTACACAGCTCAAACATGTAGTTATGTGTAGGCATGAGAAAGATGCTGGATGAAGTGGAATCTATTTTTCAAGGACTAGTAATTTCTCAAGATGAACATGCAGCCGTAAATATTCCCCCCCTACAGAAAAAAAAATCGATAACAGTTGTTTTTTTCCCTCTGTATTCATTTATTTTTGTTCCCTGATTTACTGGTATCCATACTCAAAAGTATCATCCCAACAATAATTTGATTGATTGATTCTTGTACACAATATTTTTGTGTAAATAGAAGTTAAAAAGAAATTGAGAATTTTTGATTGATTTGATTTTTTATCTGAATTTAGAAATGTTGTTTTCTTACCATGCCGTCACGCTGTTCCTGGCTCTTGCGTGATTAAACGTCATCTCACAAAACCCAACAAGAGCAGAATGTCCCGGATGTGCCGATGTTTGCAGAGCGACAAGAGCATTGTGAAATGGTGATGTGGCTAAAACGACTTCAGAAAATTATTCTGGCCGTCTGGGGAACCTACTTTTATACAAAAAAAAAACCCATCACACTATTACTAATTAACTAAGATATTAATATTAGTATTAGTATACTATATAGTATCTATTATAGTTTGTATTTAGGTAAGTTTCCCTGTTCCTCACTCTGACCCATTTCGGGACAAATCCACTCGTGAGGCAGTCATGACTCTTAGTGATCAGTCAAAATTATGTTATTGTACAAACATTTATAAAATTACACATTGCCCGTCATCAGCCGAACCAAACTCTAATCGTCATTTTACTTTAACCACACTTCCGTCATCACTTCATCACCCCTATTTTAGGACCGACAGACAGAGGTGGGCATTCCATCAACAGAGTCCGTCATTTGTCAGTCGTCAACAAAATAGGTGTCCGTCAGTAACGGGTTGAGTGGTCTGTTGTTGTTACTAACAGAATGTCCACCTCGGAATTACGGTGAAAGTTGACAGCTGAGCAGTGCATGGGTTCAGCACATCCAGTGGACACGCCCACAGAGTGTTGGAGCGGAGAGAATTGCTTGATTTTTGATGATTGTGAAGCCTCCTTTCATATTATGGACAATATTTTTAATCATTGAACTTTTGCAAAGTTGCGAACTGCACTTTTCTCTGTGGTCTGCCAAATTTTGAATTCATATACTATCACCATCCTGCCTGCACACGTCATGGTGGGAACACAAGTCAGACCAGGGTTTACTGTTCCAAAACGAACCTGGTGTACAACGTGGAAAAGTTCTCTCTATAGTTCATTTCAGCACATCTACATTTCCATCAAGGGGGCTTCTTCATTTGCGTTAGCCATAGCAGAGCTGAGGCATGATCGGACTTGCATTACAGAAGGCAGAATGCTGATAGCTCCGTCTGCTATGGAAATAGCGTGACAAGCTTGCAGCCAGTACATAACTTGCGAATGAATTAAATAACAAAAAATGTGACACCGAGCAGTGCTGACATGACCACGAAAAAGTGTGAATTCCCCTCTCCATTGTTATTCAGTAAGTTTATTTTTCGTTTTCTTTCTGTTCTCATACTGAAATGCTGTATGCGGTATATTTTGGATATTTTAGGACTCTTATCAATAGCAGCACAGACATGGCGGCCGTGGCTCAGGGTGTAGAGATGGTCGTCTAGTAACCAGAATGTCGGCTGTTTGATTCCCGCTCTCTCCAAGTCTTCTGTCGTTTTGTCCTTGGGCAAGGCACTTCACACACATTGCCTCCAGTGCTACTCACACTGGTGTATGGAAGGTGCGAATGTTTAGTGGTGGTCGGAGGGGCCGTAGGCGCACACTGTCAGCCTGCCCCATGGCAGCTTTTATATAACTCTTCATCTGACTTGGTAGTGTTTAAAAAAGAGCCCAAGCGAAAGTCATGAAAATAATATGATATGATGAAGGAAGAATGTTTGAGCAGCAGTCAAATAAGCAGATACAGAAACATATTTTTCCTATCAAAGAATTTTTAACGTGATTACTGACTTCCATCTCCAGTTGTCTTATTGTCCATATTGTATTATCTTTTCTGCAATTGCGCCTTATTATGCTGGCGTGATAAGGCTTTGAGGAAACGGGCCTCTCAAGTAAACATATGGTTGCTTTTTTGGCTGAATTGTCTTCGCTGTTCTCTCCCAAGTGTGTGTTTTCGTTGACTGTGTGTGAACGTTGTGTGCACATCAGGTTGAGGAGGGTTGTAAAAGTCTGACATGAGCCGAGCTCGTCTCTCTGAGGCACAACGCCGACAACAACTGAGAACAGACAGCATGGAGTCTGCGCAGCTGTTTCTCCACGGCCGAAAAGGAGACCTTTCAACTCACTGTGAACGCGACTTGCAAAGGCTTTTAATTTGGCCTTGGCTGGAAAGATACACACTTGAGGTGGGGTAAAAAGCACCGCCTACAAGCCCCCTTTGGCTCACACATCATACAGCTAATTGGTAGCTCTGGGAAAGCTGGGAACACAACAAGATTTCACAAGAACAACAAAAGATTATGATGTGCAAAGACTAACATCCGCTGAAGCTGACATCAAATCGGGGGGTGCAGACAAAGGACGAGCTGTATTCTTGCGAAACGAGCAGGGAGGTGGACAGTGACGGCTGTGTGATTGGAAGGTGGGGAGGAGTCTGTCGTCAGTGCTTGTCGGCTACTTCACACGGGCCTTCTATATATTTGAACAGCTGTATTGTGTGATGTCCACTGGGTGGGGGTTGGCGATGAGAAGTCATACTTTTGCTCTCAACCCTTCCCCAATGTAGAGCACTAGGACCTCAAAAAGATACAAAGGAAGCGTAACCTAATTTGGTCATTCTGTAATACAATGGACAGACTGGCCCTTCATCTTAGTCTCATATTGTGCTCAAAAGCATCTATGTAAGGAATATTAGACAGTGGAAATTGGTATAATGTTTTCAATCTATGAAATTTGGGGCGCTTACACGTTCACCGCCAGGCTTCCTGTTCTGTCTCCCTCTATTGGTCATTAGTTCTCGTGTTTTTCTGACGGGTTGCGACTGAGAAGACATTTTTGTGTGTGTTTTTACATACTTGGCCAATAAACCTGATTTAGATTCTGATTAGGGATGTGCAATTAATATAAATTCAATGACATTTTCAATTATTACACTCCACAATTACAAAATCAGCATAATCAAATATAAAAAGATTAATACTAATTTGTGAGTTGTTTAACTCTTAGACTGCCAGACGTTTTCAGAAAAGGGATTTAAGCATTTTGACTGATCTTTCAAGGTCCACAGAAAATGTTTTGTTTGGACTATGGAAACACACATACTACCAAATGAAAGATTGGACTTTCATCTTGCATCAGAAAAAAAAGTTTGTTTCTACCTTATTCCGTTCTTTAGTAATCAACAATAGAAAATGGTTAGTTTCATCCGATTTCGCTTGTTTTGGACTCAAATACGGAGAAATCAAGCTTTTAGTGAAACGATATTATTTCATGCATTCTAGTGAATTTTACACTTCTTTTTGTCCATGAATGATGCCACAAACATCTAAATAGTGCTTTACTTCTATAAAACACTACCACCAAGAATGAAAAAGTGGTTTTTGATAGCAAAATACGTTTATTTACATTCAACAGTGTAACAATTTGACAACAATTTGGCAAACTATTTACAAATGTGTGCAACTGTGGTGCTATTTACAAATATGTGGATGTTTCAACGACAGTTTTTCTTTTTGTTTTTTCTCCCCTGCGTGCAAGGAGACGCAACAGCATTTGCACAACAGATTGCCTCTTCGCGTGCAAAAGCTCCACTTTCTTGCAGGCCGTTTTTTCCGGGGAATAGCAAGTATATACTGCAGTGTGTGTTGCCATCAAGCCTAATATCAGGATCATGCTACGGTTACGTTACGGTGGTGTTACGTCTGGCTTCCTCATGTCCTTCAGTTGCTATACCGGGTGGTAAAAGATGTTCTGATCCATTTTATCCACTCCATTCATGGTGGCATCGTAGTCCAGAAACAGTGTCTTCTCCGTGATCAGACTGTACCCGCTCCTCCGATGAATATGCATTGGACTCGGGGTACTGTTCATTGTCCGACAAAATGTCCGCATGTGCAGCTCCGGCGTTAGCAGAGCTAGCCGGTGATGCTTTATGACGTGAGAATAAAGGCCGCGTCCAACTGTGGCGTCCAACTGTGGCGTCAACCTCGGGATTCACCATCATCATCATCATCATCATCATCAATGCATTGGTCGATGCTTTTCGACAACTCTTCATCGCCCGATCGAATGTCCGATTGTGTAGAAGTACCCGGTCGGTTATTGTGCGCGTTTTCCGGCGTTAGCAGCGCTAGCCGCGCTTAGCCGGTGAGGCTTACTACGTGATCATAACGGTCGCGTCAAGGCTTCCAACTTTGGCGTCAAGCTCGGAGTCATCATCATCGTCGACATCAATGCGCTTTTTAGTATTGATCGATGCTTTCCGTCTTTGAAAAAAATGCTCAAGCGTGAGCTGCTTGCAACCGGTTGCCATTGTGGCTTCATCAGCCATTGTCCCCTCAACACTCTAGCTCCGCCTCACGTCTTCTACAGACGCCCACGGTGGGCGGCCCATCCAACCTTGTGCAAAGAGAGTCATCGCTGCCATCTAGGGGCCAAAACGAGTCATTATACTAACCAGATCTGCCTGATACTTTCAGCACAGCTGCCCAAGGCTTTCCTCCACCCGTTTCCAAAAAAAAAAATAAAAAAAAACTTAGTGAACCTCTTTTAACGTCCTTGGCGCCCTTCCGTAGGTTTATGCTAAACGTTTTATAACGTTTATGGCGGTCAAAGAGTTAAATTTGCACCCTTTTAAAGTTTTAAAATAACTAATTTAATACATTTTGTTTCATCCAAAAATAACTTACTTAACAAAGAATTTAGTTTGTCTTAATATTTTTTATTAGTTAAAAAAATAAAAATAAAATATAAAATATATATATATATATAAATGATCGTCCTCGTGCACAGTTATTATTATTATTATTATTATTATTATTATTATTATAAATTCTGTTTGGTCCAAAAGGAACTTACATAATTATAGTGTTTCTATTTATTTTTAATAGGTCTTAATATTCTTTAATGCTTCATTTTCTTGTTTTGTACCAAAAAATAAACAATCGTTTGAATAATCGTGATTTCAATTATTGCCAAAATAATCGCGATTAATATTTTTCATATATTATGATTTTTATTTATTTATTATTGAGCAGCCCTAATTCTGATTCAAAGGTGCTGCCTTCAAGTACTAGTGCCACACAGGCAGATAAATTGAGACCTGAAATATGGAACTGTTTAGTGTTGCTGATGAGCTTGATTTTTAGTAGCACTCCTGAGATATATGTGCACACACCAAACCACACAATTACAATCAGAAGGACAGAGGGAATGCAAGCCTTGGGTGTCCAGCCATGACAAGCACACTGCTCCTTCATACCACTGGGACCAGACACAGAGCAGCTTTTCAGCACACAGCACAAAAGCATGACTATGTAGTTAAAGAGCTTTAGGCCATGGCAGTGGTGCAACAGCCAAAGGCATGTAAACACCATACGACAATGAGCAGACAGACCAGAGTGCACACTTCTGCCGTTGAAGCCATCTTTATAACCATCTTCCCACAATCCGCAGAATCACACTGGAAAACAATATGCTTTTTTGCCTCCAATTCAGATTAAGTGAGTCTCCACTTAGGTCAATACAAGAGGATAGTACGGTTTTAAATGCGCTGGAGAAAAAAAAATCTGAGCCTTAACTCATTCTAGCCCAAAACCACATAAATACGTTTTTTAATACTTTGCCCTTCACTCCCCAAAACGTATTTATAAGTTGTTGTTTTTTTATGCTAGAGCATACAGAAGTCTTTGGTGCAGCTTCTGACCTGAAGAGGTCACTTAAAGCAATGGTAATTATTACAACAAATGGCCAGACGGTGGCAGCAGTATAAGAGATGAGCTAGGGCCATGTTGCAACAAGCTCTTATTCCCAGTCTTTTCAACAGGTTTATGAATAATGATGACACCTAGCTATATTTGAATGCTAATTCCTGCAAAATGGAAAAATATACAAATATACTTGATGATACCTGATAAAAGAAGAGACTCTAATCTTTATTTTGGTCTTTTTATAGCAATAGAACACAATGTTCTGTAGGCCTTGCAAAATCAGTCAAAATGCAGTAAAACAGCCAAGAGCAAAGGGGGTTGCTAAAGTAAAAATGGCTGGGAGGAAGTTAATTAATGCAATGTTGCTGTATTCAACAAAGACAGACCGTTGGTGTCATAAAAATATGATGCATTTGTCTTTTCGAGATAAAAAATTGTATCTTAAAAGTCACATGAGCCATTTATTTGTAAATATTTAAAATGACATCTACAAATACAATTGTGCGCTGGTTGAATGGCTCAAATAACAGCCTTGAAATGGAGAACGAAACATGCAAGCTTAACATCTCAAACAGAGAGTTACGTCCTAAATGAGTTCTTGTAAATTTATAAAGAAAAGGGAAGAGTTGGAGCAGAGGGAGTTTGGGATCGGGGGGAAACAGAGGTAGTGATGGTGGGTGGAAATGGTCAGGAGCCTCAGCTCCATGTGAGTGTCTGTGTGCGGTCCTTGCCAAGAAAAACAAGGCCTTCGCATCGTTGGGATCTGATTTCAGCATAGAGGCATGGCAGGAAACGGGTTCTCTGGGGGCGGGGTGGGGTGTTATATTCATGTCTTGCCAGAGAGTAGAAAATAGATCTCAAGACAGAACAACCATTTTCTGGACGTCGACTGTAAGATGTACGCTACGTCATCAGTGTTGTGGCTGCCAGCCACACTTCCACAGTAAACAGAGTTGGCCAGAGCTTGGGCAGAACACCAAGGTCATATGAGTTCAGAGCCTTGTATTGATATTTGGGCCACCAGTTTTACTGCTAGAGTACCAGAGGGACACTACTCGCACCATGTGTAAGGCATTAGCTCTTGCAACATTGTATACAAAGGTTTAAAAACAATTGAGTCCTTCTATTATTACTACGTGCACAGCAAGCAGTCTTGTACTAGTTTGTCATTGCAGTTATAATTGCCTCATGGGCATTTTAGAAGGAAAGAACACATGCCCCATAAGTAGCATCACTACACGGGTCGGCTATAATTGCAAATGACATAAGAGAGAGCTAATGAAATTGTGAAACAAAGAGGAAAACTTGTAATTTGTTAAGGTTCCAGAAAACTACCTCATGTAAAGATATTGCAAAGGTTCTATAATTCAAGTAGTCCCAGTTATATATTATAATTAGGGATGGGCGTCGGGCGAGTACCGATACCTGACCTTATTACAAGATATTGGTTCTCGCGACACCAGCCGATATTGCTGCCCTCTTGTGGCCATTTTGCAATCAGGAACTAGACACTGAGACAAATCGAACATTGCCATTAATGTCATGCCGTTTTAAGTGAAAATGTTATATTGTGATATATAAGTCTTTCTTTAAAATCACCTGATCAAAAGATCCCAAGAGCAGAAGGGTATACATGAGGCGGGGCCCAGCCAACAAACACAAACAAAGCTTTGCTGCTTTCAGCCAAAGCTTTAATATCCAGCCTCCCCGGTGCAACGCCAGCTCACCAACATCAATACCTTGTGCCGCCCCCCCCAACCCCCACCAAGGTAGAATAACGGCAGATGTGACCAATCAGCCTGATAAAGAGCGAGTCTGCTGTGGACTGACGCACAGCTGTGGGCGCAGCTGTGTGCTGTTGTCACGACAGAGAACCGTAGACAGATAGCACAGAAGAAAAACAACGGATGAGACCACGAGGGAGGAGAAGATCCGGCCACATTCTCCTGAGATAATCTAATGAGATCAAAGCGTCGACATCTCAGAGACGCACTCTCTCAAACAACATCACAAACTTGGACTATTTCTCAAGCTGCCTTGAAAAATCATGTTCTCCTTTCTTTTTTGCTCTCACGCCAAGAGGGTCTGCGCAACACATTAGGAAGATATCCTTTCTGATGGCAGCTTTAGCCTAAATCCAACCATCATGAAAAGTTACAGTATATATGGCTGCATCAAGCAGTAGATTTTGGCAATGTAATCCAAATCAAACCAAGAGGGACAAGGAAGGGAGGAAGGCTATGAAAAAACGATCTAGTAAAAACAACGTCGTAAAGATGACCACATTTTATCCCACCGCACACCTTTCAATTGTCGAAAAAAATAAAGATTGAGGATTTTTTCCTGCCGCTTGTACTTGACTACTCGTTTATTTGGTGTGCTTGATCCAACAAGCCCAACATAAGGCAGTTTAATAGGCAAAAATAACTACATATTTTGATAGTGACAATCTGACAAAGTTGCAGCTTATATTGATCTTTTTTTTTTAAGCAAATGGCTGATGTCACTTCCTCTCATAGCCAACAACCAATAGGTTGTTCATTATGAAGTGTAGTATGTTATTTTTGCTTGTGTATTTATAATTGTTCTTTAAGCACGCAAGACTGTATTTTATCCGAACACTCGATTATTATGCCTCATATATGTCTTAATAATTGTTCAACAAAACTGATGCCTTAATACATACATACAAGGCAAGTTTATTTCTGTAGCACATTTCATACACAAGGCAACAATGTGCTTTACGCAAGGAAAAACAACATCTATAAGCATCACCAAACACAGCAGTTGACAACATTCAGAAGCAAAGCAGAGAAAACAAAAGTCGCTTACAAAATTTGCTTGAAGAACGTACATTGACAACGTTAAAACATTAGACAGCAAACTTTAAAAACATTTAGAGTAAAGAGGTTTTCTAAGATAATTAAAAGAAAGAAACATGATTTAAAACTGTTTATAATACATACATAGTCACATCTATTAAAAAGCTGTGTATAAATCTTGCCTTTATAAAGACAAACGGAAAAATACATTCCTTTACGTTTCTACTATTTCCCTATTTTCATGGATTTGGCCCATACATTTGTTTGAGCCTCAGGGCTATTAACAAGTACACGTATATATGCATGTATATCGGTTGAGTGACATTCTTGAAATATGTTTGCAATGTGGGATTTCTCAAGAATGTCAGACTTCATACTTGGAGCTATTTCTCCTGTGTTCACATCTTTCTTTGGCTTTAAATGGAAAGTAACAAGCAGGGCTTGTTTTCTTTTCCGCCACTGTTTATTTTCATCTAACTTGCAACAAGCGGCACCTCCTGCTTTGACTTCCTCGCCTCACAGTTCAGTCATTTTAGCAACAAAACGACCATATTAAGATGTAGCGGACTGGCATAGAGGCTTGTGCTGCTTTGTAATAAATCATTCTCTTCATGTGGATTAGACTGTTTTCACAGAGCTTCTTTGTAAGAGGTTCCATTATTTTAATGGTGATTTGGGTGGTGTTCACAAACTGGGTTATTCTGGGAATTGTTTCTGCAAGTGATTGTGATTTGTTATGTATGGGAATTGGATGAGCAAAGCATTATAGATTAGAATAAATCAAAACCTCTCTGGAAAATAGATCTAACAAGATGAGAGATTCATTTGAACACTCCCTTAAGAACAAATCGACTCTCTGTGTACTCTGTAATAAATGAAGTGTGTGTTTTGAGGATGCCTGATGTATTTTCATCTCAAATTGGCAAGACTTTGGAGAATTCAGTGCTTTTATGTCTCCGAATGAGATTAGTTCAGATTACTAAAGGGGTCCGTTTAGAAAATTGATGGCAGGATGTAGGGAGAGGTCTAATAGTTGCAACGTTGACATCAGGCTAGTCTGGACACTCATACCTGAAATTGAGAATTGGTCTTTCATTGTTACAACAATCCGGACTTTGTGAGGACTGATACTTGCATGCAGAAATCAATTTAATGACGCACACTCAAAGAAGCTGACACAGCTTAAGTCCTGTCTACACAACAGACGCTCTGTTGTACGCTCGGCAAGCTTCTGGCTAACACTGGGCCTCACTGGATGAATGTGTACCTTCAAGAGAAACCAAACAACATGTCTCCCAATGTACGGGACACAAAATACCGCTGCCATTTACACAGAGCTCTCTTACACTTTCAGCTGGCTGCTAAAAGCAGGCCTCCGAACCTTTACGGACACAAATGACCTAATGCAGAATAAACAGAGTTGGGCATTGGAAGAGAGGGTTTATATGTCAGCAGCAAGTATGGAGTGAACAGCATACCAGGATGTTATGTTATGGAGACAAACTACTTGTTTCTCAATGCGAAAATGGGACTTCTAAAGGCTTGTGTTATTAATAAAGACTGTTTACGGGTCTTCACCCTGCTGCTTTGATTTGATTAACACTCAGCAGTAGTATATGCAGTTATCAGTACATTGCATTCGCATGACAGGAACGTGGCCAGAGATGAGGTTCCATAGTTGTGTGCTCATCAGCACTATTTGTTTCACCCTGCCCTCCAACAATGACTGCTTGACACGTTGTGCTGTTTCTGCACAAAGATGGAAAAAAAATCCATTATACTCCTGCCAATCAAAACACTGATACCAAGCTCCTATTTCTATTCCAGCTATATCGATGCCAAGAGAGATATGAACCAGCTGCGATATCACAATCAGAGGACAAAAACACACCCAGACACAGATCAAGTGCTCTGTTATAACTTTCAAGACTAATTGTGATGGAGCACAATGCAGAGAATAAGAGTGACGTCTTGTGTAAAGGTGAAAAATGATAAAGTGGTCCATCAGGGTTTGGACAAGAATCAGACGTCAAATACAAAAGAAAAAGGAAAGAAAGCAAAAGAAAAAAGTGCATTTATATAGCAATCAGTGCAATCTTGCAATAGCTTTTGCAGTCATTCACGTCATAATATTTTCAATTAACTTCCATAAAATAACAACTAAAACAACTAGGATAATGTAGTTGCACAAGTGTACACACGCTATCATAAATGGAGACGTGGCTGTATTCAGATTTAACTAATCACTTTCAAACTTAACACTCAGCACATACCTTTCACCATTTAATGCACCTTTGATTCACCCCAAATAACGTTTAGATAAACCAAAGGACGTATATTTGGAAAAATTCATAATTCAAAAATATGATGCTGCCAACAGTATGCTTCACTCTTAGTTTGTTTCCTTTTTCAAGAGACGATGTACCAGTTCCAGACGATGGACAACGTGCGGACAAAGAGACTGGATGTGGTCCACTAATGAACTGAGAATAGCTCGTTTCTATGAAGAAAAAAAACCCACACACAAAGCCACAGTGAACAGAGCTCAGAAGCTGCCTGTTCTTTGACTGTGCCGGCTTAAAGGAGATTTATGATTGTCCGGAGGAAGGGGGGGGGGGGGCAGGAGAATTTTTTTTCCAGACCTTAATCACGACTGAAATTAAGAGCTGGTGATTGGGAGAGCAGTTGAGCAGTGGTTTAAGAGTTGTGTGGTTTAAAGGAGTTCCACCACCACTGAGCATTGTGCAATGTGCTTTACATGGCAATGTGAAGTGTCCATGCTGAGCTTTCAACTCAAGTGCTGAGGTATGTCACGACATGTTAGATTATAGCTCTAACCTGAGAGCTCAAAATTACATTGTTCTCAAAATATTCTGGCATTTAGGATCAATATTCAATACACGTTTGAGTTTTTTCTGGAGACGTTTTTGCATATGTTGTTCCTCTAATCTATTAATATGACGGGTAGTGCATCTCAGATGGGTGTAATAAGTTTTCCAGGCGAGCATCATTAAAAGAACATTAAAAAAACACACACAAAAAACAACGAATGCCATTGGACTTTATCTTGTCCACAAAGATGGAAGTTTACATGGCTGGTGGATGACCACAATGCCCTAAAAGGGCTCTAACTTCAAGCAAGGAGGTGCAATCTTTCGGCCTTTTAGGGTGTCTAAAGTTGTCAAAATTACCTCTTCAAATTCCATAGGTGGTGTGTCCATTTCCTGTTATGACATAAAATAGAAAATCTGGCCTTTCCGCAGCAAAATAATTACCATGCAAGACAACGCGCCATTGCACAATGCAAAAGATACCATTGAAGATTACTGGTGTGGTCACCATCATCTCCTAACCTCAACTATTTTGAGAGCATTCGTAGAAGGAAGATTTGTGAGGGTGGACGACAACTCTGGGAGGCGATTCCTACATCCTGAAATGATATACAGGCAGAAACTATTTAAGGACTTGAAATTTCAAAGGATGGGAAAGTTGTTAAGGTCATATAAAAGAGGGCTGGGAAAATCTTTTTTCTTTTTTCTCTTTTCATTTTTCAAAATGAGTATGGAATGGCAGCAATATGACAAAATTTTAACTGGAATAAAGTATTTTGAGTAATTTAGAAAAAAAAAACAGTTGTCACCATGGTGGCTAATTGGCTACACAGTAAATTCTGTAGAGTAAATTTGACCCTAGTTAGAGTAAATTTGACTCTATTTAGAGTGGGACCAAATAGACTCAGTTTTATTAGTAATAGTAATATTTAATATTTAATATTAGTAATATTTAACACTTGTAAGGGAGTTCAAAAAAAGAACTGAAAAAAAAAGGCACTCAATGTTTGAGGAACAAACTCACTAACTTCAGCTTGGAAGACTGTCACACTACCACCTGAGCTGAGCCCCTCCTACTGTTTGCTTATATCCAAAAGACCAAAAACATAATTTTTGCTCTCTTGTAGTTAGGAAGATTCCAGCTGACACGAGCGATATACCAACACACCACGGGAGTTGCGTGGCGCAGGGAGTAGATTGGCTGCCTCCCAAGCTGAAGATCCTGAGTTTGTGACTTTTTTACTCTCGTCCAAGTGTAAATATTACTCTAAAACTAAGTCTATTTGGTCCCACTCTAAATAGGGTCAAATTTATTCTACAGAATTTACTGTGTAGATTCAATAAAATCTCCGTCATTTAAGCAGGACATGTATTTGTTGAACAATGATTGTATATTGCGTAGACAATTTAAGAAAATGAACAAAAAAGCATATGCCTTCAAGTTTGGAACATTGTAGTGCAGCACATCTCAGCATAAAGTTAATTGTGGTCTGCACTGTGAGGCAGATCTTGCAAAATGACTTTCAAAACCGCAAATTTTCTGAGGTAATCAATTACCCTTCAAGCTAATTTATAACACTGGCAGCACAACAGTGAATGACAAGCTTGAACAGTTTAAGCAATAAAACACAAATATAAATATTGATTGCATGCCAGCACCTTATATTCGTCCAACTCTGCACCACACCCGAAGCAAAATAGACACCATGTGTTGGTAATTTGAATGACGTTAAGGATTTGACTGATGAGACCTCAGCTGTATTCAAGCACACACTTTGGAGAATTAACCCAGTGGTGTTTAACGATGAGGCTTTAGGACTATAGGGGTTATGTGCAAAGGATTTACTCAGATACTTGAACACATCCACAGAGCCAGCTCATGATGTGCTCAGCATATTGTGCTCTTTCCAAAAGAGGCAGAAATGCTACAACTAAGTCCCATTGACATAAAATAGGAACGCGACAACAGAATTGCTGGAAGTATGACACCAAGTGAAGAGATAAAAACAATGTTCATGCTACAGAAATATGATTAGTTCTATGGCCTCTCATATATTGTGTTGTGTATAATGTTATCTATGGCTTGAAAGAAAAGGTTTTTTTAAATTAACTTAATAAAATATCTGAGGCATACATGAATCATGATGTAATACCGCCAATAATCCCTGAAGTTTGCACTATAGTAACGGAATGTGCCAATTGTCTGGTTTGTGACTAAATAATGCCAACGCAAAGACTTTTCTAATCTGTGATTTGGATAACACCAATACCATTTCAGTGTGAACATACACATGACATTGGCATGCAGTCGGCTTTCAAGACCCAAACATAATCAGAAACACAGGCCTACATTTACATCACACATGAAATGGTAATAATTTATTTCTAACAGTCTTTTGTATTCATTTGTGATTTTTTTTTGTCCAGTCAGATTTCAGCGGCTTTGTGATGTCATGTAAATGTAATATGCCCAGCGCCTTAAGAAACTCAAGTGCTGGCGTTGAACATACAGAATCAGTTGAAACAGCTGCATTTTATTTTAATGTGTCAGATTTTAGATTTACCACTCTGCACCACAAAGGCTCAGAGTGACGTCATCATTTTCTGGTTGTCTCAGCTAAATAGTTTAGCCCTCTGATTGGTCGAACTTGGTATGATAAAAAAAAAAAAAGGTCTGCATCAGAAACTCTCGTGATTTGAATGTATTTTATTATATTGATACATATTGATTGTGAAGTGTAGAGTTTTGGTGCTGTTTGGAGGTGATGCATTTAAAGATAAAGGTAATTGTACTCATCCTGAAATACATAAATGGTAAATGGACTGCTTTTTATATAGCGCATTAACCCCTTCAGACACACATTTTTTTCTGCTGGGCAAAATTATTATTATTTTTTGTGCTGATTTTGACTCTTTTCCCACATAAGAACATTTCTGGGGTTGTCTCGTGTTTTTATTTGTTATAGGGGACGCCAGGATAGTATGGCTGTAATGTGTTGTAAACTTACCAAGTTTATATGTAACATTTTTAACATGAACATCATGCAAATCAACTTGCGATTGTGATTGGTTAGCTAGGATCCAATCATGACCCAGAAGTGTTGACATCATCCAAATTATGCATTTAATTGGTTTATACATGCAAACATGTCATGTCCACTGCGATCATCTATGGGTCTGAAGGGGTTTTAACAACACCATATGGAGCCTCACATTCACTCATTCACACACCGATGGCCGACTGCTGGCACACAGGGCGTTGCCAGGTCAATTGGGAGCAAATTAGGGTTCAGTGTATGGCTCAAGGACACTTCGACATGGTCAGTAGGGGTGAGGATCAAACCCAAAATCTTAAGGATGGGAGACAATCACCTTACCACAGAGCCATGCCGCCTCATAAAATACCTCTGTCTATTCTTTAATGACACACAGTTCTGTTTTTTTGTACATTATTTTGTGACATGATTGTGTAATAAAGAGATGGATTAGGTCACATGGATTAGAGTCCCCACTGAAGGCCCATTTGTTAAACTCAGCACCTGCCACTACAAATTTCGCTGCACTCATTTTCACTTTTCAGTTTACATACTATATGCCATCATTTCTAATTCAACACTGACTTGCAGTATTCCTAGTTCTGTTCATTTTGGCAGTTGCCAATAATACATGCCTTACATCCATAGTCAATCTGACAGTCCAATACAGAGGCCCGCATACATGTCAGACCATGGGAAAATCATCTGTGGACGACTCCATGTTGGATACTCCTGCCCTAGTATAAATCATCGCAATTTTTTTTTATTTCCGCCTATCATTATATCTGGTCAGGCACACAGTTTATGCAGTGAATGTGCAGCAGCACACAAGAGCCAGTCATCACATCACACTTGAGATTAAACCTCAAATTCAAAGCCAGTAGCTGGCCTCACCACCTCCATCCACATCCAAATTGCTGAGACAGTAACACATCTGTGGCTTGTCTATTGGACAAATACAATTTTGAATTCTAAAAAGAGGGAATAACTTATTTGAGTCAACTTGACATTTGAAAAATACCAAAGTGCAAACCTAAAAATGACAGTAGCCAAGTTTCTTCTCCAGTCTGATGTGATTCTGCATTTACAGGGCCACTAAAACCCCCTATCATCATCATCAATCATCCTTGCAACTTTAATATAACTGTGATGTCATACACGTCGTCATAGTTTATCTAGCAGTCTGGGTTGCTGTGCAGGCTTACTTAATCTTATTTAATAGTCTCGAGTATCCATAGTTACAGTACCTATAGCGCAGACTTTCCCACTCCAAAACCAGCTCAAGCTGGCTGTCAGTTAGCGATTCATGACCACATACGGATCCAAACCACACATATAAAGCATTAACATAAAAACTGAGAGACAAAATAACACGGAGTTTTCGTCACTAACCGGCAATCAAGATCAGTCATTGGCCGTGTGTATGTTGAGGCAAGTGGGTATGTGTGCGTGTGTAAACCAGCTGCCTATTTAGACTAGGGTGGAAGGACTTACCAAGGAAACACCCACACAGATCTTACACACAATTCATTGTGGGAATGCTGACAGAATTCCCACTATTATTTCAGGTCCTTTTTATTCGCCACACTTTTTTGCCGTGCAAAAACTCCCACATAATACATCCGATTTACACTGTTCAACTTCCACTTTGCTTAAAAAATTCACGCCTTCCTGGGAATATATTGTCTGATTCCACAATACTTACAGTATCCACACAATTTAACGTTAAGTATCAACTTTTCCCCATTCATTTTCAATGGGACAGACTTTGAAATGTTTGACCGTTAAACAGGAGACAATGGTTCAAATCCCACCTTAGACAGATTGCAGTTCAAGTTTTCTTTTTATTCATTTATCATTCAACCACAATTAATAATTTGTAATTTTCACATAATAAGCACTTTGCATACATTCAAATCTTAGCATTCAACTCTTTCAGCATTCCCACACAATTTCTCTAGAAATTTCCCTTTGTCTAATTAAATATGAGACCCCAGAATATGATCAAAGTTTCCATGACAGAGTGGTGCCATCGTGACATTGGACTCAAGAACTGGAATTTTCTACCACCTTCTTACTCCTCCACTTTGTTCTCTCCCCAGCAGACAAGCTCTGATGGAGAGATAAGTTGAAGGTCATGCTAAAAGAACATAGATTCCACTCAGGAATGTGTGGAATGACACGCTTGTTACCTGCACAAAAAGCATATTGCATGCTATTGGCATGGACTAATGTGGGCCATGTCATCACAGGGTCAATGTGATCTGAGGAATGACAGCTTGCTGGAGAAGAGCATGGAAGCTGAAGTGGCCACTCAGCAGCTAAATAACAGCCCCAATTGTATAATGTGATTCTCTTTTATCGCGTCTTCTGTAAAGCTTTAATGAAACAAAATAATGTGTCCCATTTTGAGGTATTGATGGGGAAACGGAGCAATATTGTAGAGTTTGATAAATATCTGGTGTTCCCATTTTTGTGTCTCGTCTTGTATTTGTCAAAATACTTTCGCTGGTGAATTTAAATGCTCGTCGCCATGTTGGGGCAGAAGTGACGTCAACAAGTTGATGGATGTAAATCAGTCATCTAGACGCCACCATTTGTTTATTATTATTTAAACTGAAAATATATAACCTGACCTGACTGACAGCTTCCGATTTGCATCCAGCCGGGGGATTATTTACATGCGCGTACAGCGCCTCGTCTGCCGCGTCTCATCTGTCAGCAAACAGGCATCGTCAGTGACGGATTGACGGAACTTCCGTCAGTATTGACTCTGGAGAGTTGCAAGAATGACTCCGATTCATCAAAAAAGGCGGAGACTGCTAAGCCAAGAAGGCTTTCAACGTGGTGACGTTGTCAGTACCAGATGTGATTGGGCTGCCAGATCGTATCGGGGTCGCCTACCGATGACGTCACGCTACAGGATTGGCTGGAAATTATCCCGTTGGCGTCAAAACATTGGAAACTTTGACATTGATTAAATAATAAAATAGATGGAACAAATAATAAATTAGATCAAATACAAATAAATAAATTAATTAATATTAAAGAATGGCGATAAAATAGCACATAAATACATCTTTAATATTTACTTTCCAATGTTTCGACCTCAACGGGATATTTTCCAGTCAATCCTGTAGCGTGACATCATTGGTAGGCGACCCCGATACAACCTGGGAGCCCGATCACATCTGTTACCGACACCGTCACGGCTTTGCTTCTTGTAGACAAGTGTGGTTGCAAACACTATTTGTCATGGCGTACTGACAAATACGTTCCAGGAGCTATTGTTCAAGCAAGCGTTCCCGACATGATTTGCATTTCCACACACGAACCTCTGCAAGCTGCATCCCGGAGGCTGAGCGCGACTTAGCGAGCCAATCGATCAATAAGATCGCTCCAGGTCCCTGGCCTCTGTAACTTTCATTTTAATTTCTCTGCATATAACAAAATGATGATCTTTGTGCAAATAAAACAGTTCAGTTCCAGCCCTTGACTCGCTCATTCTGTCTCTACATGATTATAAGCTTGCTTTAATAATGTACAACTAGTATGACAATAAACATGCAGTTTTTGGATGCAGTTTTTCTTGATATTGTAGATATTTCTCCTTCTGAGTACCACAGTTACACTTGAAGCCCGTATTTCACTGAGGAAGCGAATGTTTGGGAGTGTTGGCGAAGGTAGCGAGCAATGTTCAAAATGTCCTTGCGTCAAAAAAAACTGCCGTCGACCATTAAAACTGTTGGTCAATATTTGGTGAACGTCTTTGCCACCTTGATTGAACGCTGACGAAAACTCAATAACCGCGACCCTTGCAAACGTTCGCCAACCAAACCCACGATCAGTTAAGGTTTGCCCCTCAGTGAGATACGAGCTTTACTGAAGGAGCCAGTACAGGTTTATGAAGATAATTATTTAACCATAAACAATTATCCTTAATTTCCAATCTCCCTTTAGTCTCTATTCTTACCGTTCTGCGGCTCTCTTTCTGTTTTCCAAACGTAATGGTTCCCTGTTCCCATTTTGTTTTACAAGATGAAAAGCTTTTTTTCCACTACCTCAATACAATGTTTTTTTTTGTAGTCTGCCACACTTACTACTTGCTTATTTGGCAAATCCCATCGGAAATGTCATACTTTCAGATACACAACCAATATCATGAACCAGGACGCTGAATAAAAACACAAGTATTTTAACAAAGTCATGGAAGGGCTCTGAGCAGCACACTGAGCAATAAATATTGAGTTAATTAATTAAGTTAATTATGTAATGAAACAGATAGGCTATATATTTACATACTGTATATCCATCCATTTTCTATCAAGCTTGGTGTTATTAGGGTCACAGTTAAGATGGAGCCTACGCCCTGGACTGATTGTCAGTAAATTTAATTACAGAATATAATATAATATAATATAATATAATATAATATAAATCAGGCAGGGTTAGAAAACAACCGATCCGAACGGCGTCCCCAAGTGCCGCTTCTGTAACAGCAGGTCCCAGTGGTATGCTTTGGGCTCCATGTGGAGGTTGAAGGTAAATACACTGCTGTTAAGTGATTGGATGAGAATTCTTACTGTGTTGACAATGGAACGTAAGACTGGAATGGCAAGAAAACAAAAAGCGACACTTAAATCAATACTATGGATTACGATGGAAGGTGGTTATAGAGGCTGTATTTCTTGTTTACTGTTCATGTCAGCACACTGTACTGTTTATTTTCTGTGTTTAATTAAGTGGTAAATTACTTTTACATTGTTTGGTTTACGTAAGTGAAGTAGCTCCTGCTGTCCTGCACTTTACACCCCATAGTGAAAATGCAAACTTGACCAGGATTTGCTGATCTGACCAGTACATTGGTGTAATGAAATTCAATGTACTGCTTAAAGGTTATGTCTGCACATGATCACTACCTGTTGACATATCCCTCACCTCATCCTTATTTTAAAATCAGCTTGTTTGTAAATTAAAAATAACATTTTCATATCAACGTTGCAAAGATGAGATCCATTTGATAGACGAGAGATGTGACTAAAATTAATCCAGCGTTTATGGGAGTGAGTTCCTCCTCAGGTTCCAACTGAATGACTACTGTTCTCGTGATGAGGGGAGGGTCATTTCACTCTTCGTGTTGACTTTTGCTTTCTGAATAGGAGCTGGACAAACAACTCAGTCAGCTGTGAAAGCCTGTGCGTGATGGTTCCTTGGGAGGATCCGGGAGGCACGACGAGGTGATTCTAGACTTCCTTAATCCTTCTCAGTGAAGTATATTATATCCACTCAAGTGGCGTTCCTTCATTACTCACAAACACATGCTCCATTTCACCATCAAATCAAATATATTGTATTCTTTGAATTTCATGTCATGTCTGAGTGAAGGTTTAGTATAGCCTAGTAAGTGTTGACATCTCCAAAAGTCCAGCCTCAATATTTACCTCCAAACATTCCATATTTGGTCATAGAGGCAAGCAATGAAGCATCAAAACCACAAAGCTACATTTTTTCCTTGCAGAGTCATACTTGATTAATCAGGACTTGGAGAGCAAGAGTGAATACATGTGGGATCAAGATGAGGAGAAGAGAGACAGTGAGAAATGAGAGTGTGCCATGCTTTCAACATCGAGAGCGACTACTAGTAATTTCAGCAATCTTCCCGGGAAAAGCAAAGCGGCAGAGTTCTGTCAAGCGTCCCACGTCAACGACAGTGGAGTCTTTAGTCTGCCCCCCCCCCCCCCCGACTTTCTGCATGGCACAACATAATTCATGGGTGGCCAAACATAGCCAAGTGTGGCTGAAACTGAATGAAGACATATAACCACAGCAGCCATTTATGAATGATGCTGATTGTGTGTGTGTTTTTCTGCCGCAAAAAAAAAAATTATATGTGGGAAAAGCTTTTAAAAAAAAAGAAAGAGTTAAGTTAATCCATTCTTCTACTCTGACTCTAATACTCAAATCTCAGCTTGCTTCGAGAATTTTAAGTGAGCATATTGGTGCCAGTGGTGGCAGTTTAATAGCCATTGACAATCGTGTGCACAGAGGTGAATTTATTTTTCTGACTGGCCCAAGTCTTAGCAAGCTTCTTTACGACACTTCATGGTTGCATAAATGGATTGTTTCATTTTAAGAAGCACAAAAAGAATTTAAACTGCAGAGACACGCCACATTTAGACGACGCATGCAAGGAAAATACAATTCCATTGACTCATTGATTTGGAAACTTCACGGTCATTCCCCTCAAAAAAAGAAAGAAAAAAAAGAGCACACTACAAAGGATATATGCTTTGTTAATTGAATGTCACATCCTCCATCACATGTTTGTTTTTCATTCCTTGTTTGGTGTTGCACTTACGGAGGAATTTAAATTCTGTCACTGTGAGGTGTCAGGGTAATGCGGAATGTCTCGGTCAGACAGACAGAAGCACCATGCCAAAGACTCACTGACCTCGATGCAAGACACGGAGCTCAATTCCATAGCTAACACCCGGTCTGAAGTGGTGGGCAACCCCCACCTTAACCTGATAGTCTGGACTGCTGTGAGAGTCAAGTCAGACAAAGGTCATAGATGAAAGAGACCGGTTGGCATGTCCGTAATGTAAATAGCTACATACAGTAAATATTGACCTCATTCAGAGGGCTGTGTTAAGTGTTCACTGGTAGGAACACAGTAAAGATCCAGTCGTTGAAGCTCACTTGATGTAGTCCTTTTGGCTTTGAAGCTGCTGAGTTAACACTTGATGATTCATTTTCCTTACACAAATTCTAATTCAAGGTATACATGAATGGAAATATCAACACGTACAAGAGCACTGTGTTACCCATTTTCAAACCCCAATATCTGGTCATATAAACGCGATCTTGTTAACTCCGTTGAACGGAATGAGTACAGGAACCACTTTATGTGCGGCGGCCATCTTTGCCACTCGTTAAGCAAGCCTAACTTGAATACATTGGATTTTTCCACAGCTTTTTCACGTTACAGGTAGTCCTCAACTTACGAACACATTGGGAAGCAACAAACATGGTGACGCAGCACAGCAGGAGCAAGGAAAAAAAACAACCAGCGAGGAAGAATCCATTGTTTATTATTGTGGTGGTGAGTGACATGAATATAATGTCTGTTATTGATAGGGATGGGTACCTTTCATGTTTGAACCGGTACTGTTCCAATTCTCGGTATCTGGGAATCAATACCGGTACCAATTTTCAGTACTTTTGTACTCTCTCACACACTTTTTTAAATTGTATCTATTTATTTATTTGGGTGGTAACAATAAATGTTCATCATTATTTATTTAACAGTAAAATCTTTTTAAAAATCAATTTAACAATTACTTTTCAATCTATAAAACTTGACAAATTACAAAGCAAGTGAGCCAGATAGGAATAGTAAAAATAAAGGTATAACAGTTTACAATTACTAAAGTATAATAAATACACATAAATTAATATTACAAAAAAAACAAAGTTTGAAGCAAAGGTCTGTGCAATGAACAACACAAGCAACGAAGTTAAACAGTAAGTATATAAATGAATAATTGATGTTATCTTCGTTTCTTGTCCAGTTGTTTTTCAAGAACGTAAAGCCTGCCGCGTGCTGAGTTCGAAGTTCAAACCCATGTTAGACTTTATAGCAAAAAACAAACAAAATAACTCAGTTTTAATGCAGGCGACGTGCACGGGGTGTAGCGAGGGAGGACGCCGCCAACATCTCCCTGTTGGTCTCAGCCGTGCACTCATTGCAGGGGACCAGGCATTTTCCAGCCTGCACTTGACGCAGAGGCTTTCATACTTCACAAACTGTATTTGTTTGGCTTGGAGCCGCAAAAATCTCGCTCGTTGGCAAACCCGGAAATGTATTCTTAGCGTGTGATCCTGCGCGATTGGGCGACGTCAGTAATTAGGTGTTCGTACAGGTTGCGTTCAAGTACGCCTTGGAAAATCGGCAACTGTTCTACTCCCGCACAATCACAATTTAGAAAGACGTGAATCGGTGTTCGGAGGTACAGACCCAAATCGGTCCATACCAAAAAAAGTATCGTCTTCGGTACCCATCCCTAGTTATTGACCATAGAAAGTGTGAAGCGGAAATGAAATTTATTTGCATAATGACGTCCATGCATAGCGGTTTAAATCGGGATATGTAAATGGAAGTAATTCTGTCCGTTCACGCATGTCAACGGGTTATTCAGAATATTTCAGAAACCAGAATTTTGACCTTAGCCTTAATATTGACAGCATGTAAACGTAGTCACTGATGTTTGCCATCTTTATATGTGAGGAGAGAAAAAAAGGAATCAACAGATTGTGTTTTGATATAATCTTACTTTCTTTGGGCAAATTCACTTAACATCCAAGATACATAGCTTGATAAAAAGACAGATATCTGCATTGGGTTTGGGAATTTCAATCCAGCTCTCTCAGAACCAAGTCATTACAGATTCAGCTATCGCTGCCACTAAGTTGAAATGGACAGCGAGAGAAAAAGAGGATGCTGCCAGCCTGCCACTGCCAGAAGGTGGGTTCACGTAAGTTTTTGTATATTTCTTTAAGACATTGTCTCCTGAATCATTGACAAACGAGGATGGATAAATGAACTCCTCGGATGATGAACCAAGGCTGTTTCTTACTGATGTAACTTTGTGGAAGAGTGTAAAAACACATTCAATTCAGCATTTGTGCTCTTTAGGGTTCAGCATAAAGGTTGCAATGTCCAGTGCATTTGGTTCAAATTAGGAAGGTTGTTCACCTCCGATGGGCACCAGGGGTTGATATTCGGATTCACGGCATGCCAGTGGGTTAATTCTGTGGGTGCTGTCCCCCCTGGCGGGGAGTGGGCGGGTCTCCCCCTCTGTTGGCTGCTGGGTGGCGGCTGCGTCTTGGCCGTTCCCTGGGTCTCTTGGGGGGTGCTGCGTTGCGGGGCTTTCCCTGGTGTCGGGGGCGGCGCCGTTCCGGCGCGGTCCGTCGCTCTGGGCCCGGCGACGCGGTTCGGGGCCTGTGGGCCGCCGGGGTGCCCGGTGGTTCCCTCTCCCCTCCCCCTTCCTCCCCCTTGCTGCCTCTCCCTCCTCGCCTCTCCCCGCCCGTCCTCCGCCTCCCTGTCCCCTCTCCCTCGTCGCCCTTCCTCCTCCTCTCCCCCTCTCCTTGCGTCCCTGCCGCTGCCCCCTGCCCTTCTTGTCGTCCCCTTCCCTCCTCCCTTCCCCTTCCCCGGTACGCCTTCCTTCCCCTCCCCTGGGCCGGGGGCTCCATCCATGGCCCGGGTCTCGGTGCTATGGGGGCCGGCGGGGGTGGCTGGGGTTTGGTGTCGTGCCCGCCCCGCTCCGGTGGGCGTCCTGACACCTCGGGCGGGACCCAGTATCCGGGGGGCGAGCCCTATCGCCCCGCCGGACGGGTCCCATATGCCCGCCGGGGTCCTGGTGGGGTGGGTGGGGGCTTGGTGGGCCGGTGCGCCTCCTGCCCCCGCCCGGTTGGGGGGGGCCCCGCTGGTCACACCTCTTAACTCACTACACTAGGTTTGCACAATACACTTTTATAGACATATAGGGCACATAACACACTTTGGGGGGTGGGGTAGGGTGGAAACACCGTCTTCACCCTACAACTCCCCTCCAATTTTAATACACCACACAACTTGTGGGTGGGGGGGGGGCTTGGGGGCTTGTGGGGGTGCCATCGGTTGGGGGCCGCAGTATAGAGCAGTGCTGCGGTCCCCTGTCCGTGTCGCCCCCCGCCCCCCCCGCCCTATCTATTTTTTTTAATGCACCACATACACTCAGCAACATGCTTGGGTGGCGGGTGGATCGGAGCGTGGGAATATCATTTCCATCGGCTCCGGTTCACCTGCTCCTAATTTTAATGCACCACACACACACACTTGTATATACACTGGGTGGGGTCACATTCACGGTTTAGGGGTAGAGTTCGCCAGTCCGCGAGCTGGCGGACTCAGTAACAGGGGTTAATTTTCACAAAGAACGCTGGGGTGACGACCGGGGCCTTCCCCCGCTGGGCCTGGGGTTCGGGGGTGTCGGCCGCCCTCCGGTGCCCCCATCTCCCCCTTCTGCCCCCGGTGTTCCGTCCTTCCACACGGCGGGGGGTGGGGTGGGCGCGGCTGCCCTCTCCGCTCCGCTGTCCGGCCCCTCTTCGGCGCCGGTGCCTGGGTGCGGGTGGTCCCCGGGGGCTGGGGGTCGGGGGTTGGGGGGCTGCCGGTTGGTCGGGGGTTGGGGGGCTGCCGGTTGGTCGGGGTGGGGTCGGGGGGGGGCGGCTTTGTTGGGGGGGGCGGTGGTGGGGGTTGCGGGGTGGGGGGTGCTGGGGGTGGGGGGTGTCTGGGGGATTGGGGGCATGGGGGCGGCTGGGGCTGGGTTGGGGTGGGTGGCGGGGGGTGGATGGGGGGCGGGGGTGGTGGGGGGGGCGGGGGTTGGGGGCCGGTGGGGTGCCTGGTGGGCCTGCAGTGCCCCGTCCTGCTGCGTTGGGCCGGGGGCGCGGGCCGTGTTGGGGCGGGGGGCGCTCCTGCTCCTGGGTTTGCTCTCTGGCCGGTGGCCCTGGTGGGGCCCGGGGGTCGTCCTTTGGCGCTGCCGCGGCCTGGGGGGCCCTGAGGTGTTGCGCTTGCTCTGTTCCGGCGGGGGTCGACGGCTCCCCTCTTTGGTGGAGATTTTCATGCATGCCAGATCCACCACACCAGCATCTACCGAAACTCAGACACAATCTGTTTCCTCCTCAGGTTATTGAATCGGTGGAGGCTGGTGTCTCGGATCTCACGCGGCTTCGTCTGTCCTTCCTTCCTTTTCTCGGTCTCTCCGTTGGTCTCTTGAGGCCTCCCTGACTTTATGTTTTTTGGATTTGTTGGGGTCTGGATGTTTCTTGGGCTGGGGAGGAGTTCTGGTGGGGGGTGTCTGGTCGGTGCTGGATTTCACCTTCCTTGGTTTTCTTCGGTCCCCTCGGGTCTCCTGGTGTTCGATTTAGGTGAACGGTATAAGATTTTTTTTTCTAATAGGTTTTCTGGTGAGCTAACAAACACACGCACGCACGCACGCACACACACATACTCACCCACACACACAAAAAAAAAAAAAAAAAAGTATGTATGTATGTATGTATATATGTATGTATATATGTGTATATATATATATATATATATTTAAAAAAAAAAAAAAAAAAAAAAAAAAAAGAGCAATGATGATGACATTTCCGAATGAACAATACTGAGCTCTTAAAAAAAAAAGAAAAAAAAAAAAAAGGAAGGTTGTGCCCCACACTGGGTTTATTTGGACCTCAACACCAAAATAATCACTGGACTCTGCCTGCCGAGTGACAAATATGACTAGTCTGGAACAACTTCTCATTGTAGCCTAACTGAAAAACGAACTCAAGTCCATTTCCTATTGTATGAACTGTGTGACTTCTGGAAGTGGAGATTTGGCATGTAGGATGTGAAATGCTTTTTAGTTTCTGAGGGCAGGACAGTGTGTCGGGATTATGTGCTACATTTGTGGTTTGTGTGCAGAAGCAAGCCAGCCTCTTGGAGGTAAAGAACTGGGAGGGGGTCCAGATGAGACAGAGAGGCTTTCATTTTGCTTAACCTCTACATGCAAAGAAATGCCAGGCAGGGTTCCTGTTTTCATAGCGAGTATAAAAATGTGGTGAAAACGTTGAAAACGTTATTGTAACCAACAAATATGTGAGCTGCTAAGACATGCAGGCATATCATAGCATGCCAACAAAAAGAAAGAAAACAGAGGGCACCAAACGTTGACAGGCCTAACCAAAACCAGCTCGTAGATGGTATGACAGATGTTTGAGTTTGTATTGGGCGCCTGTCCCGAATTTGTTCTTTAAGGAGGTCGTTGACGGAGGAGCAGTCGCGCTACTCGAACAGAACCAAACCCACAATCAGTTAAATCACATAAAGGCCTTGTTTTGATCTGCTCAATCGCTTGCTTCAGTTCAAGGAATGTCAGTCAATGGAAAAAAACACACACAAAAAACAGTGTTGTTTCGTAAGACAGCTGCAAAGTACCAAAATCACCAACAAATGACACAAAAAGGGACAACAGACATATAACATGGTGTTTATGTATTACAGAGATAAAATAGAGGGGTGTATTTCTTTATTTTCAAAGCCGAAATCCCAAAAATAAAGGACCATGGGTTAGATCAAGTGTGTGAAAGTCAGCATGCTTAAGCTGAGAGGTAGCAGCTGTTGGCCTGATATAGAAGTTCTGGAGTGCAAAGAAACACAGCCTTGTTGTTGCACTGACTGACTCCCTTTCCAGAAAAGACCACAGAGTATATGGATAATTACATTCATATTTTCACTTATGCCATTAGAAAATAAATCACAGCTTCTGCAATTGAAATTCAATAATGGTGTCAAATATCCGACGGAATATTAAAGTTGGTTGTGGCTTTATCTACTTTGAACATCGGTACTGCTTTAGGTGGATTCCTGAGCTCACGTGCTTTCATATTTTCCATGTTTTGCATGCTCTTATCAGCAAAAAAGTGAGTCCTGGTAGGATAATGCTGGATGATGCCATACAATATGAAATCAAAAGGGAAGCAGATATCAGTTTGAAATCTCCTGTTGTTCATGTTGAAAGTTCATGCCATTGTTGGTGACCTTGTGATTAGGAAAGTCAGTTAACGTGTAAAAAAGGAAGACTTATCACTTGGAAAAAATAGCCAAATAAAGGCTGCCTTGCTGCCTCCCTTGATCATTTTCCATCGCCCCACTGACATAGAAGAGGGTGTGTGAAAACTACAGTGACAAAAGGTTTAATTTTGTGGAGTTTAACAGTCTGCCCAAGGCTGCTGGGCGGATGGCGCAGCACTAAAGAGCCTATTGTCCAGTCAGAATAGGCATGACGTTGGAGACATTAGATGTTATATTACATTTCTTGTTCTTTTCATGGCCTGCTTCAGCTTTGTGCTTTGAGGCTACTGTTTTCATAAGACGGCAATGAGAGAAAAATATTCAGTTTCAACTGAGCTGGGAACACTTTCTCAGAAAGATACTTTACCACCTGCACGTATCAATCAACCATTTGGCCTTTGCAATATGGAGGGAAACTGGGGAAATATTTGCTTGCATCTTACTCCAAGATGGAGACAAATGGCTGCCTCAGCACGTCAGGCCGTGTATTTGTACTACTAAATGCTACATACAGTATTCTGTACATTCTGCATATGAGCAAGCGATGAAGATATCTATCTTGACACCTTGGCGTTGATCTTGGCGCAGGTCTCTGCATGCTCAGTTGGTGGTCCCGAGCATCCCCTTAACTTGACAGTTATTTTCTATACTAAAGCACTATCGGATGACAGAATCGAAAGCAATTAGAGGGCTCAAACGTTTCTGCCTCAGGTACAAGATGCACTGATAAAAGAACGCAACAAAGGGTATGTTTCCATGAATACAAATAAAAGCAACATTTTTTAAATACATTTGGTGTTGTGTAAATGTTCCTAAAGCACAGTATGCAATAAATAACGGTTAATAAAATATGTCATGTGGCTGTTTTATGATCAGTATTAGAAAGGATTTTGCGGCGAACGAGTAGCCCAGCGGCTGTTTGTGCTTTTCTCAATAGTGCACGGGCGTAAAAACACCCCCTCTCCTCCCTACTTTTTACGCAGGACGAAGGGAGGATTCAGCCCGACGGGTTCTTTGGGATCTTCGACATATTCTTACAGTTTTACGCAGTCTTTATGCAGAAAATGTAACGTCAATAAACAAACCGTTGAGCTGCTTTGACGCTGGTGTCATTATACAACTTAAGATGTTTAAGTAAAGTATAGTTCTTACTCAAAAAGTAAACTGAAGTTACCTGCCCAGCAGAAACTTAGCGAGTCGACCAAAGCATCCATCTTCAGACCTCTCTGCTGCTTTAGCGCACGCCATCGCTGAAAAGACTCGCCCAAAATAACTTTTGTTTGGCTTTGCTCTTTCAGTCCTTAAGTTCTTGGTTATTTTTCATTTCAATTAAATTCCATTAAATTCTATTAAATTCAATATAACTTTATTCATCCCCTAAGGGAAATTGAGAAATAGCAGAAACTGAGCAGCATTACATTTAAACGACAACATATACGCAAAGCGCTAGGAAGAAGCTATGCAAGCTACGTACTCGGGGCTTAGAATCTAAAATTTCCCGCCATGTCACATCCACAGTTAATGAATTTTTTTGTTTGTTTGTTAACTAAGTACAAGTCTGTTACAGGTAGATAAAGCGATTTTTAAGTGAATCAGACAACTTCATTTGTAGTAAAATCCTTTCTAAAACCTTTAAAGGCATGTAAAGCCGACAGCTGCCTTTTAAGATGCAATTCCAGTACGTATATGTAACACAATCACACATATTTGACAACCTTTTTATAATTAATCTAAATCAGTAATTAAAATATATTGCGCCACGCAATGCATTCTGGGAACCCAGTGGCTTTACCGTCATCATAGATTTTAATAGATACATAGATATCACACCAGTCCTCGCGATGTGAAAGCTCAAACAGGCAGTGTTGCCGCATTACATGTTCGTAGATGTCACTAAAACCATCCATCCATCCATCCATCCATCCATCCATCCACACTTTGGAATTGACAAAAAAGTAAGCTTCATTACTTAGTTGGGCTGCTCCTGCGTGTCATGTAACAGCAGTTAACAAAAGTTTGACATAATAGTATAGAAAAATTGTATATAAAAAAAGTTTGACATTATAATATAGATAGATAGCATTAGCATCTAGCTTTCAATCAGTGCTTCAAAGTTTTATACTATGGCTGTCTGTGTCTGTACCAGACATTCGTGATTGGTCCATGTTGTAATTGTCAACAACCAGTTTCGTATTTCTCTTTTTTCCCCACGTTTTCCAACCTCTCTTATTTTCTCAGCTATGCTATGAATGATGTCAGATTAGTTCTTCTTCATGTACGTCATTACATGGCTGCCACCTACTGGTCAGACTGAGACACCACAGTTGAACTAAACAGTACTTGCAGATCCAAAAGGCGCTCCATATGAAATCTCAACCACCATGAATGTGAAGGAGAACTCTTAAGGTGGCAAAGTATGCTCTTGCAAACGGATGGACCACTTGTGTATTTGGGGGGGGGGGGGGGGGGCATTGAGAAAGAGCACACTGTAGCGGTAGTTTTCCAACTAGGAGAGGAAGACGGGAAAAAAAAGATACAACATGAGCCATTTGCTAGCTGCAGGCAGTTCGTCAAAAAGGAAAGAGGAAGTCTTGAGTGAAAACTTAAAAAGGAACATCTCTCTTGAGGGAACAAGAGAAAGGCCAATGCAAAGCGGGAAGGCGGAGGCGTAGAACCACCCTGACAGACAGCGTTCTCTATCTATTTGCACAAATTTGCATGAGAAAAGGCAGCGCAGCGGACACCAGTTCCACTAGTTGGCGGGTAAATGGAAGTGACCCTCCCCACCTCCTCGAGAGAGTCTTGGAAGAATTCGAGTGGTGGCAGCTTTGCCACATTTATCACTGAAAAAGGAGTTGATGTAGTCCAATTAGCGCAGATATTGCTGAACATCTGTCTTGTACAGGAGGGGCAATTATGTTCAGTGATTCTTTACATCTGTGAAGTCCTAGAGGAGTCTTACAAAAAGAAACCCAACATCTGTTAGTGGCAGTGTTGGCCATTGCCCCAGTACAACACGTATGAAGTAGTGAACCAGTTCAATGCATTAACATACTGCTCCTATTCACTTTTCATATGGAATATGTCCAAACTTTGAGTGCACAGCAGGGATATAATAGTTTTCTATTTTCCATTATAGTTGTTTTTTTAATTTCATTTTGACTTTTTTTTCTTCCAATTATGATTAATATTATTATACATTTAGTTTTAATTAGTTTTCATAGTAGGTTTGTCAGTTTTTTTAGGTTTGTCATTTATTTTATTTTATTAATATGGAGTAGTGATGTTCAATATCACTTTTTTTTCAAATTGATACCAATACGAGTACTGTACTCAACCCTTGAGTAGTCACTAATAACTGACACTACTAGTACTTAAGAAAAAAAATGTCCCTACCAAAAAATCACAGATTATTTTAAAGAAGGACCTATATATCCCAATATAGCATTTTCCATCAAATTGCATAAAATTTATACCAATTTTCTATTAATTTTTTTTTCTCTATTCTTTAATTTTTTGTTTTTTGTAATTCATGCTTACTATTTTCCGGACTATAAGTCGCACTAGGCCAAAAATGCATAATTGGATAGAAAAAAAAGATACATAAGTCGCACTGGAGTATAAGTCGCATTAAGTATATATAGTTTATAATAGTATAAGTCTAGAGTGGTCTCTTGTGGCTGTCTGTGATAAGTCGTGTGTAAGTCGTGTGTAAGTCGTGCCGGGGTAAGTCGCAGGAAAAGCCAACCTATGCAAAACAAGTGTGATCTGGAAAATACGGTATTACACGGCTACAATCAGGAGACCGATACTGGTATCGTCCACAGTCATGAATACCTTGAAACAAGACCAGTTATCCGATACCTCATATCAATACTTTTCCATCGCTAATATGGAGTATTTGTCAAGTGCAAGAGGAAAAAAAGGTCTCAAAGTGTTGTGTAATAAAATAAACTACAATTTTCAAACGACTGTTGAAGCTATACTGAAATAATTACATTTAAAATCAACTCAAAGGTTTGTGTGTTAAATTAATTGACAACAGTGAAAATAAAGATTTGTTTTCTTTAATAATAGTTTTAAAGAGGTTTATAAATGTAAAACTAACATTAAGTATTTTCATTTTTGTTTATGTAGTTAGTTTTTGTTATCTATAATAACTTTGGTGTCCAGGTACTTACTTTTTTTTTTAATTAACGTGTGTTACAAATGTGGACAAAAAATTACAGTAGGTGTTAAGTGCAACAGAACTCATGCAGCAGGGGACCGAGCTTTACTTTCTAACTTGGTAGGAAGTCAACAGATTAATACGAATCTATAAATTGATTATTGCAATTTTTTTAACTCAAATTTAGAAAATTCTAATCAGTAAACTTGTACATGTACACACACATATATATATATGGTCGAACTAACAGATGAAGGACAAGCAGTGATTAAAGTCATACTGCAGTGGGAGATGAAGCAACTTCATCATCACACCCGAGCAAAACTCCATAAAAATGGAAACTATTTTTTTTATACTGTTTTGACTGATGTGGAAAATAGTGTGTGGTTAAAGCCCAACTGTTGAACGGAAACATATTTAATTCACTATCAGCCTGTATCTTCATTTTAATTTAATTAAACTCATTGGAGTGTTGGAGATGTTATCTGTGTAGGGTATATACACCCATCTATCTGTACTGTACTGTCAAGGTGTGAAGCGCAGTCAATTTTGATAGGAAATATCCAATTTCGGCCTTGAATCAGGAATTGAATGCTTCAAATATTTTGATATATTTTTAACATAATCTCTGAGGTTTGGCAGCTCACATCTTCATTTAATAGATAGCCCACCACTGTGCAGGTCGGCCATTGCCAATCCACATTCATTTTCTGTGCTTGGCATGAATTTGTTTTAAGTGGAATAAGGCATAAAAATAACAATACAGCATAATGAAGAACATTACCATACTAACTTTCTTTTCTTTTTTTTTTATAAAAAAAAATGCTACCCTGCTGTAGTAAGAAGATTATCAAGCATACTTGATTTTATAAGAGAGCTGAAATAATTTTTTTTTTGTTGGACTGAGATGAATCAACCATAAATTAGATGAGATGAGAATTCAAGTGCTGTAGTCAAAACTATTTGCATCATAAAATGCCTTTGAACCCACAGGAATTCTACAGGATGAGAATACGTTTGTACCCGCTCCGTGCGAAACCCATCTTGGCCCAGATAGCGCCCGAGATAAGGGGAGGTAGAAAGAGCGATCGAGCAGGGTGGTGGTTTCAGAAGAGCGCCGCAAGGGAAGGAAACAGACATTACAGCCAGTCTGTTAATCAGCCTATTAGGGTTTAATTGAGGGTAGTTAATTAGGAGTCAGTAGGCAGTCTGTGCTCGGGGGTCAGGGGCCGACATGAGAAGCAGCTGGCTGAGCAACCTGAGCCGATTGTTGCAGATCCGTTTGCACAAGGCCAGTGGCTGACAGGCAGCAAAATTAGCTTTAATTACACTTGTCTTTAAGGCTTTTAGGTGTCATAAATTTTTAACCCACTAGCTCCTAAAAAGCAGGAGCCAGCCAAAGCGGTGTCACGGCCGAGCAAACACATTTACAGTAGACCCAGACTGGATGTCTCCACAGAAATCAAGCGCCGGCTTGCGTTTGAGCACTCGGCCGGTTTAAAGTAAGTGGAAAATACGATATTGTGTGTGCGGTGCGGGACACAGACAAAAAAAACTGCTTTCTGGCTGGAGAGAGGCATAAGCTCACCTCACACCATCTCCAGAATGAAACGACTACACATCTTATAAATCCCCCTCTCCCCCACTAGAAAACAAACATGTGCTTGTCCTCGCTCCTTAAAACTAGCTCTGCATAGAGCCACTAACACCAAAAGCCGAGTATACACTCTTTAAAGTGTGATTTGATTGAATGCCCTGTTCCTGCCTCATCTGGACCACGGGACACTGGAATGTGATGTGGCTACCGACAAGGCAGTCTGGGTCCGGAGAGGAGCAAGGCCGCATTCAGGTTGCCCATCAGGGGAGTAAACACATTGCATGCGAAGGGCTTAAAATCCAATAAAGGGTTCGACAAAGAACTGCCTCTTGCCTCCGAATACCAAACAACATGTGATCCTCCTTAGGGAAATAACTTGCTTGTCTGTTCGGCTTAGCCCCACAGGTTCAAAAATAATGGAGGAACGTCCTGCTGAGGATGCCGTGTGCTGCGTCAAATTATGTCAAGTTCATATGCCAAAGGAATGCTAAATAGACTAAATGCAGCACTTGAACTTGCATTTATTTCTGCAGCAGTTTTACACCTCAAAGAATTAAAAACAGATCAACAGTGAGCTTTTTGTGCCGTGCTCAAGCATGGTATGCAAACAAATGAAAAATAAAGCCATAGGGGCATGTGTGCCTGAGACAAAGCTCAATTTACATTTCTGTCAATAACTGCTAAGTGCTGGCTGGCTGGCTGGCTGGCTTTAAAAGCTGTCTCCTGTATGGTGACTTGATACTTAAGGAAATGCAGGAAGGTTTGGGGTGTTTAGTGGCTCACTGTGAGTAAGCTCGGAACTCAGAACATAAGTGACAAGTAAGAAAGTGCAGCTGTGGGCTGTTTAAAAATTGGAGTCTATAATAGAGACATCATTTATTTTCTAACGCGAGGTAATGCCTGACTATTTTACTTTTTATAACATTGTGTTATGTACCAGGCCTAAGCATTTTCTTTCATTTCACCCCACTACCATCTGATGATGGGAAAATGTTATGTCAAATCATGATGTCATATTCTATAGTTTAGCTGATTTGATTTGTGTTTTAGCTAGAAAGAGGACTGCTATTTATATGTATATAGCACTTTTTTTTCTTTTTTTCTTAGCCATAGTGCGCAAAGCGCTTGACATAGCCTCCCATTCACACACCAGAGGTTGGCTGCTGCCACGCCGGGTTCAGTGTCTTGCTCAAGGACACTTCAACATGGTCATTGGCCTCATGGCCTTGTTGCGACTGAATGAAAAGGTTCTTTTGTGGAATTTTTGCCCTTCCATTCTGCACTCAGCAGTTCAGAAGTGTATACATTTATATAAATATTGTTGTAGCTGGAACACATTCCTGCTGGCTAGCCCACTCCTTCTCCTCTAAAAGACATACACACGCACATAAAGTCCTACACCGGCCATATTAGAATTGGCATTTCCCTCAGTTTATTTTAAAGTGCTTGTTGCTGTTTGCCCTTTGCGACCCAAGAATGTTTGCTGAGGATTTACAAGGTGACATTTACAATGGCTGTCCAGGGTGTCACCATTCTCTTCTTATTTTCACACTCTTTCAAACGCTTTGCCACATTAAAATCTTCTCCATCATGACGAGTTCAGGCACAAACACACGCTGCTCATTTTATATTTGCAAAAAAATAAAAAGGCCATTTTAATGACAAAAAATTTGCTTTCTTATGAAAACATTAAGCTCCACTTTCAATTTTGACTTTTTAATGTGTATTCTGCATACGGTAATTAAAGATGAAAACATTTTCTTTCCTAGAGTTGGAAATTGCATCCTAACTTGCAATACCAACCAGTTCCATGTGATTCAAAAAGTCGAGTTTCAAAAGTTGTATTCTTCCAGGACTTATACAACATATGTTTGATAATAAAAATACAAATAAAGACTATATTTCGCTTTCTTTCGTAACCATCATTACATGTTGCAAGTTCCAAGTTATATCATGCTTAAGTGGACTTAAGTAGAGTCTACAAAGACTTGAAAACCTGCAAAGTTGTATGTTTTGGGTACTAAAACGATGTACTGTACATCGGTCCCCATTTACAATGTTTGTGAATATGCAAAGCAGTACAAAGTAAAACTTACCTACACAGTTAAGAGAATATCAAATTGGTCTCTCAACTGCACTTCTTTTTATAAACCAAATACCAACAAATGTGAATATTGATCAAAGAGATGACTGACAATTGAGGCTGAGTAATTTGACTTGTCTAAGTGATGCACAGTAAATAGAAAACAATTGGGTGGCTAAATAATCCATTAGCATTATGCTGATTTCAATGTAAAACATGAATGCAATACTTATTATTAAAAGCCTTATTTTATCTGGCAAACAATTAACCAAAGTAAAAAAGAAAAAACACGACCTCACAGCTAATATTTTTCAGGTTGTGAGGGTCTCTAGAAAAAAAATGTGAACATAACTGAACAAGGGCGTATTCATGTGCTGATTCATAACAGCACAGTTAGAGGAAAGCCATCTGCTATCGCACCCGAGCCTATTGAAGAAGTACGAGCCGTTTCTGATCATGTACATGTCACGTCCATATTGACTTACTGGAATTAACACTTCTAAGTGCCGTAGTTTCTGCCTCAACAGCACGTACACCTGTCCGTGCTGTTGGCTGATTCTTCTTGTTTTACGCGACACTTAACACATTGTTTTATCTCTAGACACATAGGTTATGATAATTACTGTGACGAGAAAGCATTAAGGAAAGCCTACCAGTATACCGTATACAAAATACAACAGGGCCACGAGGAGATGTTTTCAACATATGAACATGCAGCTGCTTTGGGCAAAATGGTTTCAGTGTCTTCAATAAAGCTGAAATAGCAAAGCAGAGTTCACCTGAGGTCAAACGTGCAACCAATACAATTGCAAGCTTGTCACGATGACTTGCGTGTTTGAAGTGAAATTTTAAAGTACAAGTCTTGCTCAAGCCAGCCAACAAAAAGGGAGCACTCGAAATATGATCCAGCACTATTATCAGGTTACCCATGGGAGAGAAAAAAAAAGCTATAATGTGGAACAACAACCCTCAACTGAAGTGTTTAAACTTCAGCATTTTGATGACGGAATCATTCGTTATAGTCGCTTGCAGTACATGCTGCTGCCTTGCAGTAACCTGCCACCATTGCAGGACAAATGGCACTCCCTCAGGGAGAGCATCTGGCGGGAAAACTGTGCCAAATGAATCATGCAAGCGGTTCGCTGTGGTGACCCCTGACGGGAGGAGACAAACGCTTACGAAGTCCTTAGCCTCTCAAAGAGGTGACACTTTGCCACATCCTCAGGCTCAAGTCTTTTACCTTCATATTTTATTTTCTTTACGAAGACTTTCCTCCACATTGAGTTAAAGCAAAATAACACGTTTAAATTGTAATGCTTTTCATAAAGTTGGTAAAGAATATTATCTTCAAGATTTTCCACCAGAAGCAACCAACAACCGAAACATTTGGCTTGTTTACTTGCTCTCACACCCAACCAAGCAAATGCACAATGTATTCAAGCACGAAGCAAACAAGCCTCAGTGTCATGCAAACTTCAATTTAATTGCACAGCGGACAGAATTTAACATCAGTTATGCCCAACAACACCCTAGAAAACGTAACATTCTCTGCCCCATGATTTGCGTCCTGCGACCTCCATGCCAGCATGGAGCTTTCAAGCACAGGAATGACAGAGAGGGGAGTATTTCCTTCTAAACATTTAGCCACAAACATCTTTGTTAGAAGAGCATTGGTCAAAAAGCTTGTGGCAATTTGATTGAGGTTTGACAGTCAAGTGTGCGACAAACCATATTTGTCATCCTGCGGCGTGCGGTAATCCACACTTGTAATCTACAGAAACTTCTTTGTTTAGGATTGGCATTGTGTAAGATTCTGACTGACAACCCTTCCATAAAAGCAACCTTTGTGAAGTGCAGTTTTTGAACACATCCCACGAGTTGACCTTAGGGATGGCGGGCCTTTTCATACAAGATTTTGTTCAAAAGTAGGATCCTATTATGTCAATCTTTCAAAAGCATAAATGCAGTAAAAGGGATGACGCTGTTTCTCTTTCTCACTGAGAACCCAGACGTGGGTAGAGTAGCCAAAAAACAATTTCACTCAAGAGCACTGTTATTTTAAAATGTGACACGAGTGAAAGTAAAAGGTAGCCCCGCCGTCCTCCCAAAAATGACTTAATAATTCGGCTAATTTAATTATTTAGTAAGTATCCATTGAAAATATTACTAAAGTACTAAATAGCGAGCCACTTCTAATGTATTAATTTTCTAAATCAGTGCATGAGTGCCTAATTGATAAAAATATACAATAGGAACAAGCAAATTTAGAAATTGGCAAACAATATCACATCAACTAAAACTATAAAGAAATCTTTATAAAATAACATAAATTAAAAGGGAAGTCAACATCCTAAATTTTCTTCAAAATATATTCTATGCCCCATAGCCTACACACAGCATTCCGATTAATATTGTGTATGTGGAATATGAGTTTTAAGCAGCAAAATCCACCCATTAATATCAACCTCAGGTGGTGGCCATTTTGTCACTTGCTGTTGACTGAACATTACATCAAAGTTGCCCAAGTAATGACCAATTACGGCTCAGCTTCAGAAAACAGGTGAGCTGTGATTGGTCATTACCTGAACCATGTGCAACTGTGATGTCATCTTAAGCTGACAGCAAGTGAAAAAATGCCCACCGACTGAGATAGATTTAAACGGGTGGATTTTGCTGCTTAACTCATATTCCACAAACACAATATATTCAGAATGTTGTGTTTAGACTAGTGGGGGCACACACAACATATTATTGTAAAGACAATTTTTGGGTTAACTTCACTTTTAAGGCAAATAAAACTCCTCTGTCAAGAGCAACTTACTTCAAAAGGTACAAATTTAAGAGAGTAAATGTGGCGCATTACTACCCACCTCTGGTTTTGCCTTAGGTTAATCTCCAGCAGCAATGAAGTCTCACTTAACAATGGTTCGAGTGTTGAACTAAAGAACTCAGTGTTGCAACATTTTGCCATCGCAGACTGGACTCATATTCTTGGTTACAGCTAAATCCCAAAATGCTGATTTGAGATGTCATGTTGTCATCTGGAGGTGATTTGTGCAGTCGCTGAGACATAAATATTCCGTGTGTGTTGATAGGCATGATACATCATCCAACTTCCCATCTGCAATATCATTTCAAAATTTCCCCCTTTGCATGACTGGACCGCGAGACACATACCTCAATAATCCGGTCGTGGATTTGAAGACCATCCTCCTTATCGGCTGGTCCACTCTCAGTGATTTTGGACACAAAAATCCCCTCATTCGAAGTGCTGTCATTATCATCCTATGGACGAAATTAAACACATCACACTCAAAAGTTGACATGTAGAAAGTGTCAAATTTACTGCTGGTAGGCTAGGCTATGTTTTAGGAGGTTGATAGAAACATACCATTAAAACTACTGTGCAAGCATTAAAATAGGCCCACATCAAACAATCTCATTTGCAAAGACTACTAGACACAAATTACGATTTTAATTACTAGTGGATTATTGTTAAAAATACAATTTATGAATGAAAATTACAAATGACAAGAAAGGAAGCATAAATCCTTTAACTCATTGACTCCCAGCCATTTTCACTGAAGTAACCCCCTTCGCTCCCGGCTGTTTTACTGGATTTTGACTGATTTTGCATAGCCCACAGAATAGTGTGTTCTATTGCTATAAAAACATGGAACATACCAAAAGGATGATTAGAGTTTATTTTTTTCATCTGTTTCCGTTTTGCAGCAATTGGCATTAGAATATAGCTAAGTTTCATCATTTTTCACAAATCTGTTTAAAACACTGGGGAAAAGAGTTTGCTGCAACATGGCCCTGGTTGATCTCTTATACTCTGCTGGCACCTGCTGACCGTTTTTTGTAATAACTACCATTGCTTTAAGCGACCTATTTAAGTCAGAGGCTGCATCTAAGCCTTTTGTATGCTCTGGCATAAAAAACATAAAAAAACGTATAAATGGCAATATTTAAAATAGAACGTTTTTATACGTTTTTAAGGCAAATTCGTTAATTAGCCATGCATTTAAGTTTTTGAAATAACACATTCACGCTGTGGCATGATTAGGCATGATTATCGGCACAACATGACACACATGAGAAAACTCAGAAAGAATGCATTTTTTTCAGTTTTTTAACTACAAATCTTATTTATGCCCTCAGTTGTACATTAACCGCGTGGGCAATGATATTGTTGTGGGGGGTGGAGTTAAATTAATAAAATATGTGTTTTTGAACCTGCCTGGACATACGCCAGTCTGCTCTGGCCACCACTCGAGTAGGACTGACTTGAACAAATTTAAAAGCATTTTGCAAAACAGTGCAAGTACAGTGTAATTGATCGAATTAATTAAACATTTTAAATTACAACTAACAATTTTGGATCTGCTTCCTTCCTTTTTCAAAGACAGCATACAGTAGCAGTTTTGACACAGCTTTCCTGCAAATAATTCTCCAAGACCCCCGCTCTTTGCCCTACAATTAACCCTTGACATTTGCAGACAAACAAGGTCTAGTGGAGACCACAAAATCTGGCATCTGATTGCTGGTAGCAGCCATTCCTAAAGGACAACCACATGAAAAACGTATGTCAGAAGCTAAATGGACATTAGCTCTCCCGATCTTAATTAATAGCCTCTTCCACAGACTGTTGGTTTTTGAGGTTAGTAGAAAAGCAAAGGCCATGTATAATGTCAGTTCTTTCATGAGCGTGGGCCTTGCATGACAGCAAGCAAGCAGCGTTGGCAATACTGAGACGTGTATACTTCGATTTCTTTATAGTTTCCTGCCATAAAAAGTTTCAATGTCAGAATCGATGTTGCTACAGAGAATGGTGTCACTGTGCCTGTGGAAAACTTGTTAAGACTTGAGTGCAGTCTGAATGAAACAGATACCGATAGCACCCTTTTACAACCACAGCAACAAGAACACTCTCCTTGTTTACTAGTGTGTGGCATTATATTCAAATTCAGACTTGGATTAGAATACCTACATAACAGCTTGGGAAAGTAAAAGCCAGACGAAACAACCTTTGGTGATGACCTCACCACCAAAATTTCCTCAATTAGAGACACAAGTCAGGTCACAGACATGACCCCATATTTAACGCTCATAAAAGTAATTATAGTATTTTTTTATCTGTAATGTGCCAAAACCACAAGCAAAATGAATACAACCACAATGAAATGTAATCGTAATTGCAGTCCCATTCATCCACAGACAGAAAATATACTGGACCATCTAAACTCAGTCTTTCAGGGAAGGATTGTGGTGCTGTAAGTGTGTGCTTTACATTCCTGAGTTGGTATATGACACTTGTCTGATCACTAGCGGGGAGATGAAATCTCCGAAGATGGTCTGCTTTTAACTTACCGCACATGGCTTTCCTCCCATGATGTTAAACCCAAGAGATCCGCCCTCACGTAGAAGGACAACTGCCACACTTTTAGTATCTCTTTCCTGCGGGCATATAGAGAGACACGCAGCATTGTGAATAGTCCAGCATTGACTCACATTCATTTATAGAATACATCTACAGATGAGTTACAGTAGTAGAACAATATTATAATCTGGGACTTCAGCTCAGTTAGCATCTGGAAAGGTTAAATCCACAAAAGCGTTGTGTGTGTTTTTGTGTTTTTGTTTAGTTTTATGTTTTCCTGCTATGCCATTACAAAAGACAAAGAGGTAAAATATGACCATGAAACTTGAAATGGAACTTACTACAACATAGGAAAGTGGTTTGCATGTCTGTGTCCTGGCTAGTTAGTACAATAAGGAAAGTCAACATTAAATTGACTACAATTACCAAAAACGAAGAATAGAAAGTACGCTGTATCGAGATCTCTATTCATTGTCCCTCTTTCGAAAACATCAGAATCTGATTTATTGGCTAAGGATGTAAAAGCACACAAGGAATTTGTCTTTACAGGCTGAAATCTAAATCTGATCCCAGGCAGGGTACTCATAGTCTTGAAAAGGATATTGAAGGTTAAATTTGAAGTGAAGCCACAATTAGCTATATTATAACATCATACTCTACATAAAGCATTTCATTGACAAAGTTTCAAGGTGATCATGTCCAAACAGTAGGCCTATAGACCGTTTTCTAAGACCTTTTCAGACATTTTAAGGATCAACAGACACCCTGAAAAGAAATGGAACACGGGGAAAAATCTGACTGCCATGTTTTATGATCATTGAGGGGACAATATCTCTTCTTCTTGGTTGGTGGTCTGACAAGGCCCCAAAAGTAACTGGCACTGTCACAAAAGATAAAAACAACAACAATGGCACAAGTGGAAAACTATTGATTACAATATGTTATCAATTGTAGCTTTCCAATCTGACAATTACTGAGAATGAATTCTGATTTCATTTTAACATCTGAATGTGGACGTCACTGAATGTTTAATAAAACCAGACACTGTTGTATAATTGAGTACTAAGAGTTAATAAGGTAATCTTTAGAGATAAGCTGCCTGGGTTGTTTCCAAGCTAACACTTCATACATGTTCCACTGACTAAATATAGACATTATCGGCATGTATAGCATCCGGACTGCCATAGACTAAAAAAAAAAGTGCATGTCAGGCCGTTGAGGAATTTGCAGCCCTGCATTGTGTCAGGCCACCATTAGCAACACATGCTTTCACATCAGCAAGGCACGTCAGCAAACCAAGACGACAATTTCAAAAAAAATAATAAGAACCCTTATGTGCAACTGAGCTATGACAATCTGCCAAAAGCCCTGAAACAAATTGGATGGATTTTGTAGGTGTTTTTAATGTTTAGTCAGAGATTAGACATTAGAATGAACTCAGAGTAATTAAGGAGCATTTTCTCACACATCTGCAAACACTTTCACAAAGCTTGCATCCCTAAATGAGAAGAATCTCTTCAGGAGGTTGTACATTTCCTAAAGCATCAGGTATGTCCAGGTGGTAAAAATAAAAGTCCTGCCAGTGAGACCCTTTCTCACTGATGACTTGGCATAACAATAGCGAGCAACAGCTACACTTTCTAGACGTCATCCAAATTCTGTCTGCCTTGCAACCATTGCAAAAGACTTATTATACTGCAACACAAAAACATCTTTCACACAATTCAAGAATTGTGCAAGACAACATGGAAGACACTTAAGCAATTTGGTGTCACATGGAAGTAATCTAGTGTACCGTAAAGTTTTCAAGTGCAATTTGGTTGACCAATGTGAGTGTTTCATACTGTGCTCAAGACTCAAGAGCGGAGCATTTTGCTGACCACAGCATGGTTGAAAGCACGTAGACTTTGGACTTGTACAGTTTTCAAATGCATGCAGTGGGTACGCAACAAAGACGTGACGTATAGTCGAAGGAAATGGGTCTGAATGCAGGCAAGTGGGGATTAGGGAGGTGTGGGCAACTGAATTTAAACACACGGCAGAACAACTGTCACGTTAAGCCAGTGACCATCCAGGCCAATTTGAACAGATTTGTTGAAAAAATGTTTTCATGGTTCAGTCCAACTGAAACCTTTGTCATACTGTACACGTAAACAGTCTGGCAAAAATTATTTCATACTCTGACTAACACATGGCTAATTTGGACCAGACTAAGATGATCTGCACATGCTTCATAGTTCCATCCCCCAACCTTTTGACTAAGTAATTGAATACATGAAGCCAGTAGAAAAGCAAGAGCATACCAAATATGGTGCAGTGTAGTCTAACTTTTTACCACATTTTAATTAATTGTTATAGGGGGGAAAAGCACATAAAACATACTGCCCTGTAATGCTGTTTGCTGCTGCTACTTAGTTTTGGGAGACTCTGTAATAGGTCAACTGGAAAAAGGTTGATAGAAAAAGAAAAAGAAAAAGAAAAAAAGAGACTACTGAACCATATTGTGCAAACACTCCAGTCCAGAGCAACTAAGGATGACCGTGGCAGATTTGGCTATATAATCACCCTCCCTTGAAAACATAGAGCAACACGCACACCACACCTCCGCTTATCTGCACCTACACCACTCATATTTTGAATACTACTAATATTAATAGTCCTAATAATAGAGGTAAAACACTAAAACAATCACATGTGGCTCAGCCGTAGACAGGCTTGGGGAGTAACAGAATACATGTACCGCCTTTACGTAATCAGATTACAAAAACATTTTAACTGTATTCCCTTACATGTAATCAGATACAGGTACATTTATTAAAAGTGGGGATTACTTCGAGGATTACAATGTACACGAGAGAGAGAGAGAGAGAGAGAGAGCACGCGCAATTGGGACCGTTGCTACATGTCGGGGAGGTGGGGACAAACGAATTGACTAGTCGTGCCCTCCACACGCGGGCGGTTTGAAAAAGCTTCACGGCCGGGAGGAGGAAATGGCGATCGGTATTCACTGGAACTTACTCGGAACGAAAGTTTGAGCTGATAGTCCAGCGGCATGCTACGCGCTGTAGCTTCTTGCTAGCTAGCCCGCTAGCCTACAACCATAATGTGAGTTACACCCTCCAAATAAATCCTCCTCCCACCAATTCACTATTTAAACATCATACACAACATATATACGGCTAAACTTGTGACTGGGATAAAAGTTCATTTTGCAGTTGATGTCTCACGTTGTCATTCTCATTGGATGTCTATCTATCTATCTATCTATCTATCTATCTATCTATCTATCTATCTATCTATCTATCTATCTATCTATCTATCTATCTATCTATCTATCTATCTATCTATCTATCTATCTATCTATCTATCTATCTATCTATCTATCTATCTATCTATCCATCTATGCTTTCAGTGACAGTTCAAAAACAGCACATGGACATTAATCAATCAATCAATCAATCAATCTATAGCCTACATGCTTTTTAATTACACAAGGATTTTTGCTATTTGTAGGCTGCCCGAGTCCCTATCACCCCCACAAATAGCATGGGCACATTGTATAGAATATATATTGTGGTGATATTTATTTTTATCTTGTCTCTGTTATCTTATCATGAGCATACTCGGTATTGGAGTAATCCAAAAGTAAACCAAAGTAATCAAGTTACATTACATTAATATTATGGTACTTGGATTACGTTACTAACTAAATTTTTTAGCTGGTAACTTGTAATTGTAACGGAATACATTTTAAAAGTAACCCTCCCAACCCTGGTGGTAGAGTGGTCGTCTCCTAAACCAGAGGTTGTGGGATTGACCCTCAACCCTGGTAACCAAAAAATCGAAGTGTCCCTGAGCAAAACACTGAACCCTAACTTGGTACCAGTGGGACGCTGCATGGCGGCACTCGACCACTGGTGTATGAATGGTTGAATGTGGTGTAGAAAGCACAACACAAATTCAGTCCATTTACCATTCACTATAATCGATCGATACTTTATCCTGATCAGTGACGTCACAAAAACGACATTGTGTTCTGAGACTGGTCTCAGCTTTACTGTTCCCTATAAAAAAAAACAATTAAGAAGGAGAAAAAAAAAGAAATCGCATGTCTCTTTTGTGTCTCACTTCCAGAAACATTTGCCGCTTCTTTTATGCTTGTTCAAGGCCTGCCAAAACAGAGGACTACACTGGGAATTATGTGATGAATGTGTATCTCAGTGGGACTGTGACATGCTGTCAAAGAAAGGATAACAAGCAGCTTTGCTACCCGGCAAGTTGTCTTATACCACCGTGAGCAATTTCATCCATGCCTTACATCAGTGCATCTGATGTTCAATTTACTAGACGGCTAGAACACATCTACATCTACACCCATACTGCATAAATAAAAACCTCAAGTAAAAAGGGAGATGAATGGGTGGTTGGACAAACTTATTTGGGAACATAAAGGAAGTCATTGAGGTTGTCAATTTTCCTTTGGAATAACACGGCAAAGAAGAACAATTGTTTCTCAATATGATTCTGAGAGTTATGACAAAACCTGTCATACATAAAAAAAAGTCTAATTTATATTAAAGATAATAAATTGATCAAAATGTACATGCTTAAAAAGTTTAAGTTGAAGGAATTGTGTATTTGAATATGATTTTTAGCAGTCATTTTTAACTCTCTCTTTTTTTAAATGTGAATTTCAATTTGTTTGCTTGTCTGGTCTGCAGTTAGGAGGTCTCTTAATCAACCTGTCCTCTGCAAGAAGTGTCTCTCGATTCTCTGGCAAGTTTTACTTTTTTTTTTTTTTTTTTTTTTTTTTTTAGATAAAAAATGTTTATATTTATTACAGTCTCAGCTGGAACATGTCAACCCTGTCTTCCCTTTAAAAAAAAAATAATAATTTTAAGCAGCACTGAATTGAATTTAGACTTTTTTGTGAAGTCATTGGGACGGCTCACAATTGGGTAAAATCAAGCTAGCTACAGTGTACAATATATGTTTTGGTGAAAATATACACTGACACTCCATTTTGTCAACTCTGTCAGTTTTTAGTACTGACGGAGTTGACAATACCACATTTAACCTCTAAATGTGAAAACATGATATTCTATGGACATAATAAAGGATTAAAATATTATTTCATGGTTATATTAACAGACAATGAATGACGAGTCTCTGAACAATAAAAGTAACCACTGTTGGCAACCTGAATAATGGTGATTGTCTAGCAGCAGTGTGAAGACCATTGCTGTGCATACTGAGCACCAAGACGTGAAAGTGGAGTTTCTACATCTCCATGGTCCAACAGCAACGTTAGCAGAAGGGATGTTTCTTTACTGTCCAGGTGAAGACATAATCATAAAACTATTGGAAAATGTAACACCACTCCAGTCAAGAATGAGAGAATTTTCAGTGTAGATCCTGATGTGATGTCATAGAATGTCAGCATCTTGGTCGCAGATTAAGGAAGAGTGGGGAAGATTGAAGGTGTGGAGGAGTGAAGGAGGGGAGAGGAACATAAAAGTAAAGAAGGGGAAGTACAGGTAGCTGATAAGGAGGAGAAGAACAAGTGGTTAAGTTGTATAAGTTTTTTTAAAACATTTTAATAGTTGTAAATGATTACATTTACAATATGTATACTTTTAGATGTATGTTCAGTATATAAGACTCATCATAGTTCATCCATTGCCAGTGGCCGCCTATGTCTGTTAATATATATATATATATATATATATATATTATTCTTTTATATGTTTTTTGTCCACACCGTTAGTTTTTGTCAACTCTGTCATGTACAGCTATTGTATGTTTTTGTTGTTGTTTTTTTTTAAACAGATTCATGTAATAAAGGAGTGTTTCATCTACACCCCTATATGTGAGATTTATTGAAGAAAATGCTTTTTCTCATACTAAAAAAAAAAAATCATGACATTTCAAACTTTTGAAAATGTGGCTTTTCGGAATAGAATAAAACAAGTTCATATACTATTATGTAGACATATGACATATCAGAGTAACTAAATACTATTGCAATGTATTTCAGACTTTGGATTCTTCTTAGACCTCTGACTAAAATTGTATACTTTTTAATGTGACAGTTGACACAAATCAAGTCCTAAACTGAAACATTATTTTTGGTAAAAGTGATTAAAAAAAAATTTTTTTGTAGAACCTGTTCTTTTTCATGGTTAATTACCCAAGATTCTATGCAAATATATGAAAATACTGTACAAATAAAATCATAAGCATTAACAATAAATAAATAAATAAATAAATAAAGCTTGTTTGTCCCTTATATCATGGGTGAATTAATGTATTCAATTGAGTATGGTTTCTTTAATTCCGCATACAAATCTCTTGAGGGAATATTGTACCCTTGCCCTTTAATAGTAATTCCCAACTACATCGGTGTGTTGTGAGAGATTATGAGGTGTGCTGTGGGAAAATTATGAACATGTTCAAATGTCTTGGCTACAAGAATGTTTACAAGAATGTGTGTTAGGACTAGTAAAAAAAACAAATTTAGTGACAAGTAAACCTGTTTGAAAACACCTTTTGCAACCTTTAACAAACAAACAACATTCACAAACATTTACAAGCATTCGCCACACTGTGAGATGGGGGGGGGGGGGGCTTCAAACTATCCCAAAGACTCCAACTGCAGCTGAAAGTGGTGTTCGTAGATTCATTCTTTTAGTTTGTTATGACTGTCTGAATGAAAGGTGACCCTCAGATGACAGAACACCCCTAAACAAGTGTGCGGCCAGGAGCCAACATAAGTGGAACCCGGCTCTTGTTGTGTACAAGACTGCAGTAAATATTTGGCCCTCCCCCCTTGACTGCCAGCTGGCCAGAGGCACAGCTGACATCCATGTCTCAAACAAGACAGCCCTGAGCCTAAGTGGAGAGCTCCTGTAAACTCTGACCTCTAACCAAGTAACTCTGAATCGGGTTCGGTTGTTGGATACAATAGTTACTCCACACTTTGTTTTGGGAGACTTAACTCAAGTATGCACTATGCACACACATTGTTAAAACAGAGCTGCGCTTGTTACCTTGCAGGAGAAAGTAACCGTTCTGGTGAGAGAGTCGATCCTCTCGCTATACTCTGCGAATTTCTTCTGGTACTTCACCGCCGTCATCTGCAGCTCCCCGTGAGCGGCGGAAAGTTGCGCCAGCAGTGCTTTCTCCCTCTGGTTGGCTTCGATCGTCTGCTTCTTGAACTCGCTATCCAGGCACATCATTTTGTATTGCAGCACACTGTTGTGCGCCTTCAGGGCTCTCACGCAGCAGTGCTCGTTTAGTCGCCGCTCTTTCAGCGTGAGCGTCAAGCCGCAACCGCTCTCGCAGATCCCCGCCGCTCGAAAGTCGCACGTCTCCCGCATGTGAGCATCCACGTCCCGCAGGCTGAGCACCTCGTTGCATCCTTTATTCCTGCACTTGACCGGAGAGTAGTCACACATGCCGGCGTGCTCGGCCAGATTCTGCAGCTTCACCACCGCATCGCAGCCTCGCACATGGTTGTCACATTTGATCTCCAGCTTCAGGATGAGGTTTTTCAAAGGCAGGACGTGGTTCAGTTCTTTGGAGGAGATCCTCTGGCATTTGACGGGGCAGCTGCTCTGCCGGACGACCCAAGGAAGAACGCAGCCGGAGCAGAAGACGTGGCCGCACGGAGTAGTCAGCGGGTCTTCCAGAACTTTATTGCACAGATTGCATTTCAAATCCGGATCTACTGTTCCATTGAAGCGGTCCAACTCGAATCCCATTTTTTTTACCGAGGCCGAATCCAAACTTCTGGGCTCCCCACCCCCGCAGCGTGAAACGGAGCAGTGGGGCGTTCTTAGCTGGTCATTGGAGGAGCGCTCACACACCAACTAGTGCGTCGAGGGTCCTCTCGGTCTTAACTCAACTCCAGTAATTGGCAAGACTTTTTGGTGCGTTTATGTGCAGCTCGGAAATTCCCAAGTCAATCAAATAATCTTTGTTTTGGATTTAAGTTTACTTTCAGAACTGATATCAATAAATCAAAAGAAAAGAAAAAAAAGTTGTTAAATATGCATTTGCTAGCATTATTGTCAATGTCATTCTGTTTTTCAAAATTATACATTGTTGTTGATTATGTTTTTCGTTTTAAAGCTGATTTAAAAGTTTAAAACTGGAGTCTGTACAGATACTTGTGTATAATTAGAGTAGTAAAAGTAGGCTACTGACTGAACTAAAAGTAAATAAGTAACAAACCCTGAATTGTACAGGTAAAAAATTAAAACAAAGAAAGCAAGCTATAATCAATGCCCATAATATTAGTTGTCACCACTGCCAACAATATTATTTAAAAAAACATAATTTATTGTGGTTCTCATTATGCCATATGTGGCCGGTGAGTATGACTTGGCCATATGTTGTTGTGCAACGTACTAATGTAAATTTATGCATGTAACTGGTGAGTAGTATGAGTAGTGTTAATTGTATCCACCATTTTTAAATTTAGTTTCAGTTTTAGTTCAGTTTCAATTACGCTTGTTAGTTTTTATCAAAGTTAGTCAACCTCATCCCGTTTTTATTTAGTCCATTTTTAGTCGACTACAAATCTAGCAGTTCAGTCTATATTTTAGTCCAAGATAACATAATTTTATTCGTCTACTTTTAGTCAACAAAAACTGTCAACGTTTCAGTCTAGTTTTTGTCAGGGTATACATTTAACCGCTGTATTTTTTTGTCAGCAGATTATGTTGAAGATTTCATTCCACATACATTTTTCTCTCATCTTTTTCTTCCACGTGTTTGTGTATGTTGCACTTTCTAGCTGCAGATTTGAAAGGGTGCGTGTCACATGACATAATGTCATAGTGACAGATTAGTAGAGACGAAATCATACCATTTTTGTCGAGTTTTTGTTCATGAACTAAAATGTCCACATAGATTTTAGTCATGCAGTTTTTTGTTAAGGGAAGTACATTTTCGTCCCGTCTTCATTAGTCAACAAAAAGGCATACTGATTTAGTCCCAGTTATTATTTATTAATGAGAGTTTTAGTCTAGACTATTTTTTTCCCGGTAAAAAATGTGTATTGATGAAATTAGTTTTTTCTTGTTTTCGTTGACAAAATTAACCCATTGCATATAAAAGAGATTTCAGTGTTTTCCTGAAAAATACAAGCATGTGCAAGGCCAAAGTACATGTCACATGTTTAGCTAAACAGACAATCATATCAGGCTGTTAAAAAAAAAAACTGCCAATTTTCACTAATTAAAGGTTTGAGAAAATGACATGACCGTTTTACATGGTGAGTGTTCAGACTTGCACAACATGAACACAAGCTACTTTTGAAGGACACAGAGAGCCATCAGAAACAGGACTTTCAAGTTTCAACAAATTGTGCTTCAGGAGAAATGCAAGTAAAAGCAGAAACCATTTACTTGCATTATGTTTACTGTGAACATGACATAACACCAACGTTTCTGTGTAAGAACATCTAATATAAAGAGAGCATGTTTCACTGAATGTGTTGATAAAACTAAAATATAAATGGGGTTCAGATGCGAGTCGTGTGGGAAATTATCCAATTTCACTTAATTTGTCATCAAATTATTTTTTTATTATATGATGTCTTTGTTCATCTCGTTATGACAGCAATGTATAATGACAGGTAGAATGAATTATTTCATTCAGTGGCAGAAAAAGGTACAATAAATCTCAGATCTGCATATGCAACTGTTGCCATTCATATGACAGAGTAAATCAGAGTATAGCTTGGTGTTTCATTAATTAGGTCCAGTTTTCACACTTAGGGCTCTAATTTTTGTGCCCAGCACAAGCCAAGGTGTTGTCTATATCTGTGTGGGGTGGACTAGACTGATTTTATTTTATTTTTTTAAGTTGGTGCAGCGTGGCACTTTTTTTTTTTAAGGGTGTATTTGCATATTTATTTTCCTTTAGACCATCACATAGTACAATATGTTTATATTTTGGGAAGGTGTGTAAGATTGAACAACTTTCAAGATTGAGTTTACAAATCGCATGTTTGCAGAGGTTATGATGGCGATCATAAGCAAGCAACATACAAAGCTTTACGAATGTAGTAGCCCACCAAGGCTGAAAGGTTTACTCCACAGCTGCCTCAATTTAACAGCATTGGTAATTGCTAAATTATATGCTTCTGTAAAAGTTGAAAGAAAAACAATAGTAAGATTCATTTGTTTTTTATGATGCCAATTTGTATTTACTTGTTCTTCAACTGGGAAGCCTACAGTTGTGAGCTGGCTCAAAATTGTGAATGCAAGGGGGATTTTTTAAATTCCTCATACCTGTTCAAAATGGCAAAATGTCGAGAGCTTACTGAAAATGTACAAGTGTGTGTGTACCCTTAACAATAAATAAATAAATACATGTACTGTAAATGCCAAAAGAATGATGGCTCCGTTAGATATGGCTGATTTTAATTGCTATCATTGAACTTGTACCAGACACTTTTGTTGCAATGAAAAGGACAGATCTTTGCATCAGTAATGCGGGTACTTTGTAAGGCTTTGGAGTTGGGCCATCTCCTAAGCATCACCTTTTTGAGATATGACAAATGCATGAGGGTCCTGTGGGAAACTGCCAGATAAGTTATTGCCGTGAGAAATGCCGTTTCATGTTGTAAAGAAGCGTGATGGACTCCAGAAAACACCACATTTGATGTCACCGTGTGCTTTCTCTTGCACCTGTAACAACACTGCATCATTTATAATAATGTATGCCATATTTTACAAAGTCATAGTTATATTTTTTTTATTTATTTTAGGGGTGTCAAAATTAGTGCGTTAATTTTGAGTTAATTTAAAGTTCCTTTAACACCACTCATGGGGGAATTCCAGTCGCAACGCAGCAGACACATCCACGTCAAAATTTAGCAGTAATACATTTAATAATAATGCATATATTTGTGGAGACTGGGGTTAAGTTGAATTTTTAGTTACCTCAGGTTTAAGATTAGATAGCTCTTAATATGAAAAGAAAAATGCACTGAGCTGTCACCAATGTCTTACAAATGCAATTATGCCATCTAGTGGCAGAAAAATGACACAAATCACTATCACACTCGTTTTTTACAGTACAGTACATCTTTTCAATTTTAACTAAATTTTATGAATTATTATGAAATTACCGTATCAATGATTAAAATAAGCAGCCATATTTGCATTGGTTTAACCTTTTCCCCCACTTTTATGTTAGCAAGAGTATGAAAACTTAGAGAAATAAATTATTGTACATTTATTCTACATTTAGAACAGATATACAATTTGCAATTAATCATGACTTAACTATTGAAGTCATGCAATTAATTATAATTAAAAAAATAATAATCACCTGACACCCCTAATTTATTTATTTGTATATTTAATCACCATTGTTAGTGATTTTAAGCTACTTTTGGTGCTAGTGGAAATTGTCGTTTTGTGGCTCCGGTGCTTAAAGCGAATGAGTTAACTTGCTGTTTGGAAAAGTCTCACAGGAACCAACAAGCTTCAATGAGCTCAACGAGTACGTTGACAGATGGTGCGGACTAAATACTCGAGCTGCGAGTCGGAGCTGTCAGTTTTTACAGGAAGAGTGAATTGCATAAACATAATCACTGCATTGCCGGATCAAAACTGTAGCATGACACAATCACATCAACATATTAGTTACCAAACGCAGTAGATTATTATTGTTACAATCTGCTGTGTGATGAAGAAAAAGTTGGCTTCTCACAGCAGACTGTCATGAGATCTCGCTGGGAGGAGAGTAACAGGATGTGGGTCAGCGATTCGATGACCTACCCAAAAAGCAACAGTTCCTAAGTACAGAAAACACCGTTTAATGGGAAGTAAGTCAAAAGTGTAAAGAACGAAATCTGACCTAGATCTGAAGTCAGATACTGAAGCTAATTAGATCTTCATGGAAGAAAAGGACAAATGGCTGATACTGCACCTTGGCAAGATTAAATGGTTAAATGGCATTTTTATTGTTGTTATACCTTTGAATTCTTCTTCTACGGCTTGTGATGCTACTGCTGCAACTAATTGTTTTCACAGAAATGAAGGAAAAGATCAAACAGACAAACGAAAAACAATTTCCTAGAACCAATTGCAGCACATAATGTATATTATCACAACACAAACAAACACAATATGTATTGTAATGAGTTTCAATGCTTAAAATACATGAGTTGAATGTATAAAACTGACACAAACCATACAGTGTCAAACTTTATATTCTAATGCTTAGGATATTTCTTGCACCTGAGGGATCTGTCTTGAAAAAGTCTTGGTATTTTATGCTGGACTAGCACACTGTAATGCATTAGTTACACAGCTTTCAAAGGCACAAGTGTGTAATATTAGGAACAGATGAGTGTCCCACTCCCACCATAGGAGGGGGTAGCTGCTGCGTTGGGGGTCACTTGAGAATCTCCAATCATAAGTTCCTTTCTACAGCCTATGAAGTACTGCTGATTTTCTGGAAGCTCTGTTCCCACTGGGTCTATAAATAACATACACAGTGCAATGGGCTCCCTTTATCTCAGAGGCTTACTTAAGTAAAGAAAGAAGAAACGAGCATTCCAAAGTTTGCTTTCATGTTGATACGAAGCACATTTGATTATACACTGATGTGATTACACACATTGGTTCTACCAATTGACCAGCGCGCCATGCTTGTCATTAAATGTCCTTCAGCACACCCCTGAGAGTCAGATCAATTTGGCCTTGTCTAATAGGAAAATGTAACTTACTGAAGCAAAACTCTATTTCCTTTCTAATCCACGATGAAGCCAAATTCTGATTGGCCAAATACAGTAACAGAATCCTACTGAGGATATCAGTGGCAGGATTAAAAATAAAGCTTAAAAAGTCTTGAAGATCAATGTCATAAAAGGGAAAAATACAGTATATAATTCATCAAATTTAAAAGGTGCTCAAAGACTGGCAAAACTCTTCTTGTTCAAGCCTGCCACCTGAAGTAGAGCGACAGAAGGAGTGGCGCGCCAGATAAAAGTTGCTCTGCTGAAAGCTTGCTGAAAATGAGAACCGCCACCGTGAACCAGCAAGCTGTGACATCGATGTTGACAGGTAGTGCAACAAGCGTAGTTCACACTTGCACATACTCCCACCAGCTTCTTACGCATGGCTGGTGAGCATGGACATGATATCAGCAAGACCTGATTAGCTTTATTCTTTGGAATACAACTGAACAGCTGCTGGTTTCTCGACACAGCAACAGATGTCCGAGGTCGTAAAGGAGGATAAATGTCAACAGCGTTAGTTGGACTAGATTGAATGTTTTTCACTAGTTGAATCACGATGTGCAATCGATCACGTAGAAGACTTCCGTGCAGTTAGATTGGGCTCAGTTGAGTTTTGTGTTTATCCTGACATCTTTCAATCCGGCCAAACGGAATGAAAATGCTCCACATAAACACCTCAATTGGAATGAAAAGGCCAAATCTGTCATGTCTGGGAAGATCTGGTTTTGGTTGAGGGTACCGATCCGGTCCTGAGTGGGTTCCAGCCCTTCCGCGGGTTGACCAATCCGGGCCCTCAGCCACTTGTGCCTGGCCCCAGGTGTGGCTAGTTACCCAATTAGTGTGGGTGTATTTAGTTCCCGGGTGGTGATCAGTCGGCGTGGGATCATTGCTGCTGGTCACGGTAACAACCGACGTTCTGTCTGTCATTTTGATTTGGTATCGTTTCAGTTTGTTGTTTAGTTAGCATTAACCAGTACCCTGGTTAGTTTTTTTCTGTAAAATAAAGCATGCCAGTCTCACCCGCACTCCTGCTGGGGTTCTCCTGCCTACCTGCATTTTGGGTCCTCCACTTCACTCGCCGACAGACACCACGCCGCCCCGTGACCACACTGTAACAAAATCAGAATTGAATTTCATTCAAATTCAAAGGGGTGGTAAATTATTCCTTTTGCTAAACCGAATGAGCGGAATGTAAACAGTTCAATCAGAATATAGCAAGGATGCGTCCGGTCTGTGTATGCTCTGTCCTGGCGTACATGCATCAGGACATCATAATTTACACACTTTAAAATGGCAGTGTCGTTGTAAAGTTCCAATGGGAACTTTCACCGGTTCTTGTATCTTAATGCTCTACATAAGACTACATAACTCAATTGAACCATTGAACCAACTGGATGCCAGAAAGATCGAGCTGTTGAGCACTCTTCTCTTAGTATGCGGAAGAAGGTCTAATCTATTCAAAATGGTCTCTACTTTTATACTGTCTTGGCCGCCCACCCACATGGGGGACGGCTCAGCCTAGCCCATGTGAAATGGTGTGACCTGATGGACTTAACTGCTTTCAAACTGGGTAAAAGCGCCAGAATGCAGATAGATAGGAAGACGCCAAGCCAGGACAGGTCACAGCGACACAACAGCCTAGCTCAAGTCACCTATCATACCAAGGCCTAATCTTACCAGGAGCCCTTCTGGAACGGAAGACCTTGTTTCACAGTACTTGGAACTTGTTTTTATCAAGATATTGCTTTAATAAAAGTGTTAAATCAAAACTATCGTGCTAAATAGATGACTGAACTCCGTCTTGATAAATCATGTGATGTTTACGTCAATCTCCACGTGTCCCACAGCTGTAACACGGCTGATCTGATTCACGTAGTGGAGCATGTGAACCGCAGATTGGAACAGATCACGTCACATGTTAACATGTAAACCCAGCTATAAATCGGCAAGATTGGAAGGTGTCAGGCCTTGACATTATTCATGGCTAAGTGAGAAAACCTTGGAATTGCATTTTACGTGGACCGGGAGCCATTGCAAGTAGGCCAGTATTTGGGAATTTGATCAAACTCTCTTGTCCGGAGTACAGCACGTTACAATAGTTGAGGTGAGGCGCTTGAACTATGATCTTTGTATCACTTGCGAATATAAAATACAATGTCACATACATTATCTTGCATATATCGTGGAGATGGAAAAAATGTAGTCCTGGTAATATTCTTGATGTGCATTTGAAAGGCTAGTGTAGAGTCAAATGTAACGCTGAGATTTTTTGCTGCGTTACTTTGGGATATATATATATATATATATATATATATATATATATAACTGAATGAGACACCTCCAGATTACAGCAAATCAACACCTTCTCAAAATATTCGCCTAAACCAGATTTTTCAGGAAACACAAACAATTTAACTATTTGCATCATGAGGAGATGATTAAGGCAAAAAAAATATTTTTTTTTGCAAAAAATGACAGGCAATTATTTTAAGACGGTGATAAATTGTGCGGGCTAATTAGTTTGAAAGGAATATTTAATTGGGTATTGTTGGCATATAAGTGAAAGCCGATGTTATATTTGCGAATGATTGCGCCAAGTGGAAGTAAATATTGAATAGAGGACCACATACTGATCCCTGAGGGACTCCACAATTGATCTTACAATACTTCAGAGGTCTCATTGCTTTGACTGACTTCCATGGCACATCCTCTCTAAGAAATAATCAATACTGATCTTGAGTAATAATCATATTGATGAAGTGATACAAGGATAACCATTCCAAGGTGTAGTTCTGAATATTAGTTGATGAAGTTTGAATTAATTTCTGTATACAAGGTGGTGGGATTCTACTTTTTCTTTCTCTCTTTAGATCAAAGTCAGCATTGTGTTAAGATCATTTTTTTCTTCCACGGCAATTGACACTATTCTCTCAAACAATCTTAAATCAAATTAAACATTCAAAATACAAAGCCTTGACAGGTTTTGACTTTACCACAAGACGTTTTGTTGGGATCGTTTTGCAAGGCTGTGACAAAGACAAATGATGTGCCAGATTTGAAAATGTTCACCCAGTCGATGTGACCACAGTCACAACTGCGCAGACTCATTAAAATCCTTCATCCACGTCCTGTTTATAAAGTCTGTCAACTGGGACTTCCTCAAGACAGTCACAGAAACGTTCCGTGGGGAAAAAGGTAGTAACATGGCCATTATTTTGTATTTGATCAAAAAGAAAAGCAACCAGCCTGATTAGTAACGGCAGTGATTCCAGCAGAGCAACAGTGAGGTTGGGTTCACTGAGGGATAACTCAATATACACGGAAACAAGGCAGCGGTCTGTGTAAGTAACATTAGGAACTAATCGGAAACAAGTCCCTTCTAATTAGCCATTACCAAAATAACAGACTGAGGTCATAGTTGTTGCTTTCCCATCAGGGGAACCCAAAACTGGATTTGACGGTAGCTAATCTTTTAATAAAAGGAGATAACAGAGAAAACGTTGTATTAAAGCTATTGTCAATTGCCTTTTATATATATGAGATTGGGTCCTGTTTATCCATGAAACGCACAGATGATTGCAAGGTTGCTTACCTATACACACACATCTCCCACTTCAGATGCCTGAGAGGCAAATACCTTAACGCGACTTTGTCCAAAAGAGCCTTTGCCTGACTGCTCTACCTGGCCAGATCAGATGGGAATGGAGATAGCCTTTTTGCTTATATTCTTTAGTGTAGTGTGAAAATAAACACACTTCCACTCCATGGTTTCCTGTAAACATCATCCAAAAGGGGAGAAGGAAAAAAGCCCACCCTCTTTTATTTGTGCTATTTTAGATGCCGGTTGTTCTTCTGCTGATTGCAATGCAAGATTAAATCCCACAAAGGAACAGTGTGTGGGCTAAATAGCATTCTGAGGCTTTGGTTAAAAATATTGTGTGCAAAAGTATGTTAATTCTTTGCAGACAGAACAACTATCTTATTAGCATTTCATTTCCTGGCCTACTTGTAAGAAACAAATGTGCAATGAATGAACAACTTCTAAAAACACAGGAAAAGATTGACCTCGAAGCAATCCTTGGTTTAGTTTCAGAATCTTTTGTGGATCTTTGTTGTCGATAAAATTAGCATTTTATGCTACTACAACAGTAATAAGGCAAGCAAAGTTTGAACAAATGATCAGCTCATCAGCAAGCCTAGCAGAAATCCGATAATGATCCTGATCAGTTAAATCAGGTGTGTTGGAGGAGGGAAACCTCTAAAACAGGTTGGATGGAGTTCGAGGACTCGACTCGGGCAAAACTGCTCTCAGCAATGTACTCCGATAAAAGTTGTGTTCTTATACAATCGCTCGAGTCGTGCGACCGATAGAGTGAAGACTCAGAAGTTACCATTAATTATAATGATGAATGGTGAACTTCAAGTGGATTACTGTGTACTGGGAGATAAGTCTCTTCCAGACACATGCTGATTTATAGTAAGCTATATGTTCCATTTTTTTTTTTTTTTGTATTTTTTTACTATTGACCTCAGGCTGTCAATTTCGCCCGTGGGTGTCCAAACTTTTTTGTTTTTTAGGGCCGCATTCATAAAAATGGAAGAATGCAAGGGCCACTTTTAAAATTATTCAACTTTCTGTGTCCTTGGCCCTGTATGCCACTTGACTAGATCCACCCCTGCAATGGATGGCTGTCGAATCACATTTCAACATTCAGAACAAAAAAAAGGGCAAACTGTAGTAAGATGACAATTGTGTGGGGGTTGCTGTGTGTGTACCAGACGTTCATGATCAATCCGTGTTGTAATTGTCAACAACTAGTTTCGTATTTTTCTTCCCCCCCCACATTTTCCGACCTCTCTTCTTTTCAGCTCAGCTATGCTATGCTATGAATGATGTCAGATTTGTTGTTCTTCTTCTTCTTCGAGTATGTCATTACGTGGCTACGTGATCTACGTCGTTGCGTGACTAACCCTAACCCACAGTTGAATTAAATGGTGGCAAATTTATATTGCCACTCTGGTAAATGGTAGCTATTCCTAAATGCTACTTGAAGCACTATTGTATTCAATTAAATTTTTTGCACTTCATTCTATTCCTTAAAAATAAATTGACAACGACATATTTTGATTTGGACTTCTTCTTTTTCTGGACACTGGATTATTATTATTATTATTATATTTATTATTTTATGATTGATTCATTTTTTATTCATTTTATTGTGTAATCTATATAAAATATATATTTTATGAACAAATGGGAAAGATAATAGAACATTTCCATTAATTTCTAATTTCATACAATTTTAAGGAAGGATATATAGGTCCTTCTTTAAATTATCTGTCATTGTTTGTTTTTTTTGTGTGTGGAAATTTTATGTATCAAGAGTACTAGTTTTATCGGCACTTGGTATCGGTATCGGCGAGTATTGAAGAGTTGAGTATTCGTATCTATCTCAAGAAAGTGGTATCAAACATCCCTAGAATTTAAGTAACATTCCATTCCTAATCCTTAGGATTCAAGATGATGTCAGTCTACCCTGTGCAGCTTTAACAACTTCAATACTTCTGGGAAGGTTGTTCACAATGTTTTAGGAGTGTGTTTATTGGAATTTTTGACCATTCTTTCAGAAGCGCATTTGTGATGTCACACACAAATGTTGGGCAAGAAAGCCTGCCTCTCAGTCTCTGTTCTAATTGCTTCCAAATGTGTTCGATTGGGTTGAGGTCTGGCCTCTGTGCAAGCCAGACTTTCATGTCTTTATGGACCTTGCTTTTTGCACTGCTGCGCAATCAGGTTGGAAGAGGAGAGGGCCAGCCCCAACGTGTTCCCACAAAATTGGGAGCATGGAATTGCCCAAAACATTTTGGTATGCTGAACATGCTGACAGCTGAAGCATTCAGTCCAATGTCCAAATGTCCATTGCCGACAGAAGATTGAGTGAGAAATGTATTTCCTAACTTGTATTCCCCCCCCCCCCCCACAAAATGAGAAAGAAAATCAAATGGCAAGAGGAGCGTCAATGTTTACTTCAGAGGTGAGATTAAGTGGCACTCATCTCAAGCAGAACAACACTCCCCAAAACAATACATCAGATGTTCATAAAGTGTGAGAATGACAGCTGTGATCAACACTTTGTGTGTGCGTGTTAAATATATTTTGGTGTAATGAAATGGAATGTATTAAAAGTCACAGAACTGCAATTAGCAAGATAATGATCACTTTGTAAACAAATTTTATATCATAACCCTCAGTGCTTGAAATTAAAGTTCTATCTGACTTCTTTCTTCTCTTCTAATATAAACAAACGTATCTGCACTAAAGTATTTATATATTTTTCTTCTAAAAAAAACCCTTGGTGATGGTAGCATGGAGATGTACAATGTAAAAATAGTCTGTTAGCACCATTGAATGAACCTCAGGGTCAGGACATTTAGTATACAGCTTTCAAATCATTCAGGATCATGTTAACTACACTGTACAATTTCTTCTGCCATCTAGTGGAAGAGCAGTTAATTGTGGCGGTCAAAACAAGATAATACCATAGTGGTATACGTTGCTGGCATGGACAAATACAAGATACGTTCGATACATTATTTGTAGTAAAACAGATCTTCCTCTCCATCTGTCTAATATAACCTGTATGCATATTGAAGAGATCACCTTTCCTCCATTTTCTGTCACCACTACATGCTAATTACAGTTTATTTATTTATTTATTTTACGATTGCTTAAGCACAAAACACAAAACAGGGCTCGGATGTTAAAAACACTACACACAATTAGCACACCATGCACACGAGATGCAGAACATCTCACATCCTGTGCAAAAGGAATCACTCTTGTCAAAATTTCAAACACATGTATATAAACCATCTTATGTTACCATATGACATACACACGTGACATAAAGTTTAACTCTGTTTGAATCAGTTACACACTGCAAAGTTTAGAAGAAGAAATGAAATTAAATCGAAAATGCTTTGTAAAAAAACAAAAACGAATCAATACCACATCTTACGTTTATAAAACTAAATAAGACTAAGTATAATTATAGCGTAAAAGTCCTTCATGTTCATCTGTCTTTTAATATTATATTGTACATGAGCTTTTGTTTTAAATGTACAGTATATATTTTTGATATTGCATTTGATGTTGCGTACTTATACTGTATATACTTTGTGCCATTTTAAAATCTTGCACTTAACAAATACTCCATATATTTTATAAAACGAATGCTGAAACTAATAAAAAGAAGGGAAAAAAACTATAACGAAGCATTTTCACCTAGTGATGGCAAAATGAAGCTTCATGAAGCATTTGCGATATTTTTTGACTCCTCTAGATGGCACTCATGATTCAAAGATGCAATGCAAATGTCATCCATTTTCATTGCACTTGACTTTATCTTTAAACCAAGAGCACCATCTAGAGGAGTCAAAAAATATCGCACATGCTTCATGATAGTGATGGCAAAATGAAGCTTCATGAAGCATTTGCGATATTTTTTGACTCCTCTAGATGGCACTCATGATTCAAAGATGCAATGCAAATGTAATCCATTTTCATTGCACTTGCCTTTATCTTTAAACAAAGAGCACCATCTAGAGGAGTCAAAAAATATCGCAAATGCTTCATGAAGCTTCATTTTGCCATCACTATTTTCACCTACTTTAGTGCAGCAGGTAGTTCACCTGCTTTCAACCAAAACGGAAGAAGTCAGAGCAAGAACAATGAGTGTGAAAGGGGGAATCTGCGGAGGTCGAGCAAGTGGTAGAAGATGAGGAAGAACTGAGGTATTAAGATTCATGAGTGTAATGCCTGAGTGTCAAACAAGGGAGGAAAATAGATCCCATTTTTAAAGTATTTGGTATGACCCGGCCAGGGATTTAACCCACGACCTCACAGTCTCAAGGCGGACACTCTACCACTAGGTCACTGAACTATTTGCCAACCATTGCAGGGCACGTACAGACAAACAACTATTCACACTCATATTGAATCATGCAGATAATTTAGAGTGTTCAATTAACCTAAGAACCATGTTTTTGGAATGTGGGAGGAAGCCGTTAATGTGAGGTGGTTACATGTTATATTGGCGGTCATATGGCAATTATATGTTTCTCTGCATATAATTTGTAACAGGTTGAATTTTGAATTTTATAAGGACATGTGCCAGACAGTGTGGACAACATATCATTATGGATTCTCTCTAGGTTGCTCTCATGTGGTCAAAGCTCGTTTATCATTTTGAGATATTATAAGACTCACTTTCCTGAAACCAGCAGAACTTATAAAATAAAATAATCAGTATGGTACACTTATTCATCACAATTGGGCATTTTTGTCTTTTCTGGTTGAACCTTTTAGATAGATAGATAGATAGATAGATAGATTTGAGTAAAACACGGGAACAGTTTGAATGTAACCTGTGACACTGATGAAAAGACCCTCACAAAACTGAACTGCAGGCATTTTCTGAAAACACACTTTCAAAATAATTTCCAACATCTGGAACACAACTGTGCAATACATAAACAAAGCACTAGGCTGGGTGTAGGGTCTGTTGCCATTATCACGATGAACTCAAAGGAGCGGAAAGCGGCAAGAGAATGAGTTGAAAGTGGAATGTAAACAGGACTGACAGATGAACCCGAGGAGGTCTTCTGAATAGCTTCATGACCCCTTGCTAACAGGCCCAGATTACCAGCGAATGGGATTTCTTCTCCAGGGGTGAAATTCCACTGCTCTCGCTGTGTCCTTACAGTGAATCAAAGTCACATTCTGCTTGTTTTCTTGCCTGACTTTGTGACCTGTGGGCTGCTGCTATGATGTACCAGTAGTGTTCAAACAGAGCATTTATTTTTGCAAAGTCAATTTCAAAGCGTAACTCACTTGGCCTTGCAAAGAGGAAGCACCAGGGGACTTGAGCAAGACAACTGAGTAAAGAGACATTTGAACTGTGTGCCAAGTCAGAATATAATGTGGTATTGAAGAACAGCAGAGCTTTGAATTCAAATGTAACTCATGCAATTAAAAAAAAAGAATGCATTAGGCGGTCTTCATCGTGCATTGTTCAGTGTTTTCTGAACACTACTACTGCCAAGGCAATTATATGATTTTTCGGTGAATTTGTTTTGGACCAAAACTTCTGATCTGGATTTTGTACTGACTGTTCAAATTTAGACTTTATGAATACATTTGAAGATTTGAATTGAGTTAAATTGAGTTGTCACATTTGCACTACTTTTGGATTTTGCTCTCTGGATCTGCTGTTTCTTTTTGCTTTTGCAGGGCCAGCATTTGGATTACTCTCGAGCATGAGTACAGTGGGGATGCTTGGATCAATGCACATGCATGGACCATATCCTGACGTGAACCCTCAAATGTCGTAGAAATGGAACCGCATGTGTATCTGTTGTTCATGTGCATTCGAAAGAGGCCTGCGGATGTACAATGCAGAAATTAATCTTCTCTCTTCCTCAACCAACCAATGTTGCCTGCAACTTGCATTTTGTTGTGCAGTTGGATCCACTTTGGAATTGCTGAGCGTGACACTTAGACGCTAAAGCCTGACTGCTGATTTGGCTCAGATGGGAGGAATCGGGTTCACAATTGGACAGATTGTCTTGTCTTTGTATACAACTTTTTCCACATACACAATATCACTATGCTACTCTGAAATCTCAGACACCCACTTTCTCCACCCAATAGAAAACCAATCAGTACTGACTAGTTTTCTGAGGGCCCAGAGCCCCCCACCCACCCAATAAAACAAAAATGCACCTTTCAGAGTGGCCTTTTATTGTGGGCAGTCTAAGGCACACCTGTGCACTAATCATGGTGTCGAATCAGCATCTTGATATGGCACACCTTTGAGGTGGGATGGATTATCTCGGCAAAGGAGAAGTGCTCACTATCACAGATTTAGACTGGATTGTGAACAATATTTGAAAGCAATGGTGATATTGTGTATGAGGAAAACGTTTTAGATCTTTGAGTTCATCTAATAAAATTTTTTTGGCAAAAACAAAAGTGTTGCATTTATATTTTTGTTGAGTATACATATAGCACATTTCATACACAAGGCTGAGTGTTCGTCACTCATGCAAAGACAAAACCTAGAAGCAATTATGAACACAGCAGCTAACTGAAAATTAACATATGAATCACATATGATCACTTTGACAACTGTGTGATTGACATACACATGACAAAAAAACTAAACAAAAAAACAATGAGGTTGGCGAAGGCTAAAAAAACGGGACTGTACATGGTTAAAGCGGGACATCCGGACATCCGGAGGACACTATTTAAACACATTAACAGAAGATTAAAAAAACAAAACATTTAAAGGTAAATTAAAGAAACATTTTTAACCTGGATTTAACCCTACAAAGCCTAAACCATGAAATATGGGACAGAAAATTCAGATTTTTTGTAAATAGAGTATTTATTGGTGGTTTTGAACAAACAATATATATATATATATATATATATATATATTTTTTGAAAATCAACTTCCACATCTGACTTGTGATTTGTGTCATATTTCATACATCCGGTCACAATGGTTTAAATTTGTGCATTTATAACTGTAACTATAACAAAAATATAATAATAAACAGTCATATCAAACATATTAGTATTTCCAAAAATCAGAAAGAACAGTTCCCACTATTAATAAGTATATGTGTCTTTCCTTTCAATTGTGGCGATCTTGCAAAGCTGGTAAAGCTGGATACTGCCCTCTAATGGATTATCCGTGCAATGCATGTGTCAGATCATATACGACAGGGTTACAATGGCAAAAAAACATATACTATAGTCATGAAATAGAGGGCTCAAAATGTCTTGTATTTAATATGATAAGTTTGGCTTTATAGGGTTAAAAGCCTTTACAATTCTGTTAGCTTATTCCATTTGTGTGCGGCATAACAGCTAAATGCCGCTTCAAAATGCTGCTTGAACACTGGGCTACACTAATTGAGTCTGCAGACATCAGAGTCCTACTGGGTTTATATTCAATTAGCATAAGCCTTTTGATTTACCATCCATCGTGCTCAACCTACTAAATTCTTGATATTTAGTCACAAAACCTTGGTGTAAAGTTAGATTCACAATTTATGTTGAATGGAATTTGTTTGTTTGTGCCTTGCTATATGCTGGCAAGCATTCGACGGTATACCTTTGCCCTTTTGCCCAAAGTCAGGTGGGATAAACTCGAGCTCACCCACAAACCTGATGAGGATAAGTGCTATCAAAAATGAATGGATGGAAATATTTTTTGATTCTTTGAGTATAAATTGTACATACCCAGAAATATTTTTGACCTAATTTCCATTCCGAATAATAATCACGTTTTATACGTAAAATGGATGTATTTTTTTATTTGTTCATGTCCTTATCATGGCCAAGAGTTTGAGATACAACAAAACTTATGTTTGTATTTTTGTACGGTAGATGGCTTATCACTTGAGCGAACTGCATGGTAGCCACAGACGATTGCTTGTTGGACTCTCATGAGGGAGCACCCGCTCCTGCTGCCTGAATGCTGCCGCTAATCTTATACAATGAGAAGCAATTGGTCAGGCTCTAACCTGTCTAATGGGGCATGGCTGCTGGGCCAAGCTGTCACTCAGATGAATGATGAATTTTGCTTAGCGTCACTGCCCTGCATGCCTGGCCTTATCATAAAAATGCATAACTATGTGTCAAAGGAGAATCACATTTTCTCCTGAATGATTTCTAACGGGTTTTTCTGCACATCATGAGGCTCATCTTTTCGACATTATGGAGGTTCTGGATGAAGAAGTAGTTTGTAAATGACTGAAAATACATTTGCAGTACATTACATGCCCAAGTGCCCAATGGAAAAGTACTTCAACATATGCAGTCAAACCACTTATAGTATACTAATGCCATTGCTTCTTTCTGCGCAAGATCCCACACATGCAGTTTTCACTTAAATACAACATCGAACTTGTATGTTATCTGTTAAAAAAAAAGTGATAAGTTACATGCATTACATGCAGTTTCAAACAAAAATATCACATTTCAGCAGGATTGAAGTGACTAAAAAAGTGACAAAAGGCGGAATGAAAATAGCTTTCCATCATTTGTCCTGAGAAAATCCACACACAGTGTCTACACATGTTAAATATAGACACACTTTCTTTGGGATTGCGTTTGATCATCAACTTGATTGTAGGAACACATCATGTCATGAGCAACACCCTGAAGGGAGAAATCGCTTGCAGATGTTTTCCAAGATGTGTTTTTGAAGCCAGTTGAATGCTGGAATGACTTGACTTGATAATGTCACTTCTTTATTGGTTTCGGGTTTTTAGAAATGTTTTTGTTTGATGCTAAGATAAATCGGTGTTTCGTTTTTTACTTTGTCTTACTATCTTTTGATGATTAAAGACTTGTCTGTTAACATAAATTAAAGTTGTTTGAGAAAAAAATAAATTTTCAATAACAAATATTGCTTTTTCATTATTTTATTGAGCTTTTTTTTTTTCACTTCCTCCTTCAAAGTGTCTCAAAGTAGAAGATCTGTCCGAAACTTAAAGGCGATTTCAAATGTGATTTTCAGTGAAGGCAGACAAAGACAAGTACTTAAATGTATTGGTCTATTTAAACAATTTTCAAAAACATGTTCTTTTTCAACACAGGGAAACTTCCACAATCTGTGATGATGCTAATTTCCATTTTGATTAAATTTTAAATCAATTATTTCCATATTAAGCAAATTATACAGTGGGAAATAATTTGATCCCCTGCTGAACTAAGTCTCTAATGATTATGTTTGTTTACTGACTATGGTAATAAACAGAATATAATAATAATAATAATAACATGGAAAAAATATGTTCTATCACATCAACGTACATTTTTTATATACTCATAGGTCTAGTAATTGCAATTTTTTTTACATATATTTTGCCGCCATCTTTCAGCTACAAATACCCGGAGGACAACTTTGCAAACGCAGTTAGCCTCTGTTGGTGCTTGTAGCCGCTCACCTTCCACAGCATGGGCCTGATCATTTGCTCTCTCACAATCTTTTACTAGCTTCACCCACTAGCTGGTCTTGTTAGCCACTCCGGCCGATGGCGCCAGCTAACTCCGGGGCTAGCCGCTCTTGTTAGCCGCTCGGGCTAAGTCCTGCTCGCTTGGTCTTTCGTCATCGCTTGCCGAGAGGTTCGTTTGCTGGTCTCTATAGTGTGACTTTTTCAAAATGCACGAGCTTCAGCTGCATAGCAATATCGAGTGGTGAAGTTGTACACACTGTTCCTTTAATTAATAATGTCGATTCATTGTTGCAGAACTATACTTGAGCTGACATTATATTTTGTTGAGCATCTGCACAAGGATGCAGCTACAAAGAATGTACGTTATTGTCATTAAAGTCATTTATTGAAAACGTCCATCATCCAGAATCATAAAGACAGACAAATAAAAGTATGGCACGTTGAATTCTTTTTATTTAATTAAAATGTTAGCCCTGGTAAAGGGATGCAACACTCTACTTAATGGCATTCTATTTATTTGTGACCTTCAATTTTGAATGGTGTCCAAAATAAATAAATGAATAAATAAAATGCACAGAACTGTATATATTTCTTCTTTTCAAAAAAAAGAAAAGAAAAAAAATGTCACAATTCTTTGATGGCAATAGGATGTGTGCGCTCACAGCCTGGTCCTCAGGGGTATGGCTATAACATAACATAACATGGCCTCTTGAGTTTCTCGTGAAGACTTTGACGTTGAAGTGTCAAAAGACTGGCAGAATATTTGTGAGATTAGCTATGGCATGATGAAATATGCTGTATGTGCTGAAGAGTGTATTTTTACTGAATACAAATTTAGCAGCGTTCAACTTTGCGCATTACATCGTAGATAAAATGATTCTCAATTTTCCTCTTTTTCTCTCGGTGAAAAATAAAAACATTGATCTTATTTAGCATCAGAGATGGGAAAGCCAGATTCAGGAATTAAAAACCTGCCACAGTTTGGCTTTTTAGCCTCAGGTGCTTCTACTCAACTGGCAAGTAAACAACTGTTTACCTGCCGGTTATTTTTTTAGATCTGGAATTCCCATCTCTGCTTATCAATGCGCTCTCTTAAACATTACAACCCAGATGCTGAAGTTGGGGATGCTATTCAGTTAGGGGTTCAAATCAGAATGCGCCTGCTTCCTGTTGCTATATTTAAGGGTATTCTACACATTTTTTTTTCTATACTTCTACTTTTCATCCCAAAACAAAGCATGTGAAGTTTGACACATACTAATTGGGTACGTTTTTTTTGTTTTGCAATAAAAAAAGAAAGAACTGTACTAATTTGAAAGATTGAAGTGAAAATGTAGGTTCACTGAAGGCCATGCTACTATTTACCCAAAGTCAACTTAAACATAATCGAGAGACAAAGAACAGAGTTAAAAAATTCCTCCTCCTGACGTCGGGTAGGCTTGCCAGCGATGATTCATTTTGTTATTCAAACTTCCTCCATGATGTCAATGCCAAAAGAATTGTGAGACTGCTTCTCTTCCCCAGAATCCACCTGTCTTTCTGACCACAAATAGCCTGTTGCAGCTGTGTTGTTGTGTACATAAAGAATATTGTAACATAATTAGAGACATTAGGAGGCTGGCAAAATTCTTCATGAGCTAAAAGAGACCTATGAAGAATGTTAACCCCAAAAACCTTTGTAGGGATTTGGAAAAGAAATGAGGCTTAAACAAAGACGATTTACTGCTGTTACTTCAGCAAAGCTTGTACACAGTCAACCAGGTCAAATCATTCCAACGTCAAATTCTATCCTCCTCCCCTGAGCTGCTCACGTGTGAGCAGGAGATGGAGAAGAAAGATGAAGGGACTTTCCTTTCAGGAGAAGCAAGAAAATGAAGACCAGAAGAATCAGATGGAGTACATTAGCAGACCAGAAAGCTAGTGTGGCCAAGGGAAAATTGGCTTGTGATGATGATGATGATGATGATGATTCTAACAGGACATACCCTCAGCCGCACTCTATCGCCTTATGATATTACAAGCTACTGACTAGGACAGGCTGCCGCCAAGACTAAACTACAGGAGTCATGTTGTCGCTGCTACACGCATTGAAATCGTTCTGACAGACAGTCAAGCTCAAGCTTCATTCTGGCATACCAATGTGATGCTGACCACATTGTTTAACACATTTGCAAGTTTCCAGTCCAGTTGGGATTGGCGACAGACACAATGCAATTGTTCTTTTTTTTTTTTCTTTTTTTTTTACAAACATGATTCAAGTGTACCCAAGCTCCCTTTCTCCTGTCATAGAAAATTTTCAAAAGTCAACATCGACTGACCTCAAAGGCCTCATTCTGCCGTCTACGACATCACATGACTCAACCAAAGAGGAATCCACAAACCACTAAATTACATAGAGAATATTCCATCTGGTGGACCGTTGAAAGACAATTTGTAGTATTGACAACTTTAGGAAAAATGTTGCAGGCACAACATAAGTGAATGTCACAACTCAATTAAATTATGCAGTAAAGCGAATGCTGATGTTTAAAGAAGAAATATCATTTATATTATTTGGAGAATTAATTTTAGCTGCTAACCTCATGCTACAGTTCCAGTGCTCTTTTGTAACTCCCTGGCCTTGGCAGTTCCTTATAAATGTAGTTTGCACGTTTTGATTTCCTGCATGGACACCAACAAATCAGTCAGTGAGCCTAGGGTCTGTTCAAAGTTTTTCCTTGCCTCTGTCACAAAGTGCTTGCTCGTTTCTTAAAGTGTGAGAAGCATGGTTCTAAACCGACTCCATATGTAAAGTGCCTTGCTACAACTTCTGTTGTGAATTGGTGCTCTATAAATGAAATTGACTTGACAAGGGAGCACAAATTATGGCCCAATAAAGACTGTTTTATTGCATGAACAAATTACAGCACAATGTAAATGGAAGGATTAGTGCAATTATACTTAGTACACAAAATAATTTTCTCTGAGCTGAAATCTGGGCTAAAACACATGGAACACATGGAAACAAGATGGCAGAATGCATAGAAGTGGAGGACGGAAAAATGAGAATTACGAGGAATGCTGGAATTCCATAATACACACGTGTGGAGTCGGAAAGTGGGGACGTGTCTGAACAGCCATTCAAGAAATCATAGGTTAAGCTTTAAACACCTTCACCATCTCGCTCATCTCGCAGTAGGGATTTAAATAATGTTTTTTTGTCCTCCAATGCATCTGCTTCAAGACTTACTTCGGAGTCAACAAACATGTTTTCTATCTAACTGTGTCATGTTAGTGGACTAGCTGCCTTTTTTTCATAGGAGGAAATGGAAGTATTAGTGGCATATAGCCAACATTATCTTGTTCTATTTTGCCCCTTTTGTTTCTTCCAATTAAAATAAAACAATATTTCCATGTAATTGATTGAAATGGAAAATTATGTTCTTCTAGCCATTTGTTCACTTAGCTTGGAAGCAAGTCTAGGAAGTGGATGCTGCTGATGCTAATGATGAATGTGATATGATTCGGTATTAAAGAGAGAATGCACAGATAGTGACATGAGTGGCGATTAGTCCTAGAAATGAGGGTTGAATGATCACAACAATCAGCTTGCAAATTGCAAGAATAATTCGACAAAAGTACCAAAGCGAATGAAAAAAACCCTGTAAGGTGTCATTCTCGTGCTCCTCTGAATCATGAATCATGATAACTGTTTTTCCCTTCTTAACCCTCCCAAGCTGAGGCATTTAAGCTCATGTGAATCCCTTCCAAGTTCAAAGGATGGAAAAGTGAAAGGAAATGTGAACACGTGACCCTCTTAAAAGATACGCCTCAAATGATCTTTTGTGGTGGCTTCGCTCAAGAGACACCAGGTGCATAAAGAAATTGACTTTGCTGGGGGTGAAAAACTCCACCAGAAGACTATAAAGTGACTTGAGTTGGGTTTAGCTGTTGAAAAGATGACATCATGTGGACGGCACCAATATTAAAAAACAGCTGCTATTTTAGACAGAAAATAAATAAATAAGTACATAAGTAAATAAGTAAATAAGTAAATAAGTAAATAAGTAAATAAGTAAATAAGTAAATAAGTAAATAAGTAAATTAATAAATTAATACATAAATAAATAATACATTATTGCTGGCTGACTAGCTTCATATAGATAGACAGACAGACAGACAGACAGACTGACTGACTGACTGACAAATGTGTGCATTCAATGGTTTCTGGCATATCGGAGAGGTGTTCTCTTCTCAGGTGACAACCAGAGGTGGGCATCGTCATTGACTGGAATTGATGATTGATGGAAGTGCCCACCTTTTGGCGTGTGCTTCAGCACTTTCAGCAAATGCTTGATAATGCTAAACCTTGAAAAATGCACAGACTGAGCACCAAGTGAAGCAGGATTACTTTTGTCTATCGTGTTGAGTACACATGGTCTTTCTCAGTCTGTAGATTTTTGTGAGGCTTCGCATTATCAAACATTCGCTGAAAGTGCTGAAGCACACGCCAAAAGGTGGGCGCTTCCATCAATCATCAATTACAGTCAATGAAGAAGCCCACTTCTGGTGACAAAAACCTCGTCAACTCTATTTGAAGATGGTCACAATAATGGTCACACCACATACTGACCTTACCTTCCCCCACACCCAAGACCTCCACAATAAAGCAAAACTGCACATTTCAGAGTGGCCTTTTACTGTGGTCAGGGTTTGAAAAAAAACAACAATCCAAAAAACAGGTGTGGGAGGCTCATTAAAGACACTGAGTTGTCTATGGCTGCAAATGTGTGAATGGTTGTTTGTTGACATATGCCCTGCAATTGGTCGGCGACCAGTACAGGGTGCACCCTGCCTCTTGTATAAAGTCAGCTGGGTTATACTCCACAGTTCCCCTTGTAAAACCTAACAGTACTTTTAAGATGACAATGAGAGAAACTGGAAGAAAAAATGTGGATTAAAATGCAATGTGTGCAGTGCAGTTTTGGAAAAGGCATATTTGAAGTTGAGTTCAGTATTTTGCCACACAGTGACATGACAGTGACCTTTTGAAAGCTACCGTCTGCACTATAATGATATAAAAATGTTTTCAAAGAGACCTTTAGCCATGACTAGGCCAAATAAATAAATAAATCACCTAACGTTTTACAGACACCCATACATGCAGCTCTAATCGGAGATAATGATTTTTGGGTCAACATCTGTTAATTCGTACATTTGTGACAAGCCTGGACATTTTCCAGAAAGTGCCATACAACAACGGCAATACGAAGAAGGTCAACTGAACTTCAAAATGAACCAGACTTATGGGACTGAATCGAGTGTATTACAAAATAAAATAGAACAAATAATGATGTTTTTGATTAAACATTCTGCATCAACTTCATTTTGCATGCCTGAATGTCTCCCTGTCTTCAAACATGATTAATAAATTGCACACGTTGGTTTTCTTTGCTATTTGCAGAGGATATGGTTAATTTTAAAGGAACAATTCCTTGTTTTCCATAGCAAAAATGAGCATGGAAGAATTTCTTTGTAGAATAAACTAAGATCTCAGTGAAATTACGATGGCACATTAGAACAAATTTGAATGGACAGAGCCATTCATTGGTTGCAGTGTACTGTTACTGTGATTACTTAATCTTAATAGTCAGTGATACAGGAGAGGGCAATGGTCGCAGGCAACCATGTGGTTTGACCTCAAGTCTAGAAACACAATACCGCCCCCTGCTGTCTGACTGGATGCCCCCCTCCAACATCCCAGCATGGTTCATTTGATGTGGTGTGTGACCATCCGACCCGTCGTCCATGTACACCTATTGCATGACCGTGGACCGTTTGACCACTTGACTTTCTCCTTGACATACAAGTGCTCACAAAATCCTTGCCAGAGCTATGCATTCCTCACAGTTTGGCATGCAGAAAGGGAAAGAGTGAGAAAAAAAAATCTAACATTCAACAACATCTGGTTTTGCTTTGCTGCTGGGATCTCGTCGTACATTCAACCCGGTCTGAACAATTACAGTAGGTTCTGCGCGATAAAGGGTGGGGTATTGCTTATTTGTATGTTAGTGCTGGATGATTATGGAAAAAAATGAATCACAATTATTTTTGATTGAGATTGAAATCATGATTAATAAAACAATTATTCATTGATTACTACTCATAGCTACGATCATACCCTTACGCCCATTCATCTCTTCATGTTGAACACTTTATTCTTGAACACTATTCTTTTTTTTGTGAAGTATAAAATAGCTTTGTAAATATGTGAAATTCAAGCCTCTTGCATTTTCATTCTTCATTTTCAAATTTAAGCATTACATTGCCCTCTTTATCATTTTTATTTTATCTTATGGTTTATTTTCCCACAAGTCTGAGGACTTAGTCGGCTAACCTGGGACCTCAGGGATTGTATTTTGTGCTATGTCATGTGTGTGTGTGTGTGGGGGGGGAGTATTCTATTAGTATTGCAATATAAACATGGAACATTCCAAAATAAAGATTAGACTCTCTTCTTTCATCAGAAAAAATAAGTCTATTTCTATCTTTTTCCATTCTTTAGTTATCAACGTTAGAATATAGCCAAGTTTTGCCCAAATTTCAATTCCTGAGAAAAAAAATGTAGAAAAGGAACTTTTTGTAAAACATAAACAATTGGCGGGTCTGACTGCAGCTCTGCCGCAGCATCAAGTATTCCAGGGGTCGGTAAAACGAGGCGTTAACCCCGCGGATCATCGTTCGACGGTTGCTTGTTGCATTTGCTCAACGAACGAAGCGTCATTCTTAGACGTGCAGCAACTCGATCGCCACCATCATGCTTTAATGAGCCGATGAGGATGCTTTTTTTAAAGCCAAAAAGCAATCCTGTTTTGTTATGCCGATCACTTATTTTCTTCTTCCACTCCGCGGCTCTCTGCTGCTCTCAGCGCGCCTACACCACACTAGTGAAAGACGACAGGCTCACTCCCAAACTACACTTCCTTCTTCTCTTCTTCTGCAAAAAGATCCTTGCGTGATACTGGCTGATCTTATACTTGCTGCCACCTGGTGGTCGATTATTTTAAATAACATTGCAGTCAAGCCAAATCCTTCAGTCAGAAGCTGTGCCTGACCCTCCTGTACACTCTTGCAAAAAAAGAAGAAGCTTATGACGTATATAGACGTCATATGTACGCAGCGACTATGACACTTATGACGTATTGATACGTCATATGTTTTGAAAGAGTTAACATGCAGTGGATGTAATTCTTCTTGTCGCGTGTTTAGTTTTACAGTTAGCTCCAATTGATGTGTCATTAAACAGCTTAAATATACATTGGAACCTCGGAGTTTGAACGACTCGGAACTCGTACAATTCGGACTCGGAGTTTAAACTCATTTTCGGAGTTTGAACACTCAAGCAAAGCAAGCTAAGCAGAACATACCTTGAAAACGGTTAAATGAGTGAAGCCGAGCAATGCCGAATGCTCACGTTGCGGTAGTTGAGACGATGCACTGCTCATTTCCAGTCAGATCGTGAAGACTCCCGGAGGTGCTCCATACTCGGGAGTGCGATTTGACTGAAAGACAACAGGGCCAGTGGCAGCAAAGAAAAACATACAGTGCTACAAACCACAGTGGAATTAGGAAGGAGATTATCGCGCTGTTGTAACTACTGTCACTACTTCTGCAAATACTGGCACGAGGACCCCCCTTAGCTGTTCAACAACGTGCCTGACGTCAAACAACGCACTCAAGGTCCGCTTCGTAGTCTAACACTATGCCCAATGCAAAATACACAAATTCAGCACTGAACTAAAGCTAACATTAACATAGCATTTATCATCCACTGATGCCATCACACCACAACAGGTAATTTAAGGTATTTTTATTGTTTGAATACTGTACTGTACTGTAAATGTAAAAAACATAAATAGAAATTGGAATAGGAATTTTCTGTTTTTGGAGCTTGGGAACGGATTAATTGCATTTACATTATTTCCTATGGGAAAAAATGTTTAGGAGGTTGAACAATTCGGACTTTCAACACTTAGCAAGAACGAATTATGTTCAAACTCCGAGAAACCACTGTATAGTCTATATATATAGTCTATATAGTCTCGCCAGTCAGTACTGATGTATTTTGGAACACCCACGTCAATTGCGTGCAGTAACCCGAAGGAGCATTCGCGCTCTGCTGCCCCGTCCCACAACATGGTGACAGCAGCGTGGCTAAACAGAATACGGAGGATTATGAAAGAATTTAGCACAATACTAACAGGCAATATTATAGATTATTTTTCTACACGGGGAGTGGAGGAAATATTTGGTTTAAAAAAAATACCCTGCTACATGTGTACAAAGCCTGCGGCCGTTGCGGCCCAGAGTTACAAAACTGAAATTATACTTTGCGGCCCAAGGCCCAATGATTAAGAATCACTGGTCCAAGGCACTCATCATGGTGTCTAATCAGCATTTTGATATGACACACCTGTGGGGTGGGAAGGATTATATTGGAAAAAGAGAAGTCTGGTTTGTGAACAATATTTGAGAGAAATGGTGATATGGTGTATGTGGTAAAAGTTTTAGATCTTTGAGTTTATCTCATAAAAAATGGGAGCAAAAACACAAGTGTTGCTTTATATTTTTGTTGAGTATTTGTTTGCTCCAAGGTAAGAGCCTGTAAAGTTGCTATAATGGGCTAGGCTAAAGCCGCTAAATTAGCAACCAAAGAAGCTAAAAGCCAGATTTGATCTATGTTGTCAAATTCACTTTAGCTCTTAGAGGCAAGATCATCCACAAAACTGGACAAAGTTAAACTTGCAATTGTTTAATAAGTAAAATATCAGAATATCATTATCATCGGCCATTCATCATTGAAATCAGCGAGTGCTTCTCCATTTTTGGCGAGTTCTTTATGACATAATGCCTTGTAAAAATTATTCTTTACTTAGCCCGACGACGGACGTAAACCTGCTTTAGTCTGTGCTCAGTTCATGTGGTTTTTTTTTACGAATCTTTGCGTCATACATAACTCGCTAAGTTTGGCTTTATCTTCTTTTTATTAATGTTAGCTGGGTAACTTGATGTCCTAGTGGGTAGTATTAGGTACATTTATTTATTAAAAATGGGAATTATTTTGCGGAATTACAATTTTCATGCTCACAGAGAGATTGTTGTGTACTTCGGACTTATCTTGAGATAGTTGTGAAGTCCACTTTTCTGCATGTTTTAATATTATGACACACACTTTTACTTTGATCTGGAAAACAACACGCTTGTATTCATTGTAAGTGTCCGGAAAGATGTCGGACCCGGAAGTGTCAATTAAGGGGTGCAGGGTTTTTGCAAAAGATCACCTGGTTACTTTCGTGATTGCGCTGAAAGAAATGTTTTTTGAAATGCCTTAAGGTCACAAAATGAAGGGAAATGATGATACCATTGAATGACTCTTATCTGAGGATTTCAGGTCAGACACAACACAATGTGTATTTGTCAGAGAGAGAGAGAGAGAGAGAGAGAGAGAGAGAGAGAGAGAGAGAGAGAGAGAGAGAGAGAGAGAGAGAGAGAGAGAGAGAGAGAGAGAGAGAGAGAGAGAGAGAGAGAGAGAGAGAGAGAGACTGAACCGTGTTATTATTAGAGGGCCACTGGAGGGCAGTGAAAGAACTGCGTGTGGCAGATAGGATCATGCTTGCTCTTGCTCCACTATGTGCATGTCGCCCAGTAAACAATCATCAGAGTGTGAAAGTGAGGCCGTGACTCATTCTTCTCAAAACATAAACATGGAGCTTGCTTGTCTCTCCCGCTGTGTCCCTCCTTGGCCTCTACTGATGGAAACGTTCCACCTGCTTTCTCCGGTTCAACTTAGTTAATGGATTGTAAACTCGGTACTGAGGATGAAATGGCTTATGGTTTAGCAATAAATTGTGATGACGTGATGATTATTACTACTATACAACACACCCGTTACTATGGGCGGGCCATATGGGGCCCTAACCCTGACTTAATCTTGTAAACCTGCTTCGAAACAGTTTACAATCCTAATTTGAAACTTGTAGCCTAGTTTGAAACAACTCTAGTTTAGAACCCTACTTTGAAAACCAAGCTATACTTTGAAACCCTAACCCTAGTTTAAAACCCTTCTTTGAAACTGTAAACCTAGTTTAAAACCCTACTTTGAAATCATAACCATAGTTTACAATCCTTACAAACCCTTATCCTACTTTAAAACCCTACTTTGAAACACAAGCTATACTTTGAAACCCTAACCCTAATGTAAAACCCTACTTTGAAACTGTAAACCTAATATGAAAAAATACTTTAAAATCCTAACCCAAGTTTAAAACCCTTCTTTGAAACTGTAAACCTAGTTTAAAACCCTACTTTGAAATCATAACCATAGTTTACAATCCTTACAAACCCTTATCCTACTTTAAAACCCTACTTTGAAACACAAGCTATACTTTGAAACCCTAACCCTAATGTAAAACCCTACTTTGAAACTGTAAACCTAATATGAAAAAATACTTTAAAATCCTAACCCAAGTTTAAAACCCTACTTTGAAACTTTAACCGTAGTTTAAAACATTACTTTGAAACGCTAACCCTATTAAAACCCTACTTTGAAAGCCTAACAATAGTTTCAAACCCAACCCCTAGCGCTAAACCATCATTTGAAACCCTAATGTAAAACCTTACTCTGAAACCCGAATATGAAACCCCAACCCTAGTTTAAAACCCTAATTGGAAACTCCAACTCTACTTTAAACCTGTGCGGGTTGCAGTGGCTTTCAGTTTTCCTAAATTGATGACTCTCACTCACAGCTTGATGCCCTTTCTACATGCTGATGTATACACAATCGGGGTACTGTGCTGTGGACGCCACCCTCCAGGTGAATGCCAGGTGCTGCCGCCCCATTTGCTTTACAGCGTGGCACTTTTCCATGTAAATTAACCGATACGAGAATTGCATGACAATGACACAGCGAACTGTGAAAATATGTCATGTAAACAGAAGACAAGCAAAGGTTTTTTTTTTTTCATTAGTACTTTCCGGACTAACAGTTTGTCAGGATGCAAAAGTGTTTCTGGTAACATCAATATTTCTGCTAGACGATATGGAGACTGCAAGTCGCCATGCAAACTATGTGGAATGTTATTATTTGACTTTTGATCCCATTTGAAAGGGATACTAAAGATGCTGCCATGAGTCTTTCACTACTGCTAAAACAATAACAAAATAGTCCTGTACTTTTTTTTAAAAATGTAAAACCAATAATGTCAAGTAAGTAGCCTACAAATGTACCTATTTCTTAATAGTTGTATGATATTGTTTGCACTATTTATGTGAACTATTACAGTGCTAATTATAAATAGTTTTAATGTTTTGTTTGTTTGTTTGTGTTTAATTAAATCTCTTTTTCTCTCCCAATAGAAAGGCAAGCGATGGCTATGCATGTACAGTATTATATACTGTAACTTTATATAAGAAATATTATATAGGAACCAATGACATACTACACATAAAATAAAGCCTTGTTTTGCGCGTGCATTGAAAATCAGCACTATGTTTAGAACATGAGGATGGCTTTTAAGTGCTAGATCACGTTCCATGAAATTGACATTTCTGCTCTCCGAGAGGACAAAGGTTGTGCCACTGTATTAAACATTAAAGGCTTGAAAGATAAAATTGCATTTAGAGGCTCGGTGTTTTGTGACTTGAGAAGCACAGCATTTTGGGTAAACTGAATTCAGACTTTTGCAAAACTTGACTTGAAAGACTTTAAGCCATGTGCCTGCTGCTTCAAAAGGATGTGTTTTTGGTGCAACTCACTACTCTTTGTTTGACAGCCCAGCTCACATGTTTGTTCCCTTTTAAGGTCAAGGATGGAGTGACTCCCAGTTTCACCAAAATCACACTCTTAACTGTGCTTGACAGCATGTCAACTTGACACGTTTGTTTTCCTGCTTTCATTTTGTTTAGTCACATTACATCAGTTGACAAAGCCTTTGGGACTGCATGACAAACTTGACAGGGAGCATCGTTGTTCTCATGCAGCCATTGCTAACCTTGCACATTCTCACCCTGGAACACGATTGGCATTGATTACTTTTGTGGTAACTTGCGAAAAGCGGCCACTCTTCAAAGTAGTGCTCCATCTGGTGTTTTGTTGTTTGTGCCCAGGCAGTCAAAAAATATACGCCCTATACATGTGAGAGGATCTGTTTATGAAGTGACCAATTCAAAAATAAATGATGTGTGTAGTCTCTCAAATAAGTTTAATGTCACTGATATATCCATGTGTGGTTGAAACATTTGTAGCATCCTAACTTCACTGGTCTTGGTAGCTGATTCCATTTGCGTGCAGCATAACAGCTAAATGCTGCTTTAACATGTTTGCTTTCAATTCTGGCCTCCACTAATTGACACTTCAGAACCCTACATACAGTGTATATATATATATTCAATTCAGCATTTCTTTAATGTATTCAGTGATCATTCAATGATTTGTACACCAGTAGCAAAAATTTTGAAATATATATATATATATATATATATATATATTTTTTTTTTTTCTAAAAGAGCTCAGTATTGTTCATTCGGTAATTTTGAAATATATTTTACCGCTGATTGGATGCAGGAGGTAGGCATGCAGACCATTCTAAATACCTTGCACAGCTATTTTAAAAGATAAATTATGGGGCATTTATCTGTAGATAGAAGTACATCTTATTTTTGATTATCAAATTGTGTTATACGTCCATAAACATGTTAACCCTGGCACAGCGAAAGTCACGGGACATTGTGTAGTTTCCCTTTACAAGTTTGAATGGCAAAGTTGTGCTAAACAGTTTTGTGTGTAGCTTCTGCTTTCATGCACGCACAAATTGGATTAGAAGCCTGGGACAGCTGGATATCAATGGGAAGTTGTGACTTGACGACTTAGAAACCCTGCTGGTGAGGAGAGATGATAGCGGTTTACTAATGCAATTTGATCACGCACTATTATTTCGTTATCATGCATCTGCCACATTATTGGTCTCATTTCAAGAGCCACTGAGTGCTTGCAAGATGAACCCGATGAAATAAAACTGGGTAAACATGTTCTGCTTAAGAAGCGTCTTGTCTTGACCCGCGTTCCAAATAGTCGCTAATTTCTATTTTAAGATGCAGCTGACACACATATGAACTGACAGCAATGTCAAAAAATGTCATTCCAAGTATATCGCATGGAGTATTTACATCTCCTGTCTGTTATACAGATGTGTTCATAGCCTGAGTTGAACTGATACCCGTTATCTACAAATCAATTATGCAGATCTAAACTGTTCATTATAAACAGCTTAATGATGGAAGCTCATTTTAATGGTCAATTAAAACATATGGATCCAAAATACCATACAGAATATGAAACACTTCAGGAATTCTGTTAGGAGATTTTCTCATATTTCAATATTAGCTGAGGTCTGCAGACTCAAGTCAATTAGTGGAGCCCAGGTTTCAAAGCAAACATGGTGAAGCGGCATTTAACTGTTATTCTGCACACAATGGAATAAGTTGCAATCAGAAGCAAAGTCAGTCCCTAGAATAAATGCCCCATTCCTTTGATCAATTCCTTTCATCCATGTCTTTTAACCCTCAAACTACGAACTTGTCGTCCCCGACAGGAAAATATGCATGTTTTTCAAATCACTGTAACTCTTGAACTATTAGCATTAGCAACGTAAAAAGCGGAGCGTTGCGTCGACACCACACACATTATGGTAGCTGGCAGAATGTCAAAATACGAACCTTTCGTCCCCTACAGGAAAATGGGCATCACCATAACTCTGGAACCATTAGCGCTAGCAACGTTAATTCTAGCGGATTCTGAAAGCGGAGAAGCAGAGCTTTATGTTGAGAAAAAAACAAACAAAAAAAACAGACGGACTGCTATAATTGTAGCATCCAAAGTTAAGCATGTTTAAAATCCAATTTCTATGGTCTTAAGTGAAAAGCTACGCCTAATGTCTTCCTTTGCTTCCAAATGTCTTTAAGTATGGGTTAGATACCACAGACTTCCGACTTCCGGGTTTCACACATTAGTGCCGTTTCCTAGTGATGGCAAAATGAAGCTTCATGAAGCATTTGCGATATTTTTTGACTCCTCTAGATGGCACTCATGATTCAAAGATGCAATGCAAATGTAATCCATTTTCATTGCACTTGACTTTATCTTTAAACCAAGAGCACCATCTAGAGGAGTCAAAAAATATTGCAAATGCTTCATGAAGCTTCATTTTGCCATCACTACCGTTTCCAGCCGTGTTCCAACACTTGCTCCCCCACCCCTGCGCCCCTCAACCGCGTCTCAGCTCTCTGAAATGCTTCGGACAACTGAGACAGACACGCTACACACTCGCAACCGTCGGTGAGAACGCGGAACCGAGGGGCACAAAGGCGGAAGTGAAAGTACTGGCCCACACGTCGCAAACCGGAAACCGGAAACAAAGCTGATGTGTGAAAACCTTGAAGTCGGAAGTCCCGCCTCCTCCGTGGCATAAACCCCATTGCTGGAGTCAGGCCACAACCTTGTACCTGCAAAATAGTCACTTTTCAGGAGACCCCAAAATGGTATGTTTACTCAACCATTAACATTGCATCATTGAAGAGAGCAAGACACTTTAGATTGGTCAATAATTTGTAAAAACAACACCCACATGTGAAGAACACCAATTGTGTAGAATTAAAAAAAAAAAAAAAAGAAATTTACCAAATTTTGACTTATTTGGTGACGCCAGCAATATTTTGGTTGCAAATGTGCTCAAATGTTCTTTAAGTAATTTTAATAAGCTACTTTTGTTGTCTTTGCTCTGCGAAAGTGTGTATAATGCTAGACATAATTTACTGCCGGGCAATATTGGAAATATGATTTCAGAGAGACAGGGAGGTTATGGTTTGAGGGGAATTCATAACTTAAAGACAAAGTGTTCAAGAACAACACTGAAGAGTTTTTGTACGTCTGTGTGTGGAGTGAACATTTGGAACAGGCTGAACACTGATTTACAACAATGTCCAAACTTAGACCAGTTCAAAAGGAAATATAAAATCAAAATTTTTGGAATGTACAAGGAAGAAGAAGTGCTTTTCAATGAAAAGTAACATTGGTTGATGTTATTATTATTGTATTATTATTAGTAGTGTTGCTATTAACAAGAAAAAATATATATGTATATGTAAAAGTATGACAATATATGCATAAGGCACACTGTTCAATGTGTTCACTATTAATAATTACTATAATCACCTTTGTTACTAATAATCAAAATATATTAGCTGTATACTAGCAGTTTTTTTTTGTTTACTATACATACATTGTGTAGCAGATGTTAAAAGGGGTAGGACCTGATAAGTTTATGCTTCTTCCTACCCCTTTTCGAACATGTAGGTGTAAATGTGTAGCTCATGATTGGATGAAACACTGAAACATTCTTATGTTGCTTGCGTTGCTTTAATGTTGTGTTTGTTGTTTTATATGTTTTGTGTATTTTGTCTCTACACGTGTACTTTTATAGCCAGTCTGTTTTTTTCTTTTTATACATGTACGAAATAAAATTGGAGAAAAAAAAAGTTTTGTAAATGTTTTTAGATGTTGTGCCTTTGGTTGTGTGAAGCATATTGAATGATCTTGCCTTGCCTTTAGATTTTGAAAACCTTATTTACAGGATTAGTGTTTTTCATTCACAGTACAGTTTTGCTGTTGCATCCAGCAAAAATAACCATACCAGAGTCATATGCCAGGAAAGTGAAAGTCTTTATTGACACGCTGGCATGCGCACATAACAAGAGTACGGCTTTTACGCTTGATAAGGCCCACAACAAAATGTAGGGCATAGCATATAACCATTAGACAAGCTGAGGTCATGCACATCAAACAGAATCCATGGATAGAAGAAAAAAATATATACTTTTTCATATTTAAGAAAGAGCCAAATTATGACAAGGTGAGGCGGGAAAAAAGTCTCATTCAACAATAAAGCAAGATTAAAACCTTATATTTGGAGTTTTTACTGCGAAGGAGTCAGCAACTGCTGAGCTCAGGGACTGCATGCGCACTGCGTGGCCTCCTACTCCTTGTCAAGGCAACAGAGCGCTGCAAGCCTTCGTGTCCACACTGCCACGCTGCAAGGCTGAGCGCATGACAGCTGGTCTCCTTGCTTGCCTCCACTCTCCATCACAGTACGCAGATCCTTGGGTCTCTCATCAGTTCCATTGAGCCAAAAAACCCTTTCATCTCTTGACAATTGGCAGCTGATGCACCTCTACAGATACTATTTTCTTTTTCTTTTTCTTTTTTTTCCAAAATGGCTTTCCATTATTTTATGGAAGTTACCTTTTTACTAATTTTCTGTCAGCACATTGGTGGAGTTTGAGGTTCTGGACTAGTTCATTAGTCAAACAGAAGTTCTATGATACAGATATGACACAACGCTCATAATCCTGATGAAGCCTTGGCTCGAAGCAGAGAGGCTCAGGGAGATTGCCTACTGCCGAGTCATGGGGGCTTTGCTAGTTTCCACATGATTACGGCTCAGCTCAACACACTTTGCTTGTCCCTGCAATTTGAAAACTGCAAGGGGAAGAAAATGTAATGAGAAATTCATACGTACAGTATGACGTAATTGACTTGGCTGAAACATCTTGATATTGGAAGGCGTTTGAAAAGTGAAACCTAATCACAGTTTAATTAGAAGGCTTAGACGAGATACTCTGTCCACAGAGGAATATATGCGATGCAGACACAGAAGGAGCTCGAAGACAGTGATGGAGATGTCAGTGTGTTATCATTTCATCTTTCTGCTGCTGTTTTATGTTAGACAAATCTTACCTGGTTTCATTCCCACAACGTGAAAGACGTGATTTGATTGCCCCTATCTTTCAGTGGCGGTGGCGGCGCAAGCTATTTCAATACTAATTAATAGATTCAATTATGATATGTGTTGGATAACTTGTGATGGCTGAAGGACTTCACAATTGTTATTCATATTTTTTATTAATATTTTCAACATTAATATTCTTCTTCCCATTTTTGTATGTGCTACGCCTTCACACATTTTTTTTCATTCAGAATATTTGTAGTTTTCCTACAATCACATGTTTTACCATTCAAAAATTACTCATTCATTTCCAATGGGATGTTCAACGATTCCCTCCCATTCGAAGTTCAAAATGTTCAGCTCATTCAATTCACCTTGGGATACATTTTCAATATTCACCAAATTCCCCACATAGCAAAATTTGAACATATTGCTAATTTTCTAACAGAAACACGTCATACTCATTTCCGAGGATGTGGTTCGGGTTAGGGCTCAAATTCTGTGTTGCTCCTATTCAAAATTAAAGATGTTCAGCTCATTGAATTCACCTTGCGATTCAATCTGATATATTTCTCTCTTACATTGTTGACCCCAAAATTCCCCATTAATTTCCAATGACCCACTCAACAATTTGAACCCTGTCTACATTCAAAATGTTTGACTCATTCAGTTCACCTTGGGAATGATTTCCAACATTCCCACAATTTCCACAAACCATAAATTCCACATTTTTCACCAATATATTTGCACTTAATTCTGTAAAATTAAATACATATCATTCCATTTCATTGCAGTTTTTGAATATCATTCCATATCAAGTTTCCTTCAATGCATTGCACATTCTTACCACTATCATTCAAGATCATTCTATTATTGTTCAGTATAATTCAACATAATTCCATATATTTCAACAACATTACAATTCATTCAATATCATTCCACATTTTCTATATTTTTTCATTCCGCCTCTCAGCCCTCATGCACAATATCTCCAGAGCTCATAGAGCTATGGTTGTTTCATTGGCAAGCAGTAGATTTATGCTAATCATATGACATGGTCAGGAAATGTATTTTGCTGATCTGAGTTGCTGCATCTGATTGATAGCTAACATTTTATTATATTTGAAAAAAAAATGCACTGGCTGAGACAAAAACAAAACAACAACTTAAAATACTATTTATTACCTGTTTGTTTGAAACACTAGCTTTTTTATCATAAGGAAAATGTTTAATTAAAAAAAACCACAAAATTGTTTTTCCTTCTCCTTTTAAAGTAAGGTGAGCTCAGGTGAGCTCCGCGGGTGACATGTAATAATAGTCTTTTGTTGGGTTCTTGTGCAGAAGTGTGCATTTCCTTGGCCGTAGGGATTTGAACATGTTACTGTAACCGTGCACAGCAAGCTCTTTCAGCGGGGGCCGACTCTGCTTTGGGATGGTTTTGTAAATTGATTTTCCCAATATTTTGGACTTGTGCATTTATTTAATGTGTCAGCCTCTTTTTCATTCAAAACATGAGAATGCAAATCACTGCAAGAATGTGTTTTTGTTTTGTTTTGTTTTTTGGTGTGATCACACTATGCTTATTTGAAAAACGAGTGTGCTGCTGCTATGCCGCTAACAAGATTATTGATTTTGGAATTCAGCATGTAAGCATGGTCACCCCTCAGAAAGCAAACTAATTGCTCTTTATTCCAAAGTTTCGATGTGGAGTATTGACAGCTTTCTCCCAATAGGTCTTGCAACACTAATTTAAACGTGAAACAATTCAACATGAAAACTGAAAGTGGAGGATGGTGCAGTTTAATAAAAATAAAAAAACCTCACACACAATTCTTTCTTAACTCTCGGGCCATCCATGCCTTTGGAGGATGAGCAATGAGGAGTGGAATTTCCCAGTGATGGGAAACTCCCTTGTGTGCTTCGCCGCTGAATTTGATCAAGCCCATCTTACAAATGTTGGCTAATTTGTTGGTATCCTTCCATCAAAGGAAAGAAAAACCCACAAAGGTCACTGAAATAACCTAAAACTATTTTCCTTCAGCTATTTGTGGTCATCATCTTCATTGGAGGGTGGGCACGGTGTTATGAGTTCGATTCCAGGCTCAGGCCTTCCTTGGTGGAGTTTGCATGTTCTCCCAGTGCCTGTGTAGGTTTCCCCCGGATCTGAATTAGAGCTATCAAACGATTACATTTTTAATCAGATTAATCGCATTTTAGAATTTCGATTAATCAGGAATAATCGCTTAAATAAAAAGGCTTTTTATCAACATTTTCTGCCTGCCAAATTTAAAGAACAACTGTTATGTGTTCATTCTTTTGACATTTAATGTTATGAGGACTTCTTCAAAAAAATTTGATCCACTGCACACGCTCATCCTCCTTTTTTTCTAATCAGCTAATGCTTGCTTAATTTAAAATGGGAAAAAAATGACCCCAACAGTTTGACATGAACAAATATTCTGAATGTCATACGCAAACATTTATTAACTCATTCACTGCCATAAATTCATTTGAACTATTTCTATTAGTTTAACATTTTTTTTCTACTTTTGTTAACAAGAGTAAGAAAACCTATAATTTTTTTATTGTACATTTCAAACAGATATCAAATTTGTGATTAATCGTGAGTTAACTAGTGAAGTCATGTGATTAATAACAATTTAAAAAAATTATCACCTGACGCCCCAATTTTTTTATATTATTTTTAAAATTAGGGGCGTAATTAATCGCATGACTTCACTAGTTAACTCACGATTAATCACAAATTTTTATATCTGTTCAAAATGTAGAATATTTTTTGTTCTAGGTTTTCATACTCTTGTTAAAAAAAGTAAAAAAATCAATAAACAGAAATAGTTAAAAAGATTTTTTTGACAGTCAAAATCAGTGAATGAGTTAAATGCTTGACTTTAATGCGTGTAGTTATGTTTATTGCTCAAACACAACCTGTGCTACCTTTAACGTAACAATCTGATTTTAGGATAAAGGATAATCTGTGGCCAAAATTAATAGTGCGATTAATTTGCGTTGATACATGATTAATGAGATAATTTTATTGTGATTAATTAATTCACTTTGACAACATTAATCTAAACATAAGCAGTGCTACAACACATGTATACAGACCATATGCAAATACTCGCAGGCATATACTCTATCCTCTGCGAATAATGACTTATATTACTACAATACTAAGAAGCTGAGAGACAAACGTACTTTTTTTTTGAAAACCATGCATGTGCATGTGGACATGGATACATAGTTTGGTGTTTGGACACAATTTAGGTTGAAGAAAAATCTTGAGAAATGTGGTGCTTAAGACGATATTTTCACACGAGTTTCACGGCTCTCCAACCACACAAAGTGCCGACATTGAATTAAGTATTCACCTGATGAGCTATATGTAATTTCAGCTGCAAGGAAAGCAATTCTTGCAGAACATGACACAACAAAAGAGACACTGCAGTGACAACTGCAAGGGCAAGGCAGCTCAAATATTGGCTCATGTAGCCCATGTGAATGCAACTGGTCTTTATTTAACCTCATTGTCATTCATCTGCTCTTATGTATCTGCAGAATAAGTGCATACATATGTGACATATTTATGTGTGTTGCGTGATGCACAGCAGGGGTGCTCCAGTATACCTTCTTGGACAGTAAATACAAATCTCGTTTTGATGGATATAAGTGTCTATCTTAAGTAGCAGCTGTCTGCGCTTGCTAATCCGGTTGCTGGTTTAAATGTCAATTCCTCCTTCATATGTGTAAAGGCGTACAGTAAGTCGGATGTGGGATGCAGTCACATCGTGGGGGGTTAAGGGGTGAATGAATCTCGTTGCATGCTCACTGTAGAGGCACTGATAGAAGCGTGGCAGTAATGGAAAAGGTCCACAGGCTTTAATGGACCTCCACAGGTAAAATGCCATTTAGAAGATTCAGGTTGTCTGTGGATTAATCACCTGTTGGTACAATCCCATCCTCCATGATACATCTGAATCGTCGCTGGTAAACCGACAGATAAAACCTTGAACTACTTTGGCTCTATTTTTGACTGTCTAATTGCTTAAGGGGAAAGTCAAGGCAGAAGTTGCCTTGGCAATAAAAGGCAATGTCTTGCTAATAAGACAAAAAGGGTCAAGATTTTAGGCGTGACCTTTTTGTTAAATTCAAATGTAAAACATCCAGAACTCAACCTTTATCCCATTTTGGTATTATTAGAAAGCTTGCCTTCAGTTGCTCTTGGAACCTTTCTGTTGTTTTTCCATTTTTGTTTTGTTTGGGTCGCTGATTTCCACTTGCTTGACAGCATTGTTCATACACCTGAGGCTTTTAACTTGAATTCAATACCGTATGTATTTAGCTGATTCTCATTTTCGATCTAAAGTCAAGTCATTCTTTTAATTTCTGCTTGCTATGTGTACATGGTACTTTTGCTTTTTGCAGAGAATATGTTATACTTGTAGATGATAGTTTTATTGAAGAACTGTCTGGCGTTTGTGATGTGCTAGGCTGTAGCAGATCATTTGGGAGGAATGGCTGAATACCAAGGTTTTCATCATAGATTGAGTCTTCGCTGTTACCAGGCCCATCATTCAGACTGTCATCGAGTGACAGCTCCTCTTCTCTGATAGTAGTATCGACAACAGTGATTGACGTGAGAAGGTTCGGCACAGTTTGTTTTGAATCAGGACCTTTTTTTCCCCCTCTCATCTTAGATTTTTTAAATTGTCCAAGGAGTTTCTGATCAGTCTCCTATCTTTTTTGTTATGTTGTCCCTTATCTGAAGGTTTGTTTTGACTTCAGCTTTGTTCCTAGATAGACATATCGCTGTTATCATGATAAGCATATTGACTTTTTCCAGGTTATAATTGTTATTGTAGTACTTTATATATAATTTTTTGTGACACTTCTTTTTGTAGGTGATGTGACACTTTTTTGATGTAAAATATGTGCCGTGTCTCAATAAAACACTATTATCTAGCAACATTGACTTGATCCTGCCATCTTCCTCACAGATTAAAGTTCATGCAAAATGCAGTCGTTTGAAATAATGAGAAAGAAAATCCTATAAAGTTGAAAGATAAGCACTGCTTCAAACTGACATCTGCACATTTTACATCATTTAAATGAGCGAAACTTTCGTTCTGAAGAGGAAGTGTATTCATATTGCTGCGATGATTTACACACAAGACATCAAATTTTAATCCCGTCCACACGACTGGGAACATAGTAGTTCGTCTTGAGTGGTTTTCATTATGCCGAATAAGTTGAAGCAGACTCTTATCCATCATGCGGTAGTACTGGGGAGGCTGATTGGTCTCAAACACACAGCCAAGTATCATCATAGAAAAATAGAATGACATCTTGCAGCAGATGTAATGAAACCCACAGAGAATGGAGCCCATCATCACCATCATCATCCTGTCAGACTACGATTACATGAGGAGACACAAACGAATGTGTGCCTGGATTCAAAATTGTGGCAAGCAGTCAGAATTCCTGTAGTTTGTGCTGATTTAAAATGCACAAAAAAACAACCATAGATTCACAGAATTTTTGCTTCATTAGAAAGCTTTTGGGGAAATATTTTCGGATAAAACATTTGCCATGCCACATACCGTACACCACTGTGCAAGTGAATCGCTAACTACTGAAGTTGCATTTGTATGTGTTTGTGTGTATGCGAAAAGTGGGGTGGGGGTGGGGGGTTATTGAAGCTTTCACTTGTTCACTGGTCACATGGAAAGTTATGACAATTTTTATGAAGCAACCAAAACGAATTTACCTTATCTATCTATCTATCTATCTATCTATCTATCTATCTATCTATCTATCTATCTATCTATCTATCTATCTATCTATCTATCTATCTATCTATCTATCTATCTACCCATCCATCCATCTGTTCGTCCGTCCGTCCGTCCGTCCGTCCGTCCGTCCATCCGTGCTACAGGAGGGAACATGGAAAACAGGCTGGACAGGGGCTCTCGAGGACCAAACTTGAGCACCCCTGGTATAAATCATACGTATATGTACAGATTAGACTTGTACCACTTGTAGCTTGCCAGCTAGCTCTGCTGAATGGTCCACATGTCTGCCTCACAGGTCTTGTGCTTTGGATTTTGAATTGCGGGTTCGCTGAAAAAGTCCAGACAAATATGTAAAAATAAATATCTTGTTGACTTTATAGATACTGACAATTCAAAGTCAAAATGCCGGTCAATTCAGTGAAAGGGAGCTCCCCGCTCATTGAAAAGCATTGGACTTTGGATCAGTATAATTTGATTTGTGAGGATTATTTTGATTTCAAAATGTGGTGAAATGTCGTTTGACTACTATAACAATCTGTGTGGTTTCTATGACAGTCAATACAATCTGCTGGTTGTTTTCACCGTATAAAGGAAGCATTGCGTTGCATTGGGGAAAGATCAGAAATGCACGGATGTTCGGAATTGTCAATTGGTTGAAGTAATCCAACAGTAATTAAAAGTATTCAAATTACATTACTTTAATATCATGGTAGGCCACCTGAATTACATTACTACATTAGTACTTTTTTTTTTTTAACTGATCAGGTAGCTAGTAACTGTATTGTAATACATTTTTAAAGCAATCCTCCTGAGTCTGTGTCTAGAGCATGTGCATTTTAAATTTAACAACCCAAAACTTAAATCATCTTTTTAAAAAGGATGACTTATACATGAAGATTCGGTACTAAGATTCATTTCTAAATGAACAAATCACCCAAAATGGTGGACTTGGTCTCAGGGCAATAATCACTTTCAAATCATAACTTGGTATATTGTAAATAATGCTGACACAACTCAGGAACGACATTTTAAGTTCAGCTTTTGCAATATTTGCAACACGTGAATTTTTCATAATGAAAACCACATTTTTTGGTGTTGTATGTTTCCCATAATGCAACATTAATTGTTTTTTGTGTTGTTTTTTTTGTGACAAGAAAACACAGGTGTGGTAAAGGAACCGAATCAAACACCAGGGGAGAGAAAAACAGCACATCTGTTGAGGGTCACTGTGTTGTCAAGCAGACGCACCATATGGGCTGCTTCCTCTCGGCCCATGCAGCCGTATCTCCGCCCCACTAATCTGATAGCAATGACACCCTCCAGAGAGGCCGTGAGCTACGTTTTAATGAACTCTGTACATTATTAAGCTTATGATGTTGAGGCTCTCCTTGCCACTTAGCCTGCCTCATCTGCGTTGCATGAATTTGATTGAGAATGCATACATGCATGTTCACTTGACATAACAGACACAACATGTTCTTTTCTCAAGATTGCTTTTGGTACAGTGTCTGATTATATGTTGTGTTTTCAGTATTCTTAATGTAGAACTAACCCCAAAATTTGCAAGGACCTTTAGTATTCACAAGCAGTTCCATGCAAATCAATTTTTTCATATCCTGTATGCATGTCATGTCAACCTTGGATGCTTTACTATTGCATAAATCACCGTCTCACTGTCATTAGCTCCTCTGACATGCATCTGTACATGATCTGATCACTGCTCTGCATTTTGTTTCTGCTTGCTGGCATGTACCGGCTAATGTTGTAAATTAAAAGACAATTGATCAACAATCAGTGTGGTAGTTGATTTGTCAATTTACTTCATTTAACACAAAAGAGGCACACAGAGTACAGAGAGAGAACAGCAGGCTCACAAATTGCGAAACACTGAAGGAAAGAACAAATTCTTAAAGAGTGAATTGTTCTGTTTCGGTATAGATCATGTTGACTTATTTGGTTTAATAGAGCTCGGTTATTTTAGTCATTAAGTGACCTTCATTGCCAACATCAGTCTGTATTTGGCTGATGGCATTTCACACTGGTTGAAAATTAAACCTCAATTTCAACCAGCATGGGCGATTTCTTTGAGAAAAAATATTGTTATTTTAGAGGTTGCAATCACAATACATTTTTGTAAGATTACACATATTTCATCATACAGGGAGTCCTCAAGTTATGGATGAGTTCCGTTCCCACGCTGGCGATGTAACACAAATTTCGATGTAGGTTGGATTTCCCCGTTAAAGTCGATATTTACATCAAAATATTTTGTACAGTAATTAAAAAAAAGATATTTGTGTCACCCGGAAGATGCCGGAACCAATATTTTGTGTTTCCGCACGGACATTCATTGCTGACGGAAACTAAAACACAGAAATGTGATGCGCCTGATGGCGAGCCGACCTGCTCGATGGACGCCCGTTGCTGGAGGTAATGAAAAAGAAGGGGCGACGGACGAGGCGCGGGCGTCGTAAGGTCGAAACGTCGTAATTCGAGGACTCCCTGTACCTCACACTTTTTATTTGCTTGACTACTCTCAAGCAAAAAGACTTTGGTACAGAAATTATTAGCTTCAGCTTTTAGGCACTTACAAGGCTTGTTTGCTACTAAATGTATGGCAAATGAGCAAATTTGTTATTTTGTAAAGTAAACACACCAAGTTTTTGTTAAACATCCATCCATTTTTTATATGCTTTTACCATTCAGGTACCAAGTGAGCTGGAGCCTTTCCGAACTTGTTTTGGGTGACAGGTAGACTGGACTAGTCAGTCACAGTGCACAAATTGAGAGCAGCCAGTCATCTTTGTTTCATTCAAAATGTCACATATAAACACATCATTGTTGTTTTGTGACAAATATTTTGTATTTGTTGTTACCAAACTGCATACTGAACCAACTCTGAATTTGATATTCGACTGCAACACCGCTTGACATTTTCACAATATCAAACTGCCTCTTGCAGATACTTTTTTTACAGCAAGCTTTCTTAAATTCACAGCCGCTGTTTTTCCACATTCCAGTGAGTAGCAGCTTGTGTGTGAAACACCTCTTGCAGTCAACCTTCCAGCTTTTCCCGTTTTTCCTCAAGTATTTCCCAGATGTAGTGATTAACAGAAGATTTTTCTTTCCATTTCATCCTAACTCTATTTAGGGATCACCACAAAGAATTATCTACGTGTCTTACTTTTTCAGAATCCTTATACTGATATATCCACTCAATCTCCAAGTTGTTGTGCACTTTTCCCACTCCTTATAACCTAACCATTCCATTGGCTTCCCGTTCATTCACATACATGTATTGTGTCTTGCCACGACTGAACTTCCCTCCATGTCTTTCCAGCAGAATGTCATATGCTACATACACACAATGCAGTTCGTTCTGACATTCCTATAAATATGCGGCTTAGGAATATAACCTCAGCCTCATTTTGACGTTCATTTAGGACCACTGTGCTACTATATTTTAATGTTGTTATGATGGTGGTTGTTGGAGAGTTTTTTGTGTGGTATTTGGTGTAAAATTTAGAGAACCAAACATTCCCACCCATATTCTTTTAACGTCACATCCAATAAATTGTGTCCGTAATGATGTATTTTGTTAGATGACAACAGGCAATGAAAAGACAAGACAATTACTCCCCTCATGGTGATTTGGGTTTGTAACTACTACTAGCTAATATTGGCTCATTAAAGTATAACCTTCTCCTTTCCTCTTGATCCAAAATGTGGACGTGTATGTAAACAGGCAAGTATAAAATAAATACCTTAGCTTGCAATATTACAGATTTGTTATATTCTACAATTTTAATATAGACTACATAATCCAAAACTTTTACAACTTTTATTGCTGTATTTTAATAGCAAATATACAGTATAGTTGAAGTTTCCGTGCTGTAGTTCAAAGCCCCCACAAGGGCTGGCCATAGGCTAGAGGTGATACAATGCAGAAACAACCGCAGTGCAGCGTGACAAGAGGAATTGGCCATAAAGATATTGATCTGCAGCCAAGGTGAAAGTGCTAAAAATTGGACATTCATTATTAATGCCTGATTTTTGTAGAAGCTTTAAATGTGATTTATTGCCAAGCTACAGCAAGTAAAATAACCCTTTAAAGGTCAATTCCCTAAAGGTCACAACTTCTGCATTTCCTGCTTGTAATCCCATGAGTTTAATTGGGATTCATTTGCAATGAAGCAAATTAGAATACATTACACACATCATTATTCATAGCAACTTAAGTTTTAGTTAAGACTGCATGTGAATTCATTTTAAACTTTTTTTGCGCTAATAGGTGGTGGCGAATATTGGGAAACACCCTACCCTTTCACAATGGCGGCAATGGGTGTAGACGGTTGTTCAGTAACCACAAGGTTGGCTGTTCGGTCCCCGCTCTTCCCAAGTCATGTGTCGTTGTGTGTTGGGCAAGGCACTTCACACACGTTGCCTCCAGTGCTACTCACACTGGTGAATGGAAGGTGCGAATAGTTTGTGGTGGTCGGAGGCCGTAGGCGCACACTGGCAGCCACGCTTTCGTCAGCCTGCCTCAGGGCACCTGTGGCTACTTAAGTAGTTTATCCCCACCACAGTGGGAATTTGTGAATGCATGAATAATGTATCCGTTCCATTGCAGAGTGTTTAGAAAAGTGCTATATAAATCTGATGCATTATTATCCTTTGCCTTATAACACTGAATAACGGAATGGCCCCATACAAAAGTATTTTAAATTGGATAAAAAGTGATGAGCAATTTAGTCATTAAATCAATTTTCAAAGGTGCCATAGTCTAATTGCAGGGGTATAGAAAACAATAATGAATTAAATCTTTAGAAAATAACAAATGTAAGCAAATTTAGTCACAATAAATGATCTTGAATTAAATGACAATTGTATATAAAATTCACATGAACAGCAGCTGATGTGGAAATGGTGGTAGATGATTGGTGAAAATATAATTTTCATGAAGAAAAGATCAGTTTATGAATAAGATGTATGTTGATGCAACGCACAAGCAGTATGTATGTAGTAATACAGTGCTGAAGTTCATATGAGGACAGGCATGCAAAATGAAAAGATTGGTGAAAATATAATTTTCATGAAGAAGAGATCAGTTTATGAATAAGATGTATGTTGATGCAACACACAAGCAGTATGCATGTAGTAATACAGTGCTGAAGTTCATATGAGGACAGGCATGCAAAATGAAAAGAACCGCGAATGCAAACACAAAGGAGAGGTCAAGTGGCAGTGAAAAATAACCATTGTCGGTATAATAAGACAGCTGATGTTATATGAGCAGCCAGTTCGTCGTTAAATCTTATACATAGACAGGATGACAGTCTCTAGGGCCTGGAAGCTGGCAGTGGAGAAAAGCCAGTCAAGGGAAATGCAAAGTCTTACACTTGAGAGTATCAGGAATAACAGATGGTAATGGATACACGGGAGGTGGCATAACTCACTCAAATTCACTGCATAATGAATTCCAAATAAAGCCCAATTTGACAAATATGCACACAGTACAGTTTTTTTTCTTCCTTTTTTCGGGAGTCCCCATTTACATTTCATTTGGACAGTGCATGTGGATGTGTCGCAGATGATTGTGGACAACTCTTGCAGTACTTTGGTTTGTCTGTATTAGGAAACTGCTGGAATTTGTGGCACCTTGAGTGTGGCTGTGACATGGATAAACAGAACAGCAAGAAAAGCAAGCATATTTCATCAATTACATATTTTTCCACTGCTTTCAACATCCAGATTATCCATGGTCTCCTGCATGTGTTCTAAAAAAAAGTTTGTGAGTTACAAAAAACGGGAAAAAAAAGTGTTTTATAATGCGGTTTTTTTTTTAGGGGTGCTGTCAGAACTGTCCTTCCAACAAACGCTTCAAACCCCATCACACCTACTCACTTGGCTTTGAAGACTCAAAAGACTGTCAAGACAGAAGTTGATTGGCCTTACATTGTTTTAATAAACAAAGTGCAGACAGGCTTGGATAATGAACATGTTTTGAAAAGCTGAGTGAGAAAAGCAGAGTAAGCAGTTGATAGATGCAACATTGTGTGGCTGTATCCATTAAATCAGAACTTATGCTGACATGCAATGATGATGGTCAAACTTTTTCGTAAACGTGTTGTTTTACCCTGATGCTCATTATTACAAGCTCAGTGGAAAGCGGCCATTTTGTAAGTGCTGTCGTGTTCATCAGTGATGCCTTTGACGCCTTACTCAAAATTCCTGTAACTAGTAATCTGATCAGTTTCTTTATTGAAAGAATTTAACAAATGTCATCAACAGTACATAGAAGTCACACACCCAAAGATTATTATTATTATTATTATTATTTTTGTAACTAGTAATCTAACCCTTTATTATATTTTATATAGTAGTCTGATTAAAGTTACTATTCAAGGATCAAAAGTGTTACTTTGTGAGCAAACAAAGTTGGCAAATGTTTATAAACAGAAGCAGCAGTAGCAGTTGGTAGACAGTCGACACGTGCTGTATGTAACTCTATTTGCATGAGACAGCGTACACACCACCAAATGAGTTTGCTTCCTCTGCTAGACACGATGGAATTAGTCAGAATACATGAAATTATTTCAATGAGGCCAGCAACACAAGGAAGGGGTAATTTGAGGCAAGTCATAAAATTGAAATTTGATATTTAATTCATGGAGCCAAATTTTCTGCAGCTTTTGTCGAGGAGAAACACAACATTAGGTTCACAGGGCAAAACAAGGATCAGATGCATGTCTAAAAAGCATCAACAACACATTGTTTAATAGTATAATAGTATACCCCAAATGAGCCGAACCACTTAGAATTCCAGAATATGCAAGGAAAGAATTCTCTCCTGTGCAAGCGTACTAATCATATTTGGCTTGTATAATAAGGTAGTCTGAATGTGTTGCTCCTGGATAATGTAAAACCTTGGTAATGAAAGGGCAGCAAAGGGTGGGGTGTGTTCTTTTCTGGCATGGACAAAGAACGGGAGGCATTGTGCAGCAGTAGGAGAGCAAAATGCTTCATACCCCCAGCGGGGGTAAGGGAGGGGAGGGGGTGGGGGGTGGGTTCAGCTAAAAGACACTGCCTAATGAAGGGTGTCTGTGAGGAGTGCTGGCAGTCTATTAGCTTCCACAGTCAGTAGCCATCCATATAACCAATGAGAGTAGGTGCACTGTAAGCCCAACAAGGGGTGTGGTGTAAACAAGCAAAAGCCCCTAATAAAAGGTAAGTACATATTCTTTCACTGGAGTGTACTCAACATGCAGGGTGTCTGCATAATGACGCGCTGTGCTAATTACTGACAGGAACAGAAGCAGAGAGAATAAATAGATAAATATGTTTCTGCTGTATTGAGTACTGTCCAAAATGCACGGTCGTACATACTATTAGTAAATATGTCCCCGAGTGCAGGCAAGTAAATAAAAGAATGACACTTTTTGGCATGAGCCATTTACGTCTTCAGTGTTTAAAATGTGGGTCACATACCAGAGCAGTAACCTTGGAATTTGGGGAGAAAATAAAGGCGCCTTTGATGCCGATTTCACATCATGACCGCTGCATAAACGCAAGGTTCATCTCTTCCTTATGATTCTGTAATACATCCCAATTGTTTACATTTTATTAAAGGTACATTTCATATCAGCATTATATTTGAAGGAGGCTAAATTAATATCACAGTCTGTATTAAAGATCATCAGTTATGCTTGAGGTTGTTGAAAAAATAAAAATAAAAGATTAAGAACCACATGCTGCGTAGCAGTTTTACAGCCACTGCAAACTGGGGAGAAATAATTCAGCAATTTTGGCAGCTCCTTCCATGGAATCTAAAAACACATTTTGTTCTCCCATGGCACAGCGGCCTCAAGACTAAATGTGCACAACCAGATAGTGAATGCACTTCCTTTCAGGCCCCTGTAGCTACATTTTAAGAAGACTTTCCGTTTAAAGAAACCACCACTCACAACACCGTGGAAACAATTTCACCACTTACGATTTGAGATCGCAAGGAAAACAAAAATGTATAACGATAAAAAAAAAAAGAAGAAGTTTCAAGCAGTTAAGCGAGCATTGTCAACACTTTGTATTGTGTCTTGGAGTAAACATTAACTTTTTATCTGTAAGGCACATTTATTAATAACCTGTCCACAGGCCGGCCAATTACATCACATTAATTTCATACACATGGCAACTCAATGTGCTTCACGCAACCAAAAGCACAACACTAAACGCAGAACAACTGAAGCCAAACAAAGGCTAAGAAAAGAGAACAAAAGCAACTAATTCGAATTACCAAAAGAACGTGCTGAACATTGACAACATTTAAACATGTTTACAAACAAAAGGTTTAAAGACATTTAAAAGCAAAGTAAAGAAACCAAAGGTATAGGTGTAAAAATACTTTAAAGACACTACTAAAAAGAATGTGGGGCAGAGTTTTTAACTTGTATTTATAATCATTTATGTTTGGGGCTGACTTCACTTCTGTTGGCAATTTATTCCATTTGTGTGTAGCACAACAGCTAAATGATGCTTCACCATGTGTGCTTTGACACCTGGGTTCCACTAATTGACCCAAGTTTACAGACCTCAGAGCACTACTGGGTTTGTATCCAATTAGCAATTTCTCAATGTATTCAGCACCCAATTGTAGGTTTGGTTTTTACATTACTTAACAAAAAGAAAGTATTCAGTATGAAATCTCAGACTTCCCACTACAGTAAAGCCTTGCACACACGTCATTTCTAACATCTTGAACAATTTTTAAAAAGTGACTGACCTCACCCATAATCTGTCAAAATGTGTGTTCTTACTGCTTATGAAGTGTACGGTGCTATAGATTGACTAACGCCGCACAGCACATACTGTAGATAGCTACTGTATGCACCATGAGTCTCTGCCCCCAAACCAGATGTCCAACTGACTGACCTGTGATAATTTGTATTGTGCTGCAGGGCATCCAGACAAAGAACAAGAACGAATAGTAAAAGAGAGGAAAAAAATGGAAATTGTTAGCTTATCTCGTAACTTCACTGAAGTATCAAACTGTTCTTCTTGTTACTTTTTAATGTGGTAAATGACTTAGGAGACTGCCCTGTGATTGACTGGGGACCCAACACTGTAGTGAATTCTTCGTGGATTTGGCCCAGAGAATGCTAATAACACATTACAGTATATTAATTTGTGTCACTGCACATTTGCGTACCAAAGATTTTATTCACTTATTTTTTTAATGAGCGCTAGACGGGGCTTGAGTAGTTTTAACTCGCTTATACAAACGAAATTGAAATTTGAGTCTCTATGTGGGCAGTGTTTAAAAAAGTATAATGATCCAAGAGGAAAGTATAGGTAACATTCAATGATTTATAACTAAAAAGTAAAAAGGTGTTACAAAAAATTGTAGTTCCCACCACAGTATTATTTTATGTTCTGACAAGTTTAAACATTCAACGTGCAAAGCATTCCATTGAGCAGCTTTGTCATAAATCAACATTGAGGACATACAAATCCATACTAAAGTATAAAAGCAGTTTGAGGTCTCTCCTTGGTTAATTGGCATTGATTGATTATCACATGAACGCACAGCTTGAGTTGACTGTCTCTTATACAAAGAGACAACAAAAAAGCATCATGAGTTCTAGCCAGAGCCATCTTTCACAGCCAAACTGTTTGCTTTCTGCCAAGTCTTTTTTGAAAATGTAGTTCATTTTATTCACACCACTTTACTATGAGCGCTCACGAGCGATTGGCAAGCCAACATTTGGCTCCCCTTTAAAATTTTGCTCAAGCATCTTGTCCAATTATTGATCTGTTTTTTTTTGTTTTTGTTTTAATAGTTCATCCATTCAGAAGATTACACTCTCAATCCATTCTATTATTTGTCATTACGGTCTATGGTGATTTTGGAGACATTTGTATGACGTGAAATAAAATTACACTGTTGCAACCATCTGGTGCGTTGTTAATCATTTTGCCACCACTGAAAAGCCCCAATGGGAAAACATTTTTCCCATTGACTAAAAAAAAGAAAAAAAACATAATTACAAGCAAATATAAAATGTTTTTGTGTAAGTCTTATGTCTGACCATCGCATTATGTGTTTGACATTCCATTGTGCATGTCAATACTCAGCAGGGCAGAGGGTGAAAGCAACTGCTTATTAAGTGATCAGATATTCTGATTGCACCAGCGATGCCAGTAATGAGATAGAATATCAGCAGCCCTGAGTGACTTTCATTCACATCAAGCCTGGGGAGCAAAAGAGCTGCGGTGACATTTGAAATCTCACTGGAGACACTTTGGCAGCGAACAAAGAAGAATACCAGGCATACTCGCTATGTGTGACATATTTCAGCTTAACATTCTGCTATTCATATTGCAGATACAATTACAAAAGGTGTTAGTATCTGAGTGTTGTGCATTTCTGGTCTGGGCTGTTGGACATGCAATATATAATCACACTACTGTTGTTTACTGCAGCAACAAATGTTTCTCATCTCTGCACTTAAACTTTTAGGGATTATTGTCTGATTGCAGAGCAAGACTTGTTTTGAATGTAAATATCCAAATATGAACCAAAATGGCATAATTAGTACATGATTATTGATACATCATCACACATTTCAAAAGCTCATTAAGGTAAAACAAAAAACAACAACAACAACATTTAAATGTGGTCTGTCATTATCTTTCGGTGTGAATTGACTAATTGAGTCAAATCATAACCTGGGTGGCATGGTGGCCATTTGTTTGGCATATATCCCTCATAAAGTAGAGTTATTTCTAAAAACAAACCAACAAACATTTTTGATGAATTAAAGTAGATTGAATGACAGATGTGTTTAGGTAATCTTAGGTAGATAAATAGGAATATTTAATTGATTTCTGAGGAAAATTTATTTAAAATGTATTGAAAATTGTATCTGCTTTGTCACATTCATGACCTCTCTGGTTTAGATCATTCTGCTCATTTGTTTTCACTACATGTAGGAGTCGTGCAAATACTTCGACTCTTTCATCCGCCTGATTTGCATAAAAAACAAAACTGTTGCATTAATTGTCAATGAACAAAGGGAAGCCAGACTTTGAGAATATTATTGCATTGTGCCACTCTTAAATAGTGTACACAGCAAAATCACCAGTGTTAGATTAACACTGAGAATGTTAAATCTAACAACAGAAAAGTGTTTATATGTGTCCACACCAATGAGTGTAAATCTGACACACTTTCAAAGTGTTGTTTTTTTTCACATTTAACCAGTGTTACTCCAATAATGTATAGTATTAAAAATCTACACTGGTAAACACTGAGTAGTGTTGAAAGTACAGTGTTAAACATTTAATTCTGCCAAACTACACTTAACTCTGGTTATTGTACTTCACTTATATAGTGTTTTTCCTCCTTACAAGGCCCTCAAAGTGCTTTACATTTTGACTACTGATGACATGGCATCAGGAGCAACTGGGGGTTCAGTATCTTGCTCAAGGATACTTTGACATAGTCACACTAGCCTGGGATTGGATCCACCGCTTACTGCATATTTGATAAAACACTGGAAATTTAGCATTGGCACAACACAATTTGCTGTGTACAGACCACTTCCAAGCAGTTTCCTCAGCAGTACCTATAAATGGTATGCTAAATTGGACAGTGGGTGCTCATTTTGTGCTCTTCTTCTGTAGAACTAAAATAAAGCATTTCTCGGATGCCCTTTCAACATTTCCACACTCTGCTCATTACATTTTGTTTGTTTTAAAGTTCTTGCCTTTCCTTGGCAATGCACATGTTCCAATCACAGTGTTTGCATTCATAAAGCTAGCAGTCTCATATGCGATTTAAGAGTATCTCCGAGGGAACACACGTCAAGTATTTGACAAAATGACACTCAGGTGAAGTGAAGAGCATTTGGTACTTGGGGTTGTGCTTCAAATCTTACAACTGGAGGTGGTGACAATCACTCTACCTTTATGGCTGCACATCAATTAGATAAACCCTTCAACTGAAATAACATGACTCTTGTTTAGAAGTCTTGACTCACAATTAGTGATTAAACAGAAAAACGATAGCATTTTGTCATTTTAAGGTCATCCTGGTCAAGCTAGACTCGCATGTTTTTGTTGCTGTTGTTCCCCCCCTACCCCCCAATGTCACACTTTTAAACTCCATGCTAAGTTTAATTAATATGCTGTTCTTCTATCGTGCATACATTAGCCTACTTGGACATTTTAATGACCTTGACTGGTTCGGTTTAGTTTGTGTGCTAGCATGGCATATTACATGCACATAGAGATACCGTAAATATGTTTAAGTATAAAACTAGAGTATCTGTGGAAACATTCAAATATTTTGAATGTAATAAAACATTCAGTAGAATAATACAATCCAATAATAAATAGAGGTTATCTAAAAAATTGGAGAGAAAAAAATTCCGCACGCCTCAATAGCTGCAAAAATAAAATAAATAAATAAAATAAAATTAAGTATGAACTAAACTTGGATTTTCGTTTGAATGATGATGTTTTTAAGCATAATTAAGCAGAGTTCTTCGCTTGCCTAATAAATAGTCTAACTAAATGTGGTTGACTTTTGCTAAACCCCATGCTTATCACCTTGAAAAGAAAAAAATACAGATACCAGCAAAATCTTTTTTATTTATTTATTTATTTATAGGCACATCAATTTGTTTTGCTCACAAATATGCAGTTAATTGTAATTTTGCTTTAGAGTAGGCACATGGGATGCATAGGCTGGCTGGGTATTGTACTATATCTCTAAAGTGTCTTTGGAAGGGAACAGTGGACTTCTTCCCTCCTGACACCGTATGACATCTGTAAAATGGGACTCTCTATCACAGTGCACGGTGAAAGCCATTATTCCTGGTAGAAAAATACAGACTTTTTCACATTCTTCTCTGCTCAGAGCCACTGAAAAGATAACGCTATTCTTTGTTATTTCGGCATATATTTTACACCATACATCAACGGTTACGGCAAGATCGCATCAATTTGACATCCCGTTCAAACATTTATAAACCTATCCATGCCATCTGCTCACAATGTACAGTACACACACGCCTGCTCACCTCTATTATCACGTTCCAGATCATGCTTCCATTCAGCCAGTTATTTCTAAAGCTTGCAGAAGATCTATTTGGACGGTCACTTTAATGGCTGGAAATGACAACAAGGCTTTGTCGATTCAACAAAAGGAGCTACTGCTTGATTGTGTGGTATAATTTGACATCCCTGGTCAAACACTTAAGAGAACTAAAGTTGTATTTCTTAAGTCATACAAATTGAATGTAAAATAAGAATTAAGCTTTTTAAACTGTTAAAAATGCAGGGATAAAATCATATGTAATAATAATAATAATGACTACAGTGTGAAATGTCTAATTTTGTTACCCTGTTTGCTACTATCCATTTTGCAAACATTTGCTTATTCAATTACAGATTTTTTTTCAACTCTAACATGATGTTGGTGACACATGGAAAAATATGAGATGTTGCTGCAGTTATGACATAAGGAATTGGGTAATAATGAACTTCTCTACCCACGTTTACCGGCTGTTATTTCTAAACTCACCATCCCGGCCGGATGTCAAACAAGAGAGCAGCCAGAAGAAAAGTCAGAGGGTCAATGAAAGTCACTGAGATGATTCACCATGTGAATTGTGAGGAAAATCATTGTGGGTGGTGAAGAAGAGAAGTCAGGAGGTTGCCACTACGTTGGGCCAAACTAACTGATAGCCAGACTCATTTGGCCAATTTGACCATACAAAGTAGTGAACATAAATCCGTCAATGGTTAAATCAAGTGTAGTGCATGTGAGCAAGTCAACAATAACAAGAAGGAAAATTATATAAGGTAATAAAAAATAAAAAGTATTAAGGTCTAACATTTTTCCAAGTGTTTTACATGGAAATGTCAGCTGGTGTGTGCCTGAAGAACAGTAGCATGCAAAGACACATATGTTTGACAGTGGGAGAAAGTGTAAGTAGTGTTAAAGGTCATTGCAGTCCAACTGGATGACATCGGACAGTATGCTAATTAACTGTAGTTGAGACTGCAACATCACTGCATTTCACAAATTAACTTAACACAGGAATTTGTGCGTTCATTTAACATTACCGTTGCAGTTATAAACACGTATATATATACACATTCCAGTTCTCCTCTCAAAATATGTTGAATGAAGACAAATCTATGTAGAAGTGTGGCTTGGCCGCATCCAGTATGGCTGCCAATTCATATTGAATGTAGCGACACATTTTCAGAAATAAGTTGATAAAATATTTATTTGGTTGTGCTATTTCACACTTAATGGGTTGCCAGGAGACCAAAATATTTGTACATGAAAATTAAAAAGTACATTTTCTAAAATGTATACCCTTTATAGAAGACAAAAATAGGTGTTAAATCATCCACACACCAAGTAACCATTACTATTTTCTTCCAAAAAGTGAACCAAACATGCAGTGAACCAAACATGCCTGTGAAAGAAAAATACAAAGAAGCTTAAGTTTGACTGGAGGCAGCACAGTTAGCTTGTTTGCCTCACAGTTTTGGCCGTTCTCATTCTGGTTCGCCTTCTTGTGTGCGACTTTCACATTCTAGGGTTTGTCCTGGTACACCTGTTTTCACCCACATTCCAAAAACATGCATAGTTGTGAATGTGGAGTGTGTATGAATGGTTGTCTACTTGTGACCTAAGCTTGGCTGGCAACCAGTCCAAAGTCAGCTGGCATAGGTTGTTCACAAACTCTAATGAGGAAAAGTGGTATGATGTAGAAAATGGATGTCCTAACTTTGTTGGCATGGTATCGTGACTGCTGTCTGTCCCTAGGGTGCGTATTAACATGGTATCTTGGGAGTGCTTTGATATGCTCCGATTAACCAACAAAAAGCTCTGTGTGTGTTCTTTGGTATTCCCTTTGAGCCTGTCCCAGCTGGGTGGAAGTTAAGTATAATCCACTTCAGTAATAATGGTCCGCAATGTCACACAAGTATAACCATTAAGAGAGGGGTAAAACATTATACACATTTTAACAATGGTTAGCGATTAGCCGGCAACCAGTTCAGGGTGTACCCCGCCTACTGCCCGAAGCCAGCTGGGATAGGCTCCAGCAACCCCCGCAACCCTTGTGAGGACAAGCGGTACAGAAAATGGATGGATGGATGGATGGACATTTTAACACAACTCATTTTGTTTTAAAATAATTTACTCATTCAATTGTAATGGTCCACTTCATTGTCCAGGCCTGTATTGTTGTTGCCTTGTGTTGACACTTGTCTTGCTATGAATTGGCTATGGCTTGGCTGTGACCAAGACGACTTGGCAGTGACGAGGGCGACTTGGCTGTGGCGATGACTTGGCTGTGACGAAGGCTACTTGGCATGGCAAAAGCTACTTGGCTGTAGAAGACGAAGATGACTTGGCATTGCAAAAGCTACTTGGCTGTAGAAGACGAAGATGACTTGGCTGTAGAAGACGAAGATGACTTGGCTATGACGAAGACTTGACACACCAACTTCCACACATAACATAGGCAATGCACCCACACCAACTGGACAAACACAACAGATTAAGGCCCGTCCAGATGGAAGCAAAGCCGGCTTCATTCCTCAAACAAATCTCGTACACACAGAAGCATTTCAAGACTTGCGTGTGTCCAAAAGAAGACGCTGAGGACGTTTAACGGCTGTAATGTATATGCCAAGTCTGGAGTGGCGCTGTAGCGCAGTCGCAGGGAGTTAACGGAAAGCGTAGAAGAAGAATCAGCGAAGAAGATGAACACTTTTCCCCCCCTAACTTTATTGCAATCTACAGAACAAACATGGCTTTGCATTTATCAAAACAACATGAAAAAAGACAAACACAGGAGAAGTGACAATGGTGAGTGATTCAAATACAACGCCGCTTGTTGTCCGTGGGAATAAAGAAGCAAAATATTTATCTGCAAAACCATAAGCAAGCTAAGGAGCCTGCGCTAAACCACTACGACACGGTTATCCGCCATTGTTGTTGACAGACTGACGGTTTGCGCGCAGTCACGCGAGAATTGGCACATACGTCATCAATCTGCGACAATGCGTCGTCATCGAGCTGCGACCATTACATCATCAATGGAGGAGTATCCTGCATATGGTGTCCAGACGGAGGTGTACAGGGCACGTATTGAAATATTTCCACTCTGGAGCCCGGTTTCAAAAGTGATCTGTTTCAAGCTCCGAAATCACGCCGTCATATGGACGAACGGCCTAAATGGTAAGAAACTTGCAAGGGTACATTGAAACTGGCTTTTGTGTGGACGGGGCCTAAATACACCATCACTAATGGGACACACCTGAGGAAGGGAAGACACAAACAGGTGAACGTGGTTGGACATAACGAGACAAGGGAAGAAACCAGGAACACAAAACAAAAAACACAACCACAGACAAGAACACCCATAACAAACAAAGACCCAACCCCCACAGAACCGAAACATGACATATATTGTAAAAATGCCAATATGTCTTCTTTCGTCCTTTTTACTGATACAACTTTGATCACCCAATTTTCAGTTCTTCTCATCCTTACAAATGAGGCATCATTTAGTAGGGAAATACATAGCCTTTCCAATGTAATAAAAACGTATTGGCAAGTTAGTATCATTATACAGATAAAGAAATATGCAAAAGGTGGATCTAAGGATTTTTTTTTTCTTGTAATAAAAAATTGCAACTGTTTTGGTCTTTATGAGCCTATTACTATTTCTATTGTATTTCTTCATCTGGCATTATTCCTAAAAGGATATCTGCAATGCCATTTGGGTTGAGAGTAAACACTTGAATATTGCAGAAAAGAACAAGACAGGCTCACTGCGGCACACATCCAGCTCACAAAGAACACACAGAAAACATAACGTGCCTGTTAAAATTCTTGCTTCTCACTGACGCCTGAGGGATAGAAAAACATTTGCAAAGCCTACCCTGGTAGTATGACCTTGGGCCTTATGCCTAGTACTTAGACAGAGAAGGTTAAACAGGTTTTGCATACCAAGAGAGATGACCTCTTGTTTTCAGTCCTGTGGGCAAGCAAGCACATAATAATAGACACGTGATGGTCATTCAGTCCCTCTCTCTCAGTTCTCCTCTGTTTACTTTGTCCACAACACCTGCTGCCTCTGAGCCTGTAAATGAGAGTTTGCACACACAGGAGCGGCACACTGGATGTGGGAGTGCTACACACATGAATTAACTGCCAGCACAGGCAGACCTTCTGTTTCCTCGCTCATCGGAGACTTCATAACTTGTATCCCTGCCAAAAAAAAAACCAGATCCAGATGAGTTAGGATCTATTACATGTGGTGAAAGTGAATGAAAACTTAAGAGCGCATTTCGCCAATATTTTGATAACTGGGACTGGTGAATGTAGAAAGTGGTACTGTCCAATGCCCGGGGGGCATTTAAAGCCCGTGGTCCATTTGTAGCGGCCCATGGCATATATTGAAATTAACCTGTGATCTTACCTGCAATGTTATTAAAAACAAAACATCTATCTAGTAGGGTTGGGCGGTATTTAAATTTTGACACCGTTTTACCGTCTTCACATTTCACCGGGGTATACGGTAATACCGTTGCTAATTTTAGAATTTTTTTTTTATTATTATAATTTTTTTAAGTCTTAGCTTGCGCTGACAACAGTCAATCTGTCTAGAAGTTAACGGCCACAGATCAGTTCACTGTGTGCTACGGTTGCTTGTTAAGGGACCGCTTAACCGAGCTGTGCTGACTGGCCATTTTGCCTCGCTCCGTCTGAGCGGTCACATGACTAACTATTGATTTAAAACTGTTATAGTAATATTTGTTGTTATAGTATTAGTAATTTGAAAACAATTACAAATATCGTGTTATCAAAGAATTTTGTTTAATATCATAATAGGTCATTATACGCTGCAGGCTGCAGTTTTATTTTATTTTTTTTTAACAGCGGTTTTGACAGTAACACCGTTGCCATTTTTGGAGACCCCGGGATACCGTATTACCTTTTCACCGCCCAACCCTACAATCTAGATATGCAAAGGCACTAATACATTTACAGCTAAAATTGAAACAGAATTTAGATAAAGATAATTCAGTTTCAGAAACAAAAACAGTTTCTTCCACTTTCTGCTTCGTGTCAAGGTCCGATTTGTGAACATATTCCGTTAATGTTCCTTTGGTAAGCTGATTACAGGTTGCTCTTGTTCTGTTTGTAAAAGTGGAGATGGGATTCAGCTGTTGCTCAGTGGAGGGGTGCATCTGTTCTAGTGGGAAACAGGGCTGCGGGCCACTCCAAAACCTTCCTAAAGTATTTGCCTTATCACCTTTAACACAAAACGTTGACGTAGAAGTTTTTCATCACATTATATAAGCAATGTATAATTGCCTGACTGATTAAGTGGTTTGGAAAAAATGCTGATATAGAGTAAATAGGGTATGATACAGTACTTTTTCTACTAAGAACTTGAGTATCTTTTAAGACCCACTTAATGTTACAAGACAATTTTCTCATTACTATTTTGTACATATTCTGTAAAACCCCTCTTAGACCAAATGTACTCATAATTAGGAGCTGTTGAACTGAAATGCTAAAAGCAGAAATAATGAAGTTGCATATCTTTATTGTTAGAATGAGGGATTTCATTTGCAGCTGGCAGCATTTTAACTGGATATGTTGGCCATAAGATTAATTCTTCTGGAGTTTTTTCACCTCAACTCAAGTTATGCAGAACAATATTTCTAAAAAATGTGATTGCTATAATGCTAAAATGATTTGGATTATGTGGTCACCGTGTCCACACAATTGGGAATGTTCACAGAGTGTTACACAAACCAAATGGAGATGAAGTGTGTGGGATGATAATTATGTGAAGCAGCAATGATAATGTAATGAAACACGGAGCTGGTCAATTGCCTTAACATCATTAACTGGTCACGGTTACCAAAGAGCTATTCTAATCAACTCTTGACAATGATATTGTTGCAACAGCCTCAATCTAATTTACTGTAGTCTTGATATTGAAAGTAGAGAATGATAACACAAGTTTATTTGTTTTCTGGATTGGCACTGCTCTATTTATAACATTACTCTGACATCTAGTTTGTGATAGTGTTCAGTCACAAAATGAATGAGACCTTATTTTTGATAGCACATGCGTAAATTCACATAACCAAGCTACTTCTATTATTAGATCAAGAACAATAAGGATACTGGTCTGATTTCCGCCCCCAAAGAACAATGACATTTAATGAGCTCAGTCTACTGTCAGGAATTGTCTTTTTTTTAAATGGCATAAATATAAATGTGCAGACGTTGCTCTAACAAGAGCTGCTTCTTTTGCTCTCTGTACAACTATTCTTCCATCATTGTTTGTCAGGGATTTTTTTTTTTGCTGAAGACTCAGTTTCCTCTCGGGATTAACATACTGTCTCCCTGTAGCATTTGAAGAATGACATTTAACTATGGGGATGTAGCATTCATTAATATCATTCTTTCAATGCATTCACAATATTGCACTTGACTCCATGTATGCCAAACCGGGTTTACATGTATTTTATGCACAGAACTGTGGTCATGCAGAGCGATTTAAGGTAGTTTAGCGTCATTTTGGTAATATTCCCCATTGCGGTTTGAAATGATTTTGAAATTGTAATTTGATTAATTTGATTGTAATGATGCCAAACCAGAGCCGCCATGATCAAGAATCACGCTGTTTTATAATGAAGTTTAAATTGCTTGTGCTTTGTTCCGGCGTTTAAGAGTGATGAATGCAAGCGCAAGAACAATTGCATTTTCCCTGTTAAATTAGAATGCTGAGAAAGCAATTGATGCATTTTGTTCTATGGTTTACGTAATGTAAAATACACTGAGATATCGCAAATATGAATTAACCACTTAGTTCCAGAATTAATAGGAAGCATAAATGGTTGATGACATGCGCACAATACAATTACAGTAAGTATTAAATAATGCTGATTTCAATTTGTTTTTCTATTTTCTTAAGCAGACTGAATAATTGAATCACAGTAGGTTTATGAAACATTATTTTTATTTTTATTTTCAGAATGACGACAATGTTTTGAGTTGTGTTCAGTGCAACAACAGGACAAGGCGAACCACAAAGCTATTGCATTTGGATTGAGGTTTCCATATACTGCATACTTCTTTTCATATACTATATTGGTAACATACAACTTATTGAAATTATAAGTGAACTGAAAGTCTACTAATTAAACTACTAATCCTTTAACTGAAATTTGCAGTGGCTTATGGTTTATGATTATTTAATGAAATATGCACAATCACATGCTGATTGTTCATGTCATTTCCATTTAATACAAATTTAGGTCAAGTTCAATTTCAGCAGTTAATGGAAACAAAGACTAAATAAAGTAAATGTTAGCTGCACCTTTTCACATTTTTTTTTTAATGAGAAATGGAGGCATGCTGATTTTCATCCATCAGAGGGACTGGGTGTTAATTAATTGAACAGTCCCTGTCCCTTTTATTAAGCTATGTAATTACAAGTGAATAAAACAATGCCCAGTGTGAATAATATCGAATCAGATGAATAGATTTTGCCAATTAAAGTGCCCTCCAGTCTCAGGGTGTGAGAAAATGTGTTTCAGATTTGCTCATAAATCTAAGTATCGATTGGAACACGAAGGTCGGGTGATTCAATAAATAAAAGCCATCTAGCTCTTCACAATGCACTCAATCAATCGCCTTGAGGCATTTTAAGGTGCCCAAACGTACAAAGTGTACCTTTTCCATAAATAATACAAATACTGTACAAATGTTGTTCCATATATATTGTGTTCTCTCCTGTAAATAACCTCTAACAACACAAGAAGGTAGCTTAGGCCAAGATAGTAAATTATTCATGTGGTTTTCATTGTGCCACCCATCACAGTTCCAATCTTTTCTTTAAGATATTCTTGCTGTATCTTAAAGCCACAATTAAATTATATTTTCATCAATATCAGACCAAAGATGGCTCAGGGATCCAAGCAAATAGGCATGGCCAGGATGTTTTCTCTCTTAATGGTTGACCAAATAATTGAGTTTCATGACTTAATAAAAAAAAAAATCCTCTTTTTATTTTTCAGTAAAAGCAGCTATGGCAGACAGTTGTGGCATGTTCCAGACAAAAGAAGTTTCAACAGAATTTGGCCAAATGATATTAAACAAAATATCCATCCATCTATCCATCCATTTTCTTGTCTTCACAAAGGTCACGGGGCGCGCTGGAGCCTATCCCAGCTGGCAATCGGGCAGTAGGCGGGGTACACCCTGAACTGGTTGCCAGCCAATCGCAGTATACAAAATAGTTTAGGCTAATACAAGTGATGACAATGATGATCATGACATCATACCTTCAGAAATTAAATTAATGACATTAATTAATGGGCAGCTAATGGTGCTCCCATTATTTTGTTTGCGCTTTCACAAAACTTCTTCAAGTCAAACTATTATTCTCTGTAAAGCTTTCCTTTTATAGGGGTGTAAGGCAATACATTTTTTAAATCGTAATTAACATGACTTCAATAGTTAACTGAAGATTTATCACACATTTTTCATACTCTTGTTAACTAATAGAAATATGGCTGCATCTTTTAGTCATTGATACAGTCTCATAATAATTCATAAAATTTAGTTAAAATTAAAAATACATACTGTACCGTAAAAAACAAGTGTGAAATTAATTTGTGTTGAGGTCATTTTTCTGCCACTAGATGGCATAATTGCATTTGTAAGACGTTGGTGACAGCTCAGTGCACTTTTTCTTTTGTATCATTGTAAGAGCTAACTCATCTTTAACATGAAGTAACGTGTGGAATTCTGCACATTTTTAAAATTGTAAAATACAACTTGACCCCAGTCTCCACAAATAAAAGCATTATTATGAAAATTATTACTGCTAAATTTTGACCCCCAGTACAGACTTTCCAAGTAAGAGGTGGTCATTAATGGCGCGTTATAAAAAAAAAAAAAAAAGAGTGGTGTTAAAGAAACTTTAACTCAAAATTAATTTTGACACCCTTATTTATTTTTTTATTATTATTATTATTACGTTGTGATAGCTGAGGTATCAAGCTTGTTTTGGTTAACAGTAGCCACTGAAGATGACATACATTCACAGACAATTGAATATGCCATGATTGCCATCTAATGAAACTGGTCTGCAACAGCCACTTTGTCTCATCTGTAGTCATTCCCAGCACTTTGGAGACAGACTCCCTGTATGCTTTTACTATGCTGAGTGTTTTACCTGCAAATACTGATTTAATTCTTTGTGGTCTACCTCAAGCTGTGCTTCTCACACATCAAGTGGAGTGCTATTAGAGAAAAATGTGGGGGGAGGCGACGGGGGTCGGTGCCTGTGGACAGAGTCTCTTTGCTCTCAGGAATCGTGCTGACTGTGCTGTTTTGATGGACAGGCCACGTCTGTATGTATTTGGGGTTCCTATATGACGGCAGCAGCAGTGTATGGCAGGGGGGAAAGGCCACAGCAAAACAAATAGGGTCACTGGAGTGGAAGTTGGAAAGGTCTGAGAGGGCTGTCTTGTTTTGTTCACTACTGTCCTCAGCACAATCATGAAAGATGAGATGTGAACTGGTCATCAAAATATGCTGAATAAAGCCACACCCACGCCTGCCTACTGACCAAAAGGGAATATTTTTGATGATGTTATGTTAGTGCTTGAACAAACATGCTGTTTTGGGTGTCTCATGAAAAGTGGCGATTTAGGACGCATAAAATTTTGGCCCACGCCAGCCTTTTCTCTATATCTTATGACATCGGCTTCCTGCTGCAGGGGCTTTTGGTCTCTGACCACAGCAGAGATCTAGTGCAGCCTTAGGCATCCTAACGTAGGATGTACGGCCTCTTCTTCTTTCTGGTGATCGATAAGTTTTCTGCACGAAACTTATTAGCAACACACATGAACAAACACACTGTTTATTAGCCCACCTTCTCTCTTTTTTTCTCGCCATTCGTAATCCGGAAATAAACGGGGGTTCGTTGGCAACAAACAGTCACTCCCGACGGACTGCCCACCTCTTCGAATTACTCTGAAAAAACACACAGAAAAACAAGGTGCAGCAAGAAAAGACAAATCCAGATAGAGAAAGTTGATACTAACATGAGGAGTAGGGCTGAAGAAACCAGGTAGGGACAATGAAATCCGATCTCAAAGCAAAACCTACAGGCAAGATCCTGATTGTGTGAAACACTGAGCAACAAATGTGCCTCCGATATAACAAATGCAATTATAGTAATAATTTAATAGTAAGTTTTGAGGACTTGAGATGCACATTGTGCTGGTTTGATAGAGGGTGAGTTGGCTCAAACCAGGAAATCACAATCAATTCAGTAATATGTTCTTACCGGAGCAGCAAGCATTATATTCAATTTAGCATTTCAAACTTAGAGATGCAAATAGACTTTCCAAGCCACAAATCATATTATCTTTCACTAATAACATACACGTATTACGAATTCCAGTCACCCATAAATGTTCACAAAAATGCATTTCATTTGTGCAACAATATATATTTCGATACTGGAACATGTTGCCCCGGTGACTGGAAAACAAAGCGTGCCTGCAAAATAAAATCAATCATAACCTTAATTTGAGTCAAGCAAAAATGAGTATCGACACATTTAAAAGTACTGCAGCGAAATTGAGACATCGACTTTGTGTGCGTGTGTGTGTGTGTGAGAGAGGTTGTTGAATGTGTGGGTGTGTTAATGTTAAGACAACATAGCAGAGGCGACGGATGTTTGGAAATCTAATGAGATTATCTGAGAGCATTAGTGCATCGGTTGCACACTCTCCGCATACTGGTCAGATTCTCTCTTAGGTGTGGCATGTCTTTCAAATTCTCACACAGTTAAACCTTATTTAATTACACATTTTTTTCTTTTGTTTCCTTGTGATGAGTACAATTCAATAACAGTTATGTGAAGCAAATGTTCCAGTCTGTAATATTTCAAATAAGAATTATTACTATTATAGTATTATAGTAAGACGTAATTCTTCAATTGGTGTCCTTATATGTTGTGCAGGGAGGCTGTGTTGGCACTGGAGTGCTTCTGTGTGGGAATGTGAACTTGGCCAAGACATGATATGAGTGAAATTCAATGCTATTGTTTTCAGAAGATTGTACGTCACTGTGTGGTGTGTTTCTAAACTGGGTGTTGCAAGCGTCCAAGAGAAGGATTAGTGAAGAACATGCAATAGGGTTTATCCTCTTTTGGCTCGATTTTCATATTTCCTTCAAGAGGGACTCCCATTATGCTTCAGTGACATCTAAATAACATGATTTTTTTTTTAAATATGCCCACATAATAAATGCATGATGGATATTACGACAACTGAACGTTATTAAATGCCTGAGTTAAGAATTCTTATTTATTGATTTATTTATTTGAATTGTGAGACAACCTTGCAGGCAACAAGCACCATTTTATCATTTAAAAGTAGTTATCAGACACATTTTATAAGTAAATATATGCAAGTTTGTAACTACTTCCTGGTCAATAATCCACACAAAAAAAACTTTAAAAAAAAAGGTAAATATTTAAATATTTGAGTACCTTGTATTTTACATACCATTCTTAAATAGTTCCGATAGTATCAAAAGCATTTTAAATTACACATTGCTGACATTTGATGGCTTCTGGCATGTTGGAGATGTGTTCTCTTCACGGATGACAACAACCTGATCAACTCTATGTGAAAGAGATGTGTTGCTCTACGTGAGGCAAATGGTGGTCACACCAGATACTGATTGCCTTTCTGACCCCTCAGACATCCACACTAAATGAAAACTACACATTTCAGGCCCCGGACGGACGGAAGCAAAGCTTCGTTCCTCAAACAAATCTCGTACACAGAAGCATTTCAAGACTTGCGTGTGTCCAAAAGAAGACGCTGAGGACGTTTAACGGCTGTAATGTATATGCCAAGTCTGGAGTGGCGCTGTAGCGCAGTCGCAGGGAGTTAACGTAAAGCGTAGGAAAAAAATCAGCGAAGAAGACGAACACTTTTTTCCCCCCTAATTTTATTGCAATCTACAGAACAAACATGGCCTTGCATGTATCAAAACAACATGAAAAAAGACGAACACAGGAGAAGTGACAATGGCGGGTGATTCAAGTACAACACCGCTTGTTGACCGTGGGAATAAAGAAGCAAAATATTTTGCTGCAAAAGCATAAGCAAGCTAAGGAGGCTGCGCAAAACCACTATGGCACGGCTATCCGCAATTGTTGTTGACAGACTGACGGTTTGCGCGCAGTCACGTGAGAATTGGCACATACATCATCAATGTGCAACAATGCGTCGTCATCGAGCTGCGACCATTACATCATCACTGGAGGAGTATCCTGCGTATTATGTCCAGATGAACCGGTACGTGTCGCGTTTTGAAATCTTTCCACTCTGGCCCAGTTTCAAAAGTGATCTGTTTCAAGCTCCGAAACCGCAACATCGTGTGGACGAACGGCCTGAATGGTAAGAAACTTGTGAGGATACATTGAAACTGGCTTTCGTGTGGACGGGGCCTCAGAGTGACCTTATATTTCTGCCAGTCTATGGCACGCCTGTGCAATAATCATGCTGTCTAATCAGCAGCTTGATGTGTCACACCTGTGAGGAGGGATGGATTATCTCGACACCAGAAAAATGCTTATTAACACAGATTTAAACAAATTTCTGAACTATATTTGATGAAAAATTATTTTGTGTATGTAGAAAATGTTCTACGTCTTTGAGAGCAGCTCACGAACAATGGGAGCAAACAAAAGCGCTAAATATAGATTTTGGTTCAGTGCATGAAAATTAAAGCTCTTCATATGAAAAAAAACAAAAGCATTTTGCAGTGTAAACCTCACATTTACAGTAGAAAGTCTGCTAATGTGTCAATAGCCTCATGCAAGATGGATAGTTTGTTTACATTATGCTAGCTAGCTATTGCTAAACTGTCATTTCAAACTATCACTGTTTTTTTTTTTTTTTTGGTATTAAACAGTGGAAATCTATTTACAGTGACTTGACCAGTTGTACTAGCAATGCTATTAGCAGCACTCAATCTCTTCTTTAATCTCAGTCAGCGCTGTCACTCGCTTCTGATAATATATGGAATGTTCTTGTAAAATCTTAGCTGGATTTATGTTTAGCGCAACTACAGTTATATTTGATTTTGCTTCCTACTGTTGTTTTCATTTCATTTAAAATGTTAAAAGTTGCAATTCAAAGTAAAATTTTCTATTACACATATGCAATCGTTGAAATGTATTTATCTATTGACACTTTCCTCTATATTGAATGTATTTAATTATTACCGTCTGCAAAAAAAATATGATGATAAATGTCCTTAAGTAAAGCAAATATAAACAAAAAGATTGCATGCTGTTGAATGTTTTGGCTCTTTTTCATCTTGATAAAATCACATTTATTAATGATAAACACATTTATGTATTTAGCACTCAAACAGAACAGAAAATATCATGTTTTTCAGGCGGAAAAGTGTGTCCATCACAAGGCTGCTGTCTCTGACCTGCTCCTCAAATGGGCTCAGTAAGTCTTAGGATATGATTATAGTTGTTTTGTCAGTTGTAGTCCCAGAGACTCTGAATGTGTATTTTTACCTTAAAACCAAACACTGTCTGTTTTGAAGACAACAGTTTGCAACATTTCTCAACAGTTTTTTCCCCCATCTCATTTATTATTTACCTACCTACCTACCTACATATATCTACCTAACCCATCCATCCATCCATCCATCCATCCATCCATCCATCCATCCATCCATCCATCCATCCCAAATGAATGAACTGGCTATTTACGCGTAGCGTATTATTCATGTCAAAGTAACTGCTCACTAGTTCACTAAGGCCCATTACCTCCATGATTTGACCAGTCTATGAAATTGTATGGAGGCACAGTTGAGTCAGTGGAACCTTTGAGAAAGGGGATTAATGGAAGTCGGGGTCTGCTGATGCATGCTCATGCTTCTTCGTCCCTCCATAATTCAGATTGTCAGCTGAAGAGTCAGAGCCCAGCGCCAACCCGGACCTGTCTCTCATCATAACACACAGTCAAGAGCCTGTCAGAACAGATGAAGCCACCGGCTCAGCACTGTCTAGGAACATTGAGTTGTAATTCACATTCTTGTGCCCTGACAGGCCTCACTAAATCCAGGTCTCGCCGTGATACGCTGGCGACTGATCAAGAAAGCTCTGCTCTCAGAGAACGGGAGAGTCACTGCGCCAAGAACCAGATTCAGAATGAAAGGCCCACCAAGTCACAAAGTCTTCCCTCTCATCAGGATGTACCGGCCATGGCACAAATTGAATTTTTTTTTTGACACAAATGGTATTCTATTTAGTGAGCTGCATTGCACCAGCTGTCCTGTAGTCCAACCACTTTCATTTTTGTCTAACAGTTGCTAGAGGACAGCTACGGTAGGTAGACTTTTGGTTGGCATGTCAGCCTCACAGTCAAGAGGACCTGGGTTTGAATATCAGCTCAAGCTCTCCGGTGTGGAGTTTGCATGTTCTCCCATGTTTGTGTGACACATGCTAAAACATCTATTTTAGGATAAGTGATGATTCCAATTGTTCAAAGTGAATGTAAGTGTGAATTATTCTGTATAAGCTCAGTCACAACTCTAATGAGGACAAAAGATAATGATGAATGTGTGTGTTTTTGAGTGTTGTTTATCATTATCTCCTATTCTGAATATCCTGTACAACAGTGGCTGGGGTGTAAGCTTGACACAAACACATTTTTTTTTACAACAGGAGTGTAATAGTTGGCAAGTTTCTATTTGCAGTTGTTTTTTCTTCTGTTCCTGTTTATAATGTGTCAGTTTAGTTGGTGGCAACTCAATTTCAAAGGAAATTGAGTGCCGGTTTGAAAGTTCCTGAATATGACAACGAGAAAAAAAAACATCCTCCTACTATTGTGTGTGGAAGTGGGACATTTTTAGTGCTTTACTTGCTTCGGCTCCTGCACTCATAATTTTCCCTCTCTGTTGCACAAATAATGTAACTAATAGGCTGACTACGTAGAGCGTCAAAGTATGCTGCTAACATAAAAAAATTGACAGAAGAACCAAATAATATTTGCTCCTGTCAAAGGTCCCAGTTCCCATAGGATCCTTTGTTGGGAAAAAGTGTTTTTTCACAAACATTTAATGCATTGACACTTTGCCTCCACTAGCATGTCATCAGCAAGTACATTTACATGCAGGCAATTCAAACCAGAATATTGGCAATATCCGGGTTTTGTAAGGCCATGTAAACATGCAGAAAAACCTGAATATGCTCTTACTATAAGACCCCTGGGTTACCCATTTTGTAACTGGAATTCTTGTTGATATAAATGAATTCAGAATACCTTTGTAAGGCATTTGTTTGCCTTTTGCGCATGCTCTCTTCTTCTTCATCACTTATTTCTATTCGCAAGGAATCTTGATATTTGTAATACAGGAACGACTCGTATACACAGCGCCGTCCCAGTCGTTAAAGGAGTCTCACTTGGATACATTGATTTCTTTGCTGCGTTTTTACATTATTGTCTGTCTGTACAGCCACAATGGGAATCTATGCACACATACAGTATATACCTGTATATAAGTCCGTGCTTCTGGTGTGCAACCCATCGGAATTACTCAAGCAGAGGAAAACATACATGACGACACAGCAAAGAACCACTTTTGGAATGAGTAGGAAACTGACTAGTACTTTATTTAGAGGATGCTGGCATAATGACTCAAACATACTTTTTTTCTCAGAGGTCTTTTTACACTTTAAAAAAAATAAAAAAGATAATAATAAAAATGTTTATTTTTAGAGATGCATACTCAAATGGGGACACGGCCCCCTGTGGCCCACTCATGGTGAAAGGGTGTGCATAAATATAGTGTCTTTTATTGAACGTTAAAAGCAGGAATGACGTCTATTTGTGTAATGACATTGTCCGTGCGTCGCCCTTTCAAATGGGGTATTTCTAATGAGCACAATGACCATGTATACGGGAGTAGCTCCGTCCGATCAAGTATGTTAACAGGTTATCCCAAATGTTTCAAAAAAACGTAATTTGGACCTTCATCCGTATATTGACTGCATGTAAACAGTCACTGTAGGCACGCAGATAAAATCACTGTATTCTATCTACCAGTTGTTCATCATAACTATTCTGACCCAAAATATTTTAGTAGCAGACATAGTTGACTGTGGAAAAGGAGATCTGACTTCTGTCATGTATGTCAATCAAAGTGAGGCAGATTGACAGACTAAAGGAGCTCCAACGCTGGTTGCACCGCAATGCTTGAACAGTGCCATGGTTGTTAACCTCTATGTCCATCAAAAAGCAAATCCAATAGCGACGAAGGACTGACATCCCATGTTTTGTGTGCGTGTGTGTTTTTATTTTATTTTTATTTTTTTTACCAGTATGCAATCTACTTATACTATCTTTGTGATCAATTAGTCAACTGACCTCTTGAACACCTCTGTTGTACACAAATCATAAGCCAAGACAAACACTATGAAATTAAGGCAATCGACTGCTGGAAATACATTTTGAGTTATAAATGTACGAGTTTAAGTTGTAAATGGATGTCAGTGTTTCTGATAGTGTTTGGGCCAGCAGAGAAGGTCTTGAATTGAATTTAATTGAATACAAACCCAGCAGGGCTCAGAGATCTAGAGACTTGGGCCAACTAGTGGAACCCAGAGTTTGAAGTAAACATGGTGAAGCTGCATTTAGGTGTTATGCTGCACACAAATGGAATAAGTTGCCAACAGATGTGAAGTCAATCCCACTTTTAAATCCAGGTTAAAAACTTTGCTTTTTTACATACCTTTGATTAAAGTATTTTAAACATTTTTAAATAAAGTGTTTTCCCCTTTAGTTATTATTATTACTACAATGTTTTTAAACTTATATATGCTAAATGTTTTTAACATTGTCAATGTATGTAGTAAATGTTGTAACCTACTTTTGTTTTCTCTCCTTTGCTTCTGAATGCTGTTAACTACTGTGTTTGTTGATGTGTATGAGTTGCCTTTCCTTGTGTAAAGCACATTGACTTGCCTTGTGTATGAAATGTGCGATACAAATAAACGTGCCTTGCAGGCACTGAGAGCATGCCACTTATGTGCCTTGCAATCGACATGGGACCAATAAGTCAGTTATGATAGGAGCCAGCCCTACTGATGACAAGTAGTACCAAAAAAAAAAGTATATGCATGTCTGTTGTCACACTCCATTCTCCCTTTGCTGGTCCGTCTATTCTTTTCATGATTATAAAAATTTTGCTAATTAATGGTGCACACGTGGTTGTCTAATCATTGTTGGAAGGTCTGCAATTTAATGTTTTGCAACAATAAATTCCCTCAACATAGATGTGCATGCAAGAACAACACCATATTTAAGAGACTTCCATTGATTTATTTAAAAACCCCAACAACTATTATTAATATTATTGTTATTTGTCTCTGTAGGATTCAACTTTTAAAAGTTTAGTACCTTTGATGTCCTTGGATTTAGGAGAGAGGGTGGTGGAAAATGGCCCAATCAGTCCTGTGGAAGTTCACATAAGCAAAAAACTGAATACCCAGTTTGTATTGACGTTTTATTCAAACTGTGTCAAAGAGCCACTAATGTTTCTCTTCAATGGCAACATTTACTTATTTGTCTAAGTAAATGAGGCAAAATTGCAAAAGCACTTTGACTAGTAGAACCTTGAAGGTAGAAGCAAAGCAACCCATTGCCATTCATCACATCTGTACAGTATTGAGTCACGTAAAAGCTTATTCATCTTCTTAGTCATATGTGGTTCTTTTTATTGTATTATTTAGCAATACATTTTTTGAGAGAAAACATATTGGCGCACATTTTCACAAAAATATAGGCAACATGATACATATTTAGTGTGTATCTCATAAACAAAATATTTCCATATTTGGGTTTGTCTGATACTGCATACTGTATGCTGCTAACTTTAAACGATTAAAGTATCGTTGATGTCTTTAATGACCCCCCACCCCCTCCAAAAAACAATGTCAGATAATTTTAAAGAAAGACCTGTAAATCCAACATAACATTTTTCCTTAAAATGGCATGAAATTAATGGCAATTTGCTATTGTACTTTTTTTTTTTTTAAATGATTTTTAGTTCCTGATCCTAAAACGGTCACAATAAGACGGTCAATACTCGTATCGGCCATTGTTGCGAGTACTGATACAGATTAGCTATACAGATTACTCGGCAACTGTACTCGCCCATCGGTAGTTAAAAAAAAAAAAGTGTCATATTATTAAGGTTGTATTTTTCATATAATTTTATAATTCATTAACATTGGTAATAAACAAAAACGTTTTGCCACTGCATTAATTACAGTATGTTGTCATCAGCAGGTTAAACTACAAAGCTACAAATCGATGATAAATGGTATTCAGATATTACATCAAATGTTTTGTTGATGTTGAACAATCTCATTTGAAGCAGATTGGTTTATAGTATGTATAATGACCTCGTTTCAGCACAACTTAAACAGGATTGTTTTTTTCTTTTTTGACTCTTCATTGGATAAAAACAATTATAAAGCATTGAAAAGGATATCGATCACTGTCCTGATTAACAAGGTGCATGCACTGTATTGTGCTCCCAGGCAAACGGTGTAATAAAAATGCCCCTGAAAATATGAACAAGTGTTCCATTTAACGGCAATCAATGAGAAAGAGAAAATGCATGTTATGCACGAGGTGTATCATGTAGTTGCTGTATATACAGGATATATCTTATTATATTGTATATCCCAATTCTCTTTTCTACCTCTATGCTCCCTTTCCTCTTCTATATAGACCATGAATTAAGGCAAATACTTCAATTTTAATTTGGAGTTTAGCATATTTGAAAAGGCTATTGGAACAATTCAAATGATGGACATTTACCCATTTCAGAGCCGAAGAGGTGAAACCTACATTTGCACTTCAAGTAAGGTGTCCCTTTGTGTGTGTGTGTGTGTGTCTCGCGAATGGGGTTATTCTGTAGCGAGACAATCGTGCCCCTGGCAGAAATTTGCAGTGCTGGTAATGCTGGCTGTTTCCTCCGACCTAAGACCACGTGCATGCCAATTAAAATTGGATGCACATGCATGTTTTTTTGAAAATGTTGAACCTTTATTTGTCCAGCTAAGGCAATTGAGAACAGATTTTCTCTCTTTTTTTTAATGCTACAGGGATTGACATTTTTGCACTACAAGACTTTATGAACTGGCTCAGCTGTGCTGGAATTGGGTCATTGTAGAACAAGAGATATTCAAAGGGCAAAACAGAGAGCACAAGGCATTACAGTACAAAATTATACAACACAACCAACATTAGGATCTGACAAAGGTTGGGCAAAAGATTTGCGGAAACAGGTTCAAATAATATGGTTAGCAACATTTTCCATTGATTACATTTTTGGATGTATTTAGTTTCTGACCCGCATTGGGATCTTAAACATTGCTACAAAATGTATATGTCATCTAAATACAACTGTGGTCTGAAATCTATGCACAAACAAAAAATCATCAGACATCCTAAGCACACCTTGCAGCAGAAGGTGTTCTCTGCATTTAAGCCATCCCTGAGGATGCGGGCAGTGACTGTCACGCTAGTGATCCAGATCATGAGTCAGCACTTTTAAGTTAAGGGAAATTACTGGAAATTAACCTTGCATTTTGTCTGCGAGGAAGAAAAAAAAAAGAGAACCGAGACAAAACTCAGACACAGGCATGCATTGTTTATACTCAACACAGAACAACCTCAAAGTCAGGTGTTAAACTCTCCATACTAGAGACGCTATTGCTACGAAGTAGCAGGGATAAACACCAGAGGTGCATTTTGTACAATTTTGGTCTGGTTCTCAAAGGAACAGCAGATTGTACAAAATGGAACTTAATGGAAAAATGGAACGTACAATAATTGCTCCTTTCAAGAGCTACTCAGGACACTCAAATTATTTCACAATCAAGGATTTGTTTGGCTACAGTGACAATTTATTTGTTCAGTAGCTAGTAGATCCACAGCTTAAAACACAGAAAATTATGCCTTACCAAATGCAGTCTTGTCTGTCCAAAGACTCTGGAGAGGTGTGATCCCGTATGCAGCACAATGTTGATTGGTTTTCGTGCCATCCACAGACATGCAGAATTCAATTTCTTTGCTTCCACTAGCTAAATGTGGCATATTGTTTACCTCTGTGGCACTATCCAAACTCGGAGAAATAAAGGCTTGTTATTGAGGTTTTTTGTTGTTGTTTTTTTACAGCAGCTCTATTAAGGCAGGGTGAGGGGAAAACTGTTTTGTGAACGCATTTGGACCAGGAGTGCCAGGAAATTAAAGAAGCACATCCCTTCTCTCGCTTTTACTTTAAACCTTGAGCCCTGTCACTGGCACACTAGAATCTGCTGCACATTTTATAGTTCCAGTGCACATTCATTTTTGCTTGATTACTGTGGGTCAGTCACACGAATATACCTTGTAAGGCTTGTATGGTTTCATTTCATTTTAACTGCAGAACTGAAAATACTTCTGTTGAAGATTGTGGATATAGTTACATAAAGGTCACACAAAGACATTTACGGTTTGATTTTTAATCTGGAGAGTATTCAATGCATTACAATCACGTTGTAAACCAGTGTCAAGCATCAATGTGAGCGCCCAGTATTAGAGTTAAATAGCTGTGCTATTTGCGATATTAACTTGTTTGGTGCTCACATTATGGCTTGCCTCTAAACACTTTCCTTCACTGTTGTCTCCCGTTTCCAACGTGATGGATGGAGCTTGCCACTGATCACTCTCTCACATTGTTCCCTGGCCTCAAAGGGCACAAACGAGCTCATTAATAAACCTGTGTGATTAATTTCCATCTCTCCCTCCAGTGTCCCTTCCCTTGTCGTCTTTTAAAAAGAGGCACCCCCCTAATTAGTGAACCAGAGTACACTGCCAAGAGACAATGCTAAGGACTACTGTTGACATTGAAAATAAATTAATGTTAAGATGGCAGAATTCCTCATCTGTTGATAGATAATTACTTAAATCTCTGCTTTATACTGTCCAGGGATACTTTTGTTTTAGGGGATCAATTTATCTTTGTCTTGTCAGTTTTCCTTTGTTTGTTTGTTTTAAGCACCTTCACATTAAAGTAAAAGTAACAGAAGGGAAAATTAACACCCAAAATACTGTTGTATGAAAAGTAATTGTTATTACGTATGAAGTAAATTTAAGGCGGTGGACGAATGGTCTATGTAGCTATGGTGTCTGTGTGGAGCCAGCGATGCTCAGATTAGAAGGCTGTGTAAAACTGCTTTGATGAAAAGGGTGATTATACTCTGAATTGCTCCTTTTCCCTCTGCAAACACATTCATCCTGTTAGGATCTCAATGACTAGGTGGACTGTTTACTTGTGATGTGCGATTCCCACAGTCTGAGGAAGGTCTTATGTTCTTTTATTAAATTATAGAAGGAAGATCAAGCATTGCCATGATGTCACCAGCTACAGATTCCACCTAATTACATTAAGATGGATGATTATACAGCTAAATGTGTTCAAGTTCTTTATTCTTCATGTCACATTCACAAAGATCAGTAAAAAAAACACAAACTTTTCGTTCAAGATGGATAAATAATAGATGCTTTTTATTTCATAGCCACACAGCTACTCCTTTTAATCATAAGGAAAGCGCCAAGTTATGACATAACTTTGAAAATCCTTGCATATTCCACTTGTGTTGTCACTAACGACTCTTTATATATTTATAAATAGATTTTCCTATTGATTAATCCATCGATTAATTGAGTATTGCCCCCCATTTTTTACCTCAACCATAACCCAATAAAAAAGAGTTTCTTGCATGAAAAAGAGGACCCCAAGTTTCACGATGACTGTGGTTATGTCCGACTGTCCACCCTTATCTCCTAACCCCTCGTTCGCTATATGGCCTCGCACTATATAGTGGCCTAATATGCAGTGCCCTCATTCTGTTTGGCGATTCGGACAGCCAGCTTACTACTTGCTCCTCGTCGGATATCACGTGACACAGTACTTATCATGACGTAACAGCAAATAAATCTCTGACTATTTATTGTGAATACAAATGTTTTAAAAATATATTTTCAACTAAAATGATTTAATTATTTCCGTAGTATATTTTTAATGCATTGCTTTTATTCTTGCGCTTGCGCTGTCGATCGTGCCATGTTTTTTTCATACTCGCAATGCATAAAGGTCTATATCAGGGTTCACCAATTCCCGTCCTCTAGGTCCAGAGTCCTGCAGGTTGTAGATGTTTCTGCCTACCAACACACCTGATACTAAAGATCAGAATCATTATCAGGCATGCTGATGAGCTGATTATATGAATCAGGTGTGGTAGGGGGCGGAAACATCTAGAACCTGCAGGACTCCGGATCTCGAGGATCGGAATTGGTGAACCCCGGTCTATATCTACCCGGTTCAGTGAGCATTGATGTTCACTACTTTTCAGAGTGCATTGTGGGTAATTTTTAGTGCTCAGTAGGGTGCACGCACGCGCATGCACACACATACACACACACATCCTCACGGTACTATCTTTGTGGGGCCATCTCATTGACATAATGCAATTACCAGCCCCTTCCCCTAACCCCAACCATAAAAAATGATTGCCTACCCCTATTCCTTACCCTAACCTCAACCATAACCCAATTCAAACCTAAACTCTAAAACCAAGTCTTGACCCTCAAAAAGAGGTCTAAACTTTTGGGGCCCAGCAAAATGGCCCACAAGGAAGGGTGGGCCCCACAACTGTAAAATGCCAAAAAATTGGCCCCACCATGTAACAAAAACAAGACAACACACACACACACACACACCCACACACACTGATGTGATGATTGTCTTTGAAAAGTGAATTACACACACACATTAGCACACGCAAATGCACACACTCGGTCTTTGGGGTGTTTTCTGTATGTCCTGCATCATTGACGAAGTACTGCTGTGGTATGCCATGTCCATTTTGCAGTAATTTCATTTTGCCATTCTTTTGGAAATTATCCCAAACTTTTGACATCCTGTGTCGTTTTGGGGAGTCTTCTTCTTTCTTTCCACCATTGCAACACTGTGTGAGTCTGCATAAAATGTCGGTGTAAAACATGGACGGTGGCGCAAACATGGTTCCAGCGGAGTTACGACGCAGATAGATATAGCCCTAAATGTCATCTTGCACCCCCAGTGCTCTTTGAACAAGTTTATACTCACTTGCTCACTTGTTATATTGATCAATCAATAGATCAATCAATAGATCGATCAATCTAGCAACACTATGTCCACTACTTCTTTGAATGATTCCTCCTGCCATTTCCGAACAGTGCTGCCAAGTACAATGTAGACGAGCACAAGATTAATGCAAAACATTGCATTTAACTTTTGGCTGCTGTGCAGTCAATTTAGGTGGAGGATAGCGACAAACAGCAATTATTTGGGTCATTAAAACTGACGGTTGTCAACATTCCAAAAAACACTGTATTGATTCAGTAATACAAAAGTAATCGAGGGTTTTGCAGACGTCTTTTGCTGCATCTGGGACACGTGCACGCTTCAGCATTTAGAAGAAAAGTCAATCGACAAGGCTTTCATGGAAGGCTTACTAGGTAGAAGCCTCTGCTCACAAAAAAGATCAAAGCTGCCCATCTCAACTTTGCCAGAGAGTACCTGGACAAACCTGAAGCTTTTTTGATAGTCCCTTCTGTGGACAGATGAGTCCAAAATTGAACTGTTTGGTCACAACTAAAGTCATGTTTGGTGTCAACACTGCATACCAGCAAAATAACCTTCACCCTAGAGTGAAACATGGAGGTGAGAATGTTAAGTTCGAGGCTGGCTTTTCATCCTCAGGATCTGGACAACTCCACATAATCCAGAGAATCATGAATTCAGAGGAATATTGTGAAATCCTGGATCATAACCTGAAGCTGTTCTTTGTGAAGTTACAGCCTGGTAGAAGATGCATCATGCAACATGACAATAATCCAAAGCATTCCAGCAATACAACCAAGGAATGTCTGAAGAACAACAAGATTCATGTTCTAGATGTGCCTAGTCAAAATCCTGATTTAAATTCTTTCAAAATACTGTGGCGAGACCTGAAGCGGGCAGTTTTCTGCTAGACCTCTCTCAATTGGCTGCAAGAGTGGCAAAAATTCCCCCAAAATAGATGTGAAAGATTGATAAGTCACTAAAATAAGTGTTTGGATGAAGGTCTCATTGCAAAAGGAGGTGCAATGTCTGATTAAGTAAGAGGTTTGCATACTTTTGCAGTTTTTCTTAAATCAACAACTTTTGTTCAAGAATAAATGACAATATTATCATTCTTTTTGTTCAAGTCCGCATTGTAGATTGGGGTATGACTAAACATTTAATAAGGTTATTTTTATATTTTATACAAAAATTCTGACCATGCCTGCAGGGTTCACAAACTTTTGAGCAGCACTGTATATACCTCTTTTCTAGACACTCAAAGACACTTTACAATGGAATGGATACATTATTCATGCAATCACACATTCACACTTTTGTGGCGGTAAACTACTTTGTCCTGAGGCAGGCTGATGGAAGCGTGGCTGCCAGTGTGCGCCTGTGGCCCCCCCGACCACCACCAAACATCCGCACCATTCATACACCAGTGTAAGTAGCACTGGAGGCAATGTGTGTGAAGTGCCTTGCCAAAGGACACAAAGACACATGACTTGGGGAGAGCGGGGATTGAACAGCTGACCTTCTGGTTACTGAACGACCGTCTCTTCACCCTGAGCCACGGCCAACACTTTGTGTAATTTTATATAGGGGTGTACTCACTTTTGTTGCCAGGTGTTTAGCTATTAATGGCTGTATTTTGAGTTACTTTGAGGGAGCACTACATTTACACTGACACAGCACAATGACTACTTTTTGTGTCAAAATGACATTTCTTCAGTGTTGTCCCATGTACTCACTTTCATGAGATACTGTACATATATAATTTATATAGTTCTATACATAGTCATATTTACACTTTCATTCAAAGACGAGGAATACCTTTTTTTTGTAGGGGTGGGGGAGGGAATTATACAAATGAATAAGATGCTATTTTATTCTCCATGTTCTAGCAAGAAAACAAAACTCATTTTCATTGCAATGAGTGCTAATTATTATCTCTATGAGCTGTCAGACATTTCCATCAAACACATTTACCCATTGTCATTGAATGAGACACTAACAAGAGACATTTACTGTATTTTAATAAACCAAGTGGCACTAGATAATTAACATAATGAGGAAATGATTGGCACATTATTTTGCTGAAGCAAGACCTTCACCCAGACTAATAATTGGTAAATGATTAGCCATTACCCTTTAAATGGTGCTGATTTCAAATGCAAAACTGTGATGTATAAACACATTTTGTAAATAACAGGATGTTCAGAAATCTCTTGCAACGTGAATGGAAGTGATGATTGGCTTATCATAAGAAGGCAAAGACAACATTGGCAGGAATAAGCAATATTTATTAAGTTATGTTTTAGAAAAAATCAACACAAATTCACAAACAATGATTACCATGCACAATTTTAGTATACAAGACAAAACAGTTACTTTTCAATATGAAAATGAAAATCTACATGTCAGTATCTCACAGAGATCATCGATTAATACAGCAGTATTAGGCTGGAGAACACACTATATAAGAGTAATAAGGTTGTCTTGGGTGGCCATATTTGAAAAATATATGCAAATATTTACACTGTAGGAAATACTTTCAAGCAACATCCCTTCAACAATATCATCCCTTTGAAAACAAATTGATTTGCTGCTTTTTGAAATCAGGACACTTTCTGTTGATGTATGGAATCATGTAATCACATAAGGCCTACTTCAAACTTTTTGTACTACATACTAACAAAAAAATCATCAGTCACATATTGGGACTCTACATGGTAAATTTCTTGCCTCAAACTTTGAAGTTATACATGAAAATGGCAAAAGTAGGGAGACACTAGTACATTATGTTAATAGGTTATCACGTTGTTGTCATAAGATCGTCACCTTTGACACATTCATCAAAACCAGAAACAAACATGTGAGCTTGAATAATGGTAAGAAATTACAATCACTCAATGATATACAGAAAGCTCTAACCTACTATAAAGCATGGAAGCATTTTGAAACCACAGAGAACTAATAATCAAAGACAATGTCGTGGCTGAAAATAGATTTTAAGCCTCCTGGAACCGCGTCTAGGTATTGGCACAGGGAGTGTAACGGGATTTTGGTTAATGTGATCGAGGAGACTGCGCACCGTGTCATCGTATTTCATTCATAAACATGACAACAGCGTGCATCGAACCTTCTGAATCATTGCAGAAACCAATTAATTGAACGTATTATTATTGAGCACCATAAGGTGTAGTAAGCGTTATTAGTTCAGTCCATTTACCATTAGGTATGGGGGGGGCACACAGGCACGGGGTGGAAAGTGGTCTCCAAATGCCCACTCCACAGTAGTGATCTATGCTGGGCCTGGCCAATTCTACATGATCTGCCCATGGAGGCAATTGTGGTAAAGCAAAGTAATCCAATAGCAATGCTGTTTGAAGATTTACTTGGGACAACCAATACACCAGTAAACTGTAAATCACTGCACTATAACTCCTTTTAAAAAAAATTTTAAGAAAACATTTATTGAAAAATAAGCACTCAGTGCACATTCACACACACACAACCAAATATGTGAGCCAGGTGAACTGATAATAGACATCATTGACGGCAACATAACAGAATGAGTACATTAAGAAGGAGGCCATCAATCACCCGAGTAACTCACAAATGACAGCTATAATAATAGAACAGAAAAATCAATATTCCATTGACTAACAAGCGCACAGCTTTGTGAAACCAGTCAGGTAGCCGACAGGTCAGGCCTGATTATGCCAGCCTTTTTGGACTTTTTATGAGGCCTTGGAGGTCTGCGCACCTGTTCCGCACCTGTTCAGACGGCTAAGTGGGGACATGCAGTCACCTTGCATCAGCTGCTTGTGCTTTTGTTTGACTTTGGAAGTGGTGGGACAGTGCAAAACTACAGATGATGATAGCCTCCTCTCTGATGACTGTGCACAGTCCCATGTTCAGCAAAGGCACGGTAATGTCGAGCAGGTGGTTGCATTGTTCCACATCCGTCTGGGTACTATCAAGACTCCAGTAATCACATTGCAACCCTTCCGTGTCTTTTAAATTTAAAGAGCGAGAACTCCCTCTGTCATTTCTCCTTATTTATTCTGATATGAAGTTTATAGCAAAGCTGTTCTGTTGCCTTAATGGCCCAATATATTTTGTAGTGAAAGACCGATATTGGGCATTTTGACAAATATCGGTATCGGCCTTTCTTAAAATCTGACGGCCGATATAAGGTAAATCTAAAACCATTTTAATCTCAGGAAGCTATTTATTTAAAATTTCAGTTAACTTTATAAGAGATGCTACTGACCCTGGGAACCTTCTGAACCATTAGTTTTTGTTCAACATAAAAAAAAAAAGAAATGTGAAAGTTTAAGATTTTAGGTATATATATATATATATATATATATATATATATATATATATATATATATATATATATATATATATATATATATATACATATATATATAAAAGAATTCTGCATTTTGAAAAGTCTTAAAAATTGTTCAATAAACATGCTTTAAGACATTACAACCGAGTCAAGATTGGCATTTGTATTTAAAAAAAAGTTGATGGCAAAACCCCCCCACCACCACCTTTTACTGAAAATGAATATTTGCTTAAAATATCGGTTATCGGCCTCCTTGACTACTAATAATCGACATCTAAAACCTCCTCTTGCCCTCGAGGACTGAAATTGGTGAACCCTGCCTTACACCATATATACTGGAATCCAATTGTCATCTTCTCCAGTCCCGTTTTGGGCATATGCATCTCAGTACATTTGGTCAATATACGTTAAAAAATTTCCGAGTATGAAGCTCTCTCCCTATTTGTCAATACAATATCCCGATCATGATGCTAAATTTGTAGGTAAAAGCGACTACGAAAAGTTTTTCTGCAATATGAATGTCTAGTCTGAGCAACTGAAATAACTTTTAACTTTGAGCTCAGATGAAGGCACTGTCATTGGTGTAGTCCATTGTGCATTGGGCCAGGCAATCATCTATGGTGTTGTTGTGTAATAAAGAACATACTGTAGGTCATCTAAAAGCAAAAGAACAACAATACACATGGGATTTGTTCGACATGGTAGCACATCCCTCTGTGAAAACCAACCTTTTTGCTCGACGGAGAAAGCCGAGTGTGATGGACATTTATTATTTAAGGGTATGAGATGGAGAGAAAGTAGCAACATCTTTCACAGTATTGCTGAAAAGTCCTTGGGCACGCAAGTCTGTGGCTGGACAGCAGATTGAATATTATTTAAGTATTTAAGAATCATGTTGGTATGGGGCATGGGTGATCGGTAATCCGTCAACTATCGAGTAGGTCTTCTTTTTCACAGTACCAAATAAGTGCTGTTGTCGATTTATTTGACTGGGGTGAATTTAATTTGGTTTTCCCATAAAATCGCATTGTTGGGGCGTTAAGCAACCAATGCAATGGACTAATCGTTATGGACATGTCCTTGAGATTATGAACATTTTTGTTCATCAAACATTTCATCAAGCAAGAACAGTATACTCTGTTAGTTTGGTTTGGAGTGCATTTGTATAATTGGTTTTAAGGCAGTCACATATTTTACAGACACATTGGATGAGTCATGTTGATGTCATAACCTTGCAAATGAAACAACACTGTGGCACTTACAACTCCAAATGACATATTGGAAGGTATCATGCACTCAAATTCTTACATCTTTGTCTTGTCCTGTACTGTTATGCACTCTGTAACAGTTGCGCCTTTTAAGGAATCCCAAGTCCGATCGCTGAACCCTGGGCCCTCCAGTGGAGGGATAACATTCAGACGGACAGGCTGGAGGGACTGTCGGGAGCACTGGAGGTTCTGATTAGACATCACCACATAAAGTAAAGCAGTGCACTGATGAGTGTTGCAGAGAGGTTGAATGCGTTCAGACGGGAGGCCCCTGAACCCCGTGCTCCCATACCTGAAATGAAAACCAACAGATTATAGGTTAATGAACAACCACATATGTAAGAAAGCAGAGACTATTTTGTCAAAATTTCTAAGTCATTCTAAAACCAAAGACAAAAGTATTTTTATGAATGAACACCATCACAATGTTTATGAAAATCATACTGTAGATGTGTCACGAACTGTGAATGTAGACACAGTTGATGAACCTCTGGATAAATGCTTTTTTCCCCACTCTTCAAAAAAGGAAATAAGAAGGATTTTTTTAAATTATAGACCCATATCTCTACTCCCACAGCTCTCAAAAATATTGGAAAATTTGTATGCGACAAGATTAAATAAATTTATAGACAAGTATAACATTTTGCACAGCCAAAACCTACACTGAACCCATTTTTCTTTTCCATAAACAGGCAATTCGTGTCGTTTTCGGTAGTGGATACAGAGACCACACTAATCCAATATTAATACAACTTCAAAATTAAAAATTTAATGAATTGATGGAGTTTAACTGCCTTAAAATAATGTATAATAATCATGAAATCTTACCAATTGACATGCAAATCAAAAAAAAAAAAAGGGAAAGTGAGTACAATGTAAGAGGAATCTATATTTTTTCCAAACCTAAATACAGAACAAAACAAAAAGAACGATGTATTTCAACTCAAGGTGTCAGTTTGTGGAACAATCTGGATTATAAAACAAAATCATCTCAGTACATTTGCATTTAAAAAAAAATGTATAAAAGCACAATTTCTGGAAAAATACGATTAGTACAAGGTCATTCTATTGAATTATTTTTGTTTAATTGTTACTCAGAAAGTGTCTTGACTGTTTGGTGTCATTTCTTTTGTGTTGCCTTTTTTTTTCTTTTGTATTTTTTGTGTGTGTTGATTAGGGACAAATATTATAAGTTTTTCTTCTTTCTGTCCCCTTTCATTTCTTTTTCTTTTAAAGAATGATTTTTTATTTATTTTTATTGAAATTGAAAAATATATTCAGGGTGAGGGTTGCATGTTCCAAGCAGACCAGAAGAAGCTCATTCTTGCTTTTATCTTTAGTTGACTTCACTATTGAAATGGTCTTCTGACTGGTCTTCCTCAAAAGAGTACAAGTAGTCAACAGCTGAAGCTCATTCAGAACACTGCAGCCCGGGTTCTGACCAGAACAAAGAGAACAGCTGAATGCTCCAATTCTAAAGGCTTTACACTAGTAAGCTTAAGAAAAGCGGAGTTTCGAGAATTTTTTAATAGTATAAAAACCCAGTAGCGCTCTGAGGTCTGCAGACTCGGGTCAAGTAGTGGAGCCCAGAGCTCAAAGCTAACATGGTGAAGCAGCATGTACGGTAGCTGTTATGCTGCACACAATTGGAATAATACGCCAAATGAAGTGAAGTCAGCCCAAGCGTGAATGTTTCTAAGTCCAGGTTAAAAACAAATAAATTATTGTTTCCCCTCATGCTTACATTTACCTAAGCTCTTTTAAAACATTAAAAAATACTTGACTTGCACTATACAGTATATTCTTTTAGGAATTTTAGTAAGCTGTCTTTTATTTAAGTTTTTTTTTCAATGTTAACTTTTAATCGCAAAGCAAATTCAGTTACTTTGTGTATAAAATGCGCTATATAAAAGAAGTTGCTTTGCCTTGACCAGCAAGTATAATAGGTTATAAAATAAAGTAGCTGTGCGCATTTATGTCGACTCCTGGGCTCCACTTAAAGTTGAAATGTTTGAGCTCTTTATATCTAATTTGAAGTTTCTCTACTGGCAAACTTGCCAAGGTTAGTAACAAATATACTATATGCTCTGTTTGACATTGACCTTTTCTAAACACAGCACAAGAAAAACAGCTTTGTGAGCTATTGAGTTAGAAATTATGACTGCCTAAAGACATACCCACAGAGAGCATGTGTTAGCACACTAGAGTTCACTCATTGATAATTAACTTGGAAAGGAACATCTAAATATCCAATACGGCAATTCGACTTTGAAGGAAATAAAATGCTCCCCTTCCGCCTCAGAACATTTCATCAAACCACCAATACAATACTATGCACAACTAAGTCACATGTCCAAGTTCTGGGTATTTTTATTATTACTATTTTATAGTCGACTGTCTTCAGTCTCTTTAGTGTGTCCCTGAGGGGCCCCAGCATTGTTATGTGACATCAGATTACTCTGTGAAGACAGAGAAGATCGATTTGCCCTTAGGTTGGTGCTGTTGTTTGCTGGTCAGCTATTTCCGCCTTGCATGTTTTGTGTATTGCAACAAAAGCTTGCACAAGCAAACCCTGAACAGTAACATTAGCACATGAGATGACGCTAACAAAGCATGAGAGGCCATTAATTTTAGCCTGAAGTTAAGCAGTTCGGATAATGGATGGATGGACATTACTTACATGGTATTATTTTAGTTCTTGGTTTGAGTGTGTGGAAATTTTAGTTTGTTTGACATCAAAGATAAGTGTGGTAAACTAAACAATCCTATAGCTGAAACAGTGGAAGAACATAACTGCTGCATATTCTATGATGGAGTGATGTTAAGCCAGTCAACAGGGGAAAATAACTTAATGGCATTGATAGGATGGCAAGAAACCCACACCCCTAAAAATCTCAGTTTTACGGTTCACGATGTATTGAGGCCAGATGTAATGTTCAATTATTTACACACTTTTTGTCAGGTGTCTGAAAGGATAGAGCAAGGGAGGCGTAGCTTTAAACTCACTTAATTTGTGGATGTGGATGGGTTCACTGCCTGCACCTTCGCCACCCTCACTCGTGGCCTTGATCTGAATGAGATAGTTGTCATTGCTGGACAGGCTGAGCTCTAAAGAAGTTTTATTGGTGACAAAGTAGTTTATATCATTGAGACGGTGTCTTTTCAGCAGCACCTACAGCAGAGGAGGATCACCGATTAAAGCAAACATGTTCATCCTTTGATGCTGAAAGAATGATGATCTTCAGGGAAATCAGACCTACCATATATCCCGTGACTTTTGACTCTTTCTCCATGGCTACAACAGGATCCCAATGCAGTGACAGTGTGGAGCCAATCATGGACCATTGTACGTTGAGAGGTGCCCGATCAGGTGCTGGATACAGATCAGATAAGAATGGTTGTTCATCTCTGTGTGCCCTGGATTGGCTGGCAACCAGATTGTCTGGCAACCAGTTCTGGGTATACCCCGACTACTGCCCAAAGCCAGCTTATATAGGCTCCTTGCTTTTTTCCAGTAAATTACTGTAATATAACTTTTTGTTGCCTCTTGTAATTTTGGTCAGTTTATTTGTACAGTGATACCTCGTTGTTTCAACACAATCGTTCCTGTGAAGTGTTCAAAGTCCGAATTGTTCAACCTCCGAAACATTTTTTCCCATAGGAAATAATGTAAATGCAATTAATCCGTTCCCAAGCTCCAAAAACAAAAAAATATTATTTTAATTTCTATTTATGTAAAAAAAAAAACATGTACACCCTGTACAATATTTAAATAAATAAAAATCCCATACCTTTTTTGTTGTGGTGTGATGGCCTCAGTGGATGAAAAATGCTATGTAAATGAATGCATGCTTTAGTTGAGTTCTGTTAGTGTATTTTACATTGGGCATATTGTTAGACCACCAATGGGTCCTTGTGCGCTGTTTAGCATCAAGCACGTTGTTGAAAAGCTAGGGGGGGTCCTTGTGCCAGTTTTTACGGCGAGATAATCTCCTTCCTAAATCCACTATGGCTCATAGCACTGTACGTTTTTATTTTCTGCCACTGGCACTGCTGTCTTTCTTTGGGCCCATGTCAAAGAAAATTGTAGTGGAAAAATCCAAATGCACTCGCGAATGTACGTAGCACCTCCGGGAGTATTCACCCACTCTGACTGGAAATGAGCAGCGCTTCATCTTCACTACCGCACGTGAGCATTCGGGATCGCTCGGCTTCACTCGGCTACCCGATCAAGATACGTTCGGCTTTGCTTGGTTTGCTTGGGTGTTCAAACTCCGAGAATGAGGTCAAACTCCAAGGCATTTTTAACACAGATTTTTTGGTCGAAGTCCGATTTGTACGAGTTGCGAGACGTTCGAACTCCGAGGTTCCACTGTATATGTCTTGTGTTTCTGTTCTGCTTCATTTGTTCTCTTTTTTGTTTTTTTATATAACTTATTTTTTCTTCTTATTCTTCTTTTTCTAACCATCTTTCTGGTTTACTACTTTCATTACCAAAGGACAGTGTTTATCGTAAAGAGCAGTTATTATGGACAAAAAATGTATCATATGCTTCATCAACATCTTCTACATAGACTTCCCCCCAGTCATGACTCATGAGATCTGATTTAAGTGAGTTCATTGCATGCTCAGTTTTGTGTGTGAATATTTTTTTTATCTACAGCCTGTGTCTTTTCACCGCTGCAGCTTTGAATAACTGCAAACACTGGGAAATGGTCAGTTGTGTCATTTATTATCAGTCCACTATCAACTTATTTTGTTAATTACGTTTGTAAAGATGTTATCTATTAATGTAGCACTCTGTGTTGTTATTCTAGATGGGGTATAGGTATAGGCCTAAACCATACATTACATTTATTAAGTCATATGTGTTTCTTTGGTCGTGTGGATTTAAGAGATCAATATTAAAATCCCCACAAACAAATAACATTTTGTTATTATTTACTCTCTCATACAAACTAACCAGCTGATCACTAAATGTGTCTATGCATGATCCTGGAGTTCTCTATACACTATTTTTACCTTTTTCTTTTTCTACTTCCACTGTTACACATTCCATAATATGATCTACAACCAATGACATACATACCTTCCATATATTTACTTCTCCAGTTTTATTTACTATATAGCGCAACTCCACCAACTTTTCTTTTTTTTTCTATTGACAAAAAACATTTCATATCCTTCTATGTCCGCAGTAACTGTTTGCTTCTGGCCAAGCCAGGTTAGATAGCAATTGCCATAAATTGTTTGTTTAACTGACTTAGGCAGTATTTAATTGTTGAAAGGTTTGAGTTCAGACTTTGACTGTTGAAATGTATACTTGATATTCTACCTGTTATTATATTTATGTCAAACTGTTGTTTAGTATAATATTCACAGTTGTTCTGTGTAGTCCTGTAAAAATTATTCTCAGGGTCAATATCATTATCCATGTCGTGTTCTTCATGTTCAGAATATTGAAAAGTCTTTAGTGCAAGAGAAAATTACTAAAAGTGCAAGAACAAGACTTGATGAAAACAGGATTTTAAAAATACTTAAAGGTATGGGAAAAGAGCATTGTTTTTAACCTGGATTTAAACGCATTTACACTTTATTGGTACATTTTGAATCTTTATTCATTCACATTAATACCAGCCCAAGAAAAAAGAGGGAATTTTAAGGGCGGTTTGCGAGTGCGTATTATTATTCACAGGATTTTATGGTAATTTTCAGTGCAATTGATAATGATAGAACACACATTTGGATAGATTATTACAATTTGGTAGGATGTTTTTTGATGGAAGATAAAGCAAAATAAAAAAATTAATAAAAATCAGGCATCGAAAGATAGACACTTTTTTTTTTTCTGTAGGAACCTGAAGATATTACAGGAAGTTTCCTGAGCAGGTGGCAAGTTTTCCTTTAATGCTACCTGTCCTCTTGGACCATCAACCAACAAATAAAGTGCCTATTATAATGACATAAATTGGAGTGAGAGGGCCTACAAAAGAGAACTATTAAGGAATTAAATAATCCATTATCTCCAAAAGCGTTTACTTACGTGGTTTCTTTGTCGTGATGTTGATAGGCACTGACTGCGGCCCGGGGCCAGCCGTATTGCAGGCAGACACTGCAAGATAGTACGCTGTATTCGCAATCAGCCCCGTGATGTTAACAACGGTGTCGTTTCCTGATATGCGTACTTTGCCAACAGTGTCAGGCTTGGTGTCGTCCTCCCAGTACATGACCTGTAAAGGGTGCAAAAGGGGCAAGTCCGTTGGGTTTTGATGAATTACGGAAATTAATATTCTGCTTTGAAAACCTCACTTGTGTGTACAAACTGGGAGGAAGGCCACAAGGCCACTTCCTACTTATTTTCATTAAAAATAGATATTGTCTTGAGATGGTGGAATTGAGTTTTTGTCAGCTTTAAGTCGATCAAAATGATATTAAAAATATGAAATATAGTATTTCACTGTGCAGTGACATGAATGAGTGTAGGCTTCTGAAAGATTGGAAAAATAAATTGCTTGTTTAAGACAATTCACATTTGTATTAAGTAACATAATAATCGCAGTCAACTAATAGCAAAATTGAGATGTAAAGTCCTCCTTAGGGATGCCTTCAACTCACATTTATTTAATCTATTAAATCTCTGTGATCATTGCTGCGATGCAGTTTATAGTAATTGTGTGGGAAGTAATTAAACTACATTGCAATTCTAAGCTGTTCTAATTAAGCGATGAATATCACAAATGTGCAGTTCAAATCGTTGGCTACCCGCTGTTGGTGGTACATTAAGATTCAGGATTGAAATATGTTTCAGAGCTAGAAAATAGCTCAGTTCTAAAAGGACAATTTGCTCAGTGATATGGCAATAGGAGATATTTGCGACCAGGGCAAAATGTACATTAGGCAAAGGAAGAAATAGCTGTCTTATCTGCATTCTTGAAAAGTTGAGGATTTTTTGTTGTTTGTATGGGTTTTTAAATCGTTAGTTATGAAGTTATGAAGGTGGAAAAATAATGGAGGTGGATATTTGTGTTATTAATCAAATAAATAAAGCATGGTTTAAACTGGTAACAAGCCACAACAAACACCTCAATATTCACATTATTGGACTAGAATACTGATTTTGTCGCAAGTTCTAGCATACCTCATATCCAAGCACTCTTTCAGGAATGGCTTGAACAGGTTCCCAGATCACTTCAATTTGTGTTGCAGACACAATCCGAGGTATAACCCTCTTAGGGGCTACACTGGGGACTGTACAAATAGAGCACATAGTGAGAATGTGTGCGGCTCAGCATCTCGCAGACTACCAGCAATAAGTAGAGAGCACAGAACAGACCTGTAGTTTCACAGAAAAGCTATTTCCCCTGCTCTTTTAATGGGATCTGTAACTGGCGTAAGGGAATACTGCTACCCTGCAAATTCAATTAACACTATAACTCCCTGACAGCACACTGTGGTAAGTGTCTGCTAGGATTTCCCATAATCTAGCAGAATGATAACTAATACAAGGACATTGACATTCCAAGCGAGTGGGTAAGAATACAACAGCGGTGTAAAAATCATCTGAAGACTAATATTCAAGGTCAAGTTGGAAGGAGATAGCACATCTTTCAGCATCTCTCTTTACTGATTGGCTGTTGGTGGATACTGTACCATCCTCTGCTGAATACACAGTGGCGATAGAGCTGAAGGGCCCCTCCCCTCGATTGTTGAAAGCTCCCACTTTCACATCAAAAGGAGAGAACGGCGGGATGGTGTCGTTGTGGAAGACATAACGTGCAACGCCGGGCGTGGAGATGATGGCTCGCGTCCAAGTAACCGTGCCCATGGGCCTGAGGGCGATGATATAGCCGGACCCATCACCATTCTGCATTTCCTCGGACACAGGCTGGAAGCAAAACACAAAACTACAGTGATATTAAAATGCATACAGACAGAGAAACAGGCAGACCCATCTCTGTGCTGTGTTTCAACAAATACACAAGTCACTTCTTTGGAAATACTACCGAGAACACTTAACAATGACACTTGCATTTCTCTCTATAGCTATATGTAATTGTAGCCCCTCAAAAGCAACAAATGCTCTCCGCCCCTCCATTTGGAAGGAGAAGTGGCACTTGGAGGCTATGGGAAGGGCAGTCTCACACTGATGGGCCATAAAATTGTACAGCTCAATCTGCACAATTAAGCAAAGCTATTATTTAGCGATAGCAAGAACAGTCAAATGTGACAGATGACTTACCTCCCAAGTTATCACTAATTCAGATTGTGTGCCGCCTCCACCTCCGACATCAGTGGGAGCTGTATCAGGAACTGAAAGCGGGAAAGCCCAGAAGGGAGCAATTAGAACACAGTTCCCAAAATACAACGCACTCCTCAACTGTACACAGAACAGCCAGCAGACACTTCGATTTTATACCTCGCACATCCCTCACACCATGTGAACATTCAAGAGTCACCATGCATACTCAGCACACGTTGATGAAGAATGTTCATATATATGGGTGGTATTTCGGTCATTCACTTGAGTGGGCGTGGCAAATTAACACTCACATTTGCGGATTTGGATCAAATGGTGTGACATCACAGCTACCGGCGTTTTTTTTTATATGATACTGTTTACGCGAGCCTAAGCGAGATACATTGAAGCAATACAAGACTTATAACTCATTTTCTAGTATTGGATTAGGCATTGTGTATAAAGAATAAAAGTGAAAATATCTCTGGCATCTTATTCCCGGATTTTTCTATTAAACCGATTGAATATCAAAATAAGAACATACCGTGGTGAACGCCATTATCCTAGTCACGTGATCATAATGACGTTTCCGGTGCGTAAACGACAGCCTCCTTTGTTCATTTCAATGGGAGTTTGCTGACTTAATGAGCAAGAAAAAGGCCGTCTTTTACGGGAAGATATTTGTCTCAAAAATATTCACACAAATAAATTTGTGATTTTCACGTGTTTTTGAGATCCACAAATATATCCGTGATCTTCACGTGTTTTTTAAATCCACAAACATTTTCGCGATGTTCACAGGTTTTTCAGAACCACAAACATTTTCTTGATTTTCACGTGTTTTTCAAATCCACAAACATTTTCGCCATTTTCACATTTGGTTTTCAAATCCACAAACGTTTTCTTGATTTTCACGTGTTTTTCAGATTCAAAAATGGATCCGCGATTTTCACATCACTTTTTTAATTTTGTGTGTGCATTTTCCATGACTTTTGCTTGCGAGTTGTCAAAAGATAATTAGTGGTGTGCCGGTGTGGGTTAGTAGCACTTGGCAGAAACAACTGACCTGGCATTTATGAAGTTATCAAGAGTCTCTTTGGGTGGGCAATGCCCCTGCCATAACGTTCTGTTTTTCTGCCGTTCAAATTAATGTGTTATACTGTATTTCATTCAGATCAGTAAGGCAATTGTAAATGTGTATGAAAATAAAATGTTCTAACCATTGTTTAGTAGAGAGTTTATTTATGGAAATACTTTTTATTTCTTTATTTGTGCTTCAGGCTAAAGCACATGAAGCTCAAGAATGCACAGTCATATGTTACTGGAAAAATATCTCGCTAAAAATTACGGTGCTTTGTTTTTGTACAATTAATGAACATATGATTCATTGTGGTTGTTCACGTGAAAGACAATTATTCAAACAATACTTTTTGGAACAATAATACATGAATGAGTGATTTTTGCTTAGTGAAGCAGGTCAGCGTTAGGCAGTTGTGATTGTTTTCACTTACTGGTGTCTTCTGTCCTGGTTTTGGCTGAGGCTGGACTGGGCTCTCCAAGGCCCACATTATTGCGTGTCACTACTCTGAACTCATATTCCACCCAAGCGTTTAGCCCCACCACTGTCGCAGTCAGAGTGTTGCCATTTACCACTTCAGGCACTGCAATTCAAAAATGAAGAAGATAAATTGAAAAGTTGAAGACCATGTAAATGAAATTCATAAATTTGTTTGTCACATGTTAATTACTGAAAAGTTGCAAATTTGCAAATCACATGATGTTACAGTACAGTACTTGATTTGTTTCAATTAATCAAATTTGGATGGGTTGTTAGCAGTCTTCTCTGCGGTGTGCCAAATTTAGAAGACATTTAATTTCACTTTACAGTGATTTTCATCAATAAAAGCTCCTTGATAAATCCAGCATGAAATGATGTTTGAAGATACCCGTCTCAACAGCCTGCCAGCCCACAGTAAACGGCGTCCGGCCCTGGATGATGTAACCGGTGATGGGGCTGCCATTGTCCCTTCCAGGAGTCCAGGAAAGCTGTGCCGTGCTGTCTGTGATTTCCTCCACTGTCACTTTGTCTGGAGGGCCCGGTGGACCTAAATCAATGAGACAACGAACAGGGTGAGCTCCCCTCTCATTCCAAGGAGCCCTCCCATCAAACTCATCAAGGCCACCATGCCATGTCTAATTAGCATCTCTGTCCTTGATGTGTGCATGAAGGGACTTTTCATGCATGATGTGCTTGGACTAAATGGATTTACCAGGAATGAAAAGAGATATTGAATGAGGACCATTTATTCGAAAGTGGATGAGTTAAGAGGCCAAAATAAGGAGCACAGTGAGCGGGTGCTCGTCATACTCTCTGGTGTGACAGTGCAGTTGTTGTTTGATGTGCTGCTCCATTATTCAAATGTTTTCTGTGATATTGCGCTCATGTGTAAATGAACCAATTAGACTCATTTTTTTATGATAAACATTACCTCCCCAAAGCACCTGGGACAGCTATTACCGTTTGTTAAGGGCATGAATACCAATGTAAATCACTAGAGATAGCCTTGCACGCGAGCGTTGTACACAGAGCACATACCAATGAGGCAACCTCAGCTGAGCCTAAAGTCATACATGCAGGCATGCATATGTTTGTTTGTTTTTCCATTTCAGCAGCATCCATGAAAAAAATAAAATAAAAATAACTTCCCTGTATACTCATATCCAAGCAAGCGTCAGGGATTTCCCACCAAACATCCTTGATTTCTCTATTGATGTTTTAATTTTAGTTTTGTGTATAATGCAGTATATAGTATAAAACCATTTTACATACCTCTAACAACCAGAATGGCAGAAGTGGACAGACTCTCAACCTCGGTGTCAATAACGCAGACGTACTTCCCACCATGGTTCAGTTGAATGTTACGAATCATCAGATCCCCTGATATACTCTAGAAAAGGAGTATGAATATTGAACATGTGTTAAGAAAGAGATTATGTTTTATTTCATCATTACGTTTTTGGATAGGGAATGTTTTAACATTTATGACATTTTGAACAATCATAGTCTCTGGAGACCACCAATGTTTTCATCTTTTCAAACAACAACAGCAGACATGGCAGATGTAGCCAGCACACATAAAGCTATTGGCTAGCCTTCAGGCTTTATCCCACCATGCAGCTTCTCATCTCCACAAACAGCTGCGAGCTCCACACAGGAAATAGAAAACAAACACAGTCTAGTTAATTGGTAAGCTAGTTCTAATTAGCTTGTAATTGCATAAGCACTAGCAAGATAAGAGTGCAGTGGAAGAAGCAACCATAATTCTACATCAGCTGCATGCATTTACTGGCTACAAAGAATAGCAGACTAAAACCTCAAGTTAGTTAAGATGCAAGCAAACTTGTTTATTCAGGCAATGAAAATATTTGCACTCAGCATGTACTATAGTGTATTTGTCTCGCCCAATTTTTAGTAATGGGTTATTGAAGAGTATTTCCCTTTTTTTGTTGTTTATTGTAAAATATGTATAAATCTAAGTAGGGATGTTCAATACCACTTTTTGTCAGACTGATGCAGTACGAGTACTCAACTCTTGAGAAGTCACTATACCAATACGAATTACAGATACCACTAGTACTTTTTATACATAAAATTAAGATCCCCCAAAAAAACCAAACAAACAAAACAAAGGCAAATTATTTCAAAGAAAGACCCAAGCACAGCTCAGCAGAGCAAAGATCACAGCCCAAATTTGAACTATATTAATATATATACGAAATAGTCTATAATTCCGTATACCCATTTAAAAATATATCAATATCATTTTTAGTGTTTTTCCGATACCGATACTGGTATCGGCAGAGGCCCCGATACTGCATTGAAACAGTGGTATCGGTATCGGTGAGTACTAACAAGTAGTGATGGCAAAATGAAGCTTCATGAAGCATTTGCGATATTTTTTGACTCCTCTAGATGGTGCTCTTGGTTTAAAGATAAAGGCAAGTGCAATGAAAATGGATTACATTTGCATTGCATCTTTGAATCATGAGTGCCATCTAGAGGAGTCAAAAAATATCACAAATGCTTCATGAAGCTTCATTTTGCCATCACTACTAACAAGTAACATGCCGATACCATTAATTCTGACACTAATATAGGACTTTGGATGCAGCATCTTGATTCTTGCTTATGCACGACAATCACTGATGTGTGACATATTCACTGCATGCCGAGCTAAGATATCCTTTTGGCCCTTGAATGCTCTGAACCAATGGCAGGACAGCTTTTTTATGTTGAGAAAAAAAACACTTCGGAATCGGTATCGGAACAACACAAGTCAAGACGCCAAGTAGCGAACCGCCAGGCTTCCCGTTCTGTCTCCCTGTGTTGATTACTGTTACTTTTCATGTTTCCTGGATTAGTTTTGCCTGTGAAGACATATCACTGGTGTGTTTTTGCATGCTTTGCCAATAAATCTGATTCAGATTTCTTCCCAGATGATTTTGACAATAATTTCAAAAGTATTTGTTATGGTGACTGCAAAAAACATACAATGCATGAAAAAATGACATCTCTTTCGATTGCTTTTTATGACACAAAGCCTTTACACTTATTCTGTCCTCATTTGAATGCACCATCTTGCAGTAGCATGTCAGTCTGGGGGAAAAAAACAAGCTTATTGCTTTGGAAGGGAGTCACCTGGGGTGAGCCCGGTATGGGATCTGACTATTCATATTAGACGTCACCACCTCCAGTGGGGATCCATCAGAGATGCATCCACTCTTGAAGAACTGGCAAGATAACCCATAGATCGTCACCTCATTGAGCCGAGGAGAATAGCAGTGGGCTCAATTTACCTCTCTATTTGCACCTCTTTTTCATCTCATCTTTTTAAGCCTCACACATGTCTGTGTCTGATTTCATCTCTAATGTCAGTAGCCACCTGGCCAAGCTGAGAGCTAGTGGAGAGCTACTGAAAGCAAGGCATCTCTGCCTTGGCAGGAAGCAAGTGAGACAGATTTGCTATAATTATGTAAATTAATTCACCAGAAGCTGTTGAGCAAGGGTCTGGCAATTTCTCTGGACAGGAGCAACATGAATCTATTAAAAGTATAGCTCATTACAGTCTCAAGCCGAATTCCATGTCCATATTAATTGGCACAGAAATTCACAAAGAGATGATCTTGGCTATCCCACAAAACTTTGTAGTATAGCATATGGTAATTTTGATTTTATTTGAACCCAACACATACTGTACTGAAAATGCCAGTTTTACATAAACAAGGTGTTCTAAGTAATTTTATCGTGCCCTTTCTAGAAAGGAACAGCTATCTAATGATGATTTATGATTTATCATGTATTATTTTCATGCCAGAGGATGTCAAATGAGCTTTTGTACATATCGGACTGTAAATTGCCAGCAAGATCATTACTGAAACCCTTTTGAAGCTCTAAATAGAAATGCAAATTCAACAAGACTAAATGCAATTTCTGCAGAAATTGCGTGTGGAATCCTGGAAGCTGAATGCTTATAGCTGCATGCTAAGCTGAATGCTAATGAAGAAAATTGAAAGATAAATTATGTGAAAATTACACATTTTTAATTGTAGTTAAATTACAAATGAATAAAAAGAAACTTGAACTGCAATCTTGTTCTCCTGTGGGGAGGTAATTGCTCTAAGCACTGAGCTAACTTGCCATGTTAAAATTCATGGCTAATGGCGTATTTATTTTTGAAAAGTGTCATCTGATACTGAAAGCCAACATGCATTTCATCATTTCAGTGAAATTATAATCCTTTTCCTGATCTGAGTCTGTTGGTATCAAACCATCGAATGTACTAAAATGTGGTCCAAGTGAAATTTGAACGCAGGTCCTCTGAGGTCGCAAGCAATTGCTCTAGCCACTGACCTAACTTGCCTTGATCATAATCATGGCTAACGGCTATATTGAAAAGTGTCATCTGATGCTGAAAGCTGTTAATGCTGAAGGGGGACACGTGCGTTTAATCATTTCAGTGAAATTATAATGCATTTCCTGATATGATAATCAGTTGGTATACATATATAACCCCTACCATAATGGCCATGGATATATATATGCAATGCACAGTCAGAGCTGGGATTCAAACACGCAATCTCCTGGTTACTGGCCAATGTACTTTACTAACTGCACCACTGAGCAGTATCAGAGAGTTAGTAATGATGACAAGTTGTATGTATGGAAGTGGGCGTGGAAAGTAGGACTTAGAAAAAGTTCAATGTCAGTGGCAATGAAAATGAATGGGGAAAAGTTGATATTTAACTTTAAACTGTGCCAATACTGTAAGTAATGTGGAATCAGACGATATAGTCCCAAAATGGCGTGAATTTTTGAAGCAGGTTGAAATTCGAACGGTGTAAATCGGAAGTATTATGTGGGAGTTGTTTCATGGCAAAAAAGTGAGGAGAATATAATAATAATAATAATAATAATATAATATAGATTAGAAACAACATATGTAGCATTCCCGCAATTATTGGAAAGGAAGAAGATTAGATAATATTTTTAACAGGTAACGGAATACCGTATGTGTAAGGATGGAAAGTACACTGTGTGATTGATATTGATGAAGGAAAATGAACAGTCGCAGTTTTACACCTTATTGTTCTATTTCTATTCATTGAGGCTTTTATAAAATATGGAAACTACACATGGAAACTTCATTCAGTAACTGCTGTTGCTGGAGTATTATTCACATTTTAGTAACCCTCTATGGGGCTGCTGAGCATACCCCTTGCTCGCTCCACTGTATGTACCAATTAATCCCGGAATACCCTGACAGTATCTGAGTTTAATGCTTGGGCTGACTCACCCCGCCCACTCTCTCAAAATGATCGCTGTCTTGCTGGAAGTCGATGAGCTGGCCATTAAATGCCCACGAGAAAGAAACATCCAGCGCTGGATCGTAGGCAATCTGGCACGGCAACACGATGCTCTCGCCAACAATAATCTCAATGTTTGTGGGCCTCACAGTGATTCTGGTTGGCTCTGAGCAGGGAAACAGATGACATTGAAAATGTGTTATCTATGCTGTGGGTAACCTTTAAGACTACTGTGACACCTACAAAAGGAATCTTAGAACTAAAGTTATACAAGAGTTTAAATTCTCAGCCTGTTGGCTGTTTAAGAATATCTCCAAAGTGCACAATGTTTTTCAGAATGCACTTGGAAGTTAGTGATCAGATCAGATTTGACATGACTTTTATGTTGTTGGTTATAGGGAAAATCTCGAAACTATCCAACAATTACATTCTGTGACATAGCATAGCTCTGTCAATATGTATAAAAAAAAAACTATCAAAATGATGTGCAAACTATAGACTATCAATGGGAATCAGACACCAGTATCACAGTACACATATAGGAAGTGCAGTGTTGAAATTCATAACTTGACAGGCAAGGGATAAATAGGCAAGGGTCAGTCTGGGGCAATTCTTTCAAGAAGACTCACCGGTAACAAGCAGCCTTGCAGTGGTGCTTGCTGACCCAAACTGGTTCTTAGCAATGCACGTATAGCTGGCTGCATCACTTCTGGTTACATTGGTAATCTTTAATGTTCCAGTGGAAAAAAGTGTAATTCTGTAGAGCAAAGAACAGTCAGACAGTCAACTGGAATGGAATCACATTCGATTCGATATGGTACGGTTAAGTTCAACAGGGTATGATGCAATGACTTGTTGCAATTTTACATACATTTGAATGAACTTGTTAGTACACTAAATGTCCTTTTTCCTTCTAAGATATATCTTCCCAATAAAATACGATTTGGTACTTATTTCGATGAATTTTAAAGTGAAATGATTAGATTTGTTTGGTTCAATGCACTCACATCTTTTTTTACTTTAAATGTGTTTCCGGTTATATATATATATATATATATATATATATATATATATATATATATATATATATATATATATATATATATATATATATATATATATATATATAAATCAATACAAACGATTATCAGCAGACACGACTATTTATGTGATGGTAGGGCATTGTTTTTGGAGCTCCATCCAGTGTAACAAACCAGGTTTTGCTTACTATATACCAATTTATCTTTTGGTATATATAAGTCAGATGTGTGTGGTGTCAGAAACAACGAGGATGTATGATGGATTGCCGACTGCTTTTTTTTGTGTGTGTATGGTTGTTTCAGACTGATGTTTTAAAAGGCACTGAAGTATCTATTGAGTCAACATTGTTGTTTATCTTATTCAGACACGCTGCTTGTGGTCCAAATGCTGCTTTCCCCCCGCAGTGCAATAACCTTTCCTTTTGGAAAATGTTTCCCATCCTGTGCCTGCACACATTATTGCGATGTATCTTAGAAGACTGGACATAGTTCGTATAGTGTGCTAAATGTCAGTCATCTTGGAGATTGTACCAATTTTCAACATTACCATCCAAAGGAACCAACAAAGGAGCATCAATGTTGTCTTACAAGATGATTTGTTAACATGATTTAACATTAACATTTAACATTATTTATTAGTCTTCCATTTCATTAAGTAGCATGGGAGCAATTCAATTGTAAACATTTCCTCTGTTCAATGGAAATAGCACAGTGTCTTTGGGTATTACAGAATCAGTACTTCCCTTGTCTGTGCAAGTGTGTGATTGAATTATCTTTCTAAAAGTTGCCCATGTAATCAAAAGGAACATTTGCATATTCAATTATGTATGATATAATTTCTTGTTTCTGTTCAGGCTTGCTTGTTATTTGTCTGCACTGAGTGACTCTTCACTCCTGTGTGACATTCTTTGAGTTGATCAAATTGAGCTTTTTCTGTTTACAATAAACAATCAGACAGACCAACAACAGAATAAATCCGGCCCCACTTTATGGTGTCGAGTTTCTGCATGGAGTTAATAATCTGCCAAGATGCTGCTACTATTATCTGCAACAAGGCCTTTGTCTCTGCTACCACTGTGATTATATATCGCAAACTCTATTTGCATGTCACGATAAAGCAGAAAACAATTACGTATCTAATTACAGGTGCAATAGCTTCAGTCGAACTTTTTAATATGTACTCTAATTTACAAGCAGATAGCATGTATCTTTTGCGACAACTCAATTTGCTTATCTTGTTGACTATTTTAGGCAGCGAGTGCAGATATGACTGAATACTCATCACACATACCAAGCACTTTTCAAATGAGTGTCACGTGCTGTCGTTAAGTATTAGCAATGGGCAATTTTCCCAGAAGGACGCTTTGCTCTCCCTTTCTCAATCCTCATTAACTTTCCATTCGTCCTCATTAACACCTTGCTTATGCATCTGCACAAGTTCCAAATATACTACTCAAACATGTATGCTCACAATGATTGTGAATGAAATGTGCAAGGAAGATGTGCTGGTAACCTACCTTTCATTTCTCTGCAGCATCTCATTGTCCTTTTTCCACAGGCTAATTGCTGGGGGCGAAGCTTGGGGCTTGCATTCAAGAGTGACTTCGCTACCTAACCGAGCTTTTAGCAGGGCCTTTAATGGACTTTTGGAGAAACTGGGAGGTGATGCTGAGTGGGAGTGAAGAGAGGAAAAAGTGAGTGTTTCAAAAAAAAAAAAAAGGAAAGGACAACATGAACCAAATGGTTGGTTGGTTTAATTCTTCTTAGCAAGTCACAGTGTCCCATTAATGGTAAGCTCTTTTTAGAACAGACCCCAGCTACTCCTATGCCAATTATGTCACATTGTCACCAACACATGCACACATTTTTTTTCTTTTTTTTTAGGACAATGCAAACTGCCAAGGCGAGCCATGTGTCATGTCTTTACTTTCAACCCCCATTCCCTTATTCCCTCTGCTCCTCCTCGTGCACGCTCCCTTAAGGAGAAAAAAAAAGGTCAAGACTGTTAAAATTGTCAAAACTGTTATCAGCCCATGCCTAGAACTTGCCAGAACAAGCTGCACGTGGCCCGCGAGCCGTGCATTGAGTAGCGCCGGTTTAGCATGACAAAATCCCAAAACAAATAGCCAAAGTGGTTAAGAAATGGTTCGCGGACAAAATTATTAACATTTTGCAGTGGCCCAGACAATCCAGACTTGAATTCAGTTGAGAATCTGTGGAGGGAACTAAAAATCAGGGTAATGACAAGAACCCTCCAACTTGAGTTCATCTCTAAAGATGAATGGGCAAAAATATCAGCCAAGACATGCAAAAAGTTGATCAACAACTATAGGATGGGTTTTATGTGCTGTAATAGCCAATAAAGGCTTTTGTATAAATTTTTGAAAGGGTATGAATCATTTTAGACGTCCCACTTTTTGTTCAAATTTATATAAAAGCTGAGAGAAAAAAATTTCTGCAGTGATACTGATGCCTCTTGTGTCGTTTCCAATACAGGAAACAAATATATATATATGGTGAAATATCCTGACCCCAAGCCAGAATAGTGCTACTCAGTCAGATGAAAGTCATCCAAGCTTGTAAATAAACCATTACGTCATCGATATGCATGTGTTTCTTGTAGTATCCAAATCAATATGATGAAATGACTGAGATGAATATGAGACACTCATATGGATTCATGTTTAGCTGGCACTGTCCATAAAATGAGTCGGCAGACTGATTGCAGGGGAGAGATGTGGCTGCCTGCTGGTTTTTATCTCAGAAGATGATCAAACACACAGACAGATAAGCAGCATAAAAGCACAAGGAAGGAGAGCAATCTTACCTAACACTATTAGTTGGGCAGAGGAATAAATAATGCCATGTTTGTTTTCAGCTACACACTGATACATTCCAGAATCCGACAGGTTTAACGCAGCTATGGACAGGACCCCATTTTCGATTTGTATCCGGCCCTGCAGAGGAAAAACAAACAGATGAGCATATCCATTGCAATGCCAGTCTTTTATGTCTGGAGGCACAAAAGCAATTACTGATGAACCATGAGGGGAGGGAGTCAGTGGGAAAGGAAAAATAAAGGCCTAAGCAGCCCTGTGGCATTCCACATATGCTCATATTGGAACGCATCAGAACACGTTTACAACAACGACTCCCCTGTATTGATTAAACATTAAGACACGACTGCATGTTGGAAAGTAAATTGTGGTTGTTGTAGGTTGAGAGGTTGAGGTTAAAGTGATTGATGCCACAGTCTAATGTGACATGTTTAGGGGTTTGACAATCTTTTTTTATTGAAAGGGGAAGCCAACCCCCAAAAATGTATTTACAATAATATGCTCTATGCAGCCCCACTAGTCTAAACACGGCGTTCTGATTACCGTAATACTGTATTGCGTTTGTAGAATGTGAGTTATGCATCAAAATCCACCCGTTTTTATCCAACTCATGGGGCACCCATTTTGAACTTGTGCTGTAAATAAAAACTCCATCTTGTTCTGACTTACATGAAGCAAGAGATGGAATGGAGTGGAAACAAACAATGCTTGTGCTGTTAAAATCAATCAAGCAAAACACAATTTGGCATAAATTTAACCATGCTTATATTAGCATAAGAATCCCAAACAGTTGTATTACCTCTGCCATCACTTGTTCTCCATTCTTCAGCCAGCTGTACGATGGTTTTGGCTTTCCATTCGCCTTACACTCCCAGAAGAGCTTTTGGTGGATGGACAGAACTGTGTCGGCCATTGTCTGGAACCAGTGAGGTTTAGCTTGAAATAAATGAGAGGATTACCTTGTCAAACATGTGTTTACAGTATCAAGGCCCTGGATTAGTGTGACATCAAGCATCAAAAAGCTGTAAAAGCAGACACGTTGAAGTTGTTTGTTGCCTATAAATATAGACGAAAAGCCACCAAAAAATACAGAAACAATTTCTAGACCTGTAGTGGTATATCCAAAGGCGAATACTGTAATTCAGTTGGGAGAAATGTAGCTCTAAAACTTGATAAACGTAAATTATTGTTTGCCAACAAGTATTTGTTTTTATTGGGCTTCCAATCGTAAAATGCTTATTGGAGAAATTTTACACATACAAGTACTTTTATTACAAAAGGATAACTTAAGGAGTGTTACGCTCAAACGGTATTCTCAGTTTATTTTATCTTTTGCACATCTGCATGACTTTGTGACACACCAAGAGTCGTTCATGAACAAGTAGATTTTTTGAAGGGAACATTGGAGCCATCTGACATTTAAAAACCATTAAAACAATACCCCAAAACTTTCTGACAGACAGACAAGTTGCGGAAAATCTAGACACAATTTCCCAACACAGATCAGAGTCAAAGTCTCAACATTTTGTCTCGTCTCTTGTCCTTCTATGGAAGACAGTAAGACATTTCATTTTCATTACACCACTGTGGATTTCCATAAGATATGTTCTTAACAAAAGACTCAGGATAAAAATAACATATTACAGGGGAAGTCAACCTTAAACATTTCTTGACAATATGTTGTGACCTCACTAGTCTGAACATGAAATTCTGATTAATATAAAATTTGGGGAATACGAGTTATGAAGCAAAATCCTAACCTGGCAATAGTCTGATTGATAATTCAAAGAAGTTCTCCACAATATCAATCTGGGACTGCTCAACTGGTACAGGGAGTCCTCGAGTTATGTCGTATGCGACGTACGGCGTTTCGTCTTTACGGCGCCTGTGCCTCGTCCGTAGCACCTTCTTTTATGTTAATTTCCCACAGTAATCACGCCATTTTACAGTTATTTAAAGTTATGTTTTTGTTACCTTGAGCAACGGGCGTCCATCGAGGAGGTCGGCTCGCCATCAGGTGAGTCACAATTCCGTGTGTAAATTTCTATTAGCTCCTCTTTGCCGTACGTCACCAATGAATGTCCGTGCGGTGTCCGGCATCTTCCGGCTCTCACAAATATGTTTTTTTTTTAATTACTGTACTAGTATTTTGATGTAAATATCGACTTTAATGGTGAAATCTGATTTAAGTCGAAATTCGCTAGTGTAGGAACAGAATTTGTCCGTAATTTGAGGACTCCCTGTAATTTGCTTGGGAAAGGCAGAAAATTCTGTACAATACTTCAAGCTGATTGGACGATGCGGCATTTTGTGCACGCCTATCTAATTTTTGTTTTGACTAATCCTAATTCCTGGCACATATCCCGCCCCTCAACACAATACCGCTTTGTGATTGCTCCGTACAAAAAGTGTACGGATCGGTGAAAATCAGCGGGCTCAGTATAAAATGTATTCTTGGGAGTTTATGAACTCACAAATATTGCGAGAATACAGCTTGAAGAGCAAGGTTAGCAACTTGCTGTCATCTGAAGATAACATCACAGTTGCTCAGGGCACAGGCAACGACCCATCACAGTTCAAGTGTTTTCTGAAGCAGAGTTGTGATTGGTGTTTACCTGAGACCTTAGCAAATGTGATGTCATTTTCAACAGCAAGTGGCAAAATGGCCGCCTTCTAATTTATCTGTTTAACTCATATTCCACTAACGCAATATTAACCAGAATACAATATTTAGACTAGTGGGACTGCATAGAACATATTATTGGCAAGATTTTTTGGGGGGGGTTGACTTCCCCTTTAAGGAATATGATTGTGATTATACAGTTTACAGTAACACTCAACAATGAGGCACTCAAATACAATGAGGACACTCTTAAGTGCTCGTAAGTAAACAGTTTAAATTGTGCATTATTCTCGAGAACTGTAAAGCTTTGTAGAATGCAGTAATGTGTATAAGTGTATGACGTAAGAAGTCTCGTGTTTACTGACCATGAAATGATAGACGACCTCGTACTGCATTTTTGCCCCGTCGATTTTCCGCAATACACTCATAGGTTCCTGCATCTTCCTGCTGGAAATTTGGTATTTCCAAAACAGCGTTGGATTTTTTCATTTTTACTTTACTTGGGAAAGGGACTCCACTTGTTCTTCTCCAGCTTATTTCTGGGACAGGGCTGCAGTCAAACAGAAAATGTTTCCATATGATGATTTTCCATATTTCAAAAGCATGAAAAAGAACGTAAATGGATTGACTTATATGAAAATGGATATTGTGATGCTTTAGCAACCTTAAATCATCATGAGTAGTGCTAATCATTGCATGAACGAGCTTAAGTCACAACCACAATAATGCCGACTTACTTTCCCAGAGCAAAACATTCCAGTTTCACAAGCGATTCCTTTGCCGCTGGAATCGAGTCAGGGAAATGAACCTCTATTTTGGGTTCATATTCTCCCATTACTCCTACAAAAGGGAAAACATTTTTACAACAATAATGAACCGCAGCCACACACTGGATCAAAGAGAGAGCAGTGACACTGGGGGGAAGCAAATACAATCATTATGCGTGCACAGTGCAAGTGACCACTGTAGGGCTGGTAAAGAAAAAGGTGACTTATGAAAGATTTGGTGTACATATTAAGAAAGTACCTGCTTAGTCAAGACTTCATGCTTTATGAATTTATACATATTTTTCTCACTACGAACAGCAATGAAACTTTGTTATAGAGAGACTTTTAAAAATGGTATTTCTCCTCGTTTGAAACAAGTATTACTGCATGTCGTTTAACATTTAAAACCCATAAATCGGACCACTAAACTGATGGAGTTGCGACTTTTAAAATAATAAAATCAGATGTGGTAGATAAGTAGAGCACCTGGTCTTTGACAAACACTTATGGTTTTATTTGATTTATTTGTAAACACATTATGCATGTTTCAAGGTAATGGCTGAAAACATCAATGTACTCAGTTGTTTTCCTGATTTTTTGGGTTGTGGCTAAAATTGCGCCCAGTGACGCACTTGGGCTTACACCTCCCCTACTATAATATATACATTTCCAAAAAAAGAGTACACTCGGCCCGGCTCCAAGATACTTAAATGACACTCAAAGTTTATTCAAAAATGCCATATATTGTAATTTGTTTAACAAATGCCTCTGTATGGGTAGAAAGTAAAACAAAAAATTGCACATAGCCAACCTTTTTTGTCCAACATCTACTTTTCGAGCAGCCAACCTTTTGCAATTGACCTGTTTTAAAAATTGTTTTAATTTAATTATCATTTATTTATGCGGATTGAACCTATGTTACGACCATGTCTCCGGTTTGGGAGCTTACCGACACAGATCAGCACCTTATTTGAACTTCAACAACGGCGATGAAAGGCAGACGAATGAATGGGATGTCATATTATATTCAGTGCATGATGTGAGTGACAGTCGGCTACCGGCTATTTATTAGCCTCTTGCTAATATGTTGCTAAGCCACAAACGACGACTGTATTTCATTTGGTATTTAGTTTGGCTGACCTATTGCTATAACTATTAGAATTGAGGCATCATGTGATGGAGCTAATTTCACTCATAGGCAACCTTGTGTGTAGTGTGTGTGCAACACAACACAGACATCTGGCTGATGTGGACTTACTTGCCAACTTAAATAACTTCTAACATACTTTGACATGACGTTTTGTAAGCTTCATGTGATATAGACTTTTAAATAATTTCTAGTGTGTTATTATCAAACGTAGTTGAGGTCCACTGTGTGACAGGGACGTCTTTCTTGGCTTGTCATCATTATCAGCATCAATCAAACTGTTTTTGTATGATGATGCCATTGATGAGTTTGCATCAACAAAGGCTAGAAAAATCAAGTTTTAGATTGCACTTCACACCTGTTGTTAATGTTAATGGCAGTTCTAAACTAGGTGAAAAACCCAGGTTGATAAACACCGAAAGTTAACTGCATGAACATATATATATATATATATATATATATATATATATATATATATGTAATTTTCCATAGTGGTTTTTGTTCTAGTTTCCTTTTTGTAGTATGATTATATGCAATGAAATAATGCGTTGGTTGCGGGGTTTGGTGGCATGTTCCTTTTTAGTAGGGGTGTGGGGGCTCGGTGGTTTGGGGGGTGGTATGCGGAGGTTGGTATGTTTGTGTGTGTGGGGGGTTGGGGGTGGGGGTAGTAAGTACTGACTCATGATGTAATCAGCATATTGATATAGCCCCCCGTGGTGTATTATTGAGGGATGAACACAATAGTGGACCTAGTGAACTGGTGTGAACAACAAAGTAGTGAAGCCCAATTATTATGTTTACCGTCACTTCTGAGGACCAGTGGTGTCGGGGAGCTTAACACATTCTCCTTTGTGATAGTGTTGTTCACCACACAAGTGTAGTTGCCCACATCTGAGGGTTCTACTTTGGCTATATACAGACTTCCGGTCTCCTGTGAGATGAAGCGACGACTGTCTTGTTGGACAAAGTGGGGATATTGATTGAAGAGCCAGGCAAAAGTCAGTTCTGAAAAACAAAGTAAACACTTTCATTTGTATACATCATTGACTTTTCAGCGTTTTATACAGCCACATTTCCAACATGTGATTCAGCTTATTCCAAAGGAAAGATAAGTCAATGTGGAGCATGTGCAATTGATGGTAATTACTGCAGTTTAATAATGCAGCTCAGTCAACAGGGGATGTCCAAACATTTTCATTCAAGAGCCACATACAGAAAAATAGATGGAAACTGTTATGACTGTGTTTTGGGTTGGTTAAATGTGACTGTGTTTTGGTTTGGGTCGTATTATGTTGTCCCTTATGATGAGAAGCATTTTTCAGTCCAGAACTAGCTTAAACTCTTGGATGCATTGGTTGTTGCTTGTGAATGCTCGGCTATGAAACTATCCAAACACACGTCGTGCTGCTTTCTCAGAATACATCAGAATCGGGGGTGGTACGCAACTGTTCCAATTTACAAAGATAATCACATTGTTACCAAGAACGTTCTAGACTACGTTCATAGGAAGACCGTACTTGATGTAGAATGTTGTTTTCAGTGTAGGCCTATGCTACGGGCTGCTAAAAGATGGTGGGCAAACTATTCAACACACTGTACAATTTTAGAAGAGTGTTTTTAAATTCCAACTCTCAATGCACCTGCTAGTGATGCAAAGTCAAAGCTAGGGATTTTGCTTCTGTTTGTACATTTTGAGAGGACTCATTGAGTTATGGCGGACAGCAAAAAGGCCCCCACACAGACACCCCAAAGCACAATATGGGCGACGTATGACATTTAATATTCTTTCTTTTACCAACTTTTCTAGAAGAGAAAATTATTTATTTAAGAAGGAAAATGTTTTCTTCCCCTCTTTTTCCCATTGATGGGCATAATTGGTTATTCTTTCACGGTCAAGTAGTGTGTCAACTTGCCCCTTTATAACTGTATCATGTAATACAAATCACATATTTTTTAGAACATGTAGATGAACACCAAAGTGAATTGAGCTGGAAACGTGGACTACGAGGGCAACATCTACAGCATATCCTCTACTGGGTCATTAGAAGCTCTTCTCTGCTTTTCACAAACCACTGATACTTATTAGATGTAATATGTAATCTTAGTTGAAAGAATAGGTAGCCTAAGGAAAGTGAGAAAAGCCAAACTGGATCACACAATGATTTAGCTTATGGGTGGCATGGGCGCAGGCAGCTAAAATCATAGATAGAGGGTGTGATTTCGAGAAGTAGTATTTGACATGCTTGTTCACAAGCAGAGGTTCATTCATAAGGAAAGAGGTGAATAAATATATAATTCTGAGAGAATCACAAAGAACAGACGGGGAAAGTGTAGCTCCCACTTGTGAGCTAAGAGGTTATAAGAGTCAAAACTGGTATAACATAACAGTCAATCACCTGATGCAATCTCAGTCTCAAAGGTAAGGTTATGGAAGTGAGTGAATGTTTGCTTCTGGTTGCTGTGAAACAGACACAAAGCTGGCAAGGGTTAGTATACAGTATAGCCTTAATGTGAACTGTATACTCTAAGGGCCAAATTCGCAAAGAATGCACTGCCTCCATCATTTGCACTTCATTTGCTCCCGCACTTTGCGCACTTTCCCCACTTTGTGCCGTCTTAACGTACTATTCACAAAGGATAGTGCGCTAATGACATACGAACAACAAAAACACGCCCACAAAATTTGACAGTTGAGCGCAGTTAGCGCCTGATTTCTCCCTGGTTGCCACACATGGCAAAGTATAAATGCTTGATTTGCGCCAAGAACACCGTGGCAACACAATGGCGGGAAGAGACTATTTCACTCAATTCAAATGACAACTAAAAAACACACCTGTTTAAAACTGCGTTCTCAACCTAATGTGATTCTGCTTTGTCTCTGTATTTTTTCAATTATTTCATTCCGTTTCTTCATTGTTGTTTGATTTACCGTCATTTGCACGGCATCCTTGAGTGCCAAGAATGGCACCTGAATAATAATAATAATAATAATAATAATTATTATTATTATTATTATTATTATTATTATTAATACTTTATTATTATTTTTAAATAGAAAGATTAAATGATCATAACGCGAGCTTGGAGTCCTGGCCAAGGAGGTGCGACCAGGACTGTCTGAAAACTGTTATCAACCATCACCAAAATTCACTGGACATCTCTAATAATGTCACATTAACCTGCAAAAAAATTTAAAACATATAATCTTAGTATTTAGGAGTTTATGGGCATGTGTAAGTGAAATTAAAGGTGTATTCAAGGATCTTCTCGAAAAGCAGAAGGCAAATGTCTGTTTGTCACTTTTTTTTTTTTTTTATGTGCATGTGGAGTACCATCCTACCAGCTCTCCTGCTCGACCGGGAGAAATGCCTATCAAATGTTGGAAAGTTTTTTTTTTTTTTTTGCACTCACTCACACAAACACGCACACATACAAACATGGTCTCCCAGGCGGGGAAGCAAACCCATGCCAACCTGCATCGTAGGCAAGTGACGGTACCACTTCCGCCACCTGGAGCCCCAAATGTTGGGAAGTGCGAGCTCATCTTCATTATCATTTTCATCAGTCTCTGCAACCAGCCTCACTTCATAGATGGATGTCCTCTTGCGGCTCTCAGCCATTTTCAAAGCATGCGGTGAGATCGGTGGAGCTACAACGATAAATGGCTGAATCTGAAGCTCAGCGGCTACATGCTACACACACTCGAATTGCACATGCGCAGCTAGGAAGGAGCATCGTTAAGATGATCCACCCGGAAGACACAGCGACCAAAGATCCTTGAATACACCTTTAAGCTGCAGTGAGTGCCTAAAGAAAGGAAGTTGACTTCATTCATTTAGTGTCCATAACATCCAAAATATAGGTGCAACCATTGACATATTTCCAGAGATTGATTTGGGGATATGTAGAGAGGGTGGGTGGGCAATTCTTTGAAATTGTGGACGTCATGTATTGTACTATAGCATTCCGTCAAATTTCTCATACGGTGCGTCCCCTCTCGAGTGAGAGGCTTCCACCAAGAGCTCCAAGTTAATACCAGCTTTATCTCGACGTTATTTGCGTCACTCAAACTGCGTGTGACAATTAGTGCTGGTGTTAGTGAATTAGATGTTGTTTATTAATGAGGCTCATTAGCATAGAGGTGGGCAATATATATACATATTACCTCATTTAAATACGTGCAAATACTGCTGGTGTGTTCTGCTTGGCATCACAGATAGTAACGTATTTGAACACCTGCGCGTGCTTTGTGAATTTGACACACTATGTTTGCTCCATTTTCACAGGTTAGTGAACCCTGGTCCTCAAGAGCCACCGTCCTGCTCGTTTTCCCATGTCTCCTTCCACCAACACACCTGATTTAATGATCAGGATTGTTACCAGGTTCTACAGAACTTGCTGATGAGCTGATCATTTGAGTCATCTGTGTTGGAGTAGGGCAACATCGAAAAGAGGCTCTCAAGGATTAGGGTTCCCTATCTCTGCTTAGTGGATTCAGCCATAAGTGTGCAAGTAGCCTAGATAGCATCTCCCCAATAGTTTCTTTTCACTAAATAAATAAATATACAGTCGTAATTGATTGGGTGAAACACAAATAACAAATTTTCCACTAAAATAACTTGAGTTTGAAAATCCATTTGTAACTTGCTTCAATTGCGCTGGTCAGAAATTGTGATCGCTGCACAACCAATTGGGCCAATTGTCGTTTCTTCTCTTCATTGTGCAAAAACTGATGGCCGATAAGACCTGAAATTGGCCCTCATTCAACAGTGCATCAGCCTACTTAAAATCACAGATTAAATACCAAGCTGTGCAGGTGTCATATCAAGTTTACCCTTTTTTCTTTCAAAATACAAAATAAAAGGGGCAAGCCATGGACAACAATAGAATTCAACACCAGGCTCCCACAGCTTGCCTTTCATTCATTTCTGAAAATGTGAGAATACCGAATAGTGCTTTGGTTACAGCAGGCAATTGCACATAAGCCTGTGTCAGAGAAGAAAGCTGTCAAACTATATTTCACACAGCGTACTCCGGCCCATTATCCCATAGACCAGCTGTACAATGCGCCGCTCTACAAACGCGTCTCCTGTGTGGGAAATTGGTGTTCCAATGTGCAAGCTACTGTATGAAGAGAGAGACAAACTCAGCAGCAGCCATTGTTTGTGCTGCTCAGATGCCCACAGAGACATGAAAAAAAACACTGCATCTTTATTTGGAGTGTCATTTAAGAAAATATTTGTTGGCCTTTTCTTCTAAAAACAGCTGTGTAAACATGTTTTTCCGTGAGGTCTTCAAGCTGATTTATTTCAGAAGACAAAACAACTGGTAGCAACCAAATAGCTTAGCATGACAAATCCAGAAAAGGAAAATCTGGTAAGGAATTGCTTTGTCAATAAGGTTGTGGAATAGGGTGCATGACTATTGAGAACATTTGGTGGGGGTGAGACATTGATGTGTGCGGCATTGACATTGCCAGCTACAATGACTACGTTAACATACAGTCAATAACCCTTTCAAAACCCGAATGTTGACAATATTCAGCCATGTAAATGCACAAAAACCCTTTTCTAACTTGAATATTTGGTCATACAGTAAATGCAATCCGGGTACCTCCTTTGAAATGAATTTTGGTTTGTGTTCTGGACATGCTCGTTTTGCAAGGAATCTTGGTCTTCAGCAACTACATGTATGTGCGACGGCCATCTTGCGTTGCCACTTGCTGAACAAGCTTAATTTGAATACATTTCTCTGCGGAGTGTTCCCGTTTTTTTCTGTCTCTATGGGGAAAATGCCAGTGGTTGTGTCAGAATGTGCACCTTACACCCTACATAGTGCCCTACTGAGGGGTCACACCATTTTGTAGGGGTGTCCGAATGCCCAGGGAGCGAAAATGTAGGGTACTCAAATTACCCACAATGCACTCTGAAAAGTAGTGACCGGGTTGATATAGACCACAACACATTGCGAGTATGAAAAAAAACATGGTGCGAACCACAGCAAAAGCACAAGAATCAGAGTGATGCATAAAATATATTTTACAGAAATAATTAATTTGTTTTAGTTGAAAATATGCATGATAAAGGAAATAAAATACAGTTTTAAAACATTTTTATTCGCAATAATTTATGCATTGGTGCGTCGTAACAGGTACGGTGTCACTTGATATGCGACAAGGAGAAAGTAGTGAGCTGGCTGTCCGAATCGCCAAAAAGAATGAGGGCACTATACAGGTGCTCGTCAAAAAAATTTGAATATCCTCAAAAAGTTAAATAATTTTCGTAATTTCATTTAAAAAGATTTTAGATTCAGGGCCCACAAATTAAATTATTTCAAGTATGTATTTGTTTATTTTATTATTTGGGCTTCCAGATCATAAAACCCATGAAAATAGGATGTCAAAATTTTTTAATAAAGTAAAGAAATCACCATGCATAATTCCCAGTCTTTCGCATGGGAAAAAAGATGAATGGATGGACGGTATTTATAAAACCATATGTCAATCTTCAATAGTTGGTTGGATTCCCTTTGCCTTAACCACTGCCTAGATGCGCCTTGGCATTGCCTGGGAATCCTGCAAGCCCAGGCTTTCGTGATGCCTGCTGTCAGATCTTTGTTTTGGGGTCTGGTGGCCCTCATTTTCCTCTTGATAGTTCTGTATTACAAGAGGGAAATGAGGGCCACAATACAATACTGTTTTTCGGGTTTGTTCTAGATGTTTGAAGTTTAAACACCTGTTTACGAGGAACCTTTACTGTGGTAAAAGTTATAATATCCCACGGTAGGAGATGCAATTTTTGTATGTGGGTAAATACTTTTGGCACAACAGCGGAACACTTCCCCCTATTTTGGTGTGAACGGAGCATGAAGTGCTTCTGTATTGTTCCAGTGTGCTTGTGTAGCGTAATCTGTTTCCACCGATATTTATCATTTATTTATTCCACAAAGTTTTGTCCACCGGCTCCGTTCTCTGTCTATCTGACGAGTCACGTTGATGTGCACACGTCTGTGTTTTTGTTAACTGTTATTTTGCACATCATTTTTTTTTTTTTTTAATCAATATAAGGCCCTGTACAGACGGAAGCAAACCGGCTTTGTTCCTCAAACAAATCTCGTACACACAGAAGCATTTCAAAACTTGCGTGTGTCCAAAAGAAGACGCTGAGGACGTTTAATGGCTGTATTGTATATGCCAGGTCTGGAGTGGCGTTGTAGCGCAGCCACAGGGAGTTAACGGAAAGCGTAGAAGAAGAATCAGCGAAAAAGACAAAAACATTTTTCAAACTTTATTGCAATCTACAGAACAAACATGCCTTTGCATGTATCAAAACAACATGAAAAAGACAAACACAATTGGCGCATACGTCATCAATCTGTGACATTACGTCATCAGTGGAGGAGTATTCTGCATATGGTGTCCAGGCGGACGCGTACGGGGCGCGTTTTGAAATCATTCCACTCTGGAGCCCGGATTTAAAAGTGATCGGTTTCAAGCTCCGAAACCGCGCCATCGTGTGGATGAACAGCTTAAACGGTAAGAAACTTGTGAGGATACTTAGAAACTGACTTTCTTGTGGACGGCGCCTAAGTCTCATGTATGCCTTGTTACAATCATGTTACAGTAAGTGTAATGCATGTGTAAGACCTGTTGTGTTTTATTGCGTGTGTTATAGGTATAACTGCGCCAAGCGGTTTTCTTTGCATTTTAGTGATTTGAGGAGGTTTGACCCCCCCAACCCCCCCCCCCCCCCCACCACCCCCCCTCCACCACCCCCCTCGCGCAAAAAAAAATTCTGGCTGTGCTGTGACCTTTATGTCAGGGAGTTCTGGCAAGAAATTCTAGCCACTTTCACCCCTGCATAAATCACAACATATAGCATGATAAAATATAATATAGATGGGTTTATGCAGCAATAGAAAATTATAAATGCTAAAAATAAGTTGAAAAAGATTACAGCAAATTACCTCCAGAATGTGCTGGTGGGCCACATAAGAGAACCACTCCTTGACCTTCTCGGACATTGACCGTACTTCTCACCGTTTGCGTTTTGAAGTTATCAAGATCTGAGGAAATAAGGTAAAAATAGATTAAGATTGCAGCTGAGAAATATGGAATCACTAACAGTATTGGACTATCTGTTAGGGATCATGTGCTTTCCCTTCCTAGCTTTCACTTATTCACTGAGGCATGTATTTGATGTTACACTTTGAGCCATGGGACTTTAATAGGACATCATTGGTTGCTCTGGGACATCTCCTGACAGTATGTAATGCTTTGAAAGCATCTGGAGTGCTGATGAAAGAGATAGATATAGCTGTATGACGTTTACTGTTTTGCACAAGGAAAAGATTAGGCAGCGCGCGGACTGAACAAACACTTGGGAGCATGCATGACAAATGAGTTTGCGCTGCCAGCAGCCATAAGTAGCATCATTATTAAATGTGGCGTAATCTCACACTTAAAAGCATTAGCTTCCCCATCCATACTCACAGCACAACTTATCCCTTTCAAATTAATGAGCAGTTTCTGGCAGACAAAACCTAAACCTGGGATGATAAACCACCTCTGACTTCATGAGTGATGGAGGTAAGCTGCTGCTGTCCATTCTCTAATCTGCCTGCACCCTCTGGCTAACAGACCCGTGTAAGCCTTCCAAACATAAACAAAAGAAAGTCAGTGTGACCGATAAGGGAAATTAAGAGGGAGAAGATTATGGCGAGAAGTGGGACAGGGCACTGGTAAGATTAATGAGCAGCCCTCTGATGACCGCGGTGGAATCAACAGTGCCAAGTCACGACAGGACACCGAGGTCACAGGAGGAGACGGCTGACTTGAAATAGAGACACAAGTGACTTCCTTGTGATCTCAGCAGGCTGTCTTGATGAGTTCATCACTTATATTAATTTACATTTACGAGGAATGGTGAGATTCAAACACACAGCTGATTGCAAAAGCATTCCATGAATATTAATTATTTGGATAAAATTACAAAACGCCACTCTTCTTGAAAGACTTTCAGCAAGATGTTGACAGACGTAGATACTAATTCATACAACATGGAAAACAGGCTGGATAAGGGGTCTCGAGGACCGAACTTGAGCACCCCTGCCTTACCGTTTCAGTTGTGTGCCTTTCTGAATCATGTCAAGATTTAGACACATTTTTAAGGGACCATGTGTCAATTTAGTGCCATATAATGGTGAACTAATAGATGCAATAACCCAAGTTCGAAGCGCGTACATTTTGAATCACGTGCACTACGGTGCCTCAAAGAGACCACACTTCACAAGCCCACCACCAATTACTACGTTCGATAAGTTTGTCGTAGCAGAAAGATGGCGGCGAAACATGTCAACCTCCTTTAAGGCGTGGCGCGATCCGTGTAATATAATTAGCGATTTCTAGAACTAAGATTGTATAAAAAAAAATGTACATTGATGTGATGGAATTTTTTTTATTTTATTTTTTTACATATAATAGAAATTAAAAGTGGGTTTTTAACTCTTACTGCCACACGTTATCCAAAATCAACCCCGAATGAATGCACGGGATTTTGTAAATTCCTTGTCACAGAGGCTAGAAATGTGTCATTTACAGGCAAAATATTTTTGGGGGCTTGGGAGCAGACATACTGTAGGTATAGGTATAAGATATAGGTCTTCAGCTGAGTGTACTCACCACACAGTGTAAATGCTTAAGGCTAACCCAGTGACTCCTTGAAAAAAAATTTTGCCCAAAATAAAAGTAAGTAATTGTACATGTAAGAGAGCTAACAGTGTTATGGTTTTTAATTAATTAAATATTTTTTGTGACATCTATTGACTAGACTCGGCAGTTAATACTTCTTCAAACTAATAGGTTAAATAATCTTTACACCTCACAGAATAGAAATTGTTGATTTTAACTTAGACCACATTTAATTTCAAATGAGGTTAGTAGTGTAAATTAATCATAATTTATCACAAACATCTCAATGATGCTGATATGCAAATTTCTTTGCAATGGCTCTCGAAAATGGGCTCAGAAGGACAATAGTTGGAAAGGCACAACATTTCTATACAGAGATGTCCTCATTACAGAGAGAAAGTGCATCAGCCATGCTGATCTCTGAGACCTCCTTCACCGTGCATTTGGCAGACAATAAATGTCAAGCAGCATTGCTCTTCAGCCATCCCCCATATGTAAGATTCATTACAGGACTGTACGGATAACGGCAGGCTAGATCACAAGAGGAAGTTAAAGGGTCTCCATCCTCGGGACATAATCAATAGTCAGAGATCTTGATCAAGAGAAGAGAGTTTTCTTTGCAGTGCTCATCAGGAAAAGAGGGCCCCACTTCATGGCCATACTTTCTGAGTATCTTGTATGGGTGGTAGCGTAGCAAAACAATAAAAAAATATCTAATCTTTAAAATGGACCCTTTAGACTACAGAAAGAGGTGACAGATATTTTCAGTCAACAAACACATAACTTAAATATTATTTGAGCTGGTCTCCTTTAAAGTAGGGATCACAGTGCCTTCCTTATTACATGGCGAACTATGTGTCAGTTTAGATTGAGCACTGATGCTGTCAGAGCTGGTAGCGCTAATTAGAATCAATGGAGTTGAGAAGCTGCTTTTCCCACAGTATTTGTTGCATCTGTCATTTCATTCGATTACCATCAGGCCCGGTAAAATCTATTCGGAGGAATTCTGAATAGTAAATTAAAGAAGACCTAGACCATAAGCACATTACATGCATATCAGGTCGACCTACAAGAGATATCCAGATCAAGTGTGTCAAGAGCCTTGCCAGAGATTTTCGTACTTACATGCAAATTGGATGCTCGCCTTGCGGCTCAGGATGGACCCCCTCATGTTGAAGGCTTTACACTGGTATATCCCAGTATCTTGGTCCTTGTCCAGGTTGCTAATGATCAGGCTGCCCCCAGACATGCGACGCCGGTAGTCATTCTCAAGATCAATGAGTGTGCCGTTTAGTGACCATCTGAAAAAACGCAAACACAATCAGTAGCTGAGCCCGTGGGAGATGCACACTCAGTATTTATCACAAAGATCAATATCTTGTTCTGCCCACATCTAAAAGACAAGTAGGGGTAACATTTAAAGTATTTTGGCATTAGAAATGTTTGTGGTTTCAAGTTTCACAACTTTTGTGACACGCGTGCACCTGTTTGAAGGCTGGTTAGCTAGTCAGTCTGAGATTAAATCAATTCTGGTTTAGGCCAAGATTGAGCATTTCTAGCTTTCTTGTTGGTAGAAATACCAGTCGGTCATCCTCAACTGTGAAATGAGTTGAATTACTTGGTGATCAAAAGTAAAAACTGGTGGAATTGATTGTTTTCAATAAATTTAGATTGTTTGATTTAAAAAAAAAACTTTCCACTGCACAGGCCATTACATAAACCTTTTAATTGTATTAACGTTTTGCACACTGATCACCATGTGCCTTATTCAAGACCTTCAAACTGCATTGGATTTGTAAACTCTATTCATTTCTGTATCTCAAAAAAATCAGTACCTAATAAACTGATACATTACTGATGTACTGATCTTCACACCCACTTAAAATATTGTTTGTCTTTTAGGTTGATTTTCAGCACAGGCACTGTTGAAGATTTTTACATATTGTTTTACAGCATTATTTTTTTACAATTTTTTCCTGAAGCACCCCTAAATTAAATCCAACCAACCCCAACATTTGAGAGATCTTAAGACAAAAATACAGTACAATATCGCCACAAATATTGCCTCAAAAATGGTTGAATCAACCCAATTCCGCCTACTTCTTCACTGAGTCTTCCAGTCACATGGGAGAGTCGAGTGAGTGTCCCTACATTATTTAAACAAGGAGATGTTGTACATTTCTCAACTTCTCAATATCAGCACATGGTTTTCATTACCAGGCCTAATTTCACTGTTGATGCTGTTTGGTAGTAGCTAGTGATGGCAAAATGAAGCTTCATGAAGCATTTGCGATATTTTTTGACTCCTCGAGATGGCACTCATGATTCAAAGATGCAATGCAAATGTAATCCATTTTCATTGCACTTGCCTTTATCTTTAAACCAAGAGCACCATCTAGAGGAGTCAAAAAATATCGCAAATGCTTCATGAAGCTTTATTTTGCCATCACTACTAGTAGCTATCTGACTTTTTTTTTTTTTAGCTAGGAGCATTGCAAGTGGTCAGAATGCTCTTATCGGATGTGCTCTGGCACCAGCACCCCTAAACTTCTGATCGTAGAGCTGTGCCTGCAAAATACTCGTTTTTTTTTAAAGATATGAATAGAAAAGAGTCGTTTTGCTGTTAATATGACCATGTGATATGTGAATCTTCAGATTTGCTGAGGCATCACATCACAGTTGTTCAACTGTCTTTCAGAAAAAAAAGAATTCATTTTATTTAATTCTTCGAGGCAGACTAACAGGCAGTTAAAATATGCTTCACGTTGACTTAAAACCAGTCAACATTCGCAGAGTTTCCTAACTGACCGACTACAAAAGACACATCTGTCTTTCATGACTTCACTATTCATCTTAAAAGTATGTGGCAGTCACTTAATGTGGCCACTTTTTGTATATTCCACTGACATTCCTTTTAAAAGCCATCTCGTCAAAGTTAAGTTCTAAAAATATCCATCCACAATAATGGCATTAAAATAAAACACATTTTGACATTCACATTTTCTGTGCATTTAATTGGATTCCATATTTTCAGCTATGTCTGTACCATAGTAGTTTAAAAACTGCAGCCGCCAGAATGATTGATTTTAAAGAGAGGTGGGCAGACAGCCATTCCTTTGTGCGCATGCTGCTGAAACGTTGAGTGAAGTAAATGCACTCCAAATACCAGGAAACCAACTAGCTTTTCATACCTACCTCTTGCACATGTACAGTACCTAGAAATATTTAGTCGCTACAGTATTCTATCATTAGAAGGGAAATCATTTTGTGATCACTGTACATCTCACTTTGGAATAAATTAATTGGAAAAAAGCATGTCACTCTACAGTATTTGTAATACCGAATGCATTTGTTAAAGAAGAGAGATTATGAGAAACACTGATATTCTTGACAGTGAAGTGGATACCTGGTTGTTGCTTCACATCCAGAAAATACAAAACACAGTGAACAGCAATGGCGAATCAGTAATGACAGTAGCGTTTTCCATGAATGTCGCACTTGAATCACCATTTCCATCTGTTTTAAGTGGTGTATAATGCTTTCGTAAAACAGCAGGTAAGGACTCAAAATGTGTGAAACCCGAACTCAAACAAACTGTATTATATCTAACATCATACAGCGATCAGTCCGAGAAGAGCTTACTCTTAGTCCAACAGTCCTATTTTCTTTTAGTTGTGTTGTATAGGCACAGCCAGATCTGAGCCTCTTGAGTGAACTCGCCATAACCTTGGGTTTCACATACATTTTGCATGAAATCTCATCAAATAGACTGGGGACTATAGTGTAGCGCGGTCTCATCTGGCATTCCTTTAGGCCAGACACCCACAGAGACCGCACATGCCATAAACTGTACACATACACACACGTGCACGGATTGCTAAATCAAAATTGCTCTTCAGGATCTTCAATTATATTGAAGAGATTATCATTGCTGCTCTATGAAAAATAGGCAACATATTTTAAGATACATTTAAGGTAATATTGGTTCCTGAAAAGTAATAATGCATACTGTGTATCCCTGTGCACCTTGGCTAATGTTGAAATATAGCATTATTAGACGCAGGTGGACCAGGTTAAATGCAAATAAAAACATCCTGAAAGTTGGTCATCGAGTGGTAGATTAAGCCCATTGTATACATAGTAAGATGTACAGGAGGGAAAAAAACAAAACAACAAAACATTCAGTTCCACTCAGTATGGACATAAGGTTGATGGGAACATCTGGCTTTCAATAACCTCCGCCCCACATTGTTAGTGGGTGCATGCAGACCTGCTACCACATCTTTAGTTACATCACAGCATTGCTTAATAATCTCAGCAGACTGAATGATGTGACAGTGATTTGATAACAGCAAATCATTTAACTCGTTCAAACCCAAACATTTGTAAGTATGTTTTTAATTCTTTGTCCTTCACTCCCCAAAACGTATTTATATGTTTTTGTTGTGTTTTTTTATGCGAGATGAATGCAGCTTCAGACATGAAGAGGTCGCTTAAAGCAATGGTAGTTATTACAAAAAAAGGCCAGTAGGTGGCAGCAGAGTATACGAGATCAACCAGGGCCATGTTGCAACAAGCTCGTTTTCCCAGTGTTTTCAACAGGTTTGTGAATAACGATGAAACTTAGCGATATTCTAATGCTAATTGCAAAACGGAAACAGATAGAAATATCTTTTTTTTCCTGATGAAAGAAGAGACTCTAATCTTTATTTTGGCAGGTTCCATGTTTTTATAGCAATAGAACACAAGATTCTGTGGGCTTTGCAAAATCAGTCAAAAACCAGTAAAACAGCGAAGGGGGTTGCTTCAGTGAAAATGGCTGGGAGTGAATGTGTTAAGATACTTGCTTTTATTGGCGTATGGAACTGCAAAAGAGCATGTGTGGATATGTATGTACACTAGTGTGGGCAAATAGTCATTTTGTGCAGATAAATGCAGGCTCTCAACAAACATCTTTATCTTTATACACCCTCACTTCTAATTATGCCTGGTGCAGAGCCATAAACACAGGCAAGGCCATAAATCTGCTTAAAGTCATGTTCCATGATAGGAGACCATCTAGTGTGTTGTTGTTTTTTCTTCCCAATCACTGCTGTGTCCTTGATCTTGTGTTACAGCAGATTCATAGTAAACACAGTGACAGGTGTATTCATAAAGCCCAGCTCACAGCCCTGGAGTGTGCTGCGGTGCTTCACTGGACTATTTATCAAAAGAGACTCTGTCAGGGCTCCTCTCCGTACACTCGCAGTATCGAGAATAGGTGAAGAAGGGGCTTGGATAGTGATAGAGTGATCATTCTTCAAAACCTTAACGCAACATTGTTCAACTAAATAATAATGTACAAATATCCGACATCCAATCTAAAAGCATGTGTAGCTATTGTCACATTTTGTGTTATCGACAATATTTACGAGAGCAATTAAACTTACGCTTCTGATATTTCGAGAAAGCTTAGGGCTTTGTGTTCTGATTTGACATTTGTCAATGAATACGTTTTAAAACCCAGTGTTGACTAATCAGTCATGTCATCGTGATATTTTACCTAAATGGGGGCATATTCTAGAAACTTCCAAATGTCTTGTGAACAAAAAGTTGCAGTATTTCTCTGGAGTGTCTGCCTACTCTTCAAGTGTGAAACTTAGCAACCAATTAAATCTTATAGTTAACTGCCTATTTGTGAAAATGTGCCTGTGAGTGAGCTATTCTATTATAAAACAGCTTATTAACATAATAACCTATTTCCCCACTGTGCTTCAACTTAGCTGAACACCCAGAGAAAAAGAAGCAATTTGAAGTGGCTGCTGAAGCACTCTATCAAAGCCAAAGGTAAGCAGAGCTGTAGTTTTTCAGTGTTAGCTAACAATGTAGCTTCTGATTGTAAAGTATACTAAGGTTCTGCTAAGACGTCTACATGTGGGTGGAGGGTTATTATTATTTTTGGCCTTTTCAGGCAGCAAATCTTTATACTAACAGAAAAAGGCATCGTCCATATATATTCTACATTGCTTACCCTGTTCAGGGTTGCTGACTTTTTGGCAAAATGGCAAACTGCACCCATGACTGGTCCCCAGTCAATCACAGGGCACATACAGAGACAGACAACATTACCATTTCCGCCATCACTAACTGGGAAGTGAACTAATGCAGCCTATACAGACATAAGACAAATTAACTCACCAAGTGACTACTGAAATGAAGCATGAAGCTTTCTGAGAGATGCTGATTATTCCATATCATTAAGGATGGGTGAGTACTAGGGTTATTATAGTTTTGGAGGTTTTCCTTTTAGTTAGTTTTTATCTCGTTTTAAGTTTTGTTTTTTAAATTTAGTTAGTTTTAATTAGTTTTCACGGTGGTTCTGTTAGTTTTTATTAGTTTTTTTTAATAAAATGCTTAGTTTTGGTTTAGTTTTAGTTATTTTTAGTATTAGTTTTAGTTTTACTTATTTATTTTGAAAAGTGTATTTCAAACCCAATTCCCCAAAAGTTGGGACACTATTCAAATTGCGAATAAAAACTGAATGCAATTATGTGGAAGTGCCAAATTTCAATATTTTATTCAGAATAGAACATAAATGACAGGTCAAAAGTTTAAACCATAGTAGGTTGGGAAGCGTACAGATTTGTATTTCCCCGGTATCTCATTGTCCTTTCATGTTTTGTCATGTTTTGGCAAGATCAGGTGTACAGTAATTGTTTTGTCACATTCAATTATGGCATGTCCCTGTTTATATTGTCTTTTCATTTGGTCTGAGAGTGGGTGTAAATCTTGTATGGGTTCTGCCTGGGGTTCACATTTCATCTGTAGAAAACCTTGACAAGACTTAAATATTCATAATGCACCATTTAAAAGAATTACACTGACATTTTTTACATTAAAGTAAACAGCTAGCATCTGATTGAAAATGGTGAAAAAGTAGAATCAAAAGCATAACCTGCAAAACATTCCTCCGATATGTTTATGTTGAAAGTAATGTCACTCACAAGGTTACTGCACCCGCCCTCTTGCAAGCTGTGCATCTACATGGTGCTGACCAAGCACCGAAACACAATCTACCACAACATCGCCACCAGATGCCTTTTTAGGCAGAATCCCATTGCAGGAAATAGCTTCAAAGACAATAGGCCTACTTAACGTGCTGCAAAGTAGACAAATTAGTTATCTTCTCCAAACATATATCATAAGCATTTCATGTTGATTACACAACCGTCCAAAACACATTATTCATGAAGTTAACCTCAATCTCTTTAAATGTTTTTTTGTGTGTGGCAAATTCACCACTGTGGGAATACCGTGACTCACAGCAATGAAAATGCATCAAACTTTCTTGGGAACATTGAGATTTTGCCAGATGACTTCAAAGTCTATTTTGGAGATTTTGCCAGATGACTTCAAAGTCTATTTTGCCTATACCATTATGCACGCTATATCTTTAGCCTTGTGGAAACAGAAATAAAGATATCAAAGCATCGCAGAGGAATTGTATGTGTGCAGACCAGATTGGGTTTAGCAGGTGACATAAATTTGATGAGGCAATTTACCTGTACTGTGGAGTAGGGCTCCCTTCTGCATCACACATAATGGTGGCCTGCCGGTTGGGGGAGTTGATCGGCAAAATGAGGTCAACTGGCTCTGTCCTCAATCTGGGCCCTTGAAATATGACATCGTCTGTAAAGGCTGCAGACAAAGCCCAAAATTGTGAAAACCACAAAGACTGAGAAGACCGATATTAAATGTCAAGAATGTTTCACTCATTTTTTTATGCTTGCTTTTCTTTTTCTCTTTTTTATTTCTTTTTTTACTATTTCTTCTTTGATCCTGCTTTGTTTTTCTGAAAATAAATGCACTAGGTCTATTCCCATGGTGCGGTGTGTATATTATTTGCTTATCTTGCAGCGAGGAAAATGCACCCCGCTTATCTTGGGCTTTAACTGCATATGCAGACATATTTGCCTCCACAGTATCACCCTGCTTCAAAACGAAAATGCAAATGATTACAAATGTTAGCAATAACTCATATACTGTGTACATTAAGGCGAAAATACTGCACTAGGTAGAATTTAACTAGTGTAGCAAACTTTTATGTAGCACACTGGCACCACATGAATAACAATAATAATAACAATAATAGCAATAATAACAATAATAACAATAATAACAATAATAACAATAATAACAATAATAATAATAATAATAATAATAATAATAATAATAATAATAATAATAATAATAGCAAAGACTAAGGTTGAGGACTCCATAATAAATAATTCCTTGTAAGCAATGCAGTTGCTGAGTAAAGCAGAGTAAAACATTTTCAGATAATCTATGTCAGACAGCATGCACATAACAGAGGGCTGTATGGGTGAACACATCTTTCAGCGCTTCAAAGGTAGGGAAGTGGAACAAAGTCTGGTATCAAATGAAGGCAGAGCCAACAGGCGGCCAGAGTAGAACTAATTGGTGCCCGAATGCTTACACTGCAGCATGTGGCTTGTAGCTGTACACATGCTTTAACTAGTTGTGTTAGACCAATAACACAAACTCCATTCCAAGGGATACTTTAGATTGATATTTAATGGCACAACAAAGAAATAAATAAATAAATTAATTAAATTAAATTCAAATAAACCTTTGGCAAAGAATATATATACATAGCCAAACAAAGTGATGTTTTTAACATAACGAGCATCATCAGCTGTTGTAATTTTTAAGGATTCTGAAGTACTCAGTCCCACTCACAAGACAGTGGAAATAATATGGAATTTCCAAGTCGTTTGACCAGAGCTTGTTATTTTGTGCTGGTCTCTCTAGTCCCAAGTGGCCACAAGGGCAGCGAGCGAAGCCGTGTTGAATAGAGCTTAAATGACTGGCTAGATTCATTGCACGGCTCCTGATAATGATCTGGGCAGTCCATGAACAGGAATGGGCTCCCAGTTTTCCCTGACAGTTTGCTGCTTATGTGTGCTAGGACAGTCCTCAAGGGAAAGTCAAGGATATCATGCCATACATATACTGTACTGTATTAGTCTCATTGGAGATGTCTTGGGGTTGTTTACCGATGCACTAATTGGGTTTCTACCTTATTAAGAACTTTATATTCCAAGTACTGAATATATTTTAAATAGGACTTTTAATTAGAAAATCGACTTCAAAAGCACACATTATATACTACAAGAATGACACACCCCTCCAAAAAATGCAATTAAAAATCAACTGTTGATTTGAGGTCTGAAAAACTATGGCAACAAGGACATCACTAATATGTTCAAATCACTTACCTGCAAGGCATCCTGTGATTGATAGCAGAACAATTTGTTTCCATGGTAACATCATCTTTAGTTGCAGAGGGCTAATGGGACTCTCATCCAATTACTTGTGAATAGAATTCTCTCCTTGTGAATACAAGAATTTTAATCTGAAGGGAAGCAAGTACAGGTGTGATTAAAATGTGACATTTGGACAGAAATACAGCAAGCATTAAAAGTGCTGCAAAACTAGTCAAAATATGGGAAGCGAGTCTAAAGGGAGCCGGAAGCAACATTGGAGAAAATAGCTGAAAATATCTAGGTTGCAAATTTCAGGTGGCACTGAAGAAGAAACAGCTGCTTAATGGGTGTGTTTTCTTCTACTATGCTTGTTTCTCATCCTGCCTAACAAGCTCATATCTCCGGCTTAAAAGAGAAGTGAGGAAGGGAATGTATGACCTCAAAAGATACTTACTCTCTCTCTATTTGACTATTAATAGGAGCTGGCAGACTGTGTATACCAGCACTCTGCAAAACGCCACTTCACACTTGAACAAAGAATTTGGTGTTCAAGGCACTGCAAGCAAACTGCATTTATGACCACATGCATAACATTTCCAATGAACATTTAATGCCAAGAATAATGAACATGGGACATGAAACTGTAAGGTTAGTCAATGTCTTTAAAAAACATTTGTCAATATTAAAGGCTCTTATAATCAACTTCAGGAGACTAACATCTCTTCAGTCTGTATGTCCCATTTAATGTCCAAACATTTTAAACAGTATTTATTAGATGAAAGAACAAAGAGGAACAGTAGTGTAGTTTAAATAATCTGAAGAGCTCATATTTACAAAAAAAAGTAGCTTCAGATATAATTTTAAAGTGATTTGTGTGATGGGATTGCACGAGAAAAGAAAGTGAAAATATAGTAAAAAACAACAACTAATGAACGCAAAAATGATGATGGTGGAATTAATTGCAACAGGATTAGATAACAAATTAGTGGTGAGAACAGTTTGATTGACTGCCAATTGGTCACGGATTTCCATGTTGTACAAAGTATATCACTAAAACACTTGTGGCTGAGAAGAGATCATCAATGGACAATCTCCAATTCCAAAGAAGTTGTGACACTTTGTAAAATAGAAATAAAAACAGAATGCAAGGATTTGCAAATCCCTTTCAACCAACAGTATATTCAGTTGAATACACTATAAAGACAATATATTTAATGTTCAAACTATTGTCTGCAAATATTTTTAAAATATTAAATAATAGGCTTCAGCATGCCCTCGGCGAGCCTTGAGAGAATAAGCGGTTCGAAAAGAGGATGGATGGATGAAATACTTTTGCAAATATTCTCTCATTTTGAATTTGATACCTGCAACACGTTAAAATCTCTGGTGAAGTTGAATAATGTTTAAAAAGCACCTGTTTTGATTAGTCCACATGTAATTGGGGTGATTGGAAACAGGTGAGTATCACAATTGGTTATAAAAAATAACATTCCCAAAAGGGTCAGTTGTTCCCAAACCAGGATGGAGAAAAGTTCACCACTTTGTGAACAACTGCGCGAGCAAATAGATCTGACGAGGTATACTGATCTGACAGAACACGGGCTTTTGTGTTTCCCGGTTCATCTAAAATGGACTGACGCATAGTGGAAAAGTGTGCTGTGGTCTGACGAGTCCACCATCCATTATCCACATTTTAAATTGTATTTGGAAACAATGGACGTCGTGTCCTTCAGGCCAAAGAGGAGAAGGACGATCTGGACTACTATCAGCGCAAAGCGCAATAGCCAGCATCTGTGATGGTATGGAGGTGTCGTACCCATGGCATTGGTAACTTGCACATCTGATACTACTTAAGTTATTTAGTCCTCACAGTACTTGCATATTGGTATTTAGTATACAACTGCAAAACTAAACTGTCAACAGGACATGCAGAGCAAATTTAAGGACACATATCCAGATATGCCCCTAGGTGAATATTAAAAAATTGCTAGTCATAACAGCTTAGTTGGCATAGCACAGCATAACATCAGAAAACATAAGCAGCTAACATAGCAGTAGTTAGCAACATGTTTTGGGCAATAATGGCATAAAACTCTACGAGAATATTAGCCATGTATATATTTTTATTTTTAAGACAGTATTGTACTGTATCTTTTTGACTCTATGTTTGCCCGCATCCTGTCCATAAAACCCGATGACACCGTTGATTAAAAGGTATGCCATGGCAGGTATTGTAAATGAAAGACATGGCTTAATTTTAGAAAAGTTTACATTGGTGATTTGCAATACTGGAGAAAAGCCTACTGTACATCCTTTTGCACAATTGACTTTTTGTAAAATGATTACTTCAAAATGATAACTTCAAATTAACCATTTTGTGTGACGTTCCTTCAATAAAAAGCTTATTTCCTCTTTTTTTTTGTGGTCAGAAACTAATTAATTTTGGTAATAAACTAATTACTCAAGAAGGGAACATAACTAAAAAAAAATATGTCTGGTGATAGAAAAGAGTCTACTGTTTACTTTGATAGGTGTTGTGTTTGTATGGTTACAGAACACAATATTCTGTGGGTCTTGAATGACCATTCAAAAGGCTCTATTATGGCTGACAATATGAGGAACTCGGCTTTGAAAACAGCACATAATGAATAAGTTCATCGTCCTTATGTGTGAATCTGGTGTTGAAGGTTGTTAATGCAAACAGAATATACACATTCAATAAATATGAATTCCCAAAATGTGTTCAGCACATGAAAAATTTGGGTTTAAGTGAACTGTGGACTTCTGCCATTTCCTGAGGATAATAACAGTGCTGTGCCAAGAATAATGAAAATCTGTGAAGTCTTGCAAACTACTAAGTTTGTCTGAATGAAGCTCATCAACTCGGTTGAACAGTTTTTGGACACCGAGACGCCGTCAGGGTCCATATGTTTTCAAAGCAATACTGTTATTTCTCCGGCCTGAGGACAAAAACTGAATATTAGTGAAGGTTCCAAAATAAATACACAATTGGGCAAATTTGTAAATGACAAACTATGCATATGGGGCTGTCAATGCATTGCCCAAAAATAGAATGGAGACTAATATAGTAAATAAATACATACACTTTGTAGAGTAGATTATTTACACATTTTGACCTTTTCTTTTAGACTTCAATTATATCTACCAGAGAGACCAGATCAACCAGACCCCATGCAGCAATAAATGACCTAAATAGTCTTGAAAGTTTTCTGTTGTGTATGTGTGTGGAACCTTGACGACTGTAATTGTGGTATCCCTAGCACAGAAGGGGCTTTGCTCAAGCTCTGACCTACATCACAGTATGTGGAAATTGATATGCCTCTCAGGATTAAGAAACCAACCCAACCCCTCATCTTTACAACATAACCCGGTTGTGGTGATTAACCCTGGGCTATTTTTGGCCTTCTTCAAATGGACAAAAAAATACCATCATTCACATTTTTACCAACTTGTAAATGTAAGCTTGACATGTGAACGCTGACATTGCAGTGAAAAGGAGAACAAGGAGGAAAGATCGTGCTGACCAGGCACATGCTGTACAATAAGTGTATATTAAAAGTTTCATCGTAATTTAATGGCCAGTGCTGTCGTAACTTAACTCCTGGAGACGGTTGCTAGTGTGACGTAAATGCAGTCACAGCAAGAGTGGATTTGCTGTATTTTGAAATTTTGCTGCTCTGAAAACCCATCGCATTGAATTACACGCTTCTGGATTCTACCAGACAAAGAAAATGCTGGATTTCTCAGTGGCTCAGTATTAACTGCTATCCGTTCTCTATGGGATCCAATTCTAGTATCTTATCCCATCAGTTCAAAAAGCCTCGGGTTCCAGTGAGAAAAATTTCCCAGAATAACTTTGGCTGCACGTTTCTTGTTTAGTTGTTTTCAGTGGCACAGTGTCTCTGCTGATTTGACACATTTGTGAAGCGCTTCACTTGAAAGCTTGTAAAGCTTTCAAAATACATCCACACTGCTTTATGGGGACATTATTGAGTCCAAACTATTTACAAATGCATATTTTGATCCACAAATATGTAAAAAGAATTTGTAACCGTAACAACTGCTGGAGCCAGACTTTTATAAATGGGGGGGGGGGGGGGGGGGTTCTCAAGGGGGCCAAGGATGCTTCAGGCTATCCAAAGATTATGCCAATAATTATAACAATTAGTAGGCCTCTGATTGATATAAATGCTGGCAGGCTGCATTTCAAGACGTGTGGCACCACTGCCCCAGTGCCGTGATATGTCAATCATTTGACACCTGCGGGGTCCAATCACATTTGAGCGGGGGTATGTGCCACTCCGGCCTCCCCTCTGGCTCCGCCAGTGAAAAAAAAAAGTCCCATGTAAGAATACAGTCAATCAAGAGGCCCAGTCTTTACAGGTGCGATATATATAATATGCGCATTCAACTATGTGTTTCTTTGATCCTTCCTCGGGTCTCCTGACAACCTCATGACTCTAGCTGGATTCTGAAGTATTCGGTTTAGGTGAATGGTATGGGATTTTTAATAGGTTTTAGGTGAACTAATGAATACACACTCACACACGCACCCCCCCCACACACACACACACGCACGTGCACATTTTCACCCACATACAAAATAAAAATAATAAAAAATTAAAAATTAAAAATTAAATAAAAAAAGAGAGCAATGATGATGACATGTCAAATCGGTAAAATTACCGAATGAACTATACTGAGCTCTCCAGAAAAAAAAAATTATATATATATATATATATATATATATGTGTTTACAACGCATACAAATCAGTTTACGCATTTGCAAATTTATGTCACACTTTTTTCTTTCTTTTTTTGTCACACATTTGTGACTTCAGTCACACGTTTGTCAACTCTTGTTACACATTTGTAACTTAATTTACATGTAAAGATTCTTGTTACGCATTTGTGTCTTTGGTTACACATTTGTGGATTCTCGTTACACATTTGTGACTTTGTTTATGGATACAAATTATTTTTACATATTTGTGGATCGAAATACGCACTTTTGGCACAATAATGGCCTCATACCGCTTATAATGCACTGCTGTGTGTACAATTCATTATGCCCTAGAATACCTTAATCTTTTGTTCAGAATCAGCTACTTGTCACAAATAACTGACACAACGTCCTTCTCATTCATTCTTGCGGTGCCACAACGCTTTTTTTTATTTACACAGTCGGAGGCTGCTTCGTAGAGTGGGTTGTTTCACTGTGCAAAACGCGGACGGTCATTGAATAAATGCTGGGCTTTTTCCCGCCCATCGGACGTGCGGCGTCTCTTGGGGTTTATGGACAGTGGGCCGGCCCAGAAACTCGGCTACTGCATGCGTGATGATTGGATCTGCTGAATCAGCTTTTGCATGACCAGCAGCCGCCACTGATTCCTATATCAACATTTTAGCATTTTGAAGAGAAATGAAAAATGTCAAACTGAAGAGATTTTTTTTCTCTGGTATATTTCTGTCATGTGCCGATGGGCATGAGGACCCAAAAGTAGGGAAGTAAGGAAGGTATGGGTTCAAAAAGTAATTTACAGTCATGGGCGGATCTACCGGGGTGGCATAGGGTAGCAGATGCTACCTTAAAAGAAAGCCTTGCCACCATTGCTTTCACCCCAATTTGCAGCGATCGATTTGACATTTACGATCGAGAAATTTCTGATTGCAGTGAAAGCAACATTTTTTTCTACATCTTTGTCAAAATTGTAAGGGCCAGCCTGTGTACAAATGTGCAAAGTGCAACGATAATTTTTGCCTTAAAAAAACAACAAATGCTTTTGTAAATTCCACAAATGAGCTCAGTCAAACTGAGTGGGAGTAAAGGTATAGCAGTTATAAGAGTTGTAACTCCTGAAATTAACTTTGTTACATCAATAAAATAATCTCCATACCTGAGATGGGAACATTCACGATCACGTGATTTATCAAGATGAAATTCATTTGTCATTTAGCACCGTAGTTGTGATAGTGTTAACACTTTTATCAAGCAACATATTGATAAAAACAAGTTTAAAGTACCGGCATTTCAGTGGGTGTAAAGAAAGACGTCATGACGCAGTTACGTCAAGACAGAGCATGCGCGTTGCCGCACGTAGACTCGCCATTCCGATTGAAGTGTAAACATGACGCTCGTTCGGATTGACGAAAGGAATATACCACCCCTGTGATTCCGAATGAAGTTCCGTTCGGATTCAGCCTTTTCATTCCGATTGGCCGTTTGGATTCATTCTAAACAGAATACATGGCTCCAGTTAAACCAGGCTAATACACACAAACTGACGAGACAATGAGAGACACACACATGGCCGAGGGAGCTTGATTAGATGAGACAAGGGACGGGGTTGACAAGCACAGGTGGACACAATAAAACTTAATGAGACAGACAATAGACAACAGGGACACAAGGAAAACATGACAGCTAAAATCGAACTAAAACCAAATCAACAAAACACAGATAATGACAATATTCTATTAAGTGTAAAATTGATCAAGCATTTTTGTTGTTGTTGTTGTTGTTGTTATTGTTGAGGCATCCAACTAAAAATGTGTAAGCTGACATGTTAATGTAATACAAAAACACTTTACAAACTTTAGAATGTTTATATATTTTTTTAAACAGTATTTTTCAAAATTAAGGATAACAATAATTTTAAGCATTAACAGATACTTCGTTATTAAAGAGCTTCCTGTTGCGACTGTGTTTTGGGTTTGGGTTGTATTATGTTGTCCCTTATGATGAGAAGTAGGCCTATTTGTCAGTCTAATTTTGCCTAATTGTTATTTTGTAGTTTTGTCCCATAATTATAATGTTTGATTTAGCCACTCATTGTTTGTCTAGTCTTAGTCAAATGCCATGCAGTTGCTATGGCCCCATATTAGTCTCTCTTATGTGAGGAATAAGCGGTTGAGAAAATGGATGGATGGATTTTATTTAGTCACTATTTGACCTTTATTGCCTTTATTCTGTCATATATAATTTTGCATTGCACTAGCAAGATTTAAACATTGACACTTCTGACAGTACGCCAAGGTCTCTAAGCCGAGGTTCCTTCAGCATGTCAAGGTTTCCTTTCCCGATTCTCTCATGCAAGCGTTTCTGCCATGTGTTAAAGGTTGCGTCCATGCATACTGCCCTGCTCTCACAATCAAGGTTTCTCAGTTAAGCTTCTGAATCAAGTCCTCCTGCTCTGTTGTTACTTTGCTTTTTTTGTATAAAAAGTAGGGGTGTTAAAAAAAAATGTTATTAGGCAATATATCGCGATATTACAGCGTGCAATTCTCGTATCGATTCAATAGGCAAGTGAATTGATGAAATATTCAACAAAATGTCTTACTTAAAGTTAGGATTCACACTTTAAGCATTGAAGAAAGAATGTTCTAATGGAACATTAAGCTTTAATAATTTTATTTCAATGCTGTTCATACATGAAACAGATTGCAACTTTTTTCTTAAATTCAATGGCTCACAGTTATAAGCTAGACGTACATTTTCATACAAATCTTACACTGTATATGTACAAGTTTACTGATGAGTATTTTCTAAATGTAAGTTTAAAAAATCAATAGTCAATTTATAGATTTGTATCGGGATAAATCGGCATCACATGGACTCGTCACCTATGAATAGTGATAGACTGAATTGCTAGATACTAGGCAATTCACACCTAATAAAAAGACTCTTTGTTTCCCAACTCCCGTGTTTTGTCTGTGTTGCACCTCCGTTACTAACAATTTAAATTTTATGTTAAAAACTGTAAAATATTTTATGTTTTGTATTTTCTTAAGAAGACAAATGTGGATAAAATGACTGCCAAAACTGTGCACTCATAAAGAACTGCATTAGAGCACACATCGGGCGGGTGGGCAGAAGGGGAAAATAAACAATTCAACTTATATTTCTCTAAATCAATTTGTGTCTTGACATATTAATCATGGAATAGAGGTGTTAGCATTTTCTCTTGGCTTTCAAATATACAAGCACAAAATTGCTGTGCAGAATGTAATGAGTTACCTTTGCAGAAGTCCCACTTTGTGTCTTTGGCTAGAAAACATCTCATACTAAACAAGATGATTAGATTGATTAGTGGGGCTGTTGTTGTTAGTCTGCAGTTGATTGACAGCTGCTTACTGGCATTTTCTGAACCCTTGAGGGTAGCATCGTAGCAAATTAATGTAATAATGGTGTCGGGAAAGGATCGTGTTTCTATTATAGGGCAAGCAATAATGACTCACAAACGGTTGAATGCATTCACCACATCGTTTGACTTATTTTCCAATTAATTATTGTCTTTCAAAGCATGCAGCCATCTCTGTGAAATCACCTGGAAGACAAGCATCCACCACTAAGGGATGCGATGCACAGCTGCTTTGCTTATGAATGAAGATTCACAGTCAATCGTGCACTGATGCATTCTCATTTACTATGACTGAAGATCTGCGCAGCAACCCATTTCACATAATCCAGAGAGGACTGAAAAATAGCTCAAGTGATTAACAAATAAAGACAGGGTTTAATGTTTGTATTTCACCACGCAGAAAGCTTGATGAAAAGAAAAGTCAAGAAGTAATTGTTGGATATTGATCGTGCCGTGCTGGTGCCTTCTCCCTGGTCCAGTGAATTCAGATTTTTATGACTATTACGCATCTCAAACAGAAAATTATTTTATTTAATTGCCCCTACCCCCACCGCGATTTTAAAAGCTCAAATATTAACAACCGTGGAAAATTGGTTAAATGCACATTCTTAGTGAATTCATTTCCAGCATAGGGTGGTTAAAAGTTTAAACGGCATGACACATTAGCAAGTACATGATAAGCACTACTGCTGTACAAAAAACATTTTTCATCCCGCAGGAAAGAGACAATACAATAATACATTTTAACTAGTTTTGTGAGAAAAGAGGTATAATTATTGAGGTAAAAGGCAGAAAAATACATAAAGTTTGGGATGGTCGACACCACTTTTTTTCCAGATCGATCCTAGTACGAGTACTCAAATCTTGAGCGGTCACCGATGGATACCAAATATTGATACCACTAGTACATAAAATGTTCCCCCAAAAAACAATGACAGATAATTATAATGAAAGACCTATATATTCCTCTATAGTCTTTTCCCCTAAAAGTTGCATGAAATTGATATTTTCTTTTCTTCAAATTTCTAGTTCTGTAGTTAAATTAAGAGTAATCATGAAAATTAATTTTTAGAAATGTGGGGTTTCAGAATAGTGTGAAATCACAACACAAATTTATGCACTGTATTTTATGACATAGCAGAGTAATTAAAACTATTCCAATGTACTTCAGACTTTGAATTCTTCTTAGACCTATTTAACTTAGTTGCACTTTATTTTATTTTTAATGTTCCGGACAGAGTTGACATAAATCAAATTCTAAAATGAAATGTTTAAATACCTAAGACAATTAAATGTTTTAATCAGATTAATCACATCTTAGAATTTTGATTAATCAAAATTAATCGCTTAATTAAAAAGTATTTTTTATCAACATTGTATGTGTTTTTTTTCTTTTTACATTTAATGTTATGAGGACGTCTTCAAAAAATTGTATCCACTGCGAATGCTCATCCTCCTCTTTTTCTAATCAGTTAATTACTTGCATAATTTAAAATGGGAAAAAAAATGACCCCAATAGTTTGACATGAACAAATATTCTGAATGTCATACACAAACATTTATTAAATGCTTTACTTTAATGCATGCTATACCTTTAACTTAAACATCAAGCTAAAGGATCATCTGCGGTCAAAATTAATGAAATCTGCATTAATACATGACTAATGTGATAATTTTTTGTGATTAATTAGTTAACACTTTAACTTTGACGTCTCTAATATATATATATATATATATATATATTGTGCATTTCCATGTGCAATTCACTGATTCGCTGTGACTCCCTCCTGTGTTGAGTGTGGCTGCAACTCTCAGCTGCTGCTTGACACCCAGAATGGGAGTGAGCACACTTAAAAGAGAGAGAAGCGGTGATCCATTTCTCAACCCCATCATCAGCCAGGCACATCCCCAGACCTTCATCTAAGACTCTGCCACAAATACATGACTGGAGGTCAAGGAAGAGGAGCAAGAAACATACTTTAACACCTTTACGCCCACTGTCTTTTTCATACCATGTTACAGTTTTAAAACAAAGTCAGAAAGAACTGGCTGCAAGAGTGCTGTCAGGGATTTGTACCTCAATACTTGCTGTAAATTGAAAATATAATTTTCTCGAGCCCCTGACAGTCACGGGCCCTTAGAATCATCATCACTTTTCCGCCCATCACAGCGTTTGTGACTGGCTGCAATTTATGTTTGCCATTCACATTCTGCCAACGAGTTTGGAAAGCAAATGATGCTATAAAAAGTCATTCCTGCAGTGCCACGCAGGATTTTGCTAGGCTATAGGATAATTCGCTGCGTGGCTTCGAAGACATGTTTCACCACTCTATTAGCTGCTGCTTGATATTCTCAAATTATGTGCAAAGGACTATAAATAAACATGACTGTCAAGAAGAAGGATTATAATTCCATTTGAATAATGGGATGTTTTGAATGTCTGTGGCGGCAGTCTGAAGTTAAAAAACAAAGTTTTGCACACTAGCATGGGTAAATGTTTAGATTTAGTGATACCTCAGGAGCAACTGAACTGAATTAGTTGACGAAAGAAAGAAAGAAAGAAAGAAAGAAAGAAAGAAAGAAAGAAAGAAAGAAAGAAAGAAAGAAAGAAAGAAAGAAAGAAAGAAAGAAAGAAAGACACATACATTATTAAAAGTATGTAGTAGGCTAACAATCTAACAATACAATTTAGGTTATATCTCACTGTATCTAAAAACAAATAAAGTTGTCGGCTTTCTTTTGGCCCTCCTGCTCTTGTCTGCGTGACTGAGCAGCGTGTTACCATATGGAATCAGTGCTGGGTGAAGGAAATGAGCCTCATCCATTTAAATCCCAGTTGGACCATCCAAACCATTTGAGACTTGTCTAGAAACGCAATCATCAGCATCCTGCATGAGTGGCCACTATCAACATGCACACCCTGAATCGATGCCCCTTCCGAACGTTTCATTAAGATATCCGCAGAAGACATTTATTTCCCACCCTTGATCATATTAGGTTAAATTACCTGTGATTTCATTTCAATACAAATAGCATGTCAACTTGTTTTTTTTTTTTTTTCCAAAAACGTGTTAATGCATCAAATGAAAGCCGGCGAATCTATACTTACTTCTCTTATGCAATTTCTTCCTCTTTATGAAACTGCTTTGATTGTAATTCCAATGTCCGCTAGTGTGATGCAAACATTGTTCGCAGAAGCGTTCGTGTGTCTGGAAACCCGAAGACGTTATTCCGTGCGCTCTTTACTTTATCCTGTTCCCTCTTGGTGCGCGTCCACCTCCACAAATTCCGCCACGCTGTGATTTCACAGCCGGTGGGAGATAGGCGCAGTTTAGCGTAACGTTCCTCGATCCTCTCCTCCAATTGCCACTCCACGAGATGCGGCCGACAAACAGGGAGGGCGGCGGTGCCACTGAGCGGCGATTCTCGATGTGCGCATCCCACAGAGGGATCTGCTCTCTTTGTGCGCGGCGCACAAACATGCGCCCACTGCACTGGTGACGCGTGGAAAAGCGCTGCTGTGTGTGTGCTGCGGCACCGTAATGCGCCACCAGCACCTGCCTCTGCTCACGCTCGCTGCGTGGAAGTCTGTGAAATTTGAGGACTTTGCTCAAAAACGAGTCAAACGAAAGTGCCACAAAAAAAAAAGGCATTAGTTCGCTTTTATTTCATGGGAGAAATATAGGCTACGAAGATGCTCACCAGTCTGATCTTCTTTTATGACTACATACACCAACTTGTGGATTCCTCCATGCCCAAGTTTTAAGCAAAAGCTCTCTTTTTTACGACCAGGCAACATTAATTGGTCCCATGCACACCTTGTGCCACTGCTGTTCAATGCTCTACCGAACATAATTTAAATACGAAGGTCAAATGCATGAAAAGCTAATTAAAATGTGTTGATGACATTAATAGGGTCTTAAATTAAGTGTAAATATTTTCTACTGAGAGCTGGTGAGCAGCTTTTATTCTAGTGTGAGAATGGGACTAGACAGAAACTTAATTCACTCCCATTGTGTCACCTAATTTCAGTTTAATTGTTTTCATGATGCAAGCAACTGAAATGGTCCTTTGAAAGCTTCGTTTTGTTGCTCCGTGCTGGGTTTCAAAACAGCAGTTCTTCGAATGTGCACCCCTCGACACCATTAAGTACTTACTGAGCCTCAGCTAAGTCTTGCTCATTAAAATGCAATGCCAGTCTCTTGTGTACAAACACGTTCACACATAAAATGAATATCGAACACAAGCCATTCATGTTGACACTGCAATGGTCAAGTTCAAATTTGATCAAATTTCAAGTTGTTCCCATTGTCCAAATGCTGATAGAAATAACTGTTCTAGTTCAAGATGCACATGCTAATTTTCTGGTTTTAAGTGAGTGAAACAAAGCTGCCTGCCAACCATCGCCCATGCATGCCATAATACTACAGTACAGTACACATTTATTGTGTTTTACAACAATATTTAACCAGATTTACAATTTGGGTACCAGTGGTTGAAGCTTTTGGCGTGCTCCTAGAAATGTCCATTCAAGTAAATGAGAGTGAGCCCCGTCTTTCAATATTTTCTCACCTTACTCTTTACTGTGCACCATATCCATCAACGAACACACAGGTTTCAACATGCAGAAAGAGGACATGGACTACATTAAAGACAAAAACGGGGATATATTGAGAACGGGGATATAGTTAGGGGGCGGCTGTGTCTCGCTCACTTAAACCCGGAAATTGTATATTTTTTGTTCTGTGCATTTAAAGGGCTATAATTTGCGACGTTGCCACATCATGCAACTGAAGTCGAATTGCAGCAAAACCAGTGGATGGCACTCGACCACTGGACAAATGTTGTGGCAGAGCAGTGCACATTGCGAGTGCAATCCCGCCCACCCCAATTGATTGGTGCCTGTCGTAATGGAATATCAAGAGAAGCCAGACCAGGCCAAGCGAGGTTGGAGCAAAGCGAGGTCAGGTTGTTCTGTAAGTTGAAACGCGTCTTTAGTGGGACGTATAAACAAAAATGACTCTGGGTATTCTATTTTTGTTTTTTTGCCCGCCATTTGTTCCAAATTTTCTTTTTCTTTATTCGTCTTTTTTGTAACTTTGACTCAATTTCCATGCTGAGTGTCTCTCCGCTGCTCTGGTCTTTCTCTGTACGGTCTGCTGCACAGTGAGCAATTCTCGCCTGAGATGCAGACTTGACTGACTGTCACATGGGATGACTTAACTCACATCTAATTGGTCTGTACCTTTCGTCAGTACCGTAAATCCAGTAATGATGTGCAGCTTAAAATATAATCACCCCGTTTGTCTTGAATGAGAGTTATTATTTTCTGGCTGTAGATGTGGGGCCGAATATAAAACTGGGACGGCGTTACCTACCACTCACAAAATACATTCACATTTGGTGCGCTGGCGAGTATTAGCGTCAGGCGCTGCAGACATACTCCTGAACAATCCCCCACATACAATTTGTTACGCCCGTGCCACAAGCCTCCTTCCAACCCTTTTGCCATGTAGGCCTACAAGACATGACGTAAGAACCCACCCCCATCGCCACAATCGCCGATTAGCCCGGGAATCATCATTTGCATGTGATGCATTCAAACACCATTAAGCTAATATGAAAACATATGTGCACATTTCTAAATGTGCCCAAATCAACCTCTGAAAATACAAAAAATTATTGCACCAATAATTTGTATTTTTTGGACATAAAATGAAAGAATGAATGACGTTATCGTCATATTCCTCTCCGCTCAGTACAGCTTAATGGCGCTTAATCAGGAAAACGCTTTTGTCCATAAACTGTTTTCTTACAGTCCCGCTTTTAAACCTCTTTGTCTAAGCTCGCTTTCTGACAATTTCATCTTTCTCTCAACTGCTATTATTTTGCCATTGTCTTCTTGGAGCACATACAGCATTGGCATGTGTGGTAAATCAGGCGCAAACTGCACTCAACTCTCAAACTTTGCAGGTCTGTTTGTGCCGGTATATAATTAGAGCAATATCCGTTGTGAACAGGACATTAAGAAGGAGCGAACTGCTGGTGCAAATGAAGAGCAATTTATGGCGACCTGTATGTCACACAGAGACAGCGACCCGACTGCACTAGTTTTCTTCTTTTTTTTCCTTTTTTTTCTTCTTTTTTTTAAAGAGCTCAGTATTGTTCATTCGGAAATGTCATCATCATTGCTCTTTATTTTTTTATTTTTTTTATTTTATTTTTTATTTTATTTTTTTTGCACTAGTTTTCTAATGTGTTACTGTATATTATTTAGTAGTCTAAATAAAGTTATTATTTTAGGCTTAAATGTGTTACTTAGTGAGAAAACAAAGTTGGTAAATTGTGCTGTAGAATATTTATATTTAAGAAAGATAATGACAGACAATCACCACTAGGTGATGATGCATTAACACGTTTTGGAAAAAAAAATCCAAGTTGACATGCTATTTGTATTCAAATGAAATCACAGGTAATTTAACCTAATATGATCAAGGGTGGGAAATGTTCAATGACCACTGTACTTGTCATGACAAAACAGCGAATAAAACTCAGACTATTTAATGTGACAGTATTTAAGTAGTGAAAGAATTTTATTTCCTTTGTCGTATATATTTTTCAAGTAACAAATTTTATCTCAGAGTCCTCACTGGTGTGGCGCTCACGGGACAATGAGAAACAGTGAACAATTGTATTATTGTATGCAGACACTTACCCACTTTCAACTCACAGAATGCAGGCAAGTCATTCTTCCCTTTGTCATGCACAATCACGGTGTCACGGCAAACTTAAATCACCACGTAGCAACAAACTAGAAAACACCACCAATAACCAATAAAACAACTGGACCACTAACTAACGGAATAATTAACACAGAACATGCATTCCAAACAGCAATTCAATCCCCAGTGCCGAAAAGCATTGCTGGGAGTGCCTCCAAACTCCCAGCAACGCTACACAGGCGGAGGGAGTCGGCACTTTCATCAATAGGTGACAAATTTCTGTCTCTTTTGCTGGCAATGGCGTCATTAGATCTATTTTACGAGGCTCAAGCCTACCTAAAACCTAAAATGTTCTTAAGCCCTCCCTAAATTAATTGGTTGTGTATTTTTTTCTATAAATACAGGGTGCCACAAAAAAAAACGGTCATCACCTAAACTTGAATAACTTTTGAAATAATGAATCAATTCTTTCTATTTTTTAGATTTACCAAAAATAATTAGTATTCTAAGAGTCTACCACATTTGACCTTCGAGATGCGATGGATTAATGAGCAAAATATATTTATAGCTGTGGCATATTTTCGGCAGAAGTCTATCCACGCAGCTCAATTGCAATTCAAAGAACGGTTCGGATGTCGTGAATTTCCTGTCCACTCAAGGATCTACAGTTCAGAACCCGTGGGACTGTGCATAAAACCTCAATCGTAAAGACACTAACAGACAATCACATTCTGGTCGACCGAAATCATCAAGGACACCATACAACGTTGCTGCTGTCAGAGAACTAAAGACACCTACAAAGTACGGAAATAAACATTTACATTTTAGAGATTACTAAAATTAATAAATAAAATGTATAATTTGGGGTTAAAAACTTTGAAAGATCTCAATCATTGGCATGGTGAAAAGCATCGTTTTTAACAATAATTAAAAAAAATATTCACACTTAAATATTACTTTCATATTTTATTTAGAATTCATTAAGTAATATTTTCCTTCAAGTCACATATGCACCGAAATGTAACATGTGACTTCAGAAGTATTCGGGAGCAAACAGTTACTGTGCTTTGAGCCAAATTCATGTCATGCCTCTCTGTTGATAAGTTAATAATTAATTAAATGTATCTTAATTGAAAATGATAGACTCACTTTATGACAGCACAGCTACCTTTTTTTGCATATAGTTTTTCATACACTGTAGGCAATGTGTACATATATATATTTTTGGTTAATTTTATAAAAATGCTTCATGTGTTTGTGTACCATATTAAATTACTGACGGAAATAACACCTCAAGTCTAATGATGACTCTAACATTTACACAGTATTGTATTCCTTTGTATCTGTCTATCTGTGCATCTTCTAGGGCAGGGGCGGGAAAACTCGGTCCTCGAGGGCTGGATTCCTGCAGGTTTTCGAGGTTTCCCTTTTCCAACACAAGCTGAATCCAATCAACAGGATCGTTATCAGGCTTATGCAGAGCTTGCTGATGAGCTGATCATATATCAGCTGTGTTGGAGAGGGGAAACATCCCAAACCTGTAGGACTCCAGCACTCGAGGACCGAGTTTTCCTAGCTCTGTCCTTGGGGCTAAGCCCCCCCTTGCCATTAACCGTATCCATAAAATAAAATAAAAAAGCGCAATACTTGCTGAAAAATCTCAACCTAAAATGCAGCTGCTGTTAATAGAAAGCGTAATTAATTGGAGTGTAAAAAATAAATGAAAAATGGTCTTGGCTTGACACAGTCACGTCACATGGTGGCGACAGGCCATATATATATATATATATATATACATATATATATATATATATATATATATACATATATATATATATATAGAGAGAGAGAGAGAGAGAGAGAGAGAGAGAGAGAGAGAGAGAGAGAGAGAGAGAGAGAGAGAGAGAGAGAGAGAGAGAGAGAGCGAGAGAGAGAGAGAGAGAGAGAGAGATAGTTATTTTTTCCACTTAAAACACTGATACAGGGTATTACTCGAAATTTGGAAGATTTTGAATAAATGTCACTTGGTCTACTTTATATACAGCAAGACAGATGCATACAAATGTGCAGGGTCTAGCTCTTCCGATACTGTGAGTTGAACTTGTTCTTTAAAAACTGTAAGAAGAGAAAAGTGAGGGGAAGAAAAGGCAGGTGCACAGTGATCAGAAAGAGGAAATTCACCTCTAGCGTGCTGTGCTCCCCTGTGGGATAACACTTTGACTGAGAGAATGGTGAGATTTTTTTTTTCTGCTTCAGGCTTGGCAGAACACTGTACCGCTCTCATTGTTGTTACTGCCAGTTCTCTCAAGTTAGGGAGTATAACAACATCTACAGGCAAGAATAGTATTTTATTTATTTTATGTTCCATTGGTCCACTTGGTTTATGTGGTCCAAAGTAAAATAAAACAAAACATTTTACTGAGAGTGGGTAACACCAGACGAAGAACTTGAACGCAGGTGAAAGTGGAAGAAGTTAAAAAAAGCCAACATAATTCAAGGAAGAAATTCTATGAAACCAAATGTCTTGTAAAAACCAATACGCCTGTACACCATATTTAAAGTCCCAAATGCCTTCTATCTAGATGACACAATGCTAGTGGAGTTCCATTATAGAGAGGAGGTAGATGAAACTTATCAATGCTCCATTAACCTTTAACTGGCACTGCATTTTTAAGACAAATCTGTTCTGAAGCTGCCCTTCCCACAAAGTCCATTGCCTTTCTCCTGGCTCACCTTGTCAACAATAATATTACCCTATATAGTCAGAATGATGAATACAAATCCTTAATTTATGACGTATACCTAGAGCGGGCCCTATGCACTGTGGCAGCTGAAGTGAGATTTTATTTGGCACTCCCATTAATTTTTAATTTACATTCACTTACAAAAGAAAAGGAAGAGCATTGCTTTTAACATTGTCTTCAATTTATAAATAAAAAATAACCAGCATTAGTCCTTTGGATTTACTTAATTGGAACATGTACAGTACATCGGTTGCACATGATTACAATGTCGTAAACCGATGTAATTTTAACGTGTTTTCCAAAGACTTATAATAGTTATTTTGACAGATTTTAATCATGTGCAACCGATGTACATGATGAAATCAAAATACTATTTTGTTTCAGTGTTAATGTATTTAGAAACCAATCACAAATACGACTTGACAGGGTATTTCATAGAGAAACTTAATAAAGTCCTACTTTCATTTGAAGAGAGTTGACAGAAACAAGAAAAGACCAGGTGTAATTAGTCTGCTTGCTTTAAAATGTTCATGCAAGTCAACAATTGTGTTTGCCAATTAAAACACTGATATTTGTGTGGAATAATTGATGAACAGCCAGTAAAAATTTCAGCCCTTCATGTTCACCTTTTTTTCCAATGTAACATTTACCCTGTAGGTGTTAAGGTTGGATTCAGAAAGAGAGCAGACAGGTTAGTGTGCAGAATGTTTATTGAAGGTTCAATAATGACCAGGGGGTTGAATCCAGGTAGGGTAGCAAGCAGTCCACATGTGCGGGCAGACTCAGCCGGTGCATTCGAAAGGAAAAAAAATGCAGATTAGGATTCTCGATTAGGCAAAAAGGCATACACCTGAGATGCTTGGAGCTGACTATGTGACAGCATATGTTAATCTGGTGATGAGGTGGAGTTCAGGACTGTTTTAAAGGCCTAGATACACCAACCAACGCCGGCCAAATGTGACGACATCTACCCCCTGTGGCGTCGGCACAGATGTCGGCACGCCGCGTAGAAAGATGATGTAAATACACACCGCACCGACCCGAATATCACGTACATTCAGCGCATGCGTGTGAAGCAATTCCCCCTCCATACCATTGGCGGCGGTAGTCATTATTCCTAAAGGCAACAGCAAACCTCTTTACGAGGGCGGGATATAAAAACGTAAACAATGCATACCGGTTACTTTTTCTCTCATGATGTCCTCCCACGTGAATGAAACCCTCCGGCTTTTTGCACAGTATCGTATATAAAAGTATATCCTACTTCCTATATCCAGTCGCATCCCCAAATTATGCCATAGTTTGGCTTTCATACCTTTGTCGGCATACCCTTTAACGGTAATATCATACAATGCCGGTCTCTCTTGAACCAAAGAGATGAAGCCATCTAACCGATCTTCTGTCCAAACAGACATTGTACGTTCAAATGCGGAGGGTACAGCAGGGTGACGATGCGCAAAATGAGCGGAAAATGCAAGCCGTCAGCCCAACTCTGTCCGACTTCCGACGTCGGATTGGTGTATCTCGGCCTTAAATATGCACCTTCTTAAAGACCCCCCAGGGGACACATTCGAACACCTTCTCCAAGTCCACAAAAGACATGTAGACTCGTTGACCAAGCTCCTTTGCAGCCTTGACGACCCTTCAGAGGGTTTACAGCTGGTCCATGGCCAGGATGAAAACCACACTGCATTTCCTGAACCTGAGATTTGAAGAAGTCTTTGTTAAGTTCTGATGCATTTGTATTTAGACAAATATCCATCCATCCATCCATAATCTGAACCGCCTCACGAGGGTCGCGGGAGTGCTGGAGTCTATCCTAGATATCTTCGGGCAGTAGGCAGGGTACACCCTGAACTGGTTGCCAGCCAATTGCAGTACAACAAACAACATTCGTAATTTTTAAATATGCGTTGTGATCAATTCAGTCATCCATCTGTTTTCTATACTTCTGTTCAGGATCACAGGGAGCTTTGGGGAGGGGTGGGGATCAACTCTGGACCGATTAATGATCTATTACAAGTTTGACACTGCGGGTATGGTCATACTTCACAAGTGTTTGGTTAAAACAAACCCTGGTGCGATTTCACTTTGTAGATTGTTCAATCGAATGCGACCATCCACACCCTTGCGGTAACAGTGCAGTATATAGTACAGTAAAACCCAAAAGACTGCAACTAAATCATCTGTGGTAAAACAAGGATGTCAGGATGTCAAGGGATACATAAATATAAAGTGCACTTGCATCATTGCAAGAAATATATAGAGGGTGGTGTGGCAGATTCCAATATCTGTGAATGAGTAGATATGAAGGTGATTCTCATATCTCCTTTCTGACAGGCTCAACAAACTTCCCCCCCTTGAGATTCCCCACCAGTCAGCCCTGATAGCACACAATTCACTTCACCCCTTATGTGCACACACACTAACAGACACACAAATACACACGCGCTCACCCAGAACTGGCCTTTTTATTTAAATGCATTAATATTTAATTTTTGAACATGTTGCGAAAGATCACATGAGCACGTACAAAGGACCCCTCGATGAATATGCAATCATCTCATAAATATTTCAGCATTCCAATTCCCCATCCCATCGTTGAATCACCAAAAATCTGAGTTGATCATGATGAGAATTAACAAAAACATCTCTGCAATATTTATTTTTGAAAAGTACACACCAGTGTTTGCAGTAATATATGAAATTTGTTGCATGTAGGTAAGCAGCACATAAGTAACCCTAATGTTCGATTACCTTAGATCAGGGTTCCCCAATTCCCGTCCTTGAGGGCCGGAGTCCTGCAGGTTTGAGATTTTTCCGCCCACTAGCACACCTGATTCATATAATCAGCTGATCAGCATGCCTGACAACAATCCTGATCTTTTGTATCATGTGTGTTGGTAGGCAGAAATATCTAAAACCTGCATGACTCTGGACCTCAAGAACCAGAATTGGGGAACACTGTATTTGATCAATTCAGACAGCGCTGTAAGTGGTCACCTTGGTATTTTATACACTGATTGTTTTTTGTCTGCCTTTTTGCAGCCCTATGCCATTCACTTAAACAAAGAATGGGTTGCTAAAATCAGACAGTATGGGTCTTTTTTGGCCAACTTTCACAAATCCACAGCACTTCTCAAAATTACTAACGGGGCGAGCAGCTGTATCCTATGGAGGCTGGCAAAGACACAGACGGGGTGCGAAACACAAGCAGCATTTTAAGAAAGCTTCGCAAGTGGAGATTTCGAACGTTCCTTCCATTGATTCAAATGGCAAATCTATGCTCGCTGCCCAATGGATGAGATACTTCCCCTCACCTCCAGACCAATACAGAAATCAATAGTTGATGAAATACACTTCTACGTCAAGGATAGATCACCAATGACTGCACCTCAGCACATCCAACATTTGAACTCCTAAAGTTTGCAGACAACTCTACAGTCCTTTGCCTCATATCCGATGCCAATGAATCTACATATTGACAGAAGTGGAGCGGCTGGTGTCCTGGTGTAGCCAGCACAATCTGGAACTGAAGATGCTCAAGACTGTAGGATGATGGTAGACTTCAAGATATGTCCTTTGCTACTCTAGTCTTCACACCGTCCACATGCATTTGTCAACCTTCAAGACTCTCAAGTGCCTGGGAATTATTGGCCAACACCAACTCCTTCCTTCCAATAGAGGATGTCGTTCCTGTGGCTGCTGAGGAAGCACGGCCTTCCATACAAGTTGTTGAGACAGTTCTGTACATCAGTCATATATTCAGTTCTCTGTTCATCGATCACACTCTGGTTTGGTGCAGCTTCAAAGGACGAAGTGCAACTGTAATGTAAAATTATGACGAGAGGATCATTGGTACCCACACACTCTTGAGGACATGCACACAAAAGCGAGAACATTCCCTAGGATGAAAAAAACACAATTTCCTGTTCCTTTGCTCTGGTGCTATGGAGCAATGGTAATGGTAAATTAAGTACACTTATATCACAATTTATCTCCCCCATATGGTGCCCAAAGCGCTTTACAAAGCCTCACATTCACACATTCACGCACACATTCATACACCAATGGGAGGATGCTGCCATGCAAGTCGCTGCCAGATCCACTGGGAACAAATTAGGGTTATATTTCTTGCTCAAGGACACTTTGACATGGCCACAATCGTTGAGGATCAAACTACTAACGACACAGGCTCAAACTTCTGCAGAAAAAAAATGCTTTTGAGTGTTCTGCGTTGTGGGCACTTGGAGACCATTTGTTCATGTCCAAAGACTGACCTCTTGCGTGCTCAATTTAAAGGGAATGAGAGGAGCTAGACTTTTGCGCTGTGGACCAATATAGAGCCCATCGTCCCTCAGGCGTATTCTGGGTCATCCCCGGGGCTACCTCCTAGTGGGACATGGTTGGAACACCTCACCAGGGAGGCATCCTAAACAGATGCGCAAGATACCTCATCTGGCTCTTATCAATGTGGTTGTGCAGGGGTTTGATTCAAAGCTGCTCCCGGATGACCAAGTTTCTCTTACTGTCTCTAAGGGAGAGACCGCTCGATCTTGTTCTTCTTTCAATCATGACTCACAGCTCATGACCATAGGTGAGGGTGGGAATGCACAACAACTGGAAAATTAAGAGTTTCGCCTTTCGGCTGAGTACCTACAGACAGATCGTATCCTGGGGTGAAGCCCAGTGTACACACGCCAATACAGTGCAGTACTTCTCATTCAGCGATGTACTTAGTCACCTCATGTGCGGTGAAGAGTTGACAACTGCTGTTTTTTTTGCGATGGTCCACCGCATTTGCTTTTACCCGTGTTGCCTGGTGCTGAAGGGCTTATGCCGGACGCCCAAGCTCGTCACTGGGCAACGTTTTAGCCACGGCCAAAACAAATGTAGAAAACTGAAATGGTGCAAAGCAGTTTAACACTTTAGCTCCACAATTCTGTATGACACAGCTACTCGTTCTTTTCACTTGTTTGCCGCAAGTATCTTCAAACATGTATAATGTGTTCAGAAGCAAATCTAAGAATTCACTGTACGTAGTCTTTAACTGAGTTCCATCCCTTGCTTCCGCATTCATTCTAATAAGGACATGGATGTGTCTACATGTGATGTTGATTTCATTGTCATATCATTGTGATTTGTCATAACGGTAACTGAAACTGTTTTATGAATTTGTTGAATAAAAAAATGGCCAAAGCTGCATTAAATTTTTCCATGATGCTTTAGTGAAATTGAGGTTCACTGAGCCACATGAGGGTGAAATTGGCCTCTGACACACTTACAGCATTTATCAGGAATCTGATCATTATTCTATCGGCACAGAAAGGTAGCACGGCCTAGATTAAATCTGCAGGACTGTGCAACAGTTTTACCTATTTCAAACCCAGCGTGAAGAGACGTTTGCTACGTAAGCAGGTTTGCACTAACGTGTGAAATTTAAGCAACATTGCAGGAAACATAGTAGACACACACCCACGCACAGATTACAAAACCGCACAGCAAAATTGAAGAGAAGGTGTGAAGAGGCTATGAAGGCTGTGATCTAAAATGAACATTCCTAAAATCACTAATGGTGTGATCCTTTACTACTATACTACTACTGTATTTGCTGACAGATGGGGTTGCAAATGTTCATCTCACTCCCTCACTTTATACATATCATAGCTAGATCTGCTGTATCAATCATTTGACAAAGTTGTTCAGATAGAAATTTTATTGTCAGGCACAGGCCATACAATATGCATAGTGCAGCCCTGGCACAACTCGTGAAAAATTCAACACTCGTAGTGCTTTATCCTCAAGCCACATCTATTTCACTGACACATGTGACATGTTCATGATGGTTAAATACTGGTTCACATATTTAAGATTTAGTCTATCATTTGAATGAGAGCCTTAGTCGACATGTTTGACTAAAATGCCTCCTAGGAATGAATCACAGTCATACTACAGAACTCGTCTTTGCTGTGGGATTTTAAGAAATCACTCCCACACAAAATTCCAACTAAACCTTTCAGAGCCCACACTCTTCTGATGAAGTGTTGTGGTTTAACAATGCAGTCTTGGTGGCGTTATTGCTGCTTTAATTTTAACTTGTTTCTTTGATATACCAGCATATCATGTTTCTGTCATTTATGCTGTAGGCTACAAATCATGGACCTAGTCGAGAATAACGTAATTCACCAAACATAAATACAGATCACTGTTTGAATTTATTGAGCGTTACTTGCAGCGGGGTTACATTTAACGTTAATGACTACGTCTACATACAGTCAATATTCGGGTTAAGGTCAGAATTGCGGTTTCTGAAACATTCAAGATAACCCATTTACATGCGTGGCGGACAGATTTAGTCCCATACACAGGGTTGTTAGGGAAATTGGTCCAATTAATTATTAAATCAATGATCGTTAATTATTAAATTAATAATCAATTGACTCATTCATTGAAGGAGACTCAAATTTAATTTGGAATCGGGTTACACAGAGACCAGGGCAGAAAATTACCAGCCCAGTAGGAATTTTGGTAAAGCATAATAATCAGAATGAATCTGGATCCCATGTTAACTTAGATTCTAAATTCAAACTTCAATCAAATGCAAACATGTACAGTTGAACACATCAAAAGAAATGTTACCTAGCTGACAACTGTCAAACGTGCACACACATGAAAGTTAAGTGGAGAATATGCCACTGCAGTGGAACATTTTCATGACACCTCATGGAGTCAACATTTCAACAATGGCACACACATAACATTTCATAATTCATTCTTCTGTTGCAAAACAAACAGTCAGGTTTCTGAAGAAAAAAAGTTTTTACTTCTTTATTTTGTGTGTGTGTCAGTCTTCTCACTCCAGGCTGGGGGCTGGAGGTATGTGTTCCTTTCAATGAGTTAGGACATTGTGTAAAAGGTAAATAAAAACAGAATATAATGATTGCAATGACTACATTTCTAAAACAACAAAGAAGTTAATCAGCGGAGGTGGAAGATTTTTTGACTAATCAAGTCAATGTGCTGACGTAAAATCTGAAGGTCAAGGGTGACCAAACGTTTTCTTCCAAGGGCGAAAAACAAAAAAAATCTAAGGATGCTCGTGCCACTTTGAAATCATTCATCATTAATTTATTGAAAATGCTACAAGCAGTCGATTAGTGTAGATACAGATAAGACAAGTAATTATTTCATCAATATTGTATTGATATTCTATATACCCTTACCATCACTATTAAATATACAACCCATTTCAGAAAGGGCTTCGGCACACAACAATGTTTAATTCATAGTGATTAATTTATTGTTGGGGACGAATAGAGAGGGAAGTAGAGGAGAGAAAAAGATGGAGCAGAACCTTTAAAATGACCTTTGGCGACCGACACTGTGGAATCACAGCCATGGCATTTCAACTAAGCCAAATTATATTTAGAAATGAAACGACTAATTGCAAGAGAGAGCTTCAATTCCCAAACCTCATTATTTATTTTGCTAAATCATTATTTAAAATAAAGTATTAATTGAAAATGCATCATCACTTCTCCTCCTCTCAGATACAGTCTCTCCAATTTATTTGGCATTGTAGTTGGTTATTATTGCTTTAATGGCTTCACTGATGTGTCTGCTTGCTTTGCTACACTACATACACTATGACTATGGTATGGTGAATAATTCATTTTTAATATCAACATACTGGCTACTATTCAGACATTTTACAGGGCAGTTATTCCCAAAGGAAGATTTTTTTTAATGACACTTTTGGTTGTAACCCTTAATGCGTTCAAAAGCATAGATAGTCAAAAAGCTTTTCTAGTGGTTGCTTTTTTTTGTTTGTCTCACCTGTGAGTGTTCCACGCTCTTGACTGTGTGAAGCTTCTGACCCTGTGCCTGCCAAATGTAGCCTACTAAAGGAGCCTGAAAAGTTTTACACCAATGGATGAATGACAGACGTTTCACATGTGAAATGACCTCTCAAACCGAAACATGGCAAATATTCCTCAACATAATGAGACTCTAAGAAAACTACTGTAGCAAGAATTATTGATTAGACTCAGGTGGCCATGGAACACTTGTAAAGATCTGTGTTGATTGACAGATCAATTCCTTTGTGTCACATCTTGCTTATACTTACATTAGTTTTCCCGGTACGAGGAATCTCTAAATGACTAGAAGGTTCACCCAAGATTCTCCTAGCTCTCTGTAATTATTTGGCAAATGTCGGCCTGGATTTTCTATTCATCTTCTGTAAGTGTGATTTGGATGTTCTCGAGTTGCATCTAGTTTTTTCGCGGTCATGTTTAAGTCTTTTACTCTTGCCCTTCAGGATGTTCCTGTTGAAATCGTTAACAGTGTTTTTTGGATAATTCTTTATAGCACTGAAAATATTGCTGTCATTAAAAGGGGGACAAAAGGGGTCAAGCTGCTAAAACAAGTTTAGCAGCCAATCCAGATGTAAATACCTGGAAATGAAAGCTCAAATCTCTGGTCTCATATCCGTCATCTGCTGTCAGTCTACTGCAAAAAAATAAAGGAATTTGCCTCACAGTCCCATTACTTTTGGAAGCAAGTGTAAATTATGGAGTTCATAATTTCCTTCAATGTTTTAAAAATATAAACATATTTCAGTTACAAGATGTTTTTCAAAAGGTTCTCCTGAAAAAACCTCTGTCAGATTAATTCTTCTTTTTGACACCTCCCTACCCAATTCAACAGTGCGCCAGATGCTGCTAATTAGAATCGGTAACACCTGCTGTCTTACGTACAACTACTTACACAAACGCAAGTTTTGATTTCCCTCCTTAGGGCTAGTCTAGTCAAATTGAGCGCTTACTTTGCAAATGAATTAAACGTGCCTTAAAGCTGAATTCTGATGCATCCAGCGGATTTTAGAATCAGAGCCAATTTCAAGTCTTGGTGAGTGCCGTCGTTCAGGGAACGAGTGAACATTTGGTGTGCTGCTATAGTAAACTTGTACATACTTGCCCTTCAATTTCTTGTTAAAATGATCTGCCTTCATGGCCGCCTATGTTAAAATAGCTATGACTGAAGTTCTTAGAGCAAGCTTTACAAACTGACTCATGCAGAGAATGCAAACAGCTTTTGCGTTGGAAGTGAAGTGACACCAATGAAACTGTTTTATCTTTGTGACAAATCACACTGGCTAAAGTCTTTCTAGTTCCTTCCCATCCTAAGCAATATTCTAAAGAATCTCCTTTCAGAAACAGGCACGTAATGAGCTCCTTAGAATGTCAGCAGGCTTTTGCTATTGTGGCACAGCACCCTGAGAGCAGCACCAGGGATTACATGATTCTACAGGCTCAAATGGTTGCTCTGAGTTACAATTATTAGTTTGTGAGCTCAGTCTCGGGTGGCTAAAGAACTCCAACATCCGCCACCCCTCCCTCCCTTACACCGAGCCCCAAGTATACAACCCTTTACCCTTGCACCAACCTTTAGTTCGGTATAGGGATAAACACACGGTGGCAAATTCGCTAAGACACAAGTCCCGCCGGTCATTTATTGTAAATAGCAAAACATGTTTAAAAGCTCGAAAAGCAAGTTAACAATCATCAACAGGTGCGAAAATCTCTTGTATGTCTAAAATGTGTTCTTGACTTTAGTTGGGCATGCCTTAACTTGGCCTCCCAACTACAATATAACTACAATAGAAACCTATCAGGTTAGGCCAAACACAATGACAGCCAATCAGTGTTCATTTCAGCGTTTGATTGCCCATTGTTTTCCTCCCCGTGACCCCGCCCCCAACAACACTAACGCAGAAAGCTCAGTGAATAAAATCGATCTAATTAGTGCACAAATCATAGTTAGAGATGTAAAATTTGATTAACACTATTTTAAAACATACCACTTTAACCATGACTGTAATTAATTGATCTTAATCAACGCGATAATTTGACACCCCTATGCAAAATATCTCAAATTGACTTTGCAAAATACAACAAATAAAGTGAAATAATTCATGATAGTTGGGTTCATATTTAATACACACCTTAGGCTTCATCCGAGGAAGGTGGGATGTCGGATATATCCCACTTGGATACTCCCAGGTCCGACCTAAAAGCATTCAAGGCGAATGTAAACAACAAAGATGGCTGATTCTGATAATTGTTTGTTGTTCTAGTTAATGCAGTCTGTCTAAATCACGTTGGGTTACATAAAGTTATTCTTCCTTTATTATTTGATGACGATACCAGTTTACTAGCTGTTGGTGATGACATTAAATCTCTTACTGTATGTGTAAACAGAGAATAATTGCTAATGCTTTCAATTGGGTTCAGATTAGTAAACTATCTCTTAATGTAAAAAAAAAAAAAGCTAATAAATAATAAATAAACTACCTGCTATTTTGTGGTAAGAACAAATCCAATCTAAAGGAACCAGCCAAAATATTAATCAACGGAATTGAAATCTCATGAGTATCTCATACTAAATTTTGGGGTATTGTTATGGCCGATGTCGATCTAGTAACCACAAGTTCGATGAAAATGCCTGGTGTCTTGAAAAAGGATTATGCCCTGGTCTATCTATCCACTCATGTAACCCTGCATTACAGTTCCCCCCCCCTTAAAAAAAAATAAAAAATCTCCATTCATGAATTATAATAATAATGTTTGGGCTGCAACCTATTCGACTCAGAAGAGATTTTTAAGAGCCATTTCTCTATCTGGCCCTCGTGATCCTTCTTCACCTCTCTTTTGGAAATATTCCATACTACCAATATTTCATATTACCATTTAATAAGATAAATTACTTATATTCTTGCTTGTTTATGCACAAGTGCTGTATGTCTACAATAAGCAAGATCTCACTGTTATTTATTTGCTTTTTCATCTGATTTTCATCCAGGCATGGCCATAATTTTAATTTGCCCTTTCGTCGAACACCTTGCTATCAGAACAATATGAGAGGCCCCAAGTTCTGGAATAACTTGGATACATCTTTGAGTAATATGTCCTCTTACACTACTTTTAAAAAGTCATTGAAGGTACATTTAATCGTATCTTGAGTTTTCCTAACTACGGTACTGTATTTTACATTTTTCTTTTCCTCCAAATGCAAGGAAATCTCAACCAATTATTTTACTGTATATACTTATTATTTTTATGTCTTCTCAATTCAATTCATTTTGTTTTTATGTTTTTACTGTCCATTAAGCAATAATTAAATTTTATATGACGCTTTGAGCGTGGAGTGGAATCCTGTACACGCTATTCCGGCTTCATTCCCTCCCTGCACTGTTTTTAAATGGTGCTAAATAAACCAAACCAAGTTGCTTATTTCGAAAAACTAATGTTATAGATAAATATATTTATAATCATGTACATTTTTGCCATTCAGTGACATCCAGTTTTGCCATTCCAGTCGGGGTACTGAGTGTTACTTCGGTATGCCGATAATGAGGCGTCCGGGACTGCAGTGTGTAGGAGGTGCTGTGAACGTTTCATCATTTCAGATCGGTATTTTCTCATTTAAAAACGCCTTATTAAAAAAATATATATATTTTATCAGATTTTTTGGGGGTAAACAAATTGTTTTTTTTTGTTGTATTTACCGGTAACTGTTTTTAGTGTATAGTACTGTAGCTGACATGCATTTCTTCTGTTATTAACAATCACAATCACAATGTAACAGGTGCAAGCAAATAAAAATGGCAATTACAGGCTCGCTGACTCTGTACTGTCAGATTGCCCACAATATTTTTAGTCTTGCTGTGTCTCATGCCAGCGGAAATCCTATGCGCTGGAAGGCGGAAGTTCCGCTTCCACGCCCATCCGGCTCAATCTAATCACAAAGTAATAGCATTTCTGTAGTGTTTTTGTTGTTGTTGTTGTCTGACAACCATTTTATACAGTATATTTATTTAACTTTATAATCTCTTTAATTCAAAATGGCTTCACAACTCAGTGTAAGTAACGTTAACTTCCGGCCATGCACATTCAGTCAATTACAGCTGCAACTAGCAGGCAGGAGTGTTGTTTGAACTTATATAGAATGCAGGAAATACATGTCACAAGGTGGAAGTATATATATACATATTTTAATGCATCAGTTTATATAAATATTAGCTTTTTCTTGTGTGTTATATTCTTGTGTTGTTTTGGTATATTTTGCATTTGCTGTGTTTGTTGTTTTTGTTTTGGTTCCAGTGTATTTGTTTTTTATAGACTTCCAACCTAAGTGACGGCCTAATGAACCACAATTTGTTACGTCTAAGGTGTGGTTGTGGACCCAAATGCAGGGAAGTAAGGGCAAGGAGGCAGAGGTGAAGTAAAAAAGGGAGTTTAATTAAACAAAACAAAAGCAAACTCCAAAAGGCAAACCATGCAAGACGTGGGGGGGTGACAAGGCAAAAAAACAGCATCATGACGGGGGGAAAACAACAATGAATTGACGCAGAAAAGGGGAGACAAAAGACTATATACACACACGCTAATGACAAAACGAGACACACTTTGGGCAAGAGACGAGAGGCTGAGGGCACTGATTGGATGACACAAGGAAGGGCAGGATTACACTTAACAAGACCAAGGGAGTCACACAAGGAAAAACAGAACACAACAGCTCATGACAGAAACTAAGGTAACAAAAACTCAAACAAAACCTGGCGAGGAGGGCATCCCGGACGTCAGACGAGAGGTGCCCAACAGGGCTGGTCAGGAGGGCGTCCAGGAGGCCAGAGGAGAGGTGATGAGACTTGGTGTGGTAGCGGATCAGGCGATGAGACTTGATGCTCCAGCGGCTCAGGCGATGAGACTTGGTTCTGCAGCGGCTCAGGCAATGAGACTTGGTACTTCAGCGGCTCAGGCGAAGAAGGCATAGACGGCTCAGGCGAAGAAGCCAGGGGCTGCAGCAGACGAGAATCCGTGACTTGGTGCTGCAGCAGACGAGAATCTGTGACTTGAGGGATAGGGGAGCGCAAGACACGCTAGGGGTCGAGGATAACAAGGCAGAAAGAACGTGACTAGACGAAATAAAGGGAGACACACAGGGAAAAACAGAACACAACAGCTCACAGAAACTAAGGTATCAAAAACTCAAACAAAACCCAAAACATGATGCAATTGCCTGCACCTGTGCAGCTCTTGCCCTCCCCAACCAGTTTCCGTTGTAACCAATCGGAGGCTTGCACAATGGCTTTTTAAAGACCAGGTAGTGAGAGAAAACGCGAGGAAACGGATGGAAGAACAAGGGAGCAGACACAGGGACAAGGAGCGGACAAGGAGCGGACAAGGAGCGGACAAGGAGCGGACAAGGAGCGGACAAGGAGCGGACAAGGAGCGGACAAGGAGCGGACAAGGAGCGGACAAGGAGCGGACAAGGAGCGGACAAGGAGCGGACAAGGAGCGAACAGGGGAACAGGGGTGAGGACCGCGGACCGTGGACAACAGACCGGCCAGCAAAAAGGGCAGACAATGGCAACCTGTTTGGAGGCAGCGGCAAGGCCTGAGAGGTGTGCCAGCGCTACATGACAGCAGGAGCACGGCGAGAAGCAATGCCTGGGCTGTGAGTATCTTTCAACAAGTTACACATGGTGGCCCGGTGAGGACCGCAACAGCAGCATGCGAATTTTTGGCCCTGCCTAACTGTGGCTACAGGAGCACCCGAGGAGCTGCGGATTGTGGAAAAAAAGAAGAGACTTATTTTAACTCCCTCTTTTTGAGGAGTTTTAATTGTTTTATTTCTCTTTTAACTGCTCATTTTTATTGGGATTAATTGGTTTTTAAAAAACAAAACAAAAAGTATTTTTATACCCTTGTTGCTGTTGGCCCCACCTGATGCGTTGGACCTGTTTTGATATCTCATTGGTCCCTCAGCATGCTCTCCACCCGATACATTCAAACCTACTTTTAGCACACTCCCTGCAATAAAAATTGTATGGTCGTTTTTTCATACCCATTCACCCACTTCCTATGTGACAAAACCTCACATACAGATGTGCTAAACTTTTGTTAAACGAGAGTACGAGATAAACTACAGTCCTATAGAATGTTGAGTGAGCTATTTTTGCAACGCGATTAATACAATTTCTGTAGATGGAGGGGAATCTCTGCCACAGCCAAACAGCTTCGCACAGTGTCCTGTGGAGATAAAAAGTGGACAAACAGCCAGCATCGGCAGCAGGAAAAGAATGTGAATCAATGCACTGTAGCTGGTAAGTAAGTGTATGGTCCTGTTTATAGCTGTTGAACCAAGACATGTGAAAGTATCTATCATTAGTTTTAGCCAGAGGCGGTTCTGGCTAGATTTGCACCCTGGGCAACCCCCCCCCCCCCCAAATAATAATCATATATTGTGTTTTTTGTCAGACATCTCTATTCTTTGGTCTTTGACGCAGCATGAGACTTAGCATCGTTTCTGTGTTTTATGGCATCTGAATGCTGCACTTTGTTATTTTATTGATACTTATTTACTTATTCTTTAAGAAGATAGATGGACTTCCCTACTTATTATTATTATTCATGTATTATAAATTGTATTTTCTTGTATACTTTACTACTCATTATATTAATTAAATTTATTTTGTGTTATTTCATTTAACTTGCCTTTAATGCAAGACTGATAAAAGAACAATGTTACATGGGTTCAGTAAAAACTAAGCAAAACATCAATCTAAAAGGACCGTGTGTAAAAGTGCATTGTTTATTAGAAATAGAACATTAACAAACTTGGCAATAAAAAAAACAGAATTGAACTCGCATTGTACTGTCACACATGTCTGCACTTCACCCATACATAGACTTGTACATGCATTATTAATATTATTTTGTAGATTCAAGCGCATTTCTTTTTCATGTGCATGTTATGCATGTTTTTTTTATGACAGTACAGACAAGCAATCTACAGTAAAAAAATAAAATAATGTCTGTTAATATATTTTATATGTTGTGCGTTTCATTTCAAAGAAAATTTCAAAAACAAGTCCAAGGTCAATTTTTTTTAAATTCTCACTGTAAACTGTGGGGAGCTGGTTTACTCCAGAGACATGCACACTGTCAATGCGTATGTTGAGGAGCTGTCGTATCAAAAAAAAAAAAAAAAGTACCCTTCCCAAGAAATTAGGATTGGGATATGTTTATATTTTAAGTCCTTTTGTCCTTTGCATAACTTTTATTAGATTCGGTTTACTCACCAACTTCCCATACAATTTTTGGAGCGAGAAGTACCCCAAAACCACGACAAACGACTATTACAGTCCCAACCCCCCCACCCCCACCCCCCGCTCTTTGTACCATCCAAGCACCTCCAAACGTCTTTATAGCACCCCTAAACCTCTGATCCTAGAATCGCCTCTGTGTAAAGCCTAGTATAATTCTTACTTTGAAGTAAACATTAACAGCTCGTATTTTTTTTATTGAGTCATTATAGTGCAAATTCTCAAAAAGAAGTTTTAAAAATTAAAATGAGCATATTAACGGCTTTTGATTAGTCACACCTTGGTGACATCATTAGTCTGCACATTTGGGTCTGTACTCTTTTGATTGAAGCTGAATGTGAGATATTATATTTTATGCAGCAAGTAAAGACCTCTACAGGTGTTTGACATCACCTCAGACAGTCAGGTCATTAAATTAACGTGTAATCTTCTCTTCCATTATGCATGAGGGCCAGGCGTGCCTCGTTAAATCTGGGCCACCAAACCATTCACACATGAACACACAAAGTAACACAGCATGTCACGATGGTGCATTCTGTCCTTGACTAGATTGTGACAGATACTGCAAGAGGCAGATGCCGGTCTCAGCATAATATTAGGGCTGCACACTCTCCGTTAAAGTGTTAAGCAGACGATTTGCTTATGGGCATTCATTTTTGCGCTTCCCAAAGTGCTCTCTTCAAGAGGTCAACGTGATCTTAGTGTGACTGCGGTGTGATATTTCAGGAAATTCTGTCAAATAAATTCTGACATCCGAGCTGATTTTGAACTGAGAATAATTAGATTCGAACAACCTTTAAAGAGCAACTGCACTATTGTTGCATATATGCACATGCTGCTTCACTGGTGACAGTGACTGCAGCAGAACATATTGTGCATAGTCTGCCTCTCCATCTGGAAGACCATGTTTTGATTTTCACTGGTGCAGTGACAGAGGGCTGACGATTCACAATGGTTCAAAGCCCAGCTGGTTGATTCTTCCCAAGTGATGGACTGAGCTTTGGGAACACAACACAAACTTTGGAGTCTTCCATCTGGCGTCCGAGACCAACCTCTTTCGCGAACTGGCTGAGACCCAATCCAAGCCTGTTGCGTTGGCCTCCTAGATCTCTCATTACAGTCCTCGTTTGAAGTTGTCTGGTCGAAACCTCTTTGGCATTGGCCAGTTCCATTCTATATCATTGCCAACAATTCATTATTTTTGCTGTGCAGAATGAGTTCTTGATTTTTGGTAATAAACAACCATTTTAAGCTTTCTTTCCTGCGTTATTCCCCATTTTCTGCATTTGGGACCCTTGCCTACATTGTGCCGAGACAGATAACTGAATGAACCGGCCAGCAGAAAATGCTGGCCCACCTTCAGCCTGTCTGCCGTATTTCCTCCTCCCAGTCATTTTAGGTCTATTTGTTTTTCTTCTCTTTCTATCAAACATCTCAGACTAGCTAGCTAGCTATCTAGATTGAACCAGTTCAAGTTGAGATTTTACTCTGCTATAAATCTCATTTATTGTGTAATTATGGGGTACATTTAATATATATATATTTTTTAATAATCATTCAATTATACTATTATAAGATAAGCAAGCATGGCTACATTGCTAGACCAGTAAAGATGTGTGACGATGTTGTAACCTTTACATGATCATATGATTCTATTAGCTGCCTAATAAACCCTGCTAACCCCCATAAACAATCGCCCTGCAACTGCCTGCTTAACGAGAAATGCTTTGTACACTATTTATTGTGCTAACTGAAAACACGGTTTACCGGTAATTATGATTAGTTAAGTTAGCACAGGACATCAGTGAGGTATTGAAGTTAAAAGCTCTTAAGTGATCTAACCTTGATTAAATTCAATTACATTATTTTCAGTCTTACAATTAGGGTGCAGTATACATAATAAACGTTTGTATTTGTATTTGAATGCACAACCATGTCTTGTCACAAGGCTGATTTTGAAAGTACAGGTTTTGTTCTGGTAGGAAGGAAAAGTTAAGAATGGAATACGTCTTAACTGTCAAATTAAATACTGAGTGAATTGGGCGAGTCAGACTTTAGATTCACCACGCTGCACCTTTGCAAAGTCTCAGAGTGAAATCAGCATTTTAACGTCCTTTGATTGGTTGAGCTGAATATGTGCACCAAAGATTGATTGTAAGGGGAGGACCATGTCAGACAGAATTGAAAAGTCATTTTTTTTTCAAGGCACTTTTTTTCGGGTGGTATTGTGAGGATAGTTCAACCAACACCATTGATTGTTGCCTTGTTTCAACAAGGAAAAAATATTTTTGGGGCACATTCAGAGCAGGCATGAGAAAGGTCTACATCAGCATCTCTGGTGAGACGTATTCCATTTAATGTATTTGTGATGTTGTCAGATATTAATTAATTGTATATATACTAATGTTTTAGTTTTTAAGTTATTTGGAGGTGATGTATTGGAAGATAAAGGTAAGTAAGGTATCATACTTTGCTACAAATTGTATTCAACTCCTGCCTGTCCCTTCTTTAATGCCATGTATAGTTGTATGACATTTTTTATTAATTACTTTGTGACATAATGGTGTAATTAAAGCTGCTCTATGTAGCAATTTGTCCAAAAATATCATTACAATAGCCTTTTCATTTGACCATTTATGACTGAAACATATTCTAATTAGCAGATTAACACCTTAGCTAACCACAACGGGTTTAAATTTCCTGACCTCTGTCTGCGGATATGATATCATTCACGCAGTGTGTACATGAAGAAGGGAGTGTGCACTTTCATTTTTCAGCAAGTAAAGACACAAATGTTCAAGAATGGTCTTTGCTATGATAGTAAATATTCCGGTGTCATTTTCTTTAAATAAAAAAAATGACGGATTCAATATATATGTCTGCTTTGAGCATCCTATGGAGTATTGTACTGTAATACCATGCCGGAACAATCTGGCTACTTGATGAATGAGAAGCACCGGTTGGTCATTATTAATGCCTCAACTCTCTCTAAGGGATTTCACTCATGAACTTGCCCTCACTGGCAGTTGGAGTGTTGTGGAGCATGTGTGTTGCAAAAGGCAAGTGAGCTGAAAGCTGAATGTCATTTTAATTGTCTGTTTGTAGCCGGCAATGCAAGAGCTTCACCAGCCACATATAAGTTCTTGGGTGAACCCTCAGAGCAAAGGGCTTGACAGGATGTTTGCGCCATACATATAAAACAGCATGGCCTGACTAGGTTGGACACATGTTTATAATGTCAAGTATTATTTATTAACAATATTTGGACATGAATTGAACATTCTTGAGAGTTCAACCGCCCTGTGTTGTAGAAATAATAGATAATTAATAATATTGTTGATAATGCTCTTTGCATCAATGAGAACTCGGCCAAGGGCATCATGGGACGTTGACATTGCTCCAGAGCATAATCCTTGCCGGAGTGTGGTATGTACAGCACAGTAAGTCTCATACCCTAGTCTCTTTGTTCACTGCAGTGCAGTGATGCACTGTCTCACTCTCGACTTCTGGCAGGGCTTTCCATTCTGCCTGTCAAAGGCAAACCTGGTTCAAACATTGATGTGGGCTATCAAGTGTCCTGGAGACTCATTTTTTCCCCCTTTCTGTTCTGCTTGAATTTCGTGGATCAGTAAATCATATAGAGGGAGTAAAAAGCTATTCTACACGTGAGGCTATGAAACACGTCTTTGAAAATTACTTTTCAATTGTATTACACAGGGCATAGCTCAAATGTACATTTCCGGTCAACAACTCCAGAACTTTTTTTTCCCCCCAGCTTCTTGAGCATAGGCCTAAAATGGATTAGACATCAGTGGGAGAAATTCATAGCAAGTATTATAATAGTCTTTTGTAGGAAGAAGAAGAAATTAGTGGCACACACTGGCACTGGGGGCTACTTAAGTGCCATGGAGATGCGGTTTCATGCTCAAGGATACCATAGCCATGTGTTCAGGGGATATTGTGAGTGTATGGTCTTGAATCGGGGGTCCCCATGCCAGGCGCAAATTTCAACCTCTTGGCCACAGCTGTCAAGCAAACAAACAAAAAACGTCAACCTGCCTTTGCCACATGGCATGTAAGGAAATAAGCAACAAGTGCAATATGTGTGAGATACTGTATATGGCTGTGCATGTCTTTATGGTTTACTTTAAAAAAAAGAAAATGTTTTGTTTTTATCGTGACTCATTGTAGAACTCCCAAGTCAGATGGTATTAAAAGCTTCTCCAAGGTCTCCTGACAGCCTGACGACTCTAGCTGGATTCTGAAGTGTTCGGTTTAGGTGAACGGTATGGGATTTTTTAAATAGGTTTTAGGTGAACTAATGCATACACACTCACACGCACGCACACACGCACATACACACCCACATATAAAAATAATAATAATAATAAATAAATAAATAAAAAGCTTCTCCAAGGTGAAATTGAACCATGGATCTTCTTGTAGTGAACTGATTCCTCAGGATAACATTGGCAACGGTATGGCAATTTTCCTAAATACATTTCTCCCAAAAATATTTTTACATAAAATGTCTGCCTGAAAAACATTAGCATTAAACAAATCCTCATTTGCTGGCAATGAGCCACAGTGTGCTTGCTCTGGGAGCACAATTAATGTCAAAACAGTGCAGTGCTACAAACAGACTTTGGCTTCACCCTGAGCCTGACATGGTTACAATGCACCAGCAGGCTTCAGAGCCCTTCCTGTGTGGAGACACATTCCACAAGATTGCACTGCAACAAGACGCCTCTGACTAGCCCTCTAATGAGGTTGGGGATTGTCAACAACCTTCCCTGGTGCATCTCCAGTCAGGCAGTGATGCTATTGCACACAAGATTGCAGCCCTTGAGACTTGGGCTTTATAATGTAATAACTGGGACCTCTGCTGGCCTTATTAGCAAGGCTAAAGTAGGGTGGCCAATTTTCAGCCACAGTCTCATTAAATATTTGCAGCAGCATCAATGTACACTTGCTATTTAAGGGGCACATGTTGGTATTACATCAAGACTGGCTGGGTCCATTTTTTGTGACAACCCCAACTTGCAGAAAACATCTAAAAAGGTTGCCTGTTTGCTCTAGCTCTTCATGAAAAGAGAAAGAACATCCTTTGTTGGACTGACCGCAATTTGAGACAGAAGTCTTTCTTACAAAATGTTTGCCTGAATGTAGGCTACAGTATACGGGTAAGAAATTACACAAAACATTTCATGGGGTTGAATGCGGCTTATATGAAGGTGGCTAGCTAGTTTCCCCAGGCATCTGCTTTGAAAATTAACAAAATACTCAAATTTAAATTTTAAAGCATTTGTCGACCCAAAGCAAATATCAAACTCATCAAGTATGGCTTGACCTGAATGATTGTGGCAAGGGCCAAAATACATACAATATAAAGTTGGACTCCTTGGGTGTATTCAGACCGGAAAAGTCCTTTAGTCCGCTTGTTTAGTGCAGTTCATATTCACACTGTGCTTTTTGCAAGTGGACTTTATTGCGTAATCATATCGACCCGTGTGATGATCTGTGCTCCCATTGGACAAAAATGACGCGTAAACGCATAACCAATCCCGGAAATAGAGGAAAACATGAAATTCCGACTTGCTGCATATGCCCTGCATATTTGTGGTGTCATTAGATGCAAGATATTTGCGAGCGTCAATGGCAGTTCAACGGCGGGGATATGGATGGGAGGCCGCAGTACTGTTTAATATTGCAGCCTGCCCCAACCGATGCCCCCCCCCCCCCAACACAGTTGTGTGGTGCATTAAAATTGGAGGGGAGTTGTAGGGCGAAGACTGTGTCTCCACCCTACCCCACAACCCCAGAGTGTGTGTTATGTGCCCTATGTGTCTATTAACAAAGTGTATTGTGCAAAACTAGTGCAGTGCAGAAGGACTATGAAGTTTTAACATTTTAACTGTTTGTTTCTATTTCAGTAACTTTTCTATTATAATTTTTTTTTGTTATTACTTAATTAAACTGTATTTTTAGACCACTTTAAAACAACAACCACTTCAAACAAAGTGCTATACATGGATCAAAATTAGTCATACAACATTTTTACTCCTCTCGATGCTACTCTTGGTTTAAATCTAAAGGCTAGTGCAATGTAAATTGATTACATTTCCACTGCATCTTTAAACCAAGAGTGCCATCTATAGGAGTCAAAAAAATATCACAAGTGCTTCATCAAGCTTCATTTATCCATCATTACAAACCAGTAAAACATCACAAAACGAGAGAGGGGGCTTGTCTAACATTTAGCGGGAGGTCATTTCAAAGACTGGGACCAGCAATGGAAAAGGCTCAATGCCTTCTCAGCCTCCGTTCAGTCATCGGTATCTCCATTTGTGTCTAATCTTGGGGAACCTGAGGTAGTTACTAGAGACTGCCAGAGAGTCCAGACTGCAAACGAAGCCAGGAATAGGCCACCACCACCAGACAATGGCCATAAAGCCCATAAAGATTCCTTGGACTTAATGTCCAGCAGTAAGCTTTTCCGGTGGAAAGGTCAGACGGTATAACAGTTTGTGCTGTCAATATGTTACAAGCTACTAGGATTCCATCTGACTGAAATATAACCTCTATCGTTAAATGTGTGACAACCCGCGGCTGTGTAAAAGGTACATTTAATAGTTTGTTGTGAGTACTTTTCGATTTCGAAGTGGCATCAAAAGTTTATACTTTTCAAAGACAATGAGTTTATGAAGGTCAGATGACAAAAACCCAGAAAACAGGTCAAACATGGCAGCCGTTACCTGATCCCCTTTGGAACTGTGATGTCATTTTCAGTCGACAAGTAGCAAAATGGCCCAGTGACTTGGAAAAAAGTGGGTGGATATTTCGGCATAAATTATATTGCACAAATGCAATACTAAACAGAATACCAGGTTTAGATTGGTAGTGGTGCATTGCAAAGACAATTTTTGACTTGACTTGCAATTGTCATTAGTTCTTCCAAGGAAGTTAATCAAATGGCAGTATTTTTTTACCCTACAAAAAACATCACCTTAAAGCTTGGTACAGGTAAATAGGGGAACAGAGGAACTCTTGTTGGATGCTTCACTATAACGAGGGTTGAGCATTGGCTTCATATGGATCATTTTAGGCCAGGACCACCGCTTGTGTCATGCTTGATAAGTGCCAATACACTTAAGTTAAACTGGCCAATATTTGTAGAGCATACTGGCATATTACAAAGCCTATTCAGAAGTTTGATGGCAGATGGTGTGGGGAGTATGATTAGATTGCAATTGACACAAGGCTGTGTTAGTGTGAAGATACTGTGTGACTGACAGTGGAGTGCAAAAATCAAATTCCTACAAACCAGCAGGTGGCATGAACGGAGTATATAGGCCTACTGCATGTTTGAATCCAGACTGTTTCCACAACATATTCCGTGAAGAACATCAAAGCTTTTCTTTTCTTCCTCTAAAAAATGAATATAGTCAGCACAGAATAGTGAGTGTTTTCTGCACGGTTTTGATTCCCTGGTTGAACCTGTCTACCAGAACTTTAATAAAACAAGTTGAATTACTCATAAATTACTGACCCACTCCACTTTGATAAGTCCTGCAACTGTACTGGGAATAAGAAATACTGTTGATATTTTTTTGTCATATTGCTACTATAATTAGGATGCTGCTGCTAGAGCTCATGAATACACACCTAACCTATATGTCGTTTTGATGTATGATGTGTTTTATACATGGACAACAACTGTATCTTTGCTGCAGGGGCAATTACGCTTGTAAGAACAAGCACCTTGCTCAAGGGTATGAATATGAGTCGCCCCCTAGATTCATCTTCCTGCTGTTAAATCAGTGGTCTATTGACCCGGCACAATATCCCCTGCTGACACAGGAGAAAAGGGGACTTTAATTATATTCAAGTGACAATTTTCTGAGGAAATAATGCAATACCCCAGTGGCAAGGGGAGCTCAAAGTCAAGGGGAGTAGGTATGAAAAGAACGTGAAATTCAAAAACGTCATGTGTTTTTATGGCAGAGTCATCTCATTCCCCTTTGTGGGAAAGCATTCCAAAAATAATTATGCTAAATTGCACACCAGGTCGTTGTAATTGGTTGCAATCATCGTCGCGGGATCTATTTGTAATAACAAACAAGCAGCGAGGCTACAACGTGTGATTTTTATTTAAGCCCGCATGTATTGTTGGGGTGTAATTGATAGAAACTCAAATGGTCTGCAGAGGGCGACTGAGACCCAAAAAAATACAGGGATGGAATTTTGGGCAAATGTAACTCTTAGTTCTACCAACAGAGGGCAGCAGCGCATAACCATCACAATCAGATCTTTGAAAGCATTGAAGATAAGTCTTTCTTTCTTTCTTTCTTTCTTTCTTTCACACATCATACAACTGATAATTCTTTAACAATGCACATATGCATGTTTCCCTGTCAATCTGTCCATCCATCCATTTTGGATTGGTACAGCATTTTTAGCCTCTTCCAGCTGACTTTAGGCAAAATGTGGGGTACATCCTGGACTGGTTGCCACCCAACCGCGGGGGGCATCTCTCCAAAGAGCCATTAACACTCACACTCACTATGAAGTCTCCAATTAACCTAACATGCATGTGTGGAAGGAAGTGGGAGTAAGTAAACCCACACAAACACAAGAAGAACATGCAAACTCCACTATGGATGCCCAGAGCCTCAGAAATGAATGGGGGGCTGGTGGGATAATCACTAATGAATGAATAAATGTTATTGTTCAATTATTTATTACTATTTCTACGAAAGGGTATTTAATTCATAATTTCTTGGGGGAGCTTTGTTTTTTGTGTGTAATTTTTATTTATATTTTCTGTTTTTCAGATTTTTTTTCTGTCATAAATATTCAGTAAAACAGGGGAAAAAAATAATAATTTCAAAACAGAAAAAAAATTACTCCAAAAAACAGTAGCTGGTGCTCTGCTTTTCTGCGTTTTCCTTTTTCTTTGTTCTTTTTTATCTTTGACCTCCAAGTGACTTGTTGCAAACTCACTAATGGCGGAGACTTTCCCGCATACCTCCAACGTACCTTCACCTATATCATTTACTGACTCAGTTAAGATAAGTATACGAACATGCCAATCAATCGGCATAATTTTAGTAAGCTAACAGTAAAGTAAAGTATTGCATGCGGGAAAGTGTCCGCCATTAGCAACAAGTCACTGGAGTTCAGAGGTTAAAAAACAAACAAACAAAAAATCTCATAATAATTATAAAATAAAAGTAATTTTTCCTCATTTTTTTATGACAGAAAAAATATGTCGTAAAACGGGGGAAAAATATTCTGAAAAACAGAAAAAACCCCCACAAAAAACAAAGCTCCCCCCAAAAATGAGTCAGTTTTTATTTTCAATTGAATGCAATACGCTTCCGTATATTTCATATTTATAGGTTTTGTAGTATTTATTACATACGCAAGTGGGAAAGGAGTACAGTAGTAGGAGTACAAGGCTCTGAGCTAGTCCTCTAATTCAAGGTGTAGGGAGGCGCTTTGGTCTGAGGTTACTTTAGTTGTGCGTCGTCTGAACACAAGAGGCGAGACAGAAACTCAATTACTGGGGAAATGGAAGTCTCCTCGTGTGTGACAGTGACTGTATGTTTCTGGTGTGTAGGGGCTGATTCAGAGATGATACCATCAAAGTCCCCCTTTATTTTATGCGATGAGGAAGATATGCCGCATCCTCGCACAGCTGCCCGGGGGCACGTTGAAGTCATCTGCTTGTCACACACGATGACAGGAAGCCACGCTGCTGAATGGACTCTACTGGCAGATTCATCAGGTCCCACAATGAAACTGGTCAATGACAATAATGAACAGAGAGCATTAGCATTTTCCCAGATACCTGCAGCATGCAATGTGGCTGATAACAATCTCTGCAGCTCATTTGGCGAATCCATATTGCTTTTCATTGGCAGGAGTTTGATGCTGATTAGAATTCAGATGGAAGTATCAGGGGGGTGAGCTGCATCTGGGAGGTTTCTTTGGTGGTGTAGCTCCATGTTCATGCTCCACCTTTGATCCCCAGAGACACAACAAAGTTGCAAGACACAGCATCAAGCAACTTGTTCTGTGTATTTCTGGAGGCTCATGCATTTCAAATCAAGTGTGTTTCAGGGTTATTATACTTTTTGATGGAAACAGACTCTTACCTTCAACTTGTTAGCACGGCCGGAAATCAGCGTAGCTGGCTGGCTTTTCCAGTTTCCGAAGACAGTATCCACTCCATCCCCGACCGGGAGGTAGATGTATAGCCCTTTTTTCCTCGTTAGTATAGTGGATAGTATCTTCCCCAGTCAGGGGGCAGACCGGGGTTCGATTCTCCGATGGGGAGGTGGTGTTTGTGAAAATAATCTTTTAGATGCTCAGTTTTCAATGCAAATACAAAAAAAATTGCCAACTTTACACCAGGTCTCGAGCCAGGGACCTTTCACATGTTAGGCAACTGTGATAACCACTACACTATGGAAACAGACTCTCACCTTTAACCTGTTTGCAGGGCTGGCAATCAGCACAACTGGCTGGATTTGCTGTTTTTCAGGGACATTTTTCTTTCTTCCCCTGACAAGGAGGTGTGTAGCTTTTCTTTCCTCATTAGTATAGTGGATAGTATCTCCCCCTGTCAAGGGGAAGACCGGGGTTCGATTACCCGACGGGGAGGTGGTGTTTGTGAAAATAATCATTTGGATTCTCAGTTTTCTTTGAAAATACAAAAAAATTGCCATGTTTCCACTCGGTCTCGAGTCAGGGACCTCTCGCGTGTAATGCAAATGTGATAACCACTACACTATGTAACTGTAACTGTATTCTTTGGACTATAAGTCACACCACTCAAAAAATACATCATAAAGATGAAAAAAAAACATAAATTATAAGTCACTTTTCGGGGGGGTTGGGGGGGGGGATTTACTTCACAAAAAACGAGACCAAGAACAGTAGAGCTTGGCCCAAAATCCCTGTTCTCTAATCGTGTTGACGGGAACAACGGTCCCACGTTGCATTGTGGCCAAAGGTAGAATTTGTTAGTGATGGCAAAATGAAGCTTCATGAAGCATTTGCGATATTTTTTGACTCCTCTAGATGGTGCTCTTGGTTTAAAGATGCAATGCAAATGTAATCCATTTTCATTGCACTTGCCTTTATCTTTAAACCAAGAGCACCATCTAGAGGAGTCAAAAAATATCGCAAATGCTTCATGAAGCTTCATTTTGCCATCACTAGAATTTGTAGCCTGTTACTTGTGTGCAACAACAACAACAATGTTAAGTATTTAGGATGGTCGGTTATACCAAATACCTAACCTGGCAATAGCCAGAGTGATATTGTGATTCACTCAAGGGAGTTCTCTACAATATAAATCTGGGACTTCTCCACGGTGATTTGGGAAAGGCGGGACATTCTACTCAATACTTCAAACTGATTGGACGATGCGGCATTGTGCATGTTTGTTTTGACCAATCACAGCCACAGATGAAAATATTGTGACAAAAGTGCAACAAAAGTGTATTTAACTATGCGCACATTACATTTTCGATGAAATGAAAGTAAGCTGCTCTGTTTTTCAAATTGTTATATTAGTTTTTTCTTTAATGACAGAATTGCGTCGTGGGTTGTAATCCCTGCATGGCTCGCAAAATCCACACCTTTGCACAATTTTGACGTGAAAACTGCAAAGCGAGACCATTTATTTTGAGCCTCATTCTTTTTTCGGAAATTTTATGCGTCAAACGTATTAGTGATATCGGTAACCAGTGTCAGTGATTACTCAAGAGTTGAGTACACATACTGGTAAAAATTCAAGACAAACATTATGTTAAGAACATTTTAAAAACAAACATCCATCCGCCAATCAAATCTCACAGTCCACAATCTTTGAATTACAATAAGTGTAGTGCATGAGTCCGCTTCTAAAGTTAGATGCATCACAACCCTGATAAAAAAAAAAGCTAGGATAGGATGCCTTGTTTGCAAAATTGCCGACTTGTAAAGTGGATTTGTGGATAGAATTCCTGTGGAGAAGTATTAACCCCAGTTGTACAGCGTACAATTTTTTTTAGGGTGTATTGAGACGAGAAAAGTCCCTTGGTCTGCTTGTTTGGTCCGGACCAAAAGCAGACTTTATTTTTTTTGTTTGGTGCGGTTCATATTCACACTGCTTTTTTACGCATCTATATTATTTAAACACACAAAGAGCACAAACCCAGAAATAGAGGAACATTATAAATTATTAGTGCTGCGTTGCTGCTCTGCATGTTTGTGGCGTTATTAGATGCAAAATAATTGCGAGCGTCAAGAGCAGCTCATTCAACGGAGGTTCCGCTCTGCTGTTTTTAATTTTGGAATAACATTGTCAATTGCGTGCAGTAACCCAAAGGAGCCATTGTGCACCGCATGACCGACCCACAACATGCCGGCAGAACAGAATATGGATGATTATGTATGAATTGTGTACAATATTCATTACTGGGCAATTTTTTTTTGCTAAGGCCAAAAAGATGCGTGTGTCCTGCAGTTAGTGCGGATCAGGAGTAGTTTGTAGTAATGTTGTTCCGATAGTGATACTGGTATCGGCAGAGGCCCCGATATTGCATTACAACAGTGGTATCAGTATCGGTGAGTACTAACAAGTAACATGCCGATATCATTAATTCTGACGCTAATATAGGACTGTGGATGCAGCATATTGTGTCTTGCTCATGCACGACATTCACTGATGGGTAAATTCATTGCCAAAGACAAAAACAAAGGCCATTTTCGCTATAATTATTGTTTGTTTTCTAAAGGTAACATGTAGTTTCAGTTAGTTTTCTTTCTTTTTTTTTTAAAGCACTTTAATTTTGTTTTAACAAAAAGGTTTTTATTTTTTGTTATTTCGTTTGTTAACAAAATGTAACAAAAATGACCTTAGCAAATGTTGTATGTGTCTCATCAGGACTGAGTTGCACTGACCAGATTTATCAGCGGGGCCTTTTATGTCTGTCCCCAGCATCCAACACATTTTTGCACACAGCAAAGGCAGTGGAGACAATCGCATGTGGTCTGTCCTGATTTGACCCCTTCTAAGATTTATAACAAGTTCCATTAAAGCATATAAACAGTGCTCAAAGTTGAACCTTCCCACTGGTGGCAAGCCCTAAATGTTTGAAATGGCCAGCCTCTCGGCGCTGGCAGGCAACATTTAATGAGATGCAGCCAGATTGCTAATTGACTTCCTGAGTTCCATGTAAGCCTTATCGCCATAGCAACAAAACCAGCCGTTCTTTTTCCACACACCCATTGAAAGTTTTTGTTGTTGGTTTACTATTTTGGTGTGTTATATAGCCTGTCTTCAATCTGTCCTTGTTTCTCCTCTGAATAATAGAATGGTAATGTAAAGTCCAAGATACTATTATTGGATGAATAATGAAGTCTAATCAAAGCAAAACATGATTACACAAATTATGTGTGGGAAAGATGTATTAATCACTCCATAGGGTTGTGCGGGTGGGGGTTCCTTTGAGGTGAAGGCCATTAATAGCGGATACTGTCGAAGAAGGGGGATCTTGGTGTCTTGGCTTGTCTGGCTCCCTGCTGACACCAACACAGTCGTTTCTGTTCTCTGTCAAAGTGACATCAGTCAGGCCTGAATCACTGCTGCTCGCCTCCTTGACGGCACATGTGCGATTTCCTCTCCCTCACTGACAACACCCCCAACTCCTAGAGATCAGGTCACATGTCCACACGAGACGGGTAACAAGATCCAGGATGTCTCATCCAAATGCAGAAACAGGAAATAGGCTGCTCAAGAACATGCAGTAAATTGGCACAAGACAACGCTGCAGACAGCCGCTAGGAATAAACACACTTGATTTAGTTGAGCTAAATCTGACTGTTTAAAGCAGGGGTTCTTAACCTTTTTTACATTGGGGCCCAAATGTTCCTGTATAAAGTGGCCCGGGGAACATTGAGAAATTATGATTTATGTTGAAATTTTGTTTGAATTTAAGAATTAAATTAAATCTTGTTATAAAATAGCATGATACAATGAGGTTATCAATTACATTTATTTATTATTTTTTGATTAACTGAATCAGTTCATTAAAAATAATCGTTCACACCCCACCCACATTAGCACAGACGATGTGAATTTTTTTTTTAAGTTGTGAAGTAAACGTACAATAAAATTCCAAACCAGCATTATAATCATAATTATAATAATGGTGATAATAAACAACAATAATTGTAATAGACAGTATGCCCACATAACAGCATTTGTTATTCTTGGGGACATCAACACGCATCCCTTCTGCTTTTGTTTTCATGTGCTATATGTGCAGCCTTGCCACATAAAACAGTAGACTACATGTCTGGTTATTAAACACAACACGTCCGCTTTTAGCTAGTCTAAAATCGAGTCTACTTTTGGCCACCAAATTGCCAGATGTGACGGGGTAGACAATGAAGACAATGAAGATGTGCCCATCTACGAAATAGGGCCCATAAAGTAAAACAAAATCAAACTAAAAAATACATAAATAAATAACAAAATAAAAAACAAAAATAATGATTTCTGATTATTCCCATTTTCCTCTTTCAAGACCTCCAGTCTTGATTGTGGATTTAAAACGATTGATCTGTTGGTGAACTCCTTGACTGCCTCGCTGTTGGTTCCGATCAATTGGTCCCTCTTTTCCCTGTGGGCAGCATTTTGTGTGACTACCAAATATGTTACTCGGCCCTCCGAAGGCTCCTGAAGACATTCAATTGAAAAAGACAAAATAACCAACACTCTTATCCCATGGGCACAATTACATTGCCTTGATGCACCCCTCCCCCTCCTACTGGAAGATCATTTCTCATTCCAACATTGTCAAATGATCTTACAGGCATGCAAGATGGTGATGTTTGCATCTTTCTCGTGATGTTGTATATAAATAATTAATAAATGTCACCCTGTGTGTCTCATTGGAGATCTTGCATATCTCCTCACCGAGATGTGACCCGCAGACTCACTCATTAAAATCAAATCAGGGAAACAATTATTTGCATGATCAGACACCCATTGTGCTCATCCCATTTCATTGAAATGTAAAAAACAAATGGTCAAATTGCATTCACACTGGAGAAGAAAGGCCTCATTTCTGTTCTCATTCGTGAAATGATTGAATCTTTAAGTTTAGATAAGCCCCCCCATGCATGAAAGAAAGCCTCATGGAACCTCCGATCTTGTTCTTACTGGTTAAATATGTATGATGCTGAAATGAAACCATCTTCTATTGTACTGACTTGTCTCTTCATTCTCAACAATAAAGACAACACATTTGCGGAATGGATCTATGCACTGCTGAATAAATTATCTCCTAACTGTGAGTTAAGCTGTAAAAGACAACTGTGCCAAACACAAATGCACATATCTAATGAGAACGCTTCATCTCTATCACAGAGTGTGACAGTTATATTAGTTTAGGACGGGGGGCAGCATATTCCCCATTTCCTTATTTATAAAATGACTGACAGTCACTGGCACTAGTCTCCAGTCCCAGCTCACATTTTAGAACGGCAATATGTGCATTGCTATGGTAACCGATTTGATACAGTGAGCCCCCTGCCTACATTCTCCCAGACACTTGTGAATATCCCAACTAATATCTAGTATGGGGATGCTCCTTGTTGCTCTCATAAAAAGGAAATGATTCCACAAAGGCATATGATTAAGCCCTATCAGCAGAGCTGAACATTGTCTCCAGAGAGAGCACCTACACAATCCGCCAAAAGAAAACTCCCTCATCCCACCTGCTGCTGATATTAATTACGTATGGAAATAAGGTTGTGTTATGCACTCCTAATGGATGCAGGGGGAGGATACAAGACAGCACACAAGAGCAGTGGGGAAGCTAATATCACATTCCTTTGGATACAATTGATAGGTCATTCTAAAAAAAAACAATATTTCTGGTAAACAATTGATGTATTATGTGTTTGGAGTTTTTCTTCTTGGGGTTCTCTCACAGTACACCGGACTACTGCTATGATCTTTTGCCACCATAATCCATCTTCATTTTTGATGAAAGGCTATATGTGACTGGTATGGAGTGGTGAGCAATACACTGCCTGCTTATTTACTTCCAGCTCATTTATTCTCATTATGCAGCCCAGCAGACATCAGCGAGGGGATTTCTGTCCTATAGTCATTCAATGATACAGAGCGAGAGAGAGAGCGAGAACGAGAGAGGGAGAGAGAGAGAGAGACACACACACACACACACACACAGAACAAGTGCACGGAAACAAACCAATGGGGGTGCATTCATTCTCTGCATGTGAACTTTGACACCTTTGACTTAGTTAGCCTCTGTTTTCTGGCTATTCAATGGTACCAGCTCATTCTTTTCTTCTCAGGCTGTCCTGTCTGGGAGGGTGCAAGATTCCAAATTGTTTATATCCCTGCAGTAATTATTCAGAAATATTCCATGTAGTCTGAAAAATGTTACAAAAGCAATATGCTGCTTGAAATTATAGCATGTCCACGGTTAGTGAACAAGGGCTTTAATCATACTAATCTTTTAGCACCCAATATGCTTCAGTTCACCCACGGCACAATCCAAATGCAGTCACGCAGTATTGGATGGGCTCATTTATGAAGGTTGGCCAATCAGCTATCGGGACACGATGTGTGTCTCGCAAATGTCCTCGGTCTCACCTGCATTGGTTCCAACTCATCAATCGTGCTGGATTTGCGCCTATCTACGAGAACTCCATTGACTTCACATTGTGAGATAAGTTCACTTTAAAACTTCCTCTTAAACTATATAGCGTCAATTTCCAACTCTAGGTTGTGTCGTCATAATAAAGTCCTTGCAGGGGTTTGAATTTTCCCTGATGTACAGTATGAATAAAAAAAAAAAAGGAAGAAAAAGAATAGCTAAGAAAATAAAAATCATACAGAAACTTTGTTTAACTTCTATGTCCTACGCCTTTGTAACTTAGCTTAATATTACAAGTTTCCTTAGTACAGTCCAGGTATAATTGTTTAGCTAATGATATGTTATTAATGAGACTACCTTATTTATTGATGGGTTGTTATTATGTTATTGTCTTGTCTTAGTAGCGGGTCTGTCAGTTGAACGAAGATCTCAGGCTCCTGTAAAGCATTTACGGCATAGACATGAAGGAGTCCCTTCTGGAAGAAAAGGAAGCAGATGCTCCACAAATCTAATTTGATCTGCTGAGAGCACTCACTGTACTTCAAAAAAGCTCACAAAAGTATCTTTTTACATGCATGCCTCATTCACTCCATTGTGTAATCATTTCGATGTAATTATGACAACCATAATCAGGTTTAAGGATCTAGTCAATCTGTTCACTGCCATTCTTTGCACACCAATGGAAGCATCACATTGCCTTTTTATGATGCCAATGATAAAACAATATGAAGAGATGATGCAATTAAATGCATTTACAGTATCTTCAAAGTTTGTATCGTGTAATGTGACGATGTTAAATTTTTTCTCAAAAATTGGTGCCATTTTGGTGTTTTTTAAATGACATTTTAAAGGCACCAGTAATGGATACAAAATTCATAACATGTTTGAAGTTGCATAGATATTAATTATCCCTAGTTTAAGGCTGGAGTGTTGGCCATAAGGAAGAGAATTGGCTACAAGCAAGCCGGGTATTCAAGAAAGCAGGTTATGTCAAAATTCTGAGCCAGTTAAATTCTGAACAATCAGGTCCAGAAAGACAGTCAAAATAAATTCTGAATCAGGTACCGGTCTCTTCCAGCTGGAACAAACATAACGTGTTTCTCCGCAAACCCGTCAATATTGAGGCAAAACTAAATCCAAAATTATAGGCTGTCATTCCCAGATTAAGTACTGAATGCTATTGCGTTTCATTATACTCAATCATGTATTGTAATAGCATTTTCCCGTTATAAATCTCCAATCTCAGGATACTGCAGATGTGTGTTACATTGTTGCAAACACACACACATTAACACCGCCCCATCCGGGTACTGGTTCATCAATGAGTCATGCGTGATGGAAAGTGAGCCTCTCATTACAAGCAATGGTGATAAAATCTTCCCACTACGTCATTTTTAGTTTGGGAATCCACTCAATTTCTCGAAGGGTCTGAGGTCACTGAATTGATTTTTCTTTATGCCCTCTTCTGACTGCTCCTCTGATTCAAAGACTTTGTAATGACCTGATGCGGTCAGAGATGCTGAAATCAACCATCCCTATGAACTGACAATACAATAAGCCGGTGTTGTGATGAAATGATAGAACTATGTTTTAGAGGGGATGATGCAACACTGTTTAACATACTAGTCAGTGTATATGTGAATGCACCTACTGCAGTTCAACAAAAATAGGAAGCAACGAACAGATGCTTTAATTTGTAGAACTACCATGAAGTCAACAATCTTGTAATGAAGGAATATAACATAATGTGAGTAACATTTTGGAATATGTGACTGAATAGGAATTGGGAAAGGAAAAAAAAAGGAAAATCAATATGGTCAAGTCAACCTCCAGATCTAAACCCTACAAAGCATACATTTTACCATCTAAATTTGACTGAATGGCAGAACCCCCCAAAACATTTTTTATTATGTCACAAACAATGCTGTCTTCTAAATTGTGTGTTAGATAAAAACTTGGAAATGAAAGGTGAACTCTAAATTTATAAATATAAATAAATAAAAGAAAAAAAGAAATCAGCCAGCCACAATCAAAACATATGAATTTGTAATTCCACAAGCAATCTTCAGATGAGCAATGCAACTTGTAAATGGAATTTCCCTGGATGTCATTATTTTACACATAACCTAAAGTTACGGTTTGTTAAAAAAAAAAACATAAATCAAACATAAACATGCTAAATACGACACACATTCAACTACTGGTAACACAAACACATATGGCATGGATTAACGTCCTCATTACTTCATTAACTGCATCACACAATGCATTCTGGGAACAATATATATGCAAAACAGGTAAATATAACATGCCCAGAATTTATACACTTAGAAGTGTTGCAGCCTGCCATTTGCATTCGTGTTCTTCTTTGGCACAATATGTTTACAGTTTAGTCCCGCAATTTAAGGCTTTCCCGCAAATAGCAAAAATCTGCATATAATTGACGCCAATTGTATTTCAGTTATATACCATAATTTTATCAATATATATAATATACTTTCCTCCATGTGGCCCCTGAGCTAATATGAGTTTGACACCCCTGTTATACATCTATATCGATCCCCCCCCCCCCCCCCCCCGAGCCTTCACCAAGGTAAGTATTGATGTTAATACATAGGGAGAGTAGAAAAACAAAGTCAACCTTGTAAGGATACATGATTACAGGATTAAACAAATGTATTCAATCTATTGTTCAAAGTGGTAGTTGCAAACGGAGGCAAAAACAGTATGTGTTCAGTACAGTTATTGACTTAAGAAGCGGTCAAATTAGCTGATCTCAATTAGCTTGAAAGACTTCAATTAGCTGATTTTGATTAGATGTGAGGCTCTAACTGCACTTACGGTTACCATGGTGATCTGATCGTATCTCCTTCAGAGTTATTGAACGGGGCAATGATTCAGCTGAGAGAGCTCCTCTTAGAGTATGACCTAACACGAAAACACGACCATTTCTTTCCTGTTACATTTCGATAGACTTTAAAATGGTGAATTCAATTAATCACACATATATTTTGTTTACATTACACAATGGTTCCATCATTACTGGCTGTAATAAGTCACATAAAACAGTCTGACAAATCTCTTTTGTTTGTTGCACTGCACAACCAGGGCCAGGGTATAGGCAAACTAGGCGGTCACCTAGGCCGCCATCTAGTGGAGGGGGCGCCAAATTGCTGGGCAAAAAAAGAAAAAGAAAAAGAAAAGATAAAAAAATATTTCCCCCCCTCAGGTTTTCTAAAATATAATATGCCAATGACCCTGATATTATTTGCTAGAATTGTGTTGTTTTATTGTGCTATTATAATATAGTTGATACTTTTATTTTGAAGGATACAGGAAAAGGTAAGAACTGACGTAAGTAACTGACGTACTTAGTAGCACCGTCTTCAAAGTGCAGAGAAGACGTGTGCGTGCCACAGGAAATCAGAGAAAACTGAAGTTTACAACTAATTCAGTGAACGATTCTTGGCTGAAAAGGGAACGAGGTTCGTATTGGAGCAGTGTTTCATTGCTTAACTAATGTAGCTATATTTCATGTTCATTGAGTAATTTACTGCATAATAAAACGTTACCGTTTTCGACCACTGGAGATGGAAATATTTAGCAATGATATTGCTCAAGATTCTGTTTTATTGACTAAGAATCAGAAGGCAACAGGCAAGGTTAAAATGTTTATTTACAATATAAATTATACTCAAGAGATGGTCAAGGCTATAGAAGGTATTTAAGGCAATTCATTTATAGTATATAGTACAGTGACCAAATGTGTCCTCTCTTTTGAGGACTACCCATTGTCTTACATCCTGTTAGGGCGTCTGGAGTTTTATAAATTCATGAAAATGTCCGGTGTATAGTGAATGGTATGGCGAGGGGTCGCGCATCATCTCAGAGTGTTAGCGCTATTGATAGATGGATGGCTCGCTTATGTTGCTGTCTATACATGAAAAACCTTTACAATGAAAAGGTCCAAGCCCTCAGGTACTGCATTACCAAAGCGGTAAAAGGAGGAGGAGGAAAAACGGGCCCAGGGTAGAGACATGTATGTCAGTCAATCAGAAATGTCTATAAAAATAAACATTAAAATAGCGATAATTTTTGTAAATTTTTTGAAGTTTCCCGTCAACTGTTAACAAAATGGGCGTCGGTCATTGACCTCATTATTTGTATTACTTTTTATATGTATCTTACGTAAATATATTCTATATATACAGTTAGTTTATATATATATATATATATATATATATATATATATATATATAGTTTGAAAACATGTTGTAGTTAGTAATGTCAGCACAAATTGCACTAAACAGTTGTATTGCACTGTACTTATGCTATTTATTTGTATTACTTGTAGTTGTCGGGGGGGGGGGGGCTACAATCTACACTTTCACGTAGGGCACCAAATCACCTAGGGCCCTGTGCACAACTAATGCATATGTCCATTCACAAACACGAATAATGCAGTAACAGTCACGCTCATATACTATATGTTGTAACTAAGGCTATTATGGTCAGTAGAAGTTTTGACTATATAAAAGATAATGTGCTAAACAACATGGACATTAATTGTAGAAAAACATCATATACAATATACATAGGAACTTAGGCCCATAACTTAGTCACAGCTAATAATCCACTAATAAGCCAGGTCACTGGTTACTTTTTCTTATCTGTAATAGTTAGACAGAGACAGACTATGAAATTAATAAAAATAAACAACTTCCAGTACATTCGGAGCCATCGGCATGGGCAGGCATTGGGGGGCCGTGCCCGCCCTGGCAGTCAGCCGTACCCGCCCTCGCTGTTTTAACAATCGCCAACAATCTATTCTTCCGGGCTCCGGGTGGCGGAGTGGTGCCGTCGCTTGACTTCGGTGCAGGCGGCGTGGTTTTGCTCCCAACTCGGGAGTCCATGTTTGCGTGAGTGAGTGTAAAATACCACCAAAAAAAAAATCTATTCTTCCTATCGATCACGTAAACTTGCGCCTTCTGTTTAAAGTAATGCATTTTGCACCAGTCAACCACATACCTAAGACTTCGGTCTTTCATCTGGTCTCCATTTTGTTTATATATGATGTATTGATTCCAAGAAATATATAAAAGTGTAAAAAAAAAAAAAAGTGATACAACTAGCCCCGACCTCCCCTACAACAAATGTTGGAGCATAAAATTATTTATCAGTAAAGCACAGTTGCAGTAAAATGTGAGTTGAATTCTGTTTTTTATTGCCAAATTTGTTAATGTTGATGACTGTCACTAAGTTGCAATAAAAAAGGGACTTTACACATCCTTCTGGATTTATATTTTGCTTAGTTTTCACTGACCCCATATCATTATTGTATATTACTTTATTCAACTTTTGAGTTGAATAAATGCAAAGAGAACTACACAATTTTTTTCCGTTTGTCTTTTAAATTTCAGAATGAACTGCCGCTTTTAAGTGACAGAAAATATTTTTGAGCATTCAGCCTGAAGAACATTAGATTTAGGTTGAAGAAGTGACCCCATAAAAATGTTTTAAATAAATGTCCCCCCTGTAATTTCTTTCTGCCGACGGGTCTGAGTACATTACAATGGGCAGTTTGCCACTGTCCTTATATATTGCTATAAAAAAAGTTTTAATGCTTTTTTCATACTGACGTATGTTTCCACTTTTCACAGTTACAATATTAGATGTATCACAGTTCCCCACTTCAAAGAACAATCAATGGCAAAGTAATTGAAAAATGAGCTTTATTTTTGCAAATTGCCAGACAAATAGCTCTTAATTAGGCAGTGCTGATCTCATTGTGTGTGTGGATTTATATTCAGTTCATTCTTAAATGTAGTTCATTCTGAATTGCTAATCACTCCCATTCACAAATGAACAGCATCCATTAAGTTGAGCTCTCCCCTCAATGCACCTCCACCCAATAAAACCTGCTCATTCCGGAGCATAACGTCGCTGTCACTGTATTTTGGGGGCAGGGGAGGCGCTTTAACCCGGTCACGACGTGGGGAAGTTGTCCGCTGCTTTTTCTGCGTTGCCATGGGGTTTTTCTAAAACCTATTGACTGCGACAGGGTCCCCGCTTTTATTTGAGTCCGTCTTTGTGGAGGCGGAGGAAGAAACCGCTATTACTTTTTCTTCTTCCAGAGGCAGGGGGAGTGGCACAAGCAGCATCCACGAGAGGAGGAGGGGAGGTTGGTTTGGTTGGTCCACCGCTCAGACCCACTCACTGCGAGGCGGGCGAAGTGCTGCTGCATATCCATCTGCTCTCCTTGGCTTGGGGGATTTTAGCCAACTTGGTGAAGGACTGCCTTATGTTGCACCTGAAGGTTAGTTTCAACAATTATTATTTTCAAAACCTGTGTTGCTTTTCTTTAAAAACCATGCTGACCTTTCTTGTTAGTTTTCTAAGTTAGTTGTTGCACTGATGGTAGCTGTCACTCTATTTTAGCAAGTGTGGCTCCTTTTAAAGACAGGTGGCTGGATAAATATTGTTATTTCCTTAACATAATGGCCTAAGTTATATTTTGACTTTTTATTTTAATTTTTTTACTTTTTTTGAAATTATTAGTAAATATGATGTAATAAATAATTATTAAACATAATATCAGTTTTTGGTTCAACTTTTCGTGTTTTATGAAAAAACTGAAAAAATGACTTAGTCCTTTTTTTTTTTAGGAAAGGTGTCAAAATGGGCATCAAAAATATAGATAAATATTTTGGCTTCTTAAAAATAATGAAAAACGTTGCAAAAGCTGATTAACTGGAGTTGGTAGAACATTATAAACTCAAATATAGTACCATTCTGAACAGTGATATTTACTGAAAGTATGATTATCTGAAGTCATGAACACTCATTTTACTCATTCCAGCTCTTAATAAGCAGCACCATTTAATAATGTCAGCGGATCATTATTGAGATCTATCAAGTTCCAACATGGCAGCCTATTGAGTGAGAAGGTAAATTGGAATAAACGTTATTTTAACACACAAAGGTATTTCCCCATTGCCAGTTGTGCTACAGCTGTAAATACTGTACATGACACGAGATTACAATGACTGATGAGACAGACCTTAGTGAGTGTGATTAAAAACACATTATAAAAAATTGGTAGAGCGGCTGTTGCTTATGCTTGTTGTAATTGATGGGGCTGTGTGTAGCTGTTGTATACTGAGCTGGTGCCCTTGATGAATTTATAGACCCGATGCATCTCACTTGGTTGATAGTGAACAACCTCATTTCAAATGTTGTAGTGGTAGTGCAGTTTCTCTTTACTAATGATGCCATACAAATGTTTGTGACTCAATATGTCTGGTTTATAATGCCTGTTTTTTTTGCAAATTTCAAGAAATTTAATATAGCTCATTTAGTCCCTCCCCATATGGCTCAATGACTTAACTCGTAGACCTTTTGAAGGTCAGACTGACATTAATTAATGTCATCATCTCAAGCTGCTCTTCAAGTGAAGCAGATCCTATTTCTGCTCATGACAAACATGTACAAGCACACAATAATTACCTGGTTGGTTCCTGGAACTGAATTTGTAAGCCAAAGACAAGAGCTTGTAATAGCTCTTGTCGTCACACATGGTCCACAGCCTCTCACTATTCAGGGCAGTGGTGCTTTGTGTCCAGAAGTAGGTCGAATGTTTCTCACCAAACAATTTGAGCAGGAGCCAGTAATTGGAAAAGCAAAGTGTCCACCATCTCCAAACGAACCCGTGTCAGCCAGTCCCCAGCCGCTTAATATGCAGCTCCAACCTGATGCATTTCATGGACCTTTTCATGCTTTTAATCAGTTAGATCACAAAATGCAGTAAACAGAACATCCTTTGTAATGGCGGACAAGCTCGTTTTTCATATCTAAGCGGTTGGTGCACTCAGTTGACTCTGAATGCACATCAAATGTTTCCTTCAATGTCAGGAAACATTGTTAGAGATCTAACTTCCTACTACATCACGGAGGTTTTCCACTGTGTCTTTGATCCGCACATACAAAAACTCACTAGTGTTCCAAATGTGCCTTACTTTCTTTGTTTTTGTGATTACACAACTTCAAAAACAGCCTCTGAAGGTGAATGTGCATTGAAGATGTGAGATAAAAGCAGGCTTCACCTGTTCATTTAGTGTTTGCCTTGCGATTACAGTCTGTGTGGGGGTGTGATTGAATGTGTATGTATGAGAGTATAGTAAGAACCACAGATTTCTCTTCTCCATGAGCAATTGGTGTCTCCAAAGGATTTGATGATCTGCATGTATGGTAAGAAACAACGATAAACTATAGTAACGTTACCTTACAATGAGAGCTTCATTGTTGGTCCGGTGGCTTGTAAAAAGGAGACTTGCGTGTCTCTATCTATCATCGCCATGGCAACCTTGAATCACCTACCTTAGTGGTCTATAATATTGGTAAATCAGTGCGGACACATCTTGTGTTTTTGTGTAGCAATGTTACTCACCCATAAGCACACATTTTACAATAATTTGATTACAATGTGCTGCATACTGTATTGTGGTGCATGATGGTTTGACTTCATAAGATTTTAATCAAGACTTTGTTCTGCTGCATTTCATTTATCTTGAAATTAGAAAGAATTATTTAACAGATGCTTGATACCAAGTGGATTGTGAATAAATGAAACATTACTATTATGACTGATGTTGCTTCATAGAATCCTAAATCAGTTTGAATCATGTGTGTCTAACAGAAAAGATGAATGATGAACTTATTATATTGTTGGCCCAGTTTAATGTACATCGCCAATCAAGATCAATAATGGAATTTGTTGTTATGGTGCCTGTCAGAGGTATCAGGAGTAGGGGGAGACCTTAGTTGACATCAGTGAGTACCTTTACATGTAGGCAAGAACCTTTTAAAACCTGAATATTGGCAATTTGGGGGTGGAGGGGGTGATATGCCATGTAAACACACATAAAAACCTGACTATGCTTTCATTCGAGTGGGAGAAGGTAGGATGGCGAGGGTTGATCACATTACCATGAACAGAGTTACTCGTCTTCTCATATATGTAAACTAGTTACTCTGAATCTTTCAGAAACCATAATTTTGACCCTAACCCGTATATTGACGGAATGTAAACATAGTGACTGAGCAGCAGTTTGAAAATTCACACCAAGGCTACGCTATTTACTTGACCAGCACAAGTCTGGCCCGGGAAACGGCGTACATTTGAGTGGAGGCGGGTTAGACCGAGTTTTGATATTTTCACAGATACACACATGCCAGCACATTTTAAAAAAGTGTTGTTTGTGCAGTTTTAGGGTGTACTGATATTCCTTGTCATGGTGGAAGAAGAAACTGATTTGCTCGATTCCAGCAGAATGTCAAAGTAAAAATAAGTTTAGAAGGAACTGCAAGGAGGCAGATGATGTAATGTTGGCTGGGAAGATCACAGGTCTGCACTGTGAAGTGGGCCCTCAGAGACCGCCTTCCACCAACATTGAGTCCCCACAAATCTGTGCCACGGCCAGTGGGATGAAACAGATGATAATTATAATAATGAGCTCAATTAATTGATTTCTACATTGTTTTAAAGTGTACAATGCAGGACGATGCCATACTTTTGAATAAAATATGATGTCATCCACCACACACGTTCGCAAAGCGTATAATCTGCCTGCATGTGTCTTGATCAAATTCAACATAATCACATTACATGACCTGTGCCAATAGTTAGACAATTTTCAGCCACCAAATTGTAGGATATGCCATGTGCATGTCAATTGGCCAACCGTCGGTTGGTGCGGAGCGATGAACAAAATTCCCAAACAGGCCCGTTGACCCTTGCGTCTTCATGAAAATTAGGACACGCCAGCATTTCCACATGCACCGTCTATGAAAATGCAGCCCTGTAGTGATTACAACATTTTGTCAACTGACAGGTCTCAAGTAACAACCAATCACAGCACAGCTTCAGAAAACAGGTGAGCTGTGATTGGTCATTGCCTAAGCCCTGAGCAACTGTGATGTCATCTTTAGTCAACAGCAAGTGGCAAAATGGCCGCCCCCTGAGATGAATAAAAATGACTGGATTTTTCTTCATAACTCACATTCCACAAATGTAATATTAACCATAGTGTCATGTTTAGACTAGTGAGGTCATATTATTGTCAAGAAATGTTTAAGGTTGACTTCCACTTTAAAAAGTATTCACCATGGTATTGGCAGAAATATCAAGTGGCATGTGGCACCTAGCAAGTAACCCAACCCTAATTGAGATTCAGCTGGGGCTCCAGAGCTACAAGCAATTATAGTGTCGACCCATGCTCCCAACTGCAGGCTTAGAGTGCTTCAGTGCCTTGCAATAGCAGAGCTCTCTCCTTTCATAATCGCCACCAACCACATGCGCAAAGGGACCGGTATACCTGGAAGTGTGTTTGATAAGATGAAATATTAATTTCCCTGACTGCTTTCTAGCCATGTGCATACTTATCTACTATAGTTCTGTGATACGGGAGTGGATCTGAGAAAACCTCAAGAGGTGTTGGAGAACATTATTTTTCTTGCAGCCTCTATAAAAAAGTGAAAGAGACCAAACGGTAGGATTAGAGATGCTGGCCGTCAGAATCAAGGTTTACTTCTTATGTAACGTAATTGGGGCCACTAGATGTGATGAATGGCTTCTTGCACAGCACAAACACAATCAGTGCACTTTTTACTGAAGGACACACTGGCAGTGAGTTCAATGCCATTGCATTGTTTTCCCCCAGTACTTCCTGTGCAAGTTAGAAATAGCCTAACTGTGAAAGGTTTGTGGCTGGCCATCTTCATGTGCATGCACAGCTGCCTGAGGGTACATTTAGATTGACCAAGTCCTTCTCTTGGGGTACTGAGTATTTTTTCTCATATTTTACACAGCCTGCAGCTTGCCACAAGCCAAACCAATCTGGAAACACATTTATTTTTATTTTTGAACAAGTATCGAAATTCCCACATTTTACATGCGTAATTGATTTACTTATATCGCAGGCATGTTTATGTTCCTCATATTTACATGCAAGACTTACTATTGAAATAAATTTAACTATGCTGTTAAACCAGTTGGTCCAGTTGTTTACGGTTGAACTGCAGTTCACGAATCCCCATGTTCACAAGCAAATCAGTTTAGAAAATGTGTTTGGCTTATTTTAATTAATGCAATTAATGTTTGTTGAGCGTTATGGTTAGTAGTTGGTAGTGTAGTGCAACGGTTCACAAAAGTCACGGTTCGGATCTTTTTTCGGATCAGCAACAACAAAAAAATAGGAAAGAAAAGATACATAGTATTTTGGCTTCTTGTTGTAAAATGCTTTTCCCCATTAAAAAAAAAAGAATAAATTCAAAATGTCTAATAAAGCCGTTTAGGATTTAGTGTCTACATTTATTTTGTATTTTCCCATTAAAAAAACAAAAAACAAATGTCTAATTTAGCCGTTTAGGTTTCAGGAACACAACATTTAAATGCAATATAAAGCAGAAAACATACTTATTTTTACATGGTTCATTTGTAAAATAAGTTATTAATGTCTTAAGTTAAGTTTCTATAATCTAAACAGCTAAGTTTGATATTTTGAGTTAAATGATTTTCTTTTATAATGGGCAAAAGTGTTTTATAAAGACAAAGTTCTATTTATCTTTTTTTTATAATGAAAAGACCACAAAGTGCAATTTAAGGCACATTCCCTTCCTTTTAACATGGAGAGTGAATTACAAAGTAGCCTTGTTCCAGAATACTGAAAAAGAATTAAAGTAAGCCAGGTACCAGCTGTCAAACTCATTTACAGCTACCAGCCAGGCACTCGTTGGTAATGCTATCATACAATGACGGCTTAATTAATTAGCGGGGGATAGCGTGATTTTGGTTGCAACTTTAAAGTCAATCAAAACTACGATAAAGAAATCCTAAACGTCTAAAAGGGAAGTCAAGCTTGCCATCACGCGGCGATGTGAGCCAACATGAAAGTAAAAGGCTAAGGCTATTTGCATTGCCGTCAATGTATTAGTTGGCAAACTTTATTTTGATGTTAACCTGAGCGTGTGTAACTTTGAGTATTTTTCAGCTTCCTTGACACGGTTTAATGGTGTCCACTGTGAATTCACACTTTGTTGTTGTTTGTGTTTTTTTGTCTCAAACCAACCAATCTGCGGATCATTCAGAGATCCAAACCATGGGGCCTGATCTGAACCGACCACGGATCAATGATGATCCGTTGCACCACTATTAGTTGGGGTTGGTTAATCGAATATGATGAAAGCAATACAAAATAAAAAGAAACAAAGGGCTATGCTTAGTGTGCAGAGGTTGTCAGCAACATTATACTGTAGGGACTCAAGCTAAAACAGAACCATGACAGCACAGAACACATGTCCATAAAATTCAATGTTTATGTAAAAAAAACATTGCTGTACACTGCCACCAGCCCCTCCGAGGAACAACAAACATGACAGCTATGCCCCAATGAGTAAGAATTTATCGACCTGAAGTCACTGGTAAAAGCAAAAATTACCATTTCAATTGCGGTTTCACTTCGGAACAAGTCGTGCATACGGAGGTAAGGCAAACAAAGAACATTGGAGTAAATGTGACAAATGTAAAGAATAGAACTGAGGAGCACGGTATTACTAGCTTTGTGTTCGGTGAAGGGTATTGTGTGTGGCTCTATGGATAAGGATCCAAAGGGACCCCTGAGACATGGAAGTGAAGGGCACCCAGGATGAGGGCGGACACATGTGAAAGACAGGGGGCATGGAGGATGAACTCGGCCCTAAGTTAAACACAACTCACAATATTCTTACGTTTTCCGGATAAAATTGCTCATGATCATCACATTCATTTGAGAAAATGTAACCAGTTCAAAATAATTGAGTCAGTAAAACAAAAATCACTTCCTGTTGATCTTTGATCACTTCCTGTTGATTTTGGGGCACATCCCGGTCACTTACTGTTTATTTTGGAGAACTTCTGAGTCACTTCCTGTTCATTCTAGGGCGCTGCGGAATTAATAGGGAAGTTTTTATGGCGATATTTAAATTGTGACATTTTTGGTGTGTGCAATCCGTAATTATGGTAAATTGGAAATTGTTTCTATGGTAAATTGAATGACCACCAGTTATATAGTTAACAAAAATACATTAAATAAACATGTACACAAGTGGCATTTATGCTTGTTGGCACTCAACTACAGTACTGACTCAACAAAAACGTATTTTAAAAAAATTGACAAACACGATTAAAAATGATAATAATTATTATTATTACCAGGCCTTCATCAAGGTTTCAAATTTGATGTAACATTTCCAGTTATTTAAGCAAATCTAGGTGTTCTATGTGTAAGTCAGCCTCTTCTTGTTTTTTTTCAGTTTCCATTCCAATTGTGCCGTACGCTAGCGTATCATTTATGATATGATGACCAGTCCAGGTACATCAAATGCATAGTGGATTTGCGTTTGTTGTTGTAGCATTTTATTTATCAGCCTAGCAGTGTCCAGAATCAACTTCTGGGACAGAGCAATAGCCTAATCAAGAGTGAATTCAACATCGCTGGGAAATCCATGTTAGCTTAAAACTTCATTGATTTTGGATTTTGAGGTGCACATTAGAACACAACAATGGTCATGGAATTGTTTATGTTCAGTGTTCATGATATTGTTTGTGTTGGTTTTGGTAAAAATAAGTGTTTTTAAGGTCGAGTAGCCTACTCTGTTGTTTACTTGAGACTATTAATCCACAAATGTCATTTTGCGCAAAAATTCAAACAACATTATGCGCAATGGATATGTCTCCTATGTGCATAGAGCCCCTTAATGATAGGTAACACATGTAAGTTGGAAACTTGTCATGTCATTCTGAACATTCTGTGACAATGGGTCTAAAGTGAGGTGTATAGTAGATGTCTGTAAAACAAGGTCCACAGGCTTCCCCTGGGACCTCATTAACACATGTGGAGCTCTCATGGGTCCTGTAAAATAATGGCTGGAAGCCTCAAGCAAGTACAGATCTCTGTCGGCCATGTTGATTTGGTGTGAAGTGTGAACAAAAAGTCCCGGTGTCGGTTGTGCATACTGAGTGGCTGTTAATTTTCCCAATGATACCCGCAGATTGAACACAACACTGTGTTCCAAAGTGAAGATTAGCGAGCACATCAAGCTTGATTAAACTCATGAAACCAAAGGCTGGCCTGCTGAGTCGCCAATTTGCTAATTGGGCTACCACCTGAACCAGGTCTGTAATCCGTATTTGTTTTCTAAACAGCGGTTCCAATGACTCATTTAATTTAGTGGAGAATTCATGAACAACCAGTGACCTAATCTGTTCATCCTAATTGGCAGAGAGGATTGCATGAAGCTTACTAGCCACAAATACGTGCTAGTTGGGTCCTGAAGCAGAGCTCTGACAATTTAGTGCACTACCACAATTGTTTGGACCATTTTAGATGTTCTTCCCTTGATCTTTCATTTTCTCCTACTAAGAGGTAGACTTAATTGTGTCTCTTGGTCAGCGTACTTCCCTCCTACATCAAACAAGTGATGAATGAAACAGTTGTGCCAAACTGGTTCAGATCCAAATTCTTTCATCCTCTCAGCAGATTATCTCTCCTCATATTCACATTGTGCCCCCTCCCCTCATTAACTACAGACTGGTGTGACCTTATTAGTTTTGCATGGGCAGATTCTTTCTGGAAATGCTTCTTTAAAAATATGCTTCTCAAAGGCCATCTTGCTAGTGTTTGTTTTAATAGTTATAGTTCAGTGTACATCTTTTGATATCAGTTTAATATACTAGTTTATATATATTAGAGGTGTCAGCCGATTACAAATTTTAATCGTAATTAATTGCATGACTTCAATAATTAACTCACAATTAATCACAAATTAATTGCACATTTTATATCTAAATTTATATCTAAATTTACAATTAAATGTACAATATTTATTTTCAAATTTTCATACTCTTGTTAAGATAAAAATGTGAAGCAATGTTAACCTAATAGAAATATGGTTACAATAAAATGTACATTAAATTTTGTTTTTTTCAAATTTTTCATACCCTTGTTAACATAAGTGGGAAGAAATGTTAACCTAATAAAAACATGGTTGCGTTTTTTAGCCACTGATACAGTAAGTTCATAACAATTCATAAAATTGTTTTAAAATTGAAAATATGTACTGTTATTTAAAATAAAGAGTGTGACATTGATTTGTGTTTGTCATTTTTCTGTCACTACATGGTAAGACAATGGTTACAGCTCAGTGCATTTTTCTTTTCATATTAAGAGATGACACATTTTTTAAATGAAGTAACTTGTAAAATTCAGCACATTTTTTAATTGTAAAAAACAACAACTTGACCTTAGTCCCCCCAAATATATGCATTGTTATTTAATTTATTACTGCTAAATTGTGTTACAGTGACTCCTTTTCACAACATTGAATGCTTTTTTTTTAAGTTGAATACGGATGCTTATTGTAAAATGACCGCAACTTTACTGCATGACGAACCAAACAAGATTGGTGTGTTCTTTTCACATTAAGAACTATCTTAATCTATCATTTTATTTAACATGAATTAATTTGCGAACTTCTGCACAATTTTAAAATGGTAAAACACAACTTGACGGCAGATATATATGTGTTATTATTTTATTTTTTACTGCTAAATTGTGTTATAGTGACTCCTTTAAACGACGTTGAATGCTTTTATTTTGTTAAGTTCTCAGATGCGCATTGTATAGTGACGCTCATGCTTTACTGCAACGAACCAGAAGACGATATTGATGTTACACTTAACGAGCTATTTTCTGGAGTTGCTGAATAAAATACGCCTCACATCAAAAGATCAAGTGGCTTGGAGTTACTCCAAGTGACAACACGGCATCCATTCAGCTCTTGGATCTCACAGGGGTTGAGAGTGGACACCTCTTGGAGAACTGTAGAGACCTAGCTCTGTGCTAATCGCTCACACCGGCGCTTACCGAGCGCGTTCTGTCAAAGCAGGGAAGGTGGAAGTGCTACACAGTCCAAATGGCTCGTCCGCGCTAACATTCTGCCCCTTAAACATTGTGTGTTTTAGCTCCTGTGTAGTACAGTGCATTTCTATCGGGTAATTTTGACGTCGACGTTTCTGCTGCGTCACGACTGGAATCCCCTTAGTAGAGGCTTTCCAAATAAGGAGCGGTCATTAATCGAGCGTTAAAAAATTGGTGCCGTTAAAGGCACTTTAAGTTAACACGATATTACCGCAATCATTTTGATACCCTTAATATATATATATATATATATATACTAAGGGTATTAAAATTATTTATATATATATATATATATATATATATGTATTCAGGGTATCAAAATTATTGCGGTAATATCGCGTTAAAGTGCCTTTAACGGCACCAATTTTTACCACAATTTGATTCATGTATCGATGCCTCCGTCAATGTGGCTTCCTTATGACTCTTGCGTCCCGTCATGAACATTAAAGCAGTGATTAACAAAGAAGCTCCACACCTCCTTGAAAGTTTTTTGTCACATTTGCATTTAAATTGACTTCATGACTCTGATTGACTTCTTAAGTGAGTGACAGAGATTTGACAGTGACTTTGACTCTAATTCTCTTGCATGATAAGAGAAGCTGGATTAATATTCATGAATAGTTAGACAAACTTTGTTTCATAGTGTGGGCAAACCAGCGAAATTGGGTTTTTGACAACTTTTCTCAGAACTGCAGATTAAATTTTGCTCCGTCATGCTTGACTGCAGTGCAGTGGAATTATTCGTTGCATGACAAAAAATATTCAGAGCGGGGAAGTTTTCTTATGTTTCGTTTCAGTTTCTGCAAGGAATGCGCCATAGAATTTGCTGAGTGTTTCCACTTTGATGTTGCTTAGCAAACTAACTCCTTATGGTTTTGGAAAACCAAGTGTGTGGACACTTTTCTCTAAATTTTTGGGCTCTGCCTCTCCAGTGTTCTTCATTCACTCTCTGTGTGCAGTTGGATGATATTCTAGGCGACACTGGGCAGCACAGCACCTGCATTCAGTAGTATTTTTCACTGATTACAGTAGTAGTGGCCTGTCTCGACGGTCTTGATAAAAAGTCTCGAGTCCGTCCTGTCCGAGACTGAGACAAGACCCAATTCCTTCTATTCCCGAGACGAGACCAAGACTGTTAAAAAGTGGTCTTGAGACCAATACCGATCTTGAGAAATACAACATTAAAACATTGAATCCTATATCCACTCGAATGGGTTACAGATTGTATTTTTGCTGAAAATATGTCACAATCGAAACAATGAAAAATCAAAATTTTTCCAATTTGGGTAAATGGAATGCTTTACCTGTCCAAAGCACTTTACCAATCCTCATATTCCTTTTTTTTAGAAAACATATCGGAGTGTACCAAAACTGTTTGTGGCCGTAGAGCTAAAGCAGCTCTGACAACCTACGGAAGGGTTTTCCTTTTTCATTTGAAATAACTTTGCCTCTGGAATTTCTCACCATAGACTGGCCTACAGCAGAATCCTGTGTATTTTTTTTGCTTTTAATCAAGTTTTAAATCCATTGTGTTCTATCGTACCAGCTATCTTGCGCAAAGCTAACCCGGGAGGGTTCATCTCACCCATCCAACGTTCAAGTTTGCAAACTCACACTCCCATACAAGCGCAAAACATTCTTGAAGAGCGCACTTTAAACGATGCTGTGCACTCCCCACATACATATTACGTCACATGCTTTCCTATTTTAACATTCCTGGGACACTAGTACATTTGACAATACGCTATGATTCATTCTCACTCAAATTCGAAAATTGTGATTCAACATTAGTTTTAAACTGCCAGTTCGCATCTCAATTGAACTCATCACCCATTTTTGCGTAGTGGCCCTAATATACGGATGGATGTTTAGATAGATAGATAGCTTTAATGTGTCACTCATAGGCATTATATTTTATGATACCAATTTGAGGGCAGGATGTGAAACCTGAGCCTAAGCAATCTGTAAGATGTAAAGTCCTGCCAGATGTGAGCAAATGTACCGAGTGTCACTAAAAGGGCAATCACACATGTTTATGTGACATTGTAATTCATTCAGTTTCTGATACAACAGTCTCAGCAGGGGGTCATAATAAATTAGGAGGGGGACAGAGATCTTGGAGTGACAGTTCAGCACTGTGTTTTCAGAGATCCTGTCAGAAAGCCAAAATAATTGACGGTGCTAATGTTGAGGCCTGTCACTTTTTTGACAGTTGTTGAATTCACGGGTGCCTGCCCTCTGAAATAAACAACAAATGCTTAGCTGCTTTTTAAAACCATTTTACACCTCAGTAATCCCTTTCTAAAACTTGCTTGCCCCAGCTGAACCCACACTTTGCACCCTGTGTCATGGAATTGTGATTATCCACTTCAGAGAGTGGGGAGGGTAGGCATTTGGAAACTCAGGAGGGTCTGTTCACAGTTTTGACTCCCCCAGGGTGTGTATTCTTGTTGAGCTGGTGCTTTATAGGCCCCTTAGCGGTGCTGTGTGCCGTAATTCAGCCGCTTTTGAAACATTAGCATCATATACACAGGCAGAGAGCATTCCCTGTTTCCCCGAGCAAATTCACAGATGGCTTGTACCTCTTCCTGTGGTTCACCAGTGGAGGAGGTGTGCCGGGTTACAATTCTGCCTCTGCTGTTTAGAGCCCAGTGCCATTAAGACCACATCTCTTTATTACTTGAGTCACTCTTTTTCTTTACCACCTGCAGGGTAGATGGATCTTAGCAAAACTCGAAAGTGTGGCATAAGCTTATCTATTAGTCCTGTGTATTGTGTCATTGTGTCAAGGACAAACAAGGATCAGATGCTCATGCTGCTCTTGCATCTCACAGCAAAACTACACTCCTTGGAATAAACATTAATCAAGCATGACAAGTTTTATAAAAACCTAATTTTATCAATGCCGTTTAAACCAAAAAGAGTGCTAATGGGACTGTCTTTAGTTAGCTTAGTTCTGAAGTAAACATCTTTGTTACCTCTCTTTTGACACATTCTGGGGTTTGGAAGGAATTATTGAAATAGACGAGAGGGGATGTGGCTTTACTGAAAGTGGAATAACCTCAGAGGATAACTGTGTTTGGTGTACATCAAGAAGTGTGTAGTGGGGCCAACATTTTGGGATTTCACAGAGTCGTGGGGCCCACCCGTCCATTTTGTTTGGCCCCACAAGTTTAGACCCCTTTTTGAGAGTCAAGACTTGGTTTTAGAGTTTAGGTTTGAATTGGGTTATGGTTGAGGTTAGGGTAAGGAATAGGGGTAGGCAATTCTTTTTGATGGTTGGGGTTAGGGCAGAGGTGGGCATCGAGGGCCGGAGTCCTGCAGGTTTTGCATGTTGCCCTTCTCCAACACAGCTGATATATGATCAGCTCATCAGCAAGCATTGCATAAGTCTGATAATGATCCTGTTGATTGGAATCAGCTTATGTTGGAAGTGACAAACCTCCAAAACCTGCAGGACTCCGGCCCTCGAGGACCGAGATTGCCCATCTCTGGGTTAGGGGAAGGGGATAGGAAATGCATTATGATTGAGATAGCCCCATAAAGATAGTAAAACAAACTTGTGTGTGTGTGTGTGTGTGTTTAAACATACTATGATCATAGAACATCATAATGAAAATCATCTTTGTAGATATAATATTAAGTTGGGATCAATGTAATTTGAGAAAATAAACTCACCGTCAAGTTTTTGAACCCCGTGATTGTTTTTCATCCTCATAGTTACTACTCTACAAATTACTACTTTTGGACATTTAGAAACTAAATTTATTATCACAGTAATAGTACTTTTGGGGTGTAAGGTGCAATATTTTTGATTAAAAAAAGATCATGAATGTTGACATCTTCTGTAGACATGTTTAAAAGACCCCATCACGTCAATTAATTCACTGCCATTATGATTGCTCTCCGAAAAAAAAAGAAAAAAAAAGATTGCTCCCATGCATACTGAGAACCTGGTCGATTTGATATTGTACAAAAGATACAGAGCTAAAATACTAAGTCCCCTCAAAATGCTTCACTGCTTCACACTATGCTGCGTTAAGGTAAATTAAATGACAGCTTTACCACCTTGTCGCCACAAGTAAAGATAACTGGAAAAAAAGGCATCAGATCAAATCAGTTGTATTGCTATTGAATAGGTTGTGTTCTCATAAGTGAAAACCACATGAAATCATGTTTGTTCCATTTGATTCCTGCCTTGGCTCAGTAAATGCATCCGCAAAGCATGTTGAGGAGCACTTCATGCGACCAATGTCAGAGCCTCTGCTCCCCACAATGCAGACCGCAGCAAATCCACAGCCATCATCATTACAGCTATACTGCTTTGGACACTAATGGCTGTCCCTGTACTGCTGCCTCGGCACATTCAGATGGTTCATCGGAGACTTCATGTTGTGAACATGTGAAATCATTGAGGCGCATTCACACTTCATATTGTATACATTAAAGCAGTAGACACACAAGCAAAGCCTCAGTTGCAACACCCTCTTAAAGCCACTCTAAATCAACAAAGCAGACTAATTGGGGAATTTGTCCTCATTTATCTTCTTTTAAGAGCTGGAAAACAGGGCATTTCAATATTGAGTAGAGGATAGCTGGGAGGAAACGCAGGAAGCAGTGTTAAACTGGGGGATGGGCCTGGTAAAATTGATGGCTTGTGGATGTGGAGTCAGTGACTCTGAAATGTGGTTTAGATTTGAAATTGTCTTATCAGCACCTTCGAAATAAAATATTTCTGCATTAAACGTTGCAAGTCCAATTTCCTAAAGATGGATGACCTCTGTGAAAATGCAGTATTTGGAAAATCAATATAGGGTCAGGACAATCACATTTATTACATTTGTTTATTATTCCAGGCAATGTGAACAGCCATCTTTTTTCCTATGGTTATATAGACTATCCGCCATTTCAGAAAAGACAATAAAGATTTTCAACCATCCAAATGAACTCTGCATAGACAAGCCAGGAGTCATTTTTCTGGGTGTCTTTGTAGTTTTACATACATTGCTCTCTTATCTAAATGTACAGTTATTCAATCAATGTGCTTTTATTAGTATAGCTCCTGAGACCCTTTGGTATATTCTTCATATTATTGGTAGAAATCAGTTTTGCTTTGTCTTGCCATACAAGTACATTAGTTATGTTTATTGCACTGGAAAACACTGTAGGCTTGTTATAGGTTTTATTCCGTAAAACAGCTTTTTCTATACTTAAAAAAGCTGCTTAACAAGTAGTATCAACCATTTTCCTCCAGATAAAATCAGAATTCATGCTTTGTCTAATGTATTGAATTTGATGATATTGTGGTAAATAGAGCGTCATTGATGATCATCAGCCCTGTGGCAATGCTCTGTCCTACTCGATGGAGATCAATAAACATCATCCATGGGATCAGTCACCCATATGGAGTAGAGGTCTGAATCCAGTAGTGCATCCTTTTGGATGCTAAACTAGATTAATTATCTGAGTTTGCTCAACATTCCGAGCAAAATGGTTGTACAGTTGGTAAGTCATTTACTGTACTTTAACAATTGATTAGAAGATCATCCCCTTTTCAGCCAACACGTTGTGTCCTGTCTCTTCTACTGAAGGCGCTTGTCCGACGTCACAACGACGCTCTCGAACACATTTTCCAATTCGAGGCACCTCGAAGCATGAGGTCATCTTGCCGCGGCGCTCAAGTAACATTCCATTCCGTGGTCCCCACCCCACATAGGCTACACAATGAATTGGGTTGACGATAGCGCGCTGCGCCCTGCTATGTGCACTGTGAAAAGGGCTAGAAGCAGTGGTATTTCTTTCTGTCTCAAAATCAAAGATTGCACTACCTTCTTTTTCCAATAAAAATTAGCAGTAAGTCGTGGCGAACAAAGTAGTATACCGTACTAGAAATGGGGGATTAGTCAACTCAGGCAGCACAGGATAATGAAAAACAAGGTGCATAATATAAGGTCGTAGCATTTATTTTTAATTTTTTTGCAAATTCACAATTCTATGCTATATATCCACAATTCTATGCTATTCAACAGTTTGAGGCCGGGATATCAGAAAAATTACAAATTAACTGAAATTAGTCAATATTATCATATAGTCAATTGTTTACCAAATTGAAGCACCCAAACTTTGCTCCATTGAAAACTGAACAATTTCTAAACCTTCCTTTAATAGAGTCTTTCAGGGGGCACAAGAACAAATGCCTCCATTCATTTGTGTCCAAAATGCTAATGCCACTGCCATCGAATCTTAAGACGTTAGGTTTCCTGTTTTGTGACATGAGATGGTCCACACTGTTGTTGGCATGGGACTGCATTAAAGACTTATTACTCAACATGAGAATTATGAAAACAAGACAGATGGTTTCCAGGCATTCTTCCTCTCTCAAAGATGAATGCAAGCAGGCAGCGCTACATTGAATACTGAGATTTGTAATTTAGACAATGAAACCTCTGTTTAATATGTACATCAGGGGTCCCCAAACTTTTTCCTGTGAGGGCCACATAACTTTCCCCTACTCTGATGGGGGGGCCGGGGTCAGTTTGTAATAGAAAAAAAGTGCGACGATTGCATGCATTTGGCTTGTAGGCACCATTGTTTGCCACTCTCTCTCATCAACTTCCCTGTGAAAATCACAAAGCAAGCAGGTTAAGAAGCTAGTGATGGCAAAATGAAGCTTCATGAAGCATTTGCGATATTTTTTGACTCCTCTAGATGGTGCTCTTGGTTTAAAGTCAAGTGCAATGAAAATGGATTACATTTGCATTGCATCTTTGAATCATGAGTGCCATCTAGAGGAGTCAAAACATATCGCAAATGCTTCATGAAGCTTCATTTTGCCATCACTATAAGAAGCCACACTTAAGTGATGCAGCACCTACATATAGCACAAACTATTTCACTACCTTCACCACTATTTGTGGTGTTGGATTTTATCACAGTAGATTTTATTTAATTTGTTTTCTAAAACAAACATAATAAAATATGACCAAATGTATAATCAGAACTCATTCAAGTAATTTTTTTAAGTACACTCACTCACTAAAACACGCACACATACAAACATGGTCTCCCGAGTGGGGAAGCGACCCCACGCCTCCTGAATCGAAAGCTAGCTACGGTACTACACAGTCCGCCACCCAGAGCCCACTCATTCAAGTTAGAAAAGTGAGCATACCTACATGTCGTCATATTCGCTTGTGTATCACAAAGTTTGCACTAACTCCACGAATAAAGATGAACAGCCGCGATGTGTCCTGCGCGTCCGTGCTCTCACAAGTGCTCATGACATTGTGTCCTGCTCGTCCGTCCGTGCGTTCATGATCTAGTGCTAATAAAAAAAGGCGATTTTTTTCGTCTTGTCCAGCAGCTGGCCATATTGTGGCGGAATAGTTGTATTCTGTCTCCCGTCGCTTCCCGTAGTTGAGAGACCCGTCCTTCGCCGAGTGCTTCAGCATGTTCAGCGAATGATTTGACGCAAGAAATACACGGAATGAGTCTGTACTCGTCCCGATCGACGGACAGAAACGTGATTCAGTCGGGGCTCAGTACGTGTATTTATTCGAGGCTTACGTTATTGTGTACTCGCTGAAAAGTGGGAGTTATTAACGACGGGAAGCAGGGGGCGTGTCTCTAGTATTGTTCAGGGGGCCGGGCGGGCCGTAGTTTGGGGACCCCTGATATACATGAATGGTAAAGTTAAATGTTAATTTCACGATATGATATTGCAAAAGTTTAATGAAGTTGTTGATTGATGACTGCTCGTAAAGATGCTGTCATTGAATGGTTGCACAAGTCACACGTTAGATTATTATTATTTTTATTTTTTTCCCACTCACACAAACATGCACACAGACAAACTCTCTCAGGCGGGGTAGCGGATCCACGCCAACCTGCATTGAAGGCAAGTAACGGTTTCACTCCGCCACCCGGAGCCAGTCATAGATTAGAAGTTAAAATCTATTTCAGACTTCTTGCCTTGGCTGAAGCTTATGTTTTGGCTTTACTTGGTTTACACTTTGCATTCCTGACTGAAAACAATCTTTACAAACAAGCAATTGAGTGATGGTGTGATGCAATGTTTGGATGCAGATCGAGCTGGAATGGGCAGAACCTAAATGGAACCTTAGAAATCAAGGCTTTGCAATTCCTACACGTTAGATTAACATATGTTTATAAAAGTCATTGATACAGTATTTTAAGTATTGAGTCAAAATTCTGAAAGAAAAATGGCAGGCGTATTTCAGTAATTGCAAGGCAAAGTAATTATTTCTTATAGGGTGGCTTGTTAAGTCTGGCTTCAATTCCGCCGAGATTGATGTTGTTTCAAGTCCTCAAAAGTTAATTCCCCAGCCAATTTCTGGTTGACCTGTGCAACATACAATAATGTCATTACATGACTGTTGATAAGACAAATGTGGGCTTATTGAACAAAGATTGACTTCTTTACCATTGCTGTTGTTTGTTCAGCAGAAAAAATAGCCAGGCTATAGACAACTGAATTAATTACGCCTGCAACAAAGTGACAAGCTATGGGGGTGAGGGTGAAGAAATGTCTGCATTAAAGCGCTCCCCATTTCTGTCTTGCAGAAAAGGAAAGCAAAACAAATATAGCTCACAGCTTTATTACAGCTCATGCCATGATTACATACTGATTTCCAAAGTGCAAAGTCAATGCTTAATACCCAATTACGGCCAGTCGCAAGTCCAGATAACAATTAGTGTGGGTTGTTTTCAGAAAGGGCATCTGGCGTAAAAGCTGTGCTAAACAAATCATGTGAAATATTCACACAAAATTTGAAGTAAAATACTTGTTTGCAATATGCCTTTTAAAGGCTAAATCAAGTAAAAAAATAATAATCTAATAATACGTTCTATGTGCCGCCACTAGTAATAGGAATTAAATCAGCAAAATCCACCCGTTTCTATCCATCTCAGGGAGCGGCCATTTTGGCACTTGCTGTCAATTGAAAATGGCATCACATTACCTAAGGGCTCAGCTTGTGAATGCCACATCACCAAACCCAGAAAACAGGTGAGCCGTGATGTCGTCATTTTCAGTCGACAGCAAGTGGCAGTTCAAGGTAAAATGGCTGCCACCTGAGGCGGATAAAAATAAGTGGATTTTTCTGTTTCATTCATATTCCACACACATATTATTAAGCATAACACCGTTCTTAGACTAGTGGGGGCACATAATGCGGTAATTGCAAGGCAAAGTAATTTTTCCTTATAGGGATATTATTGTAAAGAAAACCCTTGACTTCTCCTTTGGAAGGAGTCCAGTCAAAATATTTTTTAGCCAGCCTTATCAAAATGATAGCAACTAAGACAATTTGCCTTTGTGACTGTTTTACCTTATTACCTATGATTTATTAAGTTATGTGTGTGTTTTATGTACAATAGTTGTGGGCATATGGCAAGTACTTGTTCTCCATGTGTAATGAGCCATACTTTTATTCAGAGGTTTTATTCAATGCAGTACTTTTGAGCAAAACATGCAAACAAACACACCAGAGACTTCCTTCAGTCGTCAGCAAAACAGGTAAAGTACCGATGGACAATCTGTCACTCCGGATGACTGACTGCCCACCTCTGCTTTTATTAGCCTTTATTCCCCTGAATACAGAGTATCCTAAGCCAGCTTTCATGGCGGGGAAAAAGGGTGGGAAACAACACAAATAGCACATAATACGTACTAGTTTGGTTGCTGGCATTTAATATAAATGTGCCTCTAGGCCAATACACCTGACATGAGCTAATTGGCTATCAAGAGATGCTCTGAGAAGAATATAGTTACAGTGTTCCCACAGCAGATTAATTTGTGAAAAACATGGACATTAAAGAAACAGTCTTCAGTCAATGATTCTAAGCATGTCCAAACGTCGCAATATGTTTTAATAACACCGTTAGCCCACACTCTGTCTGAAATAGACCTCCCTGTGTTCCCTTTATGTAGCTACTGAATGGGAATGAGAAAGAGGCATGAAAAGTTGGCCAGTCTGTCTTTTGACAATCTGCCTGTGTAAAATCGCACAAAGACATGGCCGCACCCACCGCCCTCCACACACAAACGCACACACACAATCAGTAAATTGTCTCAAATATTGGTCTGCCCTTCATCTCTTGCTGTGTGCTCATGTGAGACGGATCCCACCGACATTTTCCACTGCAGGATTAGCCGTGTAGTGTGACAGGCCTCTTGTCATCCCGCATGGTCATGAAGGGTTGACCCAGGATATGTGTGGAGGCAGGGGGCCTGAAGGACACTCCTTAAAAGGCTATTAGATCCTTACTGCTTATTATAAGGGTGAGTTCAAGTGAATGGTCAGCTCTGCGTCTCTTTGTTGTAAGACCATAAGAAGGAAAAAGCTTGTTTTCTGGATATAATTAAACCTTCTTGTCGGCGTAACAGGATTAAGGAGAGCGAGTTGCCAGTGTTTTGAGTCTTTCCTCAAAAACCTTCTCTGATAGATGACTGATTGACATGTTAAATATTTTTCCATTTTCAACAATAATAAGATATAATTATGAAGTAAAAATGAATATCAACTAAGCTGATTGCCAGATTTTACAGCTATATTAATATGCTGCACTACGATGGCACAATGTTACGACAGTGTTTATCGCTAAGCTCTCCATTTTCTCCTGCTTATCCCGTTCACTCTCACAGCTGAGCTTTGCATGATAATGCCACATGTTTGAATGTATTATGAATGAATGTAAAATTGTGTATGGCAAGCACAGCCGAAGCAGTTACCATGCCTCCCCGCTTTACTACGCAGCATTGCAGTTATCTTAATGAATTCATTTTGAAGCTCATTCTCTGTCTGCTGTGTACACACTCCAAATAGTTGCATAGAAGAGGCCTTTTTCCACTGTGGAGGTGACCTCACTGACCTGGGGAAAAAATAGCATATTGATCTGTTCACACAAAGGAATTGAGTTCTAGGGCAAGGCAAGTTTACATACACCAGGCAAATGTGTGTTGCTTCACAGAAGTAATATGCAAACAGATGCAAACTACACATGCATTAAATGCTTTCACACATATATGGCCCTATTTTCGTAGACACCCGTGCACTCAGCATAAAAACAGGCTCATCTTCATTTTTGTGCTGTGCAGTCTAGTTTAGCGTGTTGGGGAATTGGATAGACCGTGCTATGCCTCAAGACCAAAAATAAACTTGATAAAAGCAGGTCAGGGTTGCGAGATGATGCAATTTTGGTGGATTTGATCAAGGCACAGTTGGATGTTGTCACTGAATTTCATTCATAAATATGACAACAGCGGCGGACAGTTCCTTTGAATCATTATAGAAATAAATTTGTTAAAAAAATTATGGATAATTCCGAGTTTACGTCGCAACTATGTAACACGTCAAAATGGTTCTGCGCTCAGTGAAAAACACTGGACTTTGGATCATTGTAATTTGATTTGTAAGGATTACTTTGATTTCAAAATGTGATGAAAAGTTATTTGACTACAATAACAATCTGGCTGCAGAAGCAGAATTGTGATATGGACAGAAATTGAGCATAGGCACTTGAACATAATGACGTTATTAAAAATGAGAGAATTGACACATTTACGCCACGACAGAGCATGTGCATACCGGACGCAACCTTGCCATTTTGATTGAACTATTTACATGACACTCATTGGGATTGGATAACCCACTCGTGTGAATCCGAATGAAATTCCAATCGGATTCAATATTTTCATTTCTGATTATGGTGTTTATATGAACCATTTTCATTCTGTTTAGCTGTTCTGATGAATTCTAATCAGATTATGTTGCTCCATGTAAACCCGGCAACTGATGTCGGTTTTTGATGCAGTGCCGCTTGAGGGGATTGAAAGTCACGGGCATTCAATATTGGTTTTCAGCCTTGCCGCTTATGCAGTGATTTTCTCCCGATCCTTTGAACCTTTTGATGATATTATGGGCTTTAGATGATGAAATCCATAAATTCTTTGCAACTCTACGTTGAGGAATAATGTACTTAAACTGTTTGAATATTTTCTCACACACTTGTTCACAAAGAGGTGAACCTCACCCCATTAGCTTGTGAATGACTGTTGCAATTTAGGGAGGTTCCTTTTATACCCAATCATGGGACTCACCTGTTCCCAATTACCCTGTTCACCTATGGGATGTCCAAACAGGTATTTGATGAGCATTCTTCTTTTTTGCCACCTGTCTCAGCTTTTGTGGAATGTGTTGCAGCCATAAAATTTTAATGTATTACTATCAGTTATTTGCTATAAACAATAAAGTTTGAAATATTTTGTCTTTGTAGTGTATTTAATTAAATATAGGTTTGAACATGATTGCAAATCATTCTATATAGAGGTCTCCAACTTGACATTTCCGTACATTTACAGTTCCTTTAAATGCACTTTGTGCGCACTGACCTCTACATGCCGTGTAGACAGCGAGACTCTCTCTGCAATGAATTCAAAGAGAATGAGGAAAGACGCTTTGATTGGTTGGGAGTTGGCCGCATTCCCTTCCACAACAGCGCTCAATGGAGCAACAACACTATTTCACTGCACGCGTCTAGGAAAATATCCACAGACAAACAAAAAAGAAAACTCATGCACCAGTTAGGCTATGCTTTGACCTACACTCTAAAAAGAGACTTGTTGAACCAATTTACGATTACAAATTGAATTGTTGATTTGAAAACTTGAAAAAAATCGCTTCAAGTTGGAACACACAATTCAATTAATTTAGTCTAAAGTTTAAGTAATTATGAGTTGATTAAAACTTAATACTTTGGATTGAAGTCACTTTGGATTAACTTCATTTAGGTGAATATATTAAGTTTAATGAACTCATAATTACTTAATGACTTTAATTAACTTTAATGAACTCATAATTACTTAAACTTAATATATTCACCTAAATGAAGTTAATCCAAAGTGACTCCAATCCAAAGTATTAAGTTTAATCAACTCATAATTACTTAAATTTAATATATTATTTTTGGACTAACTTATTAAATCATGTGTTACCATTTGAAGCGATTTTTTTTTAAAATTGGTCAACAATTCAATTTGTAATCTTAAATTGGTTCAACAATTCTCTTTTTAGAGTGTAGTCTTGCGCTGGGTAGGAGAATAGGGTCCGTATTCGTATCCATCCATAATCCACAATAATTTGGATATTTATGTGTGAAATAGTATAATTTTCAATATAATTATATTGTAGGTTTGATGCTGCAGGAGAAGCAGATGTTCAGTAGGTGTGCTTTCAGGAGTGCAGATAACGACCACGATCACAGTTCACCATCTGTGATGCTGTAACGGCTGGCTGAGAGAGTTGGAAAGAAGTCTGAAAGTCTGTCATGTGTGACTGGAGTAAAGACTTTGACTTCCTACTTTTAGCGTAGAAGTTCTCAACAAGTTTAACCTCAGTTTGAATACCAAACATGTTCTACAAGTGAACCGTTGTAGAATGAGTGCAAGGTGTTTGATGTGGCTTTTTAAGAGTGTTTTGTTTGATCAGACTGTTTGTAGAGCTGCACTGAATAAATCCACTGTCAACACTGATCTGGAAATAATTCAGTAGATGAAAGCGTCACAGATCAGCAAAAATGGCACATTTTGCCCGATTATGGCCCACACAGCGCTGGAATTCTGCCTGTTTTTGATGTGCAGTCACAGATCATTAAGAGGACCACGCAAATCGAATACTGCGAGCAATGGTCTTAGTCATTTCCATACTGTGAACTTACAGAAGTTTGTGTATTAAAACATGGCAGCAACGTGGGAGAACATTCAATCTGTGCTTCAGTAATGAGAATGAAAAAGGAAAGGGTGTTGAATGGAAAATGGAAAACATCCCCGGGCAATTATGGTTTCCATATTGATTTAGTACAGTGGTTGTTCACCTTGTGGAGGTACTGAAAACCACACATTTCTCACATGCATTCACCAAACCATTTGTAATCAAAAAACGTAAATGTGAATTTATTTATTTTTTGGGCCAATTCACAACTGGTTTATATTCTCTAAATTCTCTAAAATCTTGGAAGTAATATACGCTTGTCATTATGTTTTTCTAACCCCAAATTCATTGTATCAGCACCATCCAATGACAATAAAGGTTTTCTCATTTATTTATGATTAATCTTTATGTACATAACACACACATTATGTGCTTTATACGGTAGGCCCATTTAATTCCCCAAATCACGCTCCCAAATCTTTTCATACATATTTTAGACAAGCACATGAATAAATATGAGTGATAACTTAAGTCAGCTAACTTTCTGGTGAAAATATGAACGTTTAGTGACGTTGATGATGTCGAGTCAGCTGTGCTGTATGACAGAGAGAAAGTCTGAGAGTTTTTCGTGTTCAATGTAGAAGGTACAGAACATACGTATGTAATCAGCCAAAGGCAGGTTGGCCATTTTGTCTGTGTTTGCTGGGTTCAAGACTTATTGACAGTTTTTGACAGACTGAGTAACAGACAACTTTCTGGTAGAATGGGCTGTGTCCAAAGCTAATTAAAACCCCCCACTGTGTGTTGCTAGCACATTTGTCACATGATGTATATGGGAGAACGTGTTCACTACCTCAGCAGTCCTCAGGGATATTATTAGGATACCCGAACCCTGACTCATTTAAAAAAAAAAAAAAAAAGTTTTATCATTTGTAGACAGGTTGAACGACAATTTTAGATGTCGACTTAATAATTTACACATGGCCACTTTCGATTCATCTCAGATGCAGCAAGTGTTCAAAATATGCAGATACAGCTTCCTATCTGAACTTGGCTGTTATTGTTTTTTAATGTTATTTGGTCTTGCTTGCCCGAGGAAAGACAGCAGGTCAAGAGAGCATTATTGTAATCCCACCAGAATGATACACTTGCAGACCTCCATCTTGTGCAGTCTGATAACATGTCATGATTGCTGCTTGAGGGAGATAAGAGGCATGTCATAAATTAAAGATGTTGTAAGCGTTTTCTCTGGAAGCAGAGCAGATTATTTTTTTGGAAAGATTACATTAAAACATGGCATGGGGAACTGTGACTGTGAGGGTGATGACAACAGACATAGCTTTTTTAATGAAAAAAAAAAGAACGTTTATTGAGTTAGAGTTGTGCATATGGGTACGTACTGTATGTTGGTTACGTAGATGCCATATTGTTTCCGTAGTAAATTCTGCTAGGAAATTATTCCAGCTGCCTTCATTTAAGGTATTCTAACAACTGATTCAAAGTTGATTGCAAGAACAGCACCAATATTAAAACGGGGGACTTTCCTCTGGGGTTGTGTCAAGAACAATGTTGGGTTTGCCTTTCGGAACTGCCTGTCTTGGTAGTCACCCATCTCACTCAGCTTCCAGGACCGCCCAGCGTCAGCGCACTAAGCATTTGTGTAGCATTCACAAGGCTTCCCTGTGTTTCTGTGGCCGTAATGGCAGCTCCATCCTGTTGTGGCTTAATGAGTGCTCGTGGACTCTGAGGATCTGGCACTGGCATTGCAGAGGGATCTGAGTGCTCTCAATTACTGACTTTGGCTGACTGCACTCATTCGGGACCCTCCAGCCCCGCCCCTAAAAAAACAAAGACCAACTCCTTCAACAGATCCAGTATCACATACAAAAATTGAAATCTTTATTAAGATATAATTTATTAAATTTACTCTAAAGTTGCTTATTTGCTTACTTAAAATGAAATTGGCAGACAAGATCATTCTGCTTATTTTAAGATACTTATTACTTAATTATCTAATTTGATCAAGAAGTTTTGGCATTGAATGTTAACAGCCAGTTTTATGTACAGTGAGGTTTAAAACAAACGTTTCTCACATTTTAAGATGACTGCTAACCAACATCTAAGGATACGTACTAGGGTAGAAAAAACTAGCCATAAGATAAATAGAAAAAAATACAAGTATGAAAACAGACAGAAGTGCAATATAGCTCTTTAGTAGGAGTGGTTTGTTTCGTTATATTTACTAAGCTCCTTTTTCCTCTTTCCAGTACCAGTTCAGTTCAATCCTTGGCTGGGTCATACCAAAGACAATAAAATTGGAATCTGTTACCTCCCTGATTGACACTCAGGCTAAGTTGGCAAAACATAAATGAATACTTATATATTTTAAGAAAATAGTTATATGTATTACAGCTTGAAAAAAGTAAATATTACTTGTTTTTAGACTAAACGTACTATTTTCAAGACCACGGTGGGTGATATGGGCTTAGCGATTATTTTAGTTTAAAAAATCTTACAGGTAAATTTAAGTAAAATTTTCTTGTTCTGTTGCTGGATAATTTTGCTTATTTAAAGTAATAATTTTCTTATTTTACTGTATTTTTTTTCCTAAAATGTTCTACTGTCCTTTTTGCAGTGAAGATCAAGTCAAGTGTTTTCTTAATAATGAACTGCTAAAGGATAACTGTATCATAAATTGTATTTAAATTTTTTAAAAAGCATAAGCATCAATTATGTCATCTTGGTGCTTTATATTTCAAAGCATCAGCTTTTATGAGGCCCAATAAATAATTACCTTATTTGTGGCTGCTAGTTTTGGTGAGGCAACCAAGCTTTTTGTTGCATTTCCACTGTGGTTGCAACCCGCATCAACATAATTCAAGCATGACCATCCCCCTTTCTCATTTCTGCGTTGCTCCTTGGTAAAATCCAAGTCTAAGACCAGTCCCTCCATCATACATCATCCAGACTGAAAGCGCTTTGTGCTTTTCCTCCCTCCCCCCTTTGTGCTGTGGGAGCGAGCTTGTTCTTTTGGTGGAAGGTTCTTATCAACAGTCTCGGCACTTCACCGAGCTCTGAGTTGACATGTCACCCAGCCTCAGTCCGACTGTGTAGCCATAGAGTCGAGCTCACTGTTCTTTAGAGTAGAACAATCAGGCTCTGTGTAATGCCGAAAGTCTAAACCGGTCGATTAGTTCATTTGTTTCTCAACTCAATGTCCTTGCTGTACAACAAACTGTGCATGCTTCAAAGAGTAGATCAGTAGGACTACGAGGGGAATGGTCAATGTAAAATAATTGGATTTGACGCAAATCTTTTTTCAACTCTGATCATGTCTCGAAATTGTTCTGTATCCTCCTCTCTAACATCAACTACTTTCATGTCTTCTCTCACAACATCCATCAACCTTGTCTTAGGTCTTCCTCTCGCTATGTTTTCCGGCAGCTTCATCTTCACCACCCTTCTACCAACATACTCACTATTGACTGCTCTCTCTAACTTTTTGTCAAAAACACATAAACTTAGCTGTCCCTCCAATGGGTTCATTTCAAATCCTAGCCATTCTGGTGACTCCTAAAGATTAATTTAACCCTGTAACACTAAACGTTAGTGATGGCAAAATGAAGCTTCATGAAGCATTTGCGATATTTTTTTGACTCCTCTAGATGGTGCTCTTGGTTTAAAGATAAAGGCAAGTGCAATGAAAATGGATTACATTTGCATTGCATCTTTGAATCATGAGTGCCATCTAGAGGAGTCAAAAAATATCGCAAATGCTTCATGAAGCTTCATTTTGCCATCACTACTAAACGTATCATATTAATAAATACAAGACATTTTGAGCCCTCTATTTCATGAGTATAATATATTTTTTCACATTAAAACCCTGATGTATATGATCTGACACATGCATTGCACGGATAATCCATTAGAGGGCAGTATCACCAAGCTGATGGCTTTTCCAGCGACCTTGTAAGATCGCCCCAATTGAGAAAGGAAAGACACCTATACTTATTAATAGTGGGAAACGCTCTTTCTGTTTTTCGGAAATACTAATATGTTTGATATGTCTGTTTACTATTACATTTTTGACAGTTATAAATTTACGAGCATTGTGACCGGATGTATCAAATATGACAGTGTTTGTTCATTTTGTTTGTTCAAAATGACTAATAAATACTCTATTTACAAAGGTTCAGGCTTTATAGGGTTAATAATATTTATTTAACCATAATAATATTTTAAATTCATTTCACATTTGATTGGTAGGTTTGCATCCCAGATACCATGGTATTTGGAAACAAAGAATTTGGCCCCTCTTATAGTGATGACATTTTCATATAGTTTTTTTTCTAGTTGTGAGCCATAAGGGATCAGTCAGTGGAAGTTGCATTCCACTACTCCTTTGTACTCTCCATGTGAATAGCCTTTTACATGGGGCTTTGTGGGATTGATTGTCAGAGGCTTAATGAGCGTCTTAACCAAGCCAGAGGCTTTAGGCAACATATGTGGCCACAGCCCTCAGTGCTCGTCTTCCTCCATATCAAGCCTGTACGACAAAACACAAAGCCAGCTCAGCACTCATTTTTTTTTGTACTAGTTTACTAACAAATACTTGCTGTTTATACTGGATGTTATTGCCTTTGGAGAGAATACACACTTTCCTTATGGGGAGCGGTGCAAAGGATGATGTCACATGTAAGTATAGACGTAATACAGATGTATTCAGTATATATATATATATATATATCGATGTGTACATGTATGTTGAGGTATTGCCTTCTTGGATTACACACTCAGACAGATTTCTGAAACAACAGGAAAAAAATGTGTCTTTTGCTGCTTTAATAATGCAGTTTCCCTGTATGGAAGTGTACCTGATCGAAATGTAATGTGTGAGCATGTAATATTTTGAATACCATTAACAAATGTCATGATTTCAAGATCAACTCATTTGCAGTTTAAAGTCGCATTTTAATTGACTGTCACTAAAAAGTTCAAACTAAGCATTACAAAAGCTATGTACTGTGTGATACTTATATAATATTGTTTTTACTGTAAAACTCCTATCTTCATGTCACAAAGTCTTAGAAAAGACATATTTTTACACCATCTCATTAAATAGTTCTATTAATGTTTTTGTCATCTTACACAGTCGATAGTTTTACACTTTTAGCTGAAAGCATTTTCTCCATAACATGCAAATGTGGATGCTGAGGAAATGATCTGAACAGGTTAGATTTTCAATAATATAAACCTGTAGTAATGAGTATTGCCATGTTTATAAACCTTCAGTATTCAGCATAAATACTGACTGACTGTGATGTAAATTGTGAGTGTCTGGTCTTGTAATCATTCCATTGGATTTGTCTCAACACAACCTCAGCTTGACCCTACGACAGGAAGTAGGCCACATATCTGATAGCTGTATTAAACAGCATACCCACTGTAGTATTGTCCAGACGCTCTGTTCAGAACCAGAACAGTAAATTCGAGCACTGAATTATAACACAAAAACTCTTGTTTCACTGAAAATTATGTTCTTTGAGCAGATTTTTCATACAAGTATGCACTGAAATCCGGAATCTAGTGCGGTTGACTGAAATGCATTGCTTCAGTTTTCTATTTAGGGAAAATCTGAGAAACAGGTGCCATTAATTATGTCCTGCTGTGGCATAGATAAATCAGGGGAAATTGCCAGCATTAGTCGAACCAAGTGAATGAATGTAGAGAGGAGAACGCTGTGCTTGTTCCCACAAAATATTACTCCAGTCAGAGCAGTCCAACTAGTGAATTCATCTCTCTGCTGGCCATGGGCAAGGCTCCCACACTAATATGATTACCGTCCTAGGCAGGGGGCACTCCTGTGGGGCTTCAAAGACAGCACATCAGAAGAAAGCTGCAAGATGGTAGACAGATAGATGCCGCACATCTTACCCTTAACTTAAACATATTAACAGGTTCAGAGTGAGGCCAGCGTTGGCTGTGTTTTGACATGCATACCACATGTCCCAATAATCAGATTACATATTTCAATTGAGTAATGGTTTCCCAATGTAGAGAAGGGAGAGAAAATGTTATGCTATACACAGCATATCGGTCAATGTTAACATTTCCAGTGTTCGATCAAATATGCAGTGTTATTTTAACACTGTCAGAGTAAATTCAGAAGTACCACTGATTGTCACACCCACTTAAGTGGGGCGAAATTTATTCTCATTCATTTGACCCATCCCCTGAGGGAGTGGTGAGCAGCAGCAGGGGCTTGCGCTCGGGGATCATTTGGTGGTCTAACCCCCCAATTCCAACCCTTAATGCTGAATGTCAAGCAGGGAGGCAAATTGGTCCCATTTTTGTAGTCCCGGCCGTGGATTGAACCCACAAACTCCCAGTCTCAGGGCGGACACTCTACCACTAGGCCACTGAGCTGAGCGTTAGAGTGGTCATCTTCAGACCCTGAGAGTGTGGGTTCGATCGCAGACCAGTGTGACTATATCAGTGGCCTTGAGCAAGATACTGAAACCCCAGTTGCTCCTGGTGCCATGTCCCCTGTAGTCAAAATGTAAAGTGCTTTGAGGGCCTTGTAAGGAGGAAAAACGCTATATAAGTCAAGCACCATTTACCAAAGTAAAGTGTAGTTTGAGTTAAAATGTTAACACTGCCACTAGTGCAATACACTCATAAGTGTTTAAACACCAGAGTTACGTGTAATTTGGAGGAATTAAATGTTTAACACTGACACAAGTGTAGAGTTATTTCAACACTACTCAGTGTTTACCAGTGTATATTTTTAATGCCATATACAGTGTTGGAGTAACATTGGTTAAAGCAACGCTAAGGAACTTTCAGTTTACTTTCATTATGGCGGCACCATATGGACAAATGTGGTAATGTCATGCCTGAAGGAAAACCACATTTCCCATGAGGACAAGCGCATTGCAGCATTTTTGAGCTCACGCCAGCGAGCGTCCACATTCAAATTGACTTTGACTGTCTTTGTAACGAATGAGGAAAGGGGGAAGTGACTACGCCGTAAAGCAGTCAGTACATTTGTAGTTTTTTGTGGCAGTGTTCCTACGATCCCCCTCAAAGTTGCTTCGTGCCAGTAAAAATTATACAGACCCCCTCAGGCCATGGCAAAGGTACCAATCAACTAATTTTAAGTCGATGTTTCATCAGAAGAGTTATGAAAATAGTTTACTATGGTTGAATATTTTCTTAGTTCTATTTTAAGTGTCAAAAAAGCAACACTTTGAAAAGTGTCCGATTTGCACTCACACATATAAACACTTTTCTCATGTTAGATTTAACACTCAGTGTTAATCTAACACTTGCGATTTTGCTGTGTACTTCTGACTTCTGCATTGCTACAGTTTTCCCAGCATGGTCACGTAATTTATTAAATTAATATCTCAGAGCACCAGTGCAGTGGTCTAAATGATCAAAATTAGAAGATATCACTTGTATAGAAGATATCACTTGTATGTGTTTCATGCTTTCTTACTGTATTGTGCCAGTTGTGACAGGGAGTCCCGCTGTTTCATAGGGAGGTCATACATCATTAGTTCACACAGAACATGCAGGTCACAGACCCGAGTGACTCGGTTCAGCAGATCTATATCCAACTCCAACTAAGCCTTATTTCTTCACGTTGAGCTTCATCACTTCCTCTCTCAGCCTCCTCTGACAGTACTCTAAGTTCCATCAGCCTGTTAATGCTACACACTCCTGCAATATTAATAGTGGCATAATTGAACTGTCACGCTCCTGAAGTGCGGCAAAATTGAACAATTACAGGCAAATTATCCAATATTGTTCCCACTTCCCAATCTCATTTAGTGTCTTGTGTTCGATTTTGTCCTACCAATAATGTTTTTAATAATAGATGACTTGCATGGCCAAGCTTGTAGTAGCAAATTGAATGTGCTCATTATTGCCAGAGGAAAGACTGCTTTGTGGAAAAAACATGGAAATACTGGAAATAAATAGTCGTTTGCAGATACAGTCACACATGCACGCTTGGTAGATAAGAAAATTGATGCTCAGTAGTTCATTTTTAATGATCAATGATTAATGATTTTGTGTGTGTGTGTGTGTGTGTGTGTGTGTGTGGGTGTGTGTGTGTGTGTGTGTGTGTGGGGGTGTGTGTGTGTGTGTGTGTGTGTGTGTGGAGGCATTGTAATGAATGTCAGCAGAATGTTGCTGGTTTTAAGCAAAGGCAATATTTTAATCCAGCCTGACAAGAAGACGAGCTGCCTAATCCTATTACCGTCTTTCACATTAAACTACACACGGACCACACGTGCCTGTCTGTTGTCTTTGTGTGAAAAAGCAGCAGATGGTGCCAGCTAAAGAGGCTACTGTACTGAACTGTGCATGCTTTCTCTTGGACCTTGCACCGCCCTCAACAACATATCCACAAGTGTGTGGAATTCTCGAGCAAACAACCTTTCTGTGTTCTTTCCCATTAATGTGAGTAATGCTACTGTATTGTGAATTTGTAATGCGTGAGGTGTTTGAGGGTCAAAGCCAAGGTGCAAGGCCGGGCCAGATGGTCGGAATATGATGATGGAGCTTGCCAAATATATAGAACAGGTTTGCCAACTTGTTTTCAACAGCCAATAAGTCATTGGATAGGTCAAAGAATTGTCAGCAAAAATGTTAAAATAATATGTTCGGCGCATAAGCATAAAAATGTCTTAACACAAAAAAGAAAACAGTGATACAATTGTGCGAAGCCAAGCGGAAACTTAAATATATTTATCACACAAAGGAAACTAATAGAACTCTAACAACAAAATCTTACAGTTTTATTTGTGCAAATAATGGATAGGCATGCAAAGAAACAATAACAATGTCCCCAATAGGTACATGTTAATTTGTATTCTTGTTTAATAGATTTCAAATGGAATGAAGTGACAATAGTTGATTTAAAATAGCTGTAGCTGTAATATACTACCCCACTCCCCCCTCTATTTAATTATATATATCTTTTATGCTTTGTTGTTTACTGCTTGTTGCTACTGTCTTATGCTTAGGTGTGTGGTAGCCATTATAACTCAAGTTTGTATTACCTTCCACCCATCCATCCATCCATCCATCCATTTTCTGAACCAAATATACTTATTGCATCAGGCTACACACACCAAAAAAAGTTGAACAGCAGAACAGAATACCAAAGCACAACTGCAACAGCGTTTGAGGCAGCTTTGTGACCTGTCGGCCATTCCAGCAACTAAAAACACTTTTTTTAGCGTTATTGTTTTCACCATCACAACCTTTTTTGTTTATTTGTTTACTTTGTTTACGTGACTTGACTTTAACTTTGTTTGACCATGCATTGTAGGTACATAAAGTCTCTACAATGATGACCTTGTAGTTTGATAATGATGACAATTGGGACTTGCTAAAATAACTGACGTTGGTATTTAACTACGTGCAGTCTACGCTGTAATGTAGATCAATCAAAGCATCATATATGCATCTGCTTCAGAGCTGAGTCTCTTTGATACAAGAAAATTGGATCGATTAGACTTATGCTGATTTAAGTGCAAATCTCTTTTCAGTACTTTTCTTCGTACTGTAGTGTTTTTTCATTTTTGTCATTTTTTTTTAATCAAACGTTATATGTTTTGCTATAACAAAAGTCATTCTGTGAGGATCCCAGATGTAAAAGTGAAGTGAAGTGAGTCAAGCAGATTTCTAGAAATAAAATGAACGTTAGCAGACGCACGAGATGTAAAGGGTGGTAAAAGTGATCAATTTTACCATTCAACATCCAACCTCTCTGCAGTGACTTCTTGTTGAAAAATTCACAGTTTGATTGAAATGAGATGAAAGGAACATCGTCGCCACCTAGCGTTTGGAGGCAGACACAGTTTAGCCACAGGTCAAACCCATCCACTCATCTGTTTTTCTGTACTGCTTGGCCTCATAAGTGTGAGCTGGAGTCAATCCCAGTTGACTTTGGGTTAGGAGTGAACGGTGCGTGCCAGACAAAAATGTAGAGTCTTCGATGAAAATTACATGCATTGTTTTTTGACTCTGCGAGAAACCCGGAGTACTGGGAGTAAAAAAAGTACAGGGTTCCAGAGATTCAAACCCTGACTTCACAAACAAATGTGGAAAAAGTGGAGGGACCAACATTTGTCAGTAGCCTGATTTATTTGTGCATGCAAAATTTTGGGAACTTTTATATTGTAATCATATGAGTGTTAAATAAATGAGAAAGTTAAAAAAAATTGAAAAGCAAATATTGATGCCACATGACATTGATGAATTGGCATGCTGCGACATGATAAGCCAGGCAAGATTAGCAATCAACAATGAGCAGGGAAAAAAGTAAAGTAGTTATTTGGCTGTCTTTCTGTGTCACGCCAAAACTTTCAAAGTAGTGAAGCCGACTCTATTTGCCTCTGACTGTTTCCCTCTTCTTGCCCCCTCCACTGCAGAGCGTCTGTCCCCTCTGAGTCTTGGCTAACCAAAGTTAGGGTTTATATTGGCCTTCCCACAGTGAACAGATTTAACCTCCTGCCAGATTCATCAATCTCCGGCTGGTCTGATCGCTGTTGAATGGGGCGGGGATTAAGAAGACCCCGGGGTCTTTAAATCAGGCGAGCTTTAGGGGGCCCCTCATGTGCATCATATACGTCGAATAGACAGCATAGCCGTGACTTCAATGTCGACATTATCACTCGCCACAGTCAAGTCCTTTAGTGAACCTCCCACTACCAGATGGCAGTGTTAGTTCTCAATAAATGTTTAATAGGGGGGCAACAAATTAAATCAGAAGGCAAATCATCAAGCACAGTTTGAACAAAATGTAATCCATGTGAAGTGTTGAGGGTGGGGAGAAGCCTTTGCCTGGCTAATGCGGACATTAAGAAAACAATGGCTTTGGGAATTGGAACTCCTCCTATCCCTCCTCCTTCAACCATGCCGAACCCATGAACAAAGCTCAAGCCAATTACAGCAAGCTTCTACTTTTTGATTTCATTCAGCGTACAACAACATAAATCAAAATGTGTGTGAAACGCTGAAACAAATGAACGCCTCAGGCATTTTTTTCAGGGCGACTTATAACTCGGAGACACCAGTCCTCAATTCAGATAAGGTCAAAAGCACTGAATTGTGATTGAGTGTTAGTGTATGTAACGCTAACCGAGAGCCCTGAACCCCATTGCTGATATGTGTGGGTGGAGCTGAGGTCACAAGCTGGTTTAAATACTAGTATTGACCCATGAGGCCCCTAGTTTATACCATTAACTTGAGGAATGGTTGTTAAGTTCAGAGTGCATGTTCATTTGAAGATGAATCGACTGGACTGAATTAATTAAATTATTAATTAAATTTGCTCTTTGTTCACTGGTCAATGATTAAGTTTGACCCCAGTGTACAAGGGCTGGTGTTAAATCCTATAAACACTTGAACATTAAGCTACTACACAAATTGCACAGTCCCTTTAAGAGCATAAATACAGAAATGCAGATGTTCGGCTGTTCTTATTGGTAATTGTGTGATGTTGACGTTGATTTGTTAATTTTAGGGTAGTCTTCCTTTATAAAAGAATGACCTATATGAACTCGATCAAAAATGTCCAGTGCATGTAATAATTCGACCAATAATGTAATAAAGCATCCTGACTGATATTGTAATACCATTTTTACAAATAATATATTTACATTGTTGGGGATTTATTACATATCGTGTGTCGTTTTGTTCTTAAAACTGATCGTGTAAAACTTGACAGATAAATTAATAAATATATTTATTTCCAGTCCAAAGTTCTACATTTTGTGTTTGGATAATCTAAGACTGTTATCTACATTCACAGCAATAAATAAATAAATAATCAAATTGAGTGTTAAAATTTTGATGTTAAATGTTTCAGAGTTGATTTCGACCGCCATATTTTCTGATTTAAATGTAAGTCATTGTTGGAGTTGATTTATTTAGTGCTAAACAGCGTCCGCAGAGGGATAATTAAATACCATCTGCCCACGTTATTAGAACTGCTCTGCTGCAAAGACTTCTGGAATACGATATAATTAAATGTAATAAGATATTGCATTATTGGTACAATTGTTATTACAATATCAGTCAGGTTTTTTTATTTTATTATTACATCGTTGGTGAAGGTATTGGATTTTATTACATTTTTGATTAAGGTGCATTTTGGAGGTTGTCACTTTTTTACTCACAACTGCCATCTCTGACCTTAAGCTTAATTGCAACCTCTGTGTCAAGCAAGTGCATGACACCAGCCCAGAACCCTTTCTCCCTCATATTAAATTGTGGAGTGTGTTGGCCCCGAAATGCTCTGAATACTCTGAACTGAAATGAAGATAGAAGCTGGTCTGCACAATTGCAGTTAAAAAGTCAGGGCTCTTTGTACTCATCTTGGCATTGGTGGAGTTTTTCCGGCATTATTATTTTATCAGGAAATTATTACATTATCGGGTGATACAAATGCATAACTCAAAACGTTGCACAGATAAGAACGTTATCAATAGTATCCCCATTCACAAGGATGTACAAATAACGTCGTTGCCTGAGCCCTGAGCAACTATGATGTCATCAGCAGTCGACAGCAAGTGGCAAAATGGCTGCACCCCTGAGATGGTTAAAAACAGCTGGATTTTGCTGCATAACTCATATTCCACAAATGTAATATTAATCAAAATGTCATGTTCAGACTAGTAATGTCACATGTGACATATTATTGTCAAGAAATGTCTAAGGTTGACTTGCACAGGTATAAAAGTCTTGTCCTCAAGTCATACTGACTAAAGCGGACAAACACTCAATTTATAAGCCTACATCTGTGATGGTATAGGGTTGCATGAGTGCGTGTGGCATGGGCAACTATCACATCTGGAAAGGCATCGTCAATGCGGGAAGGTATATTCAGATTGGAGAACAACATATGCTCCCATCCAGGCATCATCACTTTCAGAGAAGATCTTGCATTTCTCAACACGATAATGCCAGACCACATACAGCACCAATTACAACATCATGGCTGCGTAGGAAAATAATCCGGGTATTGAAATGGCCAGCCTGCAGTCCACTTATTTTACTTATAGAGCACATTTGGTGCATCATAAAAGGGAAGGTGCAACAAAGAAAGGCCACGACAGTTGAACAGTTAGAGAGACGCGAGTTAGACAAGAATGGGACAGCATTCCTATTTCTAAACTTGAGAAACTTGCCTCCTCGATCCCCAGACGTTTGCAGACTGTTGTAAGAAGAGGGGATGCCTCACAGTGGTGAAAATGGCCTTGTTCCAACTTTTTTGAGATCTGTTGACACCATGGAACTTAAAATCAACATAGTTTTCCCTCAAAATGATACATTTTCTCAGTTTAAACGTTTGACCTGTTCTCTATGTTCTATTCTGAATCAAATATAAAAAATTGGCACTTCCACATATAGTGTCCCAACTTTTTGGGAATTGGGTTTGTACTTTGACTGCTAATTGTCAGATATTAATTTAATTATGCTTCACATCCCTCAGGCAGCAATACTAGCTGAAATAATAGATGTCTTACTGCATGCTAATTAGCAAAGCTAACACTCAAACAGCTCTCTTATTAAATAGCCTAAACAGACCTTGTGAATTTGACAGTGATTTTTACGGTTCTGTGATTGGCTGACATTCTGACAACCTGTCCAGGGGGTAGCCCACTTCTGGCCAAAGTCACCCGGGATCTGCTTCAGCTCACCTGGGACCTAAATGAGCAGAAGGGATAAAGAAAATAGAACTTGTCCATCCTTTAGTGTTCGATAGAGGTTATCCTGCTCAGGGTCGCAGGGAACAGGTGCCAATCCCAGCTGATTGCAGACAAAAGGTGGATTTTCCCCTGAACTGGCCAAGACATAAAACCTTTCACAGTGAATCACAGCACTGACAGTGACTAACTTAAATTGGATGGATATGGATATAATAATAAAAAAACCTGGATGATAGTGAGCATTTGTCAGGCATCATTAAATCAACTCATTACTTTCCATTGTCTTAAGGAAAGTAAACTTTATGCAGGGAGACATCAAATTTAGAAAATAAAATGAGAGGCAAGTGATGGAAGTGTACTGTATGTGGGTGGTTGACTTGAGTGGGTTGGTAGGAGACTTTAATGTGAATATTTCATCAAAATTTACATGTTGAGCAGAGTCCCTGTTGCTGCAAGTGAACATGTTGAGCGTGCCCGGCTATGCATGGCTGACAGGAGAGAGCAGCCGGGGCTCTCAGTCACGGGGGATTTGTTGTGTCTGGGGTTTGCCTTTTGCTCTGCCAGCACGTGGGTGGATTCATGGAGGCTTCTCCGTCTGCTTTGCATTCACAGGTGCCACCTCTTCATTACACCAGAGACAAAAACTGAGGAAACATTGGAAAGCACTCGTTTCTTGACGTCTAAGATCGACAATGAAAATCATGACGAGAAGCTGGAGAATCATTTGCATTCTTGCCTCAGTCACTTTTATCTGTGCCTTTGATTTTACTACAGCCATTGATATCCCGCTGGAAGGTTAGTGATACATGTTACTCTTCATAACAGAACTTGAAATAAAAAAACGCATATATTAGATCAAATATTTAAATGATAGTTTCTGCATTAAAAAAAACTGTTCAATTGCTCAACTTGACAATCTAAACCTAAAAACCAACCTTGGATTGTGAGAATACCAAACTTCAACAAGCAGCTGTTTAGGCATGACTTTTACTCAATTTCCAAGATACAGTGGTAGGTAGGCCTGAAATCTCAAGTGGCTCAAGTTTTTCAAGGTACGAGCCGTCGTTCAGCCAAGTTTTTGACTTATGTTGCAAACAACGACTTGATGAATGAGTCCACTTTAGACTCGATAGGTCAATGGTGGCTGACAGCGTCAACACATCAAACAGCAGTTTGGCAGATAGCCTCAAGTTCTTCAAAGAGAAGAGATGAGCCGCTTCCATTGGCTGGGAAGCGAGTCGACCGCACAAAAGCCCGTTTGTAACCACTCTTGTCCCACGAAAATGCCAAAAGAAAGAAAACTCCACCCATGCACACAATTAGGCACTTTGCGCTAGACTTGCGATTATTACAAAAATACAGCTCAAACAGTGCAGCACATGCTCACAGCAATAAAACAATATGTGAACAACAACTCATATTAAAGACAGCCCTCCAATTAATACGACCACATAGGTTGTTTTGAAATGTGCCCAATTACTAGTGATGGCAAAATGAAGCTTCATGAAGCATTTGCGATATTTTTTGACTCCTCTAGATGGCACTCATGATTCAAAGATGCAATGCAAATGTAATCCATTTTCATTGCACTTGCCTTTATCTTTAAACCAAGAGCACCATCTAGAGGAGTCAAAAAATATCGCAAATGCTTCATTAAGCTTCATTTTGCCATCACTACCAATTACTACCAAGTCTTAACGTATTGTAGTTTAGCGACCCCTATAGCGAAAAAAAAATAGAAAAGTGAACAAAAGTGTAGTTACTGGGACCCCTAATACTAACCCCAACCATTAGTCCGAACACTAAAATAATTACAGGCTCAATAAGATAGATGTTCATCTTCTGATCAGACAGCCCAGGTTTGAGTCCAATTAACTCCACCTATGGTTCCCTTCGCTATTTACATGGCCGATAGAGGTGGCTAAACTACAATACGTAACACTAGGTCATATTTTGGTGCATGGTAAAACGACCAATAAGGTCGTCCTCCATTGGAGGACTTGTCAGATCTTACTGCAGCTTAAAGTTCTTTGTTTTCCACCAACTTGCAGCTCAGCCTTCAATGCGTGAGGAATCTGTGCTATCCACATATGCAACTGTGCAAGGAAATTAATTTTGCTTACGGTTGTATACGGATGAATAACAATAAAAAAAAAAAAATCGATTCTCATTGGGAAAAGAAAGCAGTTGAATAATTTAGAGTACGCTTAGTTTCATCAAGCACTCACTGTGTGAATAGAATATATTTACAGCTATTATCTCGCTTGAATCATGTTTCTTGTATCTTTTGTGTCTGTGTGTATTTGAGTTTCCTTGGAAACACATATCAAACCTCTTCCTCTACATTATTCAAGGCTGTCTCTTAGGGTTCGATAGAGAGCAGTTCAAACAGCTTTTTTCTAAAAATAAAAACAGCTTTTTTGAATTCAGTCTTAAGGGGGAATAGCATGTGACAAAAAGGAATAAATCCCAAAGTACTCTTTTTGCTTTGTTTTTCTTCTATTATCTTTCCACTGCTGCATTGGATTTTCTAGTTTTAAGTTATGTCGACAGTAAGTTTACTCAAACAAACTGTAACTCCCTGTTGTTCATCTTCTGCTATGTTGTTGAGCACCACATTTGTTATTAGCCATATTTGTTTGAGCAGAGGCCCATTTCATTCCATGTTGGGCTTTTGTTTTTTTTGTTTTTTTTCTTTTAATTTCATTGCTGTGTTGTGCAGTGTTTATCTTTTATTATATGTTGTAACTCATTTTATAATCTTGTTGACAAAATATCAATATTCCAGTATTGTTTCATTATACCCCATGGTGTAATATTGATATACATCATTGGTACTGTGTATTAGTGTTACCACCAATGAGTCGAGTTGTTCAATACCACTTTTTTCAGACCAATAATTGTACAAGTACTCAACACTCAAACAGTACTTGATACCTATACCAAATATCGATACCACTAGTACTACAAAAATAAATTATATGAAATTAATGGCAATTATTCTTCGGATTTCTTGTTTCTGATTGTAAAACAGTCACATATCAGTATCGGCCACTGTCATAAGTACCGATACCTTAAATGAAGGATGGTATTTTCTAGTGATGGCAAAATGAAGCTTCATGAAGCATTTGCGATATTTTTTGACTCCTCTAGATGGTGCTCTTGGTTTAAAGATAAAGTCAAGTGCAATGAAAATTGATTACATTTGCATTGCATCTTTGAATCATGAGTGCCATCTAGAGGAGTCAAAAAATATCGCAAATGCTTCATGAAGCTTCATTTTGCCATCACTAGTATTTTCACTGATAACGATACCTGCTCTCGGTACTCGCTCATCCTTACCAATGATAACATCTTTTTGTGGGTGCTAGGGTCGCTTTTTTGAATGCAACCTTCAATAACGCATGCCATATGTTTTGCTATTGAACGAGGACAGACATAAGAAAACTGCTTCAGTTAATATATTCGTTTTCCAGTATATGAATCATAGCACAATAGTATTGTGATATTTGTATTTCTGGCAAAATAATGCAATAATATACTAATAATCTATTGGGATACAGTCTATAGGGTGTTGAGAAAAAGTTCTCCCGCTACAATTATTGATAATTATACAGACAACCACTTGGTCAAAACCCCACTATGTTTCTTGCAAAGAGAAGTCAATGTATCTAAATGAAGAAATAATAATCTGGGGGAAAAAAAAGTCCTATACTGAATGATCGTTAGGTGAAATGTTCCAACTGGCCGTCTACCCTAGAGACTCAAAAACATGCTCTGTTAATTGCATGAATTGTGCAATACTCGTAAATGTCTGCATCTAACTTTTCCTGAATTACTCAAATGTTGATTCTTTCTGGTTTGTGGCCCAGTTGAGCAGCTGCCCACCATCACTGCCCAGTCGCCAAGCTCCCTTATCGCCTTCCCGTTTGATGAGAGTTATCCTATGACGTGTGAGGCCAAAGGGAATCCCATGCCAGAGTGAGTAGCAAGTTTTGCATCACTTCAGCTCGACACAAAGAGAGGAAGGAAAGCTCGATAGTAGCCAGAAAACAATGACACTTTGCCCACACTGGGACAAATATTGACATTGTGGTTCTCAGACCATGTGCACACTTCAATTTCAGCTGAAGGCATTGTCATTTCCCAACTTTTATGGTGTAGATTCAGATGGATGAAAAATGGCCAGGAATTCGACCCCTCTTCAGACCCCCGGCTGACGAAAGAAGAGGATTCTGGGACTTTTGTGATACCCAATAATGGGAACCTTACAGAGTACCAGGGAACCTATCTTTGTTATGCCTCAAACAAACTGGGGACTGCCACATCCAAGGAGATTGAATTCATTGTCCCTCGTGAGTAACATATACACCTGCCTTTGTGTGGGGGGGATGGAGGGAGGGAGCGCTCTATTACAGCTAAGTGATTTGAGTCCATTCCTGTGTATTGTAACTATCTGTTGGCCCTCTCCACTGTGAGTCAATTTGAGGTGGCAGGAAGGATTTAAGCACATCTCAGTGTAAATATGTGTGCTACACTAAGCATTTAGCCTTTCCACCTGATTTTAAACATTATAATTTTTGCTCCCACACACTTAAAGTGCATAATCCACTGCCAGGTTGACCGCTACAGCTTATAAAACAAAACAGTATCTTCTTAGAGCCAGCTTTGGGGAGAACTAATTGCTCATTTTTTTCAACCCACACAATACTGTTTCACTCTAAATAGTGTTTGTCTTACTTTTCTAGATGTTCCAAAGTTTCCAAAAGAAACGCTTGATCCTGTTGTGGTGGAGGAAGGTCAGCCTTTTACTTTAAAATGTGACCCGCCTAAAGGAATACCCCCTCTGCAGATTTACTGGATGACTATCAGTAAGTGATGCTTTCCATGAATATAACCTCTGCAAATGTTATCGCCACACGTTGTAACGACTCACACTTGTGACATTTGTGTGCCGGCACGTTTGAGCACTTATGGCCCATATACAGTACAAGTACGCTCTTTGTCCTCATTAGTAAGATATTTCTGCACACAGCTAATCGGTCAGTGTTAAATTTCCAGTGTTCGATCAAATATGCAGTGGTAGAGCGGTTGTCTCCCAACCCTGAGAGCATGTATTCGATCCCAGGGCAGTGTGACTATATCAAAGTGTCCTTGACCAAGATACTGAACCCCCAAGTTGCTTCTGATGCCGGGTCATCAGTAGTCAAAGGCCCTTGTGAGGAGGAAAAACACTATATAAATTAAGAGTAAAGTGTAGTTTGAGTTAAATTTTTAATACTGACACTAGTGCAATGCACTCATATGTGTTTAAACACCAGAGTTAAGTGTAATTTGGCAGAATCAAATGTTTAACACTGACACCAGTGTAGACTATTTTCAAAACTACTCAGTGTTTACCAGTGTAGATTTTTAACACTATACAGTGTGGGAGTTACACTGTTTAAGTGTGGAAAAAAGTAACATAAAAGTGTAATATTTACACTCATTGGTGTGGACACTAGGGGTGTGTCAATACATTGGTTATTAGATTCATCGCGATTAAGCACGTGACGATTTGATTATGATTAATAAATGTTCAAAAATGATTATTTTCCATAATAACTTAAATCATTCACTGCCATTGACGCCTATAGACATCAACTATTTATTTTAACTATTTCTTTTCATTTAAATTTTTTTCCACTTTTGTTAACAAGAGTATGACTTTTTTTTTTATTGCACATTTAGAACAAATATAAAATGAGTTAACTAGTAAAGTCATGCGAGTACAGTGTAATGTATAATGTAATCACCTGACGCCCCTAATTTTTAATAATCTTTTCTTCATTTTTTAATATATTTTTTAAGATTTAAAAAAGAAAACACTGATAAAAATGAGGGGCGTCAGGTAGTGATGGCAAAATGAAGCTTCATGAAGCATTTGCGATATTTTTTGACTCCTCTAGATGGTGCTCTTGGTTTAAAGATAAAGGCAAGTGCAATGAAAATGGATTACATTTGCATTGCATCTTTGAATCATGAGTGCCATCTAGAGGAGTCAAAAAATATCGCAAATGCTTCATGAAGCTTCATTTTGCCATCACTAGCGTCAGGCGTTTAAAATTTGTCACATGACTTTACTAGTTAACTCACGATTTTATATCTGTTCTAAATATACAATTTTAAAAAATTCTAGGTTTTCATACTCTTGTTAACATAGTGGAATTTTTTTTTTTTAACTTATAGAAATAGTTCAAATGATTTTTTGACGTCTATAGCCGTCAATGGCAGTGAATGAGTTTTAATGACAGGAACATTACCGCTGCTCGCAGAACGAAAGTAAAAGACACACCTGCCGCCTGCCGCCCGGACACCCAAAGGAACGCACAAGATGAGAATAGCGGCAGCGGAAGTTTTTTTTATTTTTATTCATCATTCAAAGCGGCAGCGGAAGTAACTGAGTGACAGATTTTCTCCTCAGAATAAAAAGCTGTCGGGAAACATGCAACAGCACCTCTCGCAATTTCACCCAGGGTTAGCGGAGAAGAATCCGGCGGTTGTTGCTGCTCACCAGCGAACAATAGAAGAAGGACTGTCAAAACTTCCCCGCAGCTCTGAAAGAGCGAGACGAATCTCATCATCCACTGCAACCCTATTAGTCCATATGGGGTCGGTCGTTAACAACCAGGGCGCACCACAGCAAAAGTGAAAGTGTATTTTGCCTAACAAAAGTGCTGGAATCACTGAAAAAAGCATGCAAGACAACTCTGACGTGATGGGTGGATTTCCGTTGCTACAGAATCATATGTCACGGCACACAATGGCTTTCCATGGGCCTCGTTTTCTTTACATGTGTGAATAGAAATATCAAGTAACTGTTCTCACTTGTGAATATTTGGACACATTTTGTCTGCTCAGACCTTCAACATATAGAACAAGATGAGAGGGTGTCAATGGGCTTGAATGGAGACCTGTACTTTTCTCACGCGGTGGAGAAGGACAGCAGGAGAGACTACTGCTGCTTCGCTGCCTTCCCAAGAATACGAACCATAGTTCAGAAGACGGCCATGTCGGTCATTGTCAAGACAAGTAGGTGTCACTAATTTACTCCTAAATTAGCATGAGTTGCAGTATTTGCACATTCACAGTTCATAGTTGCAATTATAAAGCCATGCCTGTGCCACTCTGTCTTATTCACGTGCATGTTCTTGGTTTTGGTTTGCGAGCTCAGTGATATGTGTAATTTTGCATCCACTTTGTGTTATTATTTTTCATCCCATCCTCCTGCATTTCAGAGAAAAGTCATGGCATGAGTCCTGAAAATGGTAAGATTTCATTTTCATGTTGCATTTGTGAGAGTAATTTTTAATAAACTGCTCATCTCTTGTCCCCGATTCATGTGCCATTAGCCAATGCTATCCTGCAGCGGAGACCCAAGCTTATGACGCCCCCTGGTGTCAAAACAGAGAAACATCTTGTCAGGGGAGAGGACTTGAAACTGGAGTGCATTCCTGAGGGATTGTGAGTTAAATACACACATGCAAGACTGATTAGAACTGTGTATAATTTAGGTAAACATATAGATATATAAAACAACAATATAGTTACAGTAGTTTCTTAGCAATAAAATGCATTATTAGGCTGAAAATAATGTTTTTTAAATAATAGTCAAAATGTGCTTTTTCTTAAAGTCCAACTCCAGAGGTCGAATGGGTCAAAATGGGTCATAAGCTTTCAGCAAAAGCCAAACTGGAGAGTCATGGAAAATTGCTCATTGTGCCAAGCATTGAACAAGAAGACAGCGGCAAGTACATGTGCAAGGCTAAGAACATACTCGGAGAAGTCGTCCATTACTTCACAGTAACAGTTGAAGGTAAATAAAATGTGCAGTGATGATGTATTGTAGGCGTTTTGCGCTTGCATCTCATATAATTAAAACACATTTCATTCCTTAAGTGATACAACAGGCTTTAAACAACAGCTGAATGTATTTTATCACAAGGTAATGTCAGGAGTGTGAAATTTGATTTAAAGAAAGTCTATGTTGTTATTGGCACATCACACATGCAAATCATCTGAGTAATAAATGATAATAAAAGCTGAGTTTTGAAAAGGCAGAATATTTGATACAGTAGATATTGGATACAATAACTTGAGACTTGTTGTCAATGAACACTACATTCAATGTCCTTCACAGTCATTGTCAGAAAATATGTGTATATATCAGGGTGACTTTCACGTACAGTAGAGCTGTTTGAACAAGTTTTCTATTGACAACATTACATGTCCAAGTTTCCTCGTGAAGCCTGTCTGACATCCTTTTTTTTTTTTATTGCAGTGGCGCTCTTGCACTGAATAAAATATATTCTTACTCCTCTCCTTGTAACTGCTTAATGTCTGCGCCGTATTCAGTTTGATAAAAATCATCCTGATTGTGTGTCTTCCCAGAGCCTCCAGAGTGGCTGTTGGAGCCTGAGAGTCAGCTCAGTATGATTGGCTCAGATGTGCTCATCAAGTGCTCAGCGACTGGGACTCCAAAGCCGGCCATAACTTGGAGGGTGAATGGTCTGCCTTTGCATGGTTGGTCCCACACGTCTTCATGTCACTTGTCTCATGTTTGACTTCATCGATCTGAATTTACAAATCATCAGCAGTTCAACTTGGTGCATTATTGAGCAAAGAAAGGCAGAGAGTGCTTAAAAGCTGCCTGGAATGGTGGTGAACTCTCAAAAGCTCAGAGGATGAACGGAGTAGACTTTGAAATACTTTGAGATGAGTCCTGAGCTGTCACCAACTCTGAAATCGTCAAATTGAAATCTCTCTACTGGGATACAAAGATGGTATCTAAAACGAAGGAAGAATATTATTTTATTATTTATAGAGTTTCCGCTCCTGATGAAATCTGCTGGTTTAAAATGACAGATGATGGGGAGAGAGAGGATGGCATCCTAATGTATGTATTTTGACTGCATAAGCAAACAATTGACAGACTGAAAACCACTGGGAAACAGTCGACTATTTTCTCTCTGTTATGCCAATATCATTAACAGATTCAAAAAAAAAATTTAAATCTCAATTTGGTCAGAAGCCAAATTATTGGCAGGGCCAATCATGATTCTGGCATCAGAATGTACTTGCAAACAATGATGTAGTTATCATCATATTCAAATTATGCAAAGTGAACAAACCATGAAAAAAAATGGGCATCATTATTTCCAGAATGGTTTAAAACAAAGTGCTGTTGTTTTGTTAACTAAGTGATCTTTAATCTTACTGTGTAGAATCCCCTGCAGCTAACAGGAAGGTGTTTGATGACACCATCTTTTTGCGCAACGCCAAAGCATCTGACAGTGCAGTCTATCAGTGTCAAGCATCCAACAGGCATGGATCCCTCCTTGCTAATGCAAACATCATGGTCATGAGTGAGTATGTTTTATAGTATTCGACTTGCTTTAAGTTTTGTTTCACTAAGTTCTGTTTTAAATTCTGGTTTTAACTTCAGTTTGATGTTAAGACAATACTGTAATAAATGTCAAAGTTGGCACGGAGTTATGTTGAGATTGCTGAGTGATGTGCCTGTTAGTGAGCTGGTCCCGATGTTGGCATACGTCCATAATGCTGAAAGGAACTGCCGATGAGCCTCATTTTGTTATTGTAGCTGTTTGCACTCCCAGAGGAGCAATACGTTCTATTCCTTGACATTTAAATGCTAACAAGTTCTTGTCCATTCCACAATGTCCCCAAATAACAACAGTTCAATTAAAAGCAAAGTAAAGAAAAGTAGCTTAATAAAATTGCTAAGAGAACGTACAGTGCAAGTTCGTGATTTAAAAAATGCTTTGGAAGATATTAATCTTAACTCTTTTACTGCCAAACGTTATCCAAAAAGACAACCTCTAGAGTTTCAGCCGATTTTGAGCATTTTCACTCATCTTTCAAGGCAAACTGAATAGTGCGTGCTATGACGTAAACATGGTGGATACGATATGAAAGATAGATTGGATTTCATTCTCTCATTAGAAAAAAAAAGTATGATTTCTACCTTATTCCGTTCTTTAGTAATCACCATTTGAAAATAGATAATTTGAGTGACACCGAGCTATAATGGAAAAAATAAGGAGAACTTTTTGCGAAAAAAAAAAAAAATTCTGCATGACAGTGACTTTGGCTCTAATATTTATTGGTTTGGGGGAGATCTGTGATCAATCAACGGTTTGATCAATCACGGCATCCTTGAAAACGTATTTCACAAGAATTGTATTTCAATTGCTTTGATGCACAGGATCCCATTGAAAAGAGATACAATGCTGCTATCAGCTGGCCATAGTTAGTGCGGGGGGGGGGGGGGGGGGGGGTGCGGGGGTTGGGGGGGGGGGGTGAATTCCCAGCTCATTCATGAAACCACAGCTGCCCAAGACATTTCGCTGCTGCCCATCAAAAAAAAAAAACTTGTTGACGCCAATTAACGATGTTGGTGGTCCATGGTGGAATTTCAGAAACGTTTTCAGCAGCAAAAGAGTTCATGGGGAAAATAACATATTTTTAACCTGGATTATAAAGCATTTAAACTTTGGACTGACTTCACTTCCATTGTTAAACAGCACAACAGCTAAATACTACTTCACCATCTTTGCTTTGAACTTTAGGTTCCACTAAATGACTCGAGTCTGCAGACATCACAGCCCTACTAAAATTATTTGCCATTAGCATTTATTTAATGTAATTAGGACCTACATCAGTCAGCAATTTATTGACCAGTAGCAGAGTTTTAAAATCTACAACTGACTGTAAAGCCTTTAGGACTGGATATGTTCTGATCTCTTTTTTTCTGGTCAGAACTTGAGTTGTGGCGTTTTTAATGAACTGCAGTCTGCAGATGTGTGATGCACTTTTAGAGAGTCAACACCAAACATTTCTTTAACTCTTTTGTTTGTAAATGTTTTTAGTAGTTGCAGTTTTAATTATGTAAAGCACACCTTGTCTTTGAATTGTGCTACATAAATAAAGCTGCCTTGCCTTAAAAAAAACAAGTTGAACAGTATCTGAATGCTAAATTACGAGACAAGACAGCTTGGTGGCATCCTTGGCTAAAACTGTTAAGGTATATAGTGTATGTTCAAAGATTCATTGTGTGCTCCTTTGATTCTTCTCACAAAAACCTCTGATTAATTAAGGCACAGAAAAGACAATTGCATTTCCCAAAGTTAAACCAATATTAGTTGTTTCACTCGAGTCGGTACTGCAGTGTGCGTCAGCTGAATGCCACGCCTTCTTTTGTTCACTGAGTAGTGTGGTTCCCATCACATGCGCGCACTGCTTCTCATTCAAATCTACTGCTTTGCAGATCTCCCTCCAATGATTCTTACAAAGGAGGGGGAGGATTACACTGCTGTCGAAGGGAGGGGAGTGATGATGGACTGCAATGTCTTCAGCTCTCCGCCATCGACAATCACTTGGTGGGTGGACAGGCTGTTGCTATTCTTCCTCTTTAACAACAGGGAGCAGTAGATCTCAACCACTGGATGCATTGTCCTTCATTAACATCTTTGCTTTGCAGCATATTTTTACGAGCTCCTAATACATGGAAAGCTTTAGCTTCACTTAAAATTGATAGAACTGACAGAGACAATGTGTGTAGCTAACAAGCAACATCAATGAGTGCAAGTTGACTTAGCATTAGCTCTTCAAAGAATGTTGAAAAGTTGACTAATTTTATGTATTTATTGTTTGCAGGAAGAACGATGATTCCTCTGAATCTGTGGTGGGGCCACGGTTTACCGTCCATGAAAATGGCTCGTTGGAGATCTACACCACAAAAAAAGATGACACAGGACAGTATACATGTTACGCCAAAAACATAGAAGGATCATCTGCCATTGAAGCTTCACTTTATGTGAAAGGTATGATATGTTTTACCTGATGTGTTTGTTGTGGTTCTTAGTCCTCATAAGGAGGAAACTAAATATGGTCCTGCTTATAAAGATCCCACAAGAATAACAGTGGCCCCGGAAGGCCAGCAGATCCTAATAGGCACCACAGCCCAGTTCTCATGTCTGGCAGAATACGACAAGTCCTTCAGCGACGACTTTGAGCTCCTGTGGGAAAAAGACGATATGGACATAGGCCTCAATTATACTGAGAATTCCAGGTAGGCTACTGAATTTTTTCTGTATTGCATTACAGACCTATTCCCTGCTGAAAAGTCATTTTACTGCTTAGTTCTGTCAATCAATATTGTGTATCCATCATCTCGTTAACAGATACTTTGCGGAGGATGGTATCCTTCAAATTTTCAATGTAAGCCACAAGGACCAGGGTGTGTACACATGTGTAGGAAGAACTCCAGTGGACCGGGACACCGCATCTGCATTGCTTATGGTGTTAGGTGAGCTGACATAGAAATACAATTTTATATGCAGTCCAGAAATTCCCAATAACATTTTACGTTATGACATTTGAGAACAGATCAATACGTCAGCAAGCCTAAGCAGAATTTACCACGGCTTTAACAGTGAAATACTGTATTATATGCTATCATAAGCATGAGCAATCGTTTTGACATCACCCATCTCCATTTCAGTGAAGCAGGCTTTTCCACATCTTATCACTGCTGGGATGATTTGATTGAAAATTGTTGCCTTGGCCTCGTTTCCAGCTGAGATTGATGTGTCTGTGATTTTTCCAAACCCATGTCGTGGATTCCAGATGTCCCTGATGCACCTGAGCACTTGGTACTCTCAGAGCACAAGACCAAAAGTGTGAAACTGAAATGGACCCCAGGGGACAATCACAACAGCTCAACCACAGGTAAAAGGAAAATCCATGCAGCAGTCTGGTGTTAATATGACATACATCATTTTTGTTCTAATTTTGTGCAAGGGTTCACCGTATGTTTATTCAACATGTATCAATTATTGAGCCATCCAAGCATGAATTGTGATCAGCGTCTCTGTGGAATATACAAGCCCAAAGCAGAGAGCGAGGAGAGCTTTGCACAGCCTGTGGTTAGATAAGCAATTCTTTGGCAAGAACCGTCGCGGTTAGGGGCTGATTGTCTCTCTGCCTTTCAACAGAGTTTATTATTCAATACGAGGAGAGCCAGTGGGAGCCTGGAAATTGGAAGGAGCTGCTCAGGGTACCTGGGAATCACATTTCGTCCGTCCTCAAACTACACGGTCATGTCGACTATCGTTTCCGTGTGGCTGGTGTTAACGGTGTCGGGAGAGGCCCTCCCAGTGAGCCCACAGAGAGATACAAAACCCCTCCAACAGGTCTAATGCATCCTCCGTGTATTGTTTATTATGCTTTATATGTCTGGATAAGGGGACTGAGGCCACTAAAGCCGCCAAAATTGTGCTCTGTGTGAACGTTCAAACACTCAGAGCTGTGACATAATTGATTCCACTCTTGTTGAAAATCTTTTGTGTGCCCATTTCACTTGAGACATCTCACACACTAACAATTCTGACTAAAGCTGTACTCGCTGTTTTCACAGCCCCGGACAAGAACCCGGAAAATATTAAAATCGAAGGTCATTTGCCGCATGAAATGGATATCAACTGGGAGGTAAGAAAGGATTATGGGGCTTGTATCATTCCTTTGCAACAGATCTTGTTGTCTGGACTAAAAGAATAACACATCGACTACCTTTTAAGTTAGGAGAGCAAACATTCATTTTAATTTGAATGAGGTTCCGTTGAAAGCTGCCCGTGAGAAAGACAATGTTCATATTCAGTTTTATTGTTGTGAGACAAATCTTGCTTTCACCTCTTAGCTGGTTCTGGAGTCACAGAAAGAAGGCTTCTGAATCCTGGATTGATGAGCTACCCCTTTTGTTAATGATGTTCTTTTGTGGATTATGCTATCGCATTCTATTTCTTGCAGACCTCTATTTAGAGATAAATTGCAATATGCTCAATTCTACATTTAAGAAAAGCCCCGCTAGAGCAGGATACTCAGCCCATTGTTTTAATAGATGGCAAGATAAAACACTGCGAGTGCTCCAAGCGCTGACTTCTCATCTTAGTGAAATGGAAGGAGTAACATTGTGGAAGAGAAATAAAAGGGGTATTTTACACAATAAAGGAAGCCACGTTTAAAAGCCACCTTTTTAATCTCCTTTTTTATTTTTTTTTATTTTTTTACTATTTAGCCCTTGTTGCCAATTGAACACAATGGGCCAGGTCTTGAGTACAAAGTGAGCTACAGACGACAGGATTTGGAGGATGACTGGAAGGAGCACATCGTGAAGAGACACTCGTTTGTGGTGAAGAGCACACCCACGTTTGTGCCCTATGAGATCAAGATCCAAGCCAGGAACAACCAGGGTTGGGGGCCGGAGCCAAAAATAATGACAGGCTACTCTGGCGAAGATTGTGAGTATTCACTTGTTTAATGTGGTTTGAAACTTACACTAATTATTTTTTAATCTTTACAGCCAACGGTATCTAATGTGGAAGCAATGCTTGTGGGAGAATCATTAATAATTAAGGAAATTGGCTTTAGACGAGTGTTTTGGTTATACTGTTTGTCTCAATTTCAAACAGCTGCAGGCTGCAACTCTTATTATCTTACCCCTTGCAGCAAATGTAAACAATGTTTGGAACTACAACTTGTTTTGTTTTTCAAACTATAGCTTTGTTGAATGTACTTTACTAATAAGTGTTACAGCCTGGATGAGGGAGATATTAATGACCAATCAGACACAGATGCGTCTTCTCCAGCGGCTAAAGCGAGAATCTTTATCTTATGAATATTCACAAAAAGTACAAATATACTTGAACACAAATTTGGCAACATTAGTACAAAAACAATATTCTTCCAATTACCATATGATATAGTTGAGGCAGGCAATACAGCCTAAAAAAAAAAAAAAAATCTAGGGTTTTAAAGTACATTTCAAATACACATGAACATACATAGACAGATTGTGCATCTAAAGCCTATTATTGCTACCATAAAAAGTTTTTAAATATGTTCATACAAAGTACTAATAATTCTTAACACAAATAAGCATTTTAACCCTTTGGCAATCTATACATCAGGAATCGCAACGTATGTACGAACATGTACACTTCACGTGACCTCTTCATAAACGACATGCCCATTTGTAATGGCCGCGTCTAGCTGGCGTATCTAACAAGGGAATATACACGACGGTACAGCTTTCAAAACATTCAAAATCACACAAGTAGTTCAAAACGAACTTTCTAGTAACTCTTCTCTTAATGTTAATGCACAAAATGTTTACTTTCATACCTGGATGAGAGAGATATCAATGACCACTCGGCCACAGATGCGTCTTCTCCAGCGGCTAAAGCGATAATGAGCATTGCGACGAGAGCTCCCTCTTCCGTCCTTATCAGACATCACGAGTCGATCGCAAATCACACTTTTCAAAGAGGCTTTAAGATCACTGATGACATTGCGCAGTTATATAGACAGTGGACAGCAAGTGGCAAAATGGCTGCCCGCTGGGATGGATAAAAATGGGTCGATTTAGCTGCTTACCAGTAAATAATATTCCACAAACACAGTATTAATCATAATGCCTTGTTTAGAATAGTGAGAACACGTAGAACATATCATCGTAAAGAAAAAAAATGTCTTGACTTCCTCTTTAAGATTGCCATATTGAGTATAAGATTCAAGATGTTTTATTTTAATAAGCTCATGGGTTACACATGGGTTTCACAAAAGGCAGATAACACAAATTCTCACTAGTGAGCTCACAACAGACAGCTCAAACTATCGTTTTAGTTTGTTTTGTTTTTTTTATGTGAAAAGTTGCTAGAAATCTAACTTTTTGAATTTAATCAATTTGTACCCTCTGAGAGCTATTTTTTCCTGACAGACATAAACGCATATGGATTCTAGATATTGAACAGTACATTTTCGAGTAGCCAGTGTGTTTGTGATCTATTGTTTTAATATAAAAAGAAAAGACAAGAAAGAGGAACATTAGATAAGAATGAGTGCTTTGACTTCAGCTTCACGAATTCATTTCTATGCCGTAGTATTCAGCTATTCATTAACATTGAATTGACATATTTTAGTATGAGCTTAGCTTTGAAGGTTATGTACCTATGTGTTTTCTGGAGAAAAGTGTGCAACCACCTGTATTTTTTGTGTTTAGCTTTCTTTTGGACTTGTCCCCAGGAGACCAACACAGGTCACGACCTCTAGATAGAAGATAAATGGTCCTTCGTGTTACTTACTTTCCACATTTCCCTGTAGTTATGTGTTTTATGTGTTTTCCCAATATATCGCAACCTGTGTTGTCTGATCTTCATTTGTGATGTAGCTTTTCAAATTGAAATTGGATTTTTGTCACAATAGCTCTCCGTGTTCCAAGTTGTAGCTCTGCATGTCTTACATGCATGAAGTGTGTTATATATCCTATTGTGTTTGTTTTTGTAGTTCCGTCGGCTGCACCTGATGATGTAGCTGTGGGGGTGATGAACAGCTCAGTGGTCAAGGTCAGCTGGACTCGTGTAAACAAGGACAAGTTGCATGGACATCTGGGAGGCTACAGGGTAATACTTCAAAACTGGCCCTTGTTTTTAGCCACAGTTTAAATGCAATGACCCTGACCTACTCTAAACGTTTGGTGCACTAATGCCGCTGTCACCTACACATTCCCCTCAGCACAATGCACTTCTGCATGCCCTCCTTAACATTTTGTTACACATATAAAAGGACTGTGTTGCTGGATATTTACTGAGGCTGTAATGAGCGTCTCTTTCTTTGTGTAGATAAACTGGTGGCATCTGCGCAGTTTGTTGGATTTGAAGAAAAGCCACGGAGACAAACACACACTAACGTTACCTGGCGACCGTAGCCACACAATCATACCCAGACTACAACCCTTTTCCGAGTACAGCCTCATTGTCATGACCTTTAACGGTCGTGGCAACGGTCCTGGCAGCCATCCTGTCAACTTCAAAACCCCAGAGGGAGGTAGGATTGTGAAAAAAAACAACATGGAGTGTATTAATTTCAAACTTGTGAAGCTAATAACAACAAAGGAACATTTGGTTTCAGAATTCAACTTTTTGCTGTTTTCCCCCTTTTTTTTTGCCCCACAGTTCCTGAGAAAAATTCAGTTTTCAAGGTCACAGACACACAGAAGCACACTGTCTCTCTGGCTTGGGCACCGCCATCAAAGCCGAATGGGATTCTGACAGGATACCTTTTAGAGTATCAGCTAAGTATGTATCAATTATTTTCAAAATACTGTATTTTCCCTTTATTTAACTCATTTGCTCCCAAAAGCATATAAAAACGTTCTATTTTAAATATTGCCATGGTCCCAGAAACATATTTATAAGTGTTTTTGTTCATATTTTTTTTATGCTAGAGTATACACAGAAGGCTTTGATGCAGCCTCTGACCAGAAGAGGTTAAAGCAGTGGTAGTTATAAAAAAAATGGCCAGCAGGTGGCAGAAGACTATAAGAGGTCAACAGGGTCATGTTTATGTTGTAACAAACTCTGTTCCCCAGTGTTTTCAACAGGTTTGTGAATAATGATGAAACTTAGCTATATTCTAATGCTAACTGCTGAAAAACGGAAACTGATACAAATATACATACTTTTTTCCCTGATGAAAGAAGAGACTCTTATCTTTCTTTTGGTAGGTTCCATGTTTTTATAGCAATAAAACAGAATATTCTGTGGACCTTGCAAAATCAGTCAAAATCCAATAAAACAGCCAGGAGCGAAGGGAGTTGCTTCAGTGAAAATGGTTGAGAGTCAATGAGTTAAAAGTCTTAAATTTTCTCAATAATCGAAGACGCGCCTAATAATGAAATGTGCCTTTTGTGTGCACTGAGTTTCAAAATCGGCAAATGGAGTTGTGCGACTTCGGTAAGCGCTCCGCTTGACTGACTGTGTGGGAGCATTTCCGCGGACACGTTACTTATATAAAGGAAATGCGACCCTGGTTGAGGACTGGCGGGCATGATGAGAATCTGAAAGAGTCAACTGAAAGATGACGTCTTGGTGCTTTCACAGAAACTGCCACTAGTGATGGCAAAATGAAGCTTCATGAAGCATTTGCGATATTTTTGACTCCTCTAGATGGTGCTCTTGGTTTAAAGATAAAGGCAAGTGCAATGAAAATGGATTACATTTGCATTGCATCTTTGAATCATGAGTGCCATCTAGAGGAGTCAAAAAATATGGCAAATGCTTCATGAAGCTTCATTTTGCCATCACTAACTGCCACTTATGGTGCCTATACTGGGAGGCAGCAAAGAGCGAGTAACACCACAATTTGTGAATGGATTGTGCATGTTTGGGCTGTGTCTACTTGCACCGTTGTTCGAGCTCAAAAAGTAATTACTTTTTTATTTTATCATTTGAAGATGCCAGAATTTGCACATAATTGTATATATTTGTCTGTCTGATGACATTGTTTTTTAAAATAAATCAGACTTTATGTTCAAGCAGATACTCAGTACTTCAGTATTCTTTTTAGCGAATACTTTTTTTTACTTGTACCTGAGTAATTTTTTTGATGACTACTTTTTACTTTTACTTGAATAATATTATTTGGAAGTAACGCTACTCTTACGTAAAATGTTTGGCTTGTCTGCCCATCTCTGGACATTTTGGGAAATAGCATACCACACAAAAAGAAAGTCTTGTCTTGCTGTCCAAACCTGCAACACGTTATGCAACGGAAATCGTTCTGCCCCATAAATGGGACAGAGGTCGTGATGAGGTCACAATGTGTGTATAGGAAACATATCAGGGTGATGTCTGCTTGCCATAATCATTCCTTGACTCATGCAGAGCAAGGCTACTGTGCAGTTGGCAGGGGACATCACCGCAATCGCTCACAGTCCCAACAGGATTTGATTACATCCTGCTCTCATCAAACAAAAGTAAAAGTAAAGCTTAGGAGTCACTTCCAACATCATCTTATTGCCACATTTCCTGGCTAATTGAGTTTGATTTGGCAGCTGAGGAAGAGGCCCAAATGTCAGCGTATTTCAGGAGAGGACATTTTCAGTGTGCCTCAGCGATAGAGCTGATGTACTCGTTGATATGTGACGACGTTATGTTAAAGTCCCCTTGAAGCAAGCTATGCTATGTGCAAAAAGTTGGGGATAATGCATTCAGCTGCCAACGTGCTGTCAGTGACAGGTGAAATTTCAAGCTAAGGAGCAGCTGCTACATGGCTACACCCACATGGCAGCTTTTAATGGCTTTTACATCCCACAAGTTTCACTGCAGTTATAAAACTGTTACATGGAAGATGCACTGTAGGAGAATGGATAAAATATTCTGATCATCATATCAAATGCAGTGCCAAATTTACAAATGTATTTTTAGTCAGAAACTCAATGCCCAAAACAATCACATTCACTTTCAGATTTGGTTGATATCCATGGTGTCATTTAATTTTGGTTTCAAGTTAAATTTTTAAAGGGGAAGTCAATTCAAAAATGTTCTTTCCAATAATATACTATGCACCACTAGTCTAAACATGGCATTCTGAATAAAAATGCGTTTGTGAAATATTAATTAAGCAGCAACATCCACATAAAAAATAAATAAATAATTTTAGGCCCCGTCCACTCGAAAGCCAGTTTCAATGTATCCTCACAAGTTTCTTACACTGTTTAGGTGTATATATGTATATATATATATATATATATATATATATATATATATATATATATAGTTTAGTCAAAGAGCATTTCATAGCTGCGACTTTTAAGATCATTCTGAATTTCATGATTCATCTGTGAGTAAAAATGTTTTTGTCAACTTATGATTGAATGTAGTTAACGACACGGAGGAAGTTGGACAACTGCAGACTATCGACATTAGCAAACCCGACACGATCAAGTGGACCCTGCGAGACTTGGAGCCGTTAAGCAAATACAAGTTCCACCTGCGTTCCTGCACCACAGTGGGCTGTGGGCCCATTACCAGTGAGGAGAGCACCACCACTCTTGAAGCAAGTGAGTAATAGGGGGAAGCAACATTGTTTAAATTGGATTGAAGAAACTGGTGTGTGTTGGTGTTACATTAAAAGGCAACAACAACATTAGAGTTATGGCACAGAATTGGTTCAGTATAATCCAGGCTTAGTGAGGCGCATAACAAAGCCATTTTTTTGTTTTTGTTTTCCAAACAGCATTCAGCCTGTAAAAGCTGCAGCCTGGGCAGCCGAGCTTTGCTTTTGTCCCAGTAAGTTATATTGGTGGACAAACAATGTAATATGTCTGCCCTGCCACTTTTCATTTGTCACTGCCAGAGCAAGTGTTTATTGATTGGATGGAAAGTGCAAGTTATGAGACAATCAGCAAAGAAAGAAAATTGCTTTGAGCAGGGAGGAACTGAAGGTTCCGATAATGAATTGTGCAATCATGAAAAAAGACGCTGAGTAAGTCCGCATAATGATCCAGCTTGTATCATATAATTGTGCCTTTGTCATGACACATCATTTGTGGAGGATTACATGGCACACCTCGAGTGAAGGCAATCTCTGAACTCGACTGTCGCGTGAACAATTGGAGAGGAAATGAAACAGGAACATATTTAAGTTTCAATACAAACAGGCTGTAGGCATCCTCGATGACTAGACGGTGCTTTTAATTTACTAGCACTGTGCCATAATGAAAGTTGTTATTTGGCTGCAAGTCCTGCAAAGCGAAACTTAATTGTCTCTCTGTCAGTGATTGCTTGTTTGAATGTTAAAAAGCAGAAAGGAATGATTACAAGAATTGTCTTTTCTGTATTCCGTTTCCTTTTTTTACATCACTGCATGTGTAACAATTACAGTAAGTATCAAAGGTATTAGAATATTTGCTGGTACCCTGTGAAAGTGCACCGTTCATTGTTGTCTACTCGCTGTCGTGCTGCGTAAAAGGGCTTCCCTTCAAGCGGAACCTTTGATCATGCAATGTCTAATGTGTTTCAATGCCTGCTTAGCAATGCATTTGCTTGTCCCTTCTGTATTTTTTCTTTCTTTTTTTTTTTAATCTGCCCCTACAGCTTTCACTCTGCCTCCCACTGATGGCCCCAGTATGTAGAACAGAGTAGATGCATGGCATTTCACACATACAGTACACATGCAATCACACAAGGCGTTACAGCTAATTATAATACTAATAGTAATCCATAACTTTGGGGTACAGGTATACCTCATTCAAGGGGCATATTTGACATGTTTTTATTACTTAAAAAATATATAATATAGCGTGAACATAATATATGTGCAGATAATTAAACGTGTACTGTTTGCCACCAGTATTTAATGCATATTGTTATGAAGAAAAAAAGAAAATCTTTTTCTAAACTCTAGTCGCCTCATTAATAATTATTCTATTTAGCAGTCAAAGGGATCATTCATCCTCTATTAACGTTGTCTCCCCAGCGATACAGAAATTCTCTTATTGAGACGTATGATAATCCAAGGTCCAAAAAATGAAGAGAAAAAGCTGAATCATACTAGACTAAATAAACCATATTACATGTGTAATTCGTCTTGCACTGTAGCAGCATGAATAGTCACTAATCTAGCTAGAAGCTACTGAGTAGTCGAAGCGCATGCACACCAAAATAATGGGTAGTTAAAAAGCATGCATATCAACACGAGAAAGTGGTAATATCAGCCCTATCACAATAACTTTAAGGTCTATGTTTCTTTTCAGGCAAATCCGCTCCTTCCTCACCTCCAAGTACTCCCAAGTACCTAATGACCAAATCTACTCAGTCCACTATAGGTAGAACTTCAGCACATAAATGGCACCATAAAGCACTAAAGCCATAAAATGAACAAGTTGTAAAAGTCTTGTCAGAGTATTTTGTTCGCAATTAGCAAGGTTATAGTTAACGGAAACTAATGAAATAAATGAACTAAGACTAAAATTGGGAGGTAAAAATGTGAATGAAATATATATATTTAAATGCTTTTAAAAAAGAAAACTAAGTGAAACTGCGTATTACGTTTCTAAAACTAACTAAAGCAAAATCGGCAAATGAATCTGGTGGCAGTCAATAAAAAAGTGCCACCCGATGACATCACTCCCAGGCCACAGCTGTGCTTGTTGCTTGTGTGTCACGCTCAGCCCGAAACGTGACCCTAAAGAGAAGAAGTGTTCTCCTTTTTTTGCTTCATTTAGCTTTTTTGCTTTGTTGAAACATTTTTGTTAAATCAAAGCATATTCTCATCCTCCGTTTGATTTGTGGATGGTTGTTTCTAAAATGTGTTAAATTAAAATTACATTTTTGCTATACAATATTTACCATGATGATTTTTATTTTGCATACAAGAAATATATATTTTTTTAGACTTAACTAAAACAAATCATTTTCATAAAAAAAAATCAAATAGAAATGATCAAACCTTGCTGTAAAAAAAACAAAAAACTAACTCAAAGCGAAATTAAAACTAACAATACTGAAAATTCCCAAACTATTACAACACTATTCACTAGATTTGTTTTTTGTTGTCTTCGTGTACAGAGAATTATGAAAATGTTCTGACCGTCCACACGTTAATGAGTCTCTGTGCATGATTTATTGCCGTTACTAATTGCGAGCAGAGTGATCCTGCCAACTGATCAATTGGTTCTAATACAGTTTTAATTTCCCTGTTGTACCATGGGGATTAAAAGATACAAGATCTATACTCTAGCCAGACGGTGTAGCTGGAGAATGCCATCACTTGAATGCTACAAACACATCTAATTGTCAGTGATTGATTTCTTGGGCCCGGGTCCCCACTCTACACGGCAGTGTATTGACTCAACGGTCACCTGACTAGCTAAGCAGCAGTACCGCATTGAGACAAGAAGTTGACTGAGCGGAGAGAAAATGAGGAGAAATGTCCTCCGGAGGTATGCTGGGGATTTGGAAGCGCATACTGGGAAGGGTGATATTTATAGGACAGTGCGATAAATGGATAAGTGGAAGCTGTTGGAAGTTATTATATCAAAATTGTTGGTGATGTCGTCTGATCAAAAAGTCCCCTTGACTTTGCTGCTGCATCTTATAGAGCAACTCCCTGTTGTCTGAACAGCTGGTTTCTCCGGCATTTCTAAAGCAAGCTGAGAAGTGCAATGACAAAAAATACACACACACACACACACACACACACACACACACACACACACACACACACACACACACACACACACACACACACACCCCCACACACACACACACACACACACACACACACACACACACACACACACACACACACACACACACAGGAGACAGCCTGAGGATATTTTTAGTTCAAGGTCTGCTCTTAGTCAAATTCATTGTGCAGTTCCAATGATTGGAATTACCATAGTCGCAGCCTAATCCATCAACATTAGTCAAAGAGTGTCATTTGCACTGGTTGGGATGGGCAACACAGACGCAGGTGTCCATGTGTGCTGAATTATCACCTGAGTAAATAAAGCACCTGAGCTGAAGGCACGACACAAGATTTGCATGTTTGCCATGGGGAAATGAAGTGGATTGATGTCGACCTGCTCCGACAGCAGCTGTCAAGGCATACTAATGATGCACATCATTCACTACATTATTAGATGGTGTTCCTCCCCGCTTGACTTGCAAAAGGCCAAGTTATTTGATATGTCGGAATTTCATTATGCAAATTAAAGAGATTCAGAAAAACAAACTGTCAGTCAATTCGAATATCGCTGATAAAAATGACTTATTTTTTTTTAAAGAAAGAAAAAAAATATGTAACTAAAATGTGAATAAAAAGTAGCCTACCAGGTAACTTTCCATTTCTCCGGTTTGTAAAAGCATTTGTACAATTTCATTAAACAATAGGAAATTCAGATTGCCATTATATTTGCTGTTTACGTACAGTAATTGTCCACCTCTCTCTGTGCGATTTCCCCCCCCCAAAATCACGACGAAAACAAAATTGAAAAGCATTGCTGTTCAAATTGATATTTGTCCAGAAGTGCAATTCATTGCATAAAGCCTGTCATGTACTTCATCGTCGTCTGCTTTCACTCCAGTACCGTTTAGTTATTTTAATCAAAGTCTAGTTTGTCTTTGATTTACTGTGTTTGCAGTTACACAGCTTCACATAGCAGCATGTCTTCTTGAACAAAAAAGGATGATGTACTCCAATTGTGCTTCTAAAGTGAACTTGGCAATATGCTGGTGTAATGTAGTCTGGTAGGTTGTCCAGAAGTTATTACATCAAGAGTTTTGCTCCATTTGGTGTTTTATTTGTGCTTTTGGCTTGGAACACTTTATATTTTTGCTGTGTGAAGACAAATCAAACCGGGGGACACGGGTCATAATGTTTACTAACATATATAAAAAAAATAATAATTGCAATTAATCGCATGACTTCAATCGTTAACTCGCGATGAATCTGTTCTAAATGTACAATAAAATATGTTTTCTAAATTTTCATACTCTTGTTAAAATAAAATTGGAAAAAATATTAAACTAAGATATATAGCTGAAATAAGGCTGCATCTTGTAGTCAATGATACAGTAATTTTATAATAATTCATAATATTGAATTACAATTAAAAATATGTACTGTACTGTGAAAAATGAGTGTGATATTGATTTGTGTTGAAGTAATTTATCTGCCACTAGATGGCATAATTTCATTTTTAAGACGTTGGTGACGACTCAGTGCATTTTTCTTTTTATATTAAGGTTCTATCTAATCTTTAACATGAAGTAACTTGTGAAATTCTGCACATTTTTAAAATTGTAAAATAAAACCTGACCCCAGTCTCCACAAATATATGCATTAATATTACATTATTACAGCAACATTTCTACGTGGACATGTTTTCTGCGTTTGCGACTGGAATTTCCCCTGTACTGGCTTTCCAAGTAAGGGGCAGTCATAAATTGCGCGTCAAAATTTTTTTGTGGCATTAACGGAACTTATGATTAACTCAAAATGAACTTTTGTCACCCCTAGTATTAACTCATTTAAACCTAGGAAAGCAGATTGCAGGGGTGAAATCACCCTTATATGTGTACCCTATCCCCCAAAACATGACACTAACACCATGTTTGCAAGGTATAAATGTTGCTAAGAAAGTCCAACTTTAGAGTGGTAGTGTTTGCGCAAAGGTACGTAACTACAAAATTGACTTTTCTGGCTTTAGTTGGCTGTGTGACTGTAAACATCTCAGGCATTTGTCAGGATGGGGTTATTACGCTGACATGTTTTCTGCAGACCGACGCTCAGGTTTAGGTTACTGCATGTGTACAAAGCTGAGCTGAACTGCAGCAAAAAATAAAAATCAACAGAAAAAGCTGCAGGCTACATTGAAATGACCTCCCATTTTTAACAGACGACAGGTGTGTCCTTGTAGAGCGTGGTCCTCCATTGTCTGAAGGATTTAATCTGGCGGTATGGATCAAGGAATTCCATTTGTATAATGCTCAATACTTGATTAATTAGACAGGCGAATTAGCTGTTTAATATTAATATTGGACGGTTTCCATCACTGGACTACAGCTTCTGCATCAGATAGGCTATGTCGATGTAAACATTCAATCAAGCCGTCCGATAAAAAGGTTAAGGCGTGTCAAAGTCACTGAGTATTCTTCTCCTCAGGTCTTGCCAGCATCCACGGAGGAATATCTAACCAGGGATGGTTTATTGGCCTGCTGTGTGCCATTGCTCTACTCACACTGATTGTGCTGATTGCCTGTTTTGTCAACAGAAATAAAGGAGGAAAATATTCAGGTATGTGCTCATGTACAAGCACACACATTTTTATAATCACTCCATATTCCTTATACAGTATATGTATAAAACTATTTTATTTTCAGAGGTGGCAAATGCAGGTCCAGAAAATAAAAACCCTGCCACAGTTTGGCTTTAGCCTCAGGTACTTGTTAGCTAGTTCCCATGGTACTTGTTTACCTGCTAAGGAGCTAGCTAGCTAGCTAGCATCAGGGGTTAAGGCCAAACTGTGGCAGTTTTTTTTTATTTTTGGACCTGGATTTGCCACCTCGGGTTATTTTTGTAGAACATGTACCATATTGGTATAAGTCGCACCAGTAAGAAATGCATCGTGAAGAAGAAGAAGAAAAAAACATAAGTCACTCGATAGTATACAGTAGCCCCAAATCTCTCTTTTTTTTTGGTATTTGACGAAAACTGAGACTACGAACAGTAGAGCTGGGACTCGCCCCCAAACTCCCCGTTCCCTAATCGTGGGTGCATTCAGAAATAGGTCCCAACCGATGCAGTTTGGGGCCGATACCGATTTTTGGCAGAAAAAAATACAGATTACCGATTAATCTGCCGACTATTTAAAAATATATATTTAATGAATAAAATATATATATTTATGGCCTCTAAGGGGCAGTGTGGTGCCATGTTGCGCACACTTAAAGTGAGTACAGAAGAAAGTTGCGATTGAACCCCGACTGTAATTACAAGTTTGCTCTATATTGTTTATTTGGGTGTTACCAACATAACTATGAGATTTGTTTTTCAAAAATCATTTCCAGTACATTTTGTAGAAACTTTATTTGGATGTACACCGCCATTGTTATTTATGTCACAACCCATTTGGTGCGCAGCGACGTAGAATGGCGGCAGGCTCTCTGCCGAGCAATGTGAAACTCCTTTAAAGAAAGCAAGTTAAGCCTCATAGCGTTCCTAAAGAAACAACATGTGATCTGGAGAGTCACCCTCCCCTAACGCCGTGCCCTCGTCATTCACCAGACGCATCCCATCGAAGATTTTTCGGTCTAACAGATGTCTAAATGGTACTTAGACGTCTAGGCTAAAAACGATCTACAAATGGTCTAAAAAGGAAAGTTTTTTAGACGTCTAAACTTAGACGCCTAATAGACGTCTACATCTAGACCCCTCGTCTATTCTTAGACGTTTAAATAACCGCTAATAGACGTCTATTTAGAGATGTCTAAATTTAGACATTAAATCAGGTTGCTAAAAAAGGGACCGCATTTAACCTGTGATCCTTACCTTGATGTAGTTCCAGGATAACAATTCACATCACATGTTTTTTTGAACTTTTAATTAGCTTTCAGTAACACTAATGTCATGCTTATTTTAGCACTGAATATAAATATATCTCTTGATGTTGACATTGACCAATCTATCGTACTTAAATCTAAATCATTAAATTGTTTTCAAACATTATCCAACCATCACAAACATTTTAAAGTGAAAACAATATATTTTTAATTTCTTCACACATTTTCAAACATATTGCAATTTTTTTGTGTGTTTGTTTTGTTTTTTATATATAAAGATATGGTCCAAAAGATTTGTTTTAGTCTGTCCGGGACGTTTCTGGGTGGCAACATCACTATTGAAGATTGCAATTACAATATAGGCATTTCACATATGCTTTTAATTGACAGGGGATTAACATAAGCGTATTCAAACAGCCAATAAAATATCAATATGCAAAGATAGCTCAAGGTGGTTGTGATTACTTCGATAATCAAGATTACTGTGATTCAATCTGTACTTTGTGGAGTTTGGGCAGTTTTTGAGATCGATGCTCTTTTACTATTGGGGTCTTGGAGTCTGTTGGGTGAGGGGGAAAATAAATATGTACAATACTTGACATATACTTGTTAAACTCATTACAAAACACAACACACTTTTAACGTGCTCAGTGCTTTGCATTTGAATTTGATTCTGTGTTGATCATAAAACAAAGTAAATTGCACATTCTAATTACGTCATCAGTTCATCGTTACAGCAAATAAAAACCTACTTTCTAGGCGTCCCACTCCTTCAAACAAACAACAACAAAAAACAGTGAAGTTACACATCTAAATTGCATCTTTGCCATACCATCAGAAAATCTCAACTTTGACATCTACATTTACTGTTTGATTTTATTTTTTTTAATAATAGCCACAGCTAGTTTTGAAATTATTATTCAATGTAATTAATTCAATCATCCGGATTTGGTCTAAAGAGAGTTGAAATGAGAATTTGATTTAGACGTCTAAATCTAGTCTAAATATTAGCTACACTGTAAATTAATCAGTGATTGTTTAAAACGTAGTAATCCAACATTTTGCCATCATTTATACAAACTACAATTCATTTTTTTATTTAATATTTAATATTGACTTGATTAATTGTGTCGTCTAGATTTGGGCTAAAATATAGACCAATTATAGACGGGCTAATTTCGGTCTAAACTTAGACGAGACGTCTAATAGACGTCTATGTCTCAGTGGGATTCAAGAGTTTTGATCGTCCCTTTAGAAACGCTATGGAGACTTACCTTGCTTTCTTTATTGGCGCACACATTGCTCGGTTGAGAGCCTGCCGCCATTCTACATCACTACGCACTGAATGCATTGCGACATGAAAAACAATGGCGGCGTACGTCCAAATAAAGTTTCTACAAAATGTATTAAACTGGAAATGATTTTTGAAAAATTAATCTCATAGTTAAGTTAGTAACAACCAAATAAATAAAATAGAGCAAACTTGTTATGCCAGTAGGGGTTCCTTTTAAAATATATATTTTTTCACACATTGGGAATAATTTGAGCGAAGTATTATTTTACCTGTTTCCCACAGCATTTGTGTGTGAATATTCGTTATTTGAAGGAAAAATATATCACCGAAGTTGATGCTAACTTCCGGTTAGCATTTAAATGGGATCCTCCCTTCGATTTTAGCATTAGGCTAGCAATGTTTTAAAAAACGAAGCATGTTTTGTATTTAAATATACAGTGGATGTAATTCTTATCGTCGTGTCTTTAGTTTAACTCCAACAGCTTAAAGAACGCTTAGGGACAACAGAATAATCAGAATAACATACGCTACACACTTGCTAGTTGCTAATGCTACACAAACAAAATGGTGCGTTCAGGGTACTTTCACAGCGTCGGAAACTTCGGTTTTCTTCAACAAGGTTTTAAGGGAAAAATAATCTGCCATTTGGCCTATTGTTTTAGCCGATGTTTGAAGGACAATAATCGGGCGATTATAATTGACGGCCGATTAATCAACTGGGCCCTATTCAGAAATACACTCTGAACGGACACCGCTTCACTCCGACGGTTCGGAAACTCAGAGCGTTGTTTAAATGTGCTGTTTGGTTATTCAGAGTGCCCCCAAAAAGGGAGTACCAGAGCCCAGTTCGTCAGGCAGTACAGATGGAAACCATTCAAGCATGAACTGTGATTGGTTTATAACATAGGCTGTGTTCGGAATTCAATAAGAGGGGAGCACGGTCTGCCACTCTGAACAATCACTCGCTCAGAGTTTTTCTTTTTAGTTTAAAATGGCTTACCTTAACTATAATCCCACGTCACATTGCAGCCAAAGATACAATCCTGGTCGTTTTTTTGCGCCTTTTGCTGCTGTAAATAGTAAATATTTTTGGTTTTTGTTAGTATGCTAGCGGCGGCAGTTAACATGCACCATACATTAGTAGCCATGATGACTACTTCTTCTTTGTTTTCTTCCATTTCTTCTTCTACTGTGTTGGCAGTTGGCAAATATTTTTGGTGCATTACCGACCGTGGAAAGTAGGTGGCGAAAATTAACAGAAAGTCAACACAATTAGAGAAACGTGATTTTGGGTGCTAGGCCAAGCTCTAATTTTAATTAGTGCTGTCAAAGTTAAAGTGTTTACTCATTGATTGATCACAAAGAAAAATAGTGCATTGATCATCTATTAACGCAGATTAATCACACTATTAATTTTGACCACAGATTATCCTTTAGCTTGGCAGCGGAAAAAGGTAGCACAGGTTGTGTTTGTGCAATAAACTAACTACATACATTAAAGTAAAGCATTTAATAAATGTTTGTGTATGACATTCAGAATATTTGTTCATGTTAAATTACTGGGGTCTTTTTTCTTGATTTTAAATTATGCAAGTAATTAACTGATTCGAAAAAGAGGAGGATGAGAGTGTACAGTGGATCAAAAAATGTTGAAGATATCTTCATAACATTAAATGTTGAAAGAATTAACACATAACAGGTGCTCTTCAAATTTGGCGGTCACAAATGTTGATTAAAAGCCTTTTTAAGTGATTAATCGTGATTAATCAAAATTCTGAAATGTGATTAATCACGATTAAAAATGTTAATCGTTTGAAAGCTCTAATTTTAATATATACAAGTTGCACTTGAGTACAAGTTGCAAGACCAGCAAAACTCCAAATAACAGTACTGTAGTGATAAGAAATTAGTTTTTCTGTCCTGCATTTGTTGCATTATTTTCAAACAATGTAGAGCCCACAGCGGGACAAGATGCAAATGCTGCACATGTTGTTCGTGAGCAGTTAATGATGATATAAGCTTCATGGTTATCTCACTTTTTTTTCTCCTTTCTTGTTTTTCTTATCCCTTCTACCGGGATCTCGAGAGTCCGTAATTGCCTTTATTATTCACAGCTAATGGCCATCAGGTTGGTGTCTATGTCGCATTTGCCGTCTTGAAAACAAAAGGGATACACAGCTCAGTTCTTTGTTCTCTCATTAAATTCCCATTATTGTTGTCTCAAATCGGTATAATTTGTGTAAAACTAACCGCCCCGTGTGTACAATGTAAATCACTTAAATGTAAATTAATTTAACTTTAACAAGGCATGTTTTTGCTCAAAGAGCATCTCTTTCTGGCTTGGATTAAATCTTAGATTTATTTTCCATACAATCTGAGTGTGCAGAGTTCGATTGTAGCGTGTTAGGAGACCATACTTTTCATTTGCATCTCTCTTGAGCATATATTTGCCATTGTCTCTTCATTTTGTGAGCAGTAAAAGAAAAAGAGGACCTTCATCCAGACGTGGAGTCCCAGGGTATGAATGACGACACATTTTGTGAATACAGGTAAGTGGCACCCTCAAAGCAGTACTTCCTATTAAAGTATATTTCCTCTTCTCTCAGTACTACTCTTTATTTCTCCCCTATTGCTGCAAAGGGAAAGTAACACTCACGAGGTCGACACAGAGCCTCATACGTCTTCTGTAGAAGAAATTTGATGGTGCTGGGGAATTGTAACGTACGTGAATAAGCAGCAGTAGCATTGTGTGCTGTTTGTGTTGTTGCAGTAGTAGTTGCACCTAGCTATTGTTTATCATTAGATACAAGGCGGTTTTTGACCAAAGAGAGCTAGGGAAAATATGCATTCGTTGGAATAGCAACTTACTGTTTAATGCTCGCTAGGACAAACCTTGAGGGAACAATTCTGATTGCATTCATATGTAAATTGTGTATGGAATTTATCATTGTTTCGCTTCAAACTGGAAGATGCCACAACATCCCTCGATATATGAGCCATGTTTCCACCAACCGGTACAGTTCATTTCAACTTGGCACTGTATGGTTCGACACGCTTAACGCTGATCTGGATTGTGTCTTTGCATTGAAGTTTGAGGAGGAGGGATGGTAATAGCAAGGTTGGGGAATCCAGGTGCAGAAAGTAGAAACCTGAAACAGTTTGGCTGTAGCCACCGGTGCTTCAACTCAACAGGTGGAGTCGAGGTCATTTACCTGCCAGTTGAGTAGAAGCACCTGTGGCTTAAAGGGAATCTGCGGCAGGGTTTTTACTTTCTGGACCTGGATTCCCCACCCCGATCATACCAGTGACACAGCAAACCGAGGTTCCCCAATTAGTTCTTGCTGAGGGCCAAATTATGAGCCAAATTGTCTGGGAGCTTTTTTCATTGAACCAAAAAATATTGTTTCATGTGCTGTTTCTGCTATTATTAGAAATAGTATGACTGTTATGATTAGCAGAGATGGGGAAAGTACTGACATTCTCTACTCGAGTAAATTCAGTCAATTACTCAATTAAAAGTAAAAAAAAGTACAGGCTCTGAAATGCACTTGACGAGTAGAAGTAAAAAGTACTTTTAACAGATGCTTCCTCCTTCATCAATTTGAAAGATATTAGGTAATGGAGCAAAAATGGGCATACTGTACATCAGCCAGATGACTCTCCGACTTGCCCTGCCTCAAGTCCACAGTGTTGAGTATCAATCACTCATCTTGTTGCTGGTCCACTCCTTGCTGACATAATTGAACCTTCTTTCATATTGTTGACTGGCAGTCTGCAGTGTTCTTATCAAGTTCAAATTATCCTCTGTAGTGGCGGGTATCCCACATCCAGTAAAAAGTAGATACTCATGTTAAAATGTAATGGATGAAAGTGAAAAGTATTTCAAAAAAGAAATACTCAGGAAAGTACAAAGTACTGAAAAAACTACTCAAGTACAGTAACAAAGTATTTGTACTACGTTACTTCCTATCTCTGAGTAGTATAAATGTTAGTTTGTTGTAGTAGCAGATATACAGTCCCCTCCAAAAGTATTGGAACAACTTCCTTTGTTTTTGTTGTATACTTTGTGTGCCAGATTAGAAATTCAGGATTATATCTTAAATTTCAAGCTTTTTACATGTAGATGTGTTAAACAATGCAAGACAGAACACCTTTTGTTTGAAGCCACCCACTTTACTAGCAGGCAAAAGTACTGGAACAGACATTATTAAGAAATTAACTTAAAGTGAATAACGTTTAATATTTGGAGGCATAACCCTTACTTGCATCGTGACCGAAAAAACAATATCCCAGATACATGAGTTACCTTCACAGGGTGTCTGGGCTCTCCCTTAGAGATAGGGTGAAAAGCTCGGGCATTCAATACGGGCTCAGTGTCAAGCCCCTGCTCCTCTTCATTGAGAGGAGCTAGTTGAGGTGGCTCGGGCATCTGGTTCAGATGCGTCTTGGACGCCTCCCTGGTGAGGAGACCCCGGGACAACCCGGCACACGCTAGTGTCTTTAGGCTGGCCTGGGAGTGCCTTGAGATCCCTTCAGAGGAGGTGGATGAAGTGGCTGGGGTGAGGGAAGCCTGGGTTCCACTGCTGAAGCTGCTACCCCCGCGACCCGACCCCGGATAAGCGGTAGAAAATGGATGGATGGACGGACTCTTACTTGCAATAACTGCATCAAACCTGCGACCCGTTGACTTCACCAGACTGTTGCATTCGTCATTTGAAATGCTTTTCCAGGCCTTTACTGCAGCCTCTTTCAGTTCTTGTTTGTTTCTGGGGTTTCTCCCTTCATTCCAGTCTTCAAAATGCAGGCTGGAATGCTGTATTCTGATTATATAACACCGTGACATGTATTCCATTCCCACCCAAGCTTGATCATCACATAGCGTCTGTGAGTCGGCTCGCGAAGGACACTTTGGGGATGGCTGCACTAAACAAACTGCAAAATTGAAGGCAAGCGGGCATTGACATTTTACTTGAATGCACAAAAACAAGCGGATTGGCAGTGTAAGTTGTGGCTAAACCGATCGGTTCTGCTTGGTGGAGACAGGGTTGTCGTGCATGCAAAAAGTACCTTTCCTACTTTTTGACGTACACATGCAAAAGATGAGTAATTATGTCAACAACTTCTGGAAAGTATAAAAAGTTCCTCTGGTCACAAAGCGCCTACAGTGTGGTGTGCACATTAGACAATGCTTTCTGAAGGGAGCTGTTGCAGTGTTGAAATGCTGCCATTTCCTGTTCTGCTGGCACTGGGCACGGACTGCTCGGTACACAGCAGGAAGCGGAAAGCAATCAGTGTTTGAAAGTAGCTCTTCTCTGGGGCAGTATTATCTGTGCAGGTTTCATTAATCCTTCAGTGGTCCAACTCATGACAGACCACCCCATCGGCTGTGGTATACTGTAATTTCCCAATCAGTGACATCTACAAAGCCCAAATGCATATAGTATGAAGAAAAATGTGTCTCAGCGTGACCGAATTTTTACATCCAATGCATGTGCAAGGTGTAACTCCGGGGAGCAGATTGGGGTATGAGTGTGTTGCTCAAGGACACCACAGCCGAGAGTCCATATATATATACATACATGGTTATGATCATCACCTGTCACCGTGGGGACCCTCGTTCAAGACCACCGACGAACACACGGTTTTGGTGTCCTTGAGCAAGACACCGGCGATACTCCAAACTGCTCCCCAGGCACTTAAGCAGCCCCCTGCTCCAGTGTGTGCCACTAACCATGTGTGGTGTTCCCTGTGATGGGTCGATGCAGAAATCAAATTTTGTGGGTTAGTAGTACATGTTGATAGCACGGTGGCGTATTATTATAAATATTTTTTTAATATACCCTGAAAAAAACTTGCCACTTTATAAAGTGGCAAATTTGCAATCATTTTTTCCCCGTAAATTTGCAAGTTTATGAAGTGGCAAATTTACAAGTTTTTTTCTCACAAATTTGCCACTTTATAAAGTTTTTTTCTCAGAATATTAACCCACACCCCAAACCCACTGTGGGTTGATCATTAATTAACAGAGAGGTACCAACAATTGTGTCCACGTGTGTATGTTCTTACACAGCTCCTATAATCTAACAGCCCTACATTACTCTTCTGAACTTGATTATTTTTATACTTTTTATACTTCAAACATTATCATATTTTATTTAACAACCTTTTTATAAAGCAACTGTTAAAATAATAATAAAAAAAAGTTTATTTAATGATTTCCATTCAGTCTAATTGTATTCTTTGGAGAGAATACATAATAATGGGAAAACAAACATTGAAAGCCTTTCGTCCATTCATGGCAACTGTATCGTGTTTCTTCCAACAGCGACAACGATGAGAAACCCCTAAAAGGCAGCCGCCGTTCTCTGAGCAGAGAGATCAAAGCAGGGGACAGCGGGGACAGCCTGGTGGACTACGCTGGAGAAGACACTCACTTCAACGAAGATGGCTCCTTTATAGGCGAGTATGCGGGCCGCAAGGAGAAGAGGATGTCATCTGAGATCAAAGCCACCACTCAGAGCCCGGCGTGAGCAGCCCGACTTCCATCCATCTTCCACCATGCACGCTGTTTTCATTAAACCTGCTCAGAGGGACAAATGCAAGTGAACACATGTAATAGTGATGCAGAGCACACGTTTTGTGTCAAATGCAATGCAGCATAGCCAGTGGAACTGCCATCCTCATTTTCTGTTTGTTTGGTTGCAGCTCAATGACCATTAATACCTACTTATGTATATTTATATACGGTCAACGCTCACATAACCACATTTCAGCACCTGTGATTTGCATTTACGGGATTAAAAAAACATAAAAATCTATATATTTTGGTTGATTTTTGACTTGTTTTATTTTTTTGTGAGGGGAGCAGGAAAGTCCCCCCCCCCTCCCATTTCACCCTGTTTTTTGTCGCAACCGTAAAGTGAATGTTTATTAACGTGTTTTTTTTAAATAATTCGGGGGGTTTAATATATATATATATATATATATATGCAGCTTTTTGCTATTCGTGGGCCCAGGTCCGATCTCCAGCGAATAGCGGGGGGGCGATTAGAAAGACACGCACGCACACACACACACTCACACATACATATAGATATATATATATATATATTTATATATATATATATGTGCATACTGTATGTGAAGTGTCTTTTGTTATCATTATTACTATAATAATACGTAGAGGGCTTGTTTTTTAATTACTGTTGTTGGTTCTACACTAAATTTCACTTTGCCCTCATTGGGCCTCATTCACTAGCAGTGTGTACGTGTAAATTTGTTGTGCGCATGCATGTTTGATGCACAAATCTGTGATTCAAATGTTTGTGCTTGAATATGAGAGTACGCTACAAGCACATTTAGGACTTCCTCAAACTGCGCGTATGCGCAAATAATGACTGCCCAGCTTTCTTGCGCAATCGGAAAATACATTAACCACTTGCAATTCATGGTTTCAAAGTTGTTGCAAGTACATATGCAGGCTAATAATCTCGAACATTACCAGAAATTTACAGTTGGCAAACGACCATCATAAAGATCAAGCAGGTACACAACAGAGTATACTTGTGGGCATAACTGCCACCGGCATACACATATTTTCGGTGAGTGGTTCCAACACAAATTTCATGAATTCGGTCAACTGCAAATGTGTTTTTGCTGTTCTGTATTTATTTTTTACTACTACGTATATATCTATTTTAAAAACTTTTGTTCATTCTCTTTATTTTCTCTATGCATGTTTTGTGTGACGCATTGTCTAATTTAACTTTGGAATTCATTACAAATGGTTCACATTATTATTGTATGCTGTCATTTTCTGTTTTTGCAAGCTCTCTGGTGAGACTTATTTTTTTAAATAGAATAAAGATCCAATGGTGATATTGCAAATGTTTCTATGCATTATTAGTGAATGAGGCCCAATGTTATTTGGATAAACAAATTCATCAATTCAACTTTATTCTTTTGTCATAGCAATTTGTCATTTTTTTTCCTGTTTCAGATATATTGAAAGTGTGATCTGCCTGTAAAGTTTACCTATTAACTTATTATTTTCCAGTGATATTTTACTGCACATCATAAATATTTTTGAGTTCTACTTCTCTTGATGTTAGAAGTATATATGTTGTCATTATGCCTCATAAGGAATATGGTAATTTTTGTTTGCTTGCTATAACAGCCCACACAATGTCACATGATGAATGTATAGAATAGGTGATTTCAAATTCATATTTTTGTGCAAATTATGTAATTTCAGTGTCATATTGGAAAAAAATCTGTTAACGGAAAGGAACCACTTTGTTGCAGTTGACACTTCCATTGCTATTTTACATCAAGTCTAGCACCACAGTCACTGTATTGTTTTATAAAATTAAAAAAAGAAAAAAATAATCTGCCATTTTGCATGTCCATAAGATTAATTTGTGTTTTTTGATGTATTAAATTGCCTTTTCTTACATTTTTTACATAACTTGTTTGCCTCCTGACTCATCTCTCAGGTTAAGTAGGTTATGTAGGTACATTGCCACCCCAAAAGTGATGACCACATAAAAAGCTCCTCTTCCTGCAGCTATATACATCTGGAAAACAACAGAAATTAGCAGAAATTGAGCTACTATTTTTAAATGAAAGATGACTTCTGTCCTATAAGATCCAAATTACTATGTGGCGTAAACAATCGGTGCAGCAGGCCATTTTTCAGAGGTGAAGACTTTGTTGAAACATTTGGCTTTGGGGAAAAACAATCATGAGAAATCAAAAGCATGGACTCAGAAAGGCAATGGAGCAGAACGTGTGAGCTGTAATCAAGTGTGATGATTGATAGTAAGGAATGGAGTTTCACTATAGGCTCTCACTTCACCACTCATATCAGCTCAAGATATTCTCACTTGTGACACTGCCAATATCACAAACACAACCTTCAGCCGTTGCTGATGGACACTTTGTTTGACATTGAACATGTTTTACATGCTAACACATTATACGCAAAATACTGGATGAAATTGCAGGAGTGCTTTGGGTTACCACCAGTCATTACATCATAACCACTGGCAGGTGAACTGAAAAACAAAATATGTTTTGTTCTGACAGACTTTGACAAGGAACACACTTTAATAAATAAACAACTGAGTAAAGTAGTGTTGCCAGTCTGGAGGTGGTGTGATTAAGACAAGTCCAACTTGTTGCCTTGGTCTCAAAATTGCCATTATCTCTACTCCACCTTATAATTTAAAGGAATGAAACAATTTGTGCCATATGCCACAACACACCTTCACAAGTCTTACCCCCTCCCCCAAGGAAAACTTAGGTTAATCAAACATAATGTTTAAAAAGACTGTCAGAGGAGAGATATTAAGCTTGGTAATATATTCAACCAGTCCTTAATAAATTGCCTCGTCATTCTGGGACTATAGTCCGTTACAATGGAGATGTCAAAAGCTTAAATTTGCTTTTTTTGTGTGTCCATAACTTTAATGGAATTCACTGGAAAGAACACACACGAGCCAATGTGCACGCATTGACTTTTACCGAGTGATGGATGGAGAGGAGGCTGTGTCAAAGACTGAAGCAGAAATGTTGACTTATTTTGTATTTGGAACAGTCAGCGATATGAGAGAACCTTTTACCTTTAAATCTGACTTTGAAAGGACTGTATTTAAGGTTGTTCTTAAAAGTCTAGGTGAACAGTAAAAAGTTGAATTGAGTAAAAGATGTGTCAAAACTACCATCAAAAGTTTAACTGAGTAACGTTACCATAGCAAGTCGTTCATTTAATTAATTCCTTTGAATGAGAAGCTGAACCAGTCAACAATAAAAAATATAAAGCCATTTGCTGGTCTTTCATGTCTACATCATATATTTAAAGTACATGTTAAACGGGTGGATACTAGCTGATTACTTGATTCGAAGTATTGCTTTGTATTGTTCTGTACTGTGAAGATCTTTTGAGAGCCTGTTCCAGATGTCACGGGCTCGTGGCTCTTTTAAAATGTTCATCTTCACGGGAGGTCTGACAGACTGATCTCAACATGTCAAACAGCAATTGAATTGGACCCAGAAGTCTTTGGAGCTGTCAGCAACCCACTTTACATGTGAGCTTCATTTAGAACTGCTTTTTTTTTTTCTGGGGGCATTGTGGTGCATAACCATAAAGGAAATAGAGGTGAACTTTCTGTAGCTTTTCTTCTGGTGTTCCATTCGCTCTGAAGTTTAGGAGAGGAAAAAAATGATGCGCTGTCTGTCATGCTCTCAGATTCTTCAAGTAAAGTATTTTGTGATACCAATGCTGTCACCTCCAGAAACATCCATTTCCACTTGAAATTTAAATGTCACATGAAAATCAAGTGTGCCTGAGCTGATGTAGCATGCAGTACACAGGGGTGTGTAGGCAGGCGAGTTAGAGCTTCATCTGCATCATTAATATTAAAAAAAACAAAATCTTGATAGAATAAATAATTTACCATTGTGGTTCTTAGCTTAGTTTTTCTTAGTATTTTTTTTTAAATCATGAAATTAATGCCAATTTTCTATTTTAATTTCAACATAAAAGTCCCCCATACAACAATGACAGACATTTTTAAAGAAATACCTATACAGTATATATCCCAATATAGCATTTTTCCTTAAAACTGCATGAAACTAATGGCAATTTTCTATGTTTCTAATTTCTAGTTCCTGATCGTAAAATAGCTACAAAAGGGTGGCTGATACTATTATCGGCCGTTGTTGCGAGTACCGATACTTTGAAATAATACGCCCATCCCAGCAATTTATTTAAATACAGTGCCACAAGTCACAACAAACCTTCACTTTCAAGCAAGTCCCAAGTTACTGTTATATATTAAGCTAAGCACCTGCCAGTAGGTAAACCATGGATAAATCATGCATAAAGAAATGTTTCTAAATAAAACAACTCCTGTCGACTCCAAAAAAATCTGAAATCTTTCAATCCCAATGAGAACATACCGCTCATTTTCACTCATATATTTCTATATTCTACAGCATTTACATACACTGCTAAAATTAAGGTAGACATATCTAATTACGTCATGAAATCATGAACTTTTAGATTTCAGCCTGTCTAATAACTTTCAACAATAATTCTACTGCCCCATCCATCGTACTGCTTTATACAAGTACAGGGCTTTTGGACATTAGTCTCATGAATATGACCTTTACATTGATCTTATCTACTTGAGCGGAGACAAAGGAAACCAATAGGTGACACTTATTTGATGCTGAAGCAGATGATCTGATTTCAAAGTCTAACTGACTAGATTCATGCTGCTGTTGTTTTGTGCCTGCGAAGCTCACATATCTTAACTTGATCCGCAGTCTGTTAATCAATTTCAGTCTTTGTGCTTGTTTCCAGGTCTGAATTTTCAAACAATGTGAAAGGTTAATCAATACAAATAAAATCATCAACTATGCTTTTTAAATCAATTAGAAATTGTTCCTCTTTAAAAAAAAAAAAAAAAAAGGTTCCATCTCATTAAAGACATGGTAATCGGTAGTGATTGCAAAATGAAGCTTCATGAAGCATTTGCGATATTTTTTGACTCCTCTAGATGGCACTCATGATTCAAAGATGCAATGCAAATGTAATCCATTTTCATTGCACTTGCCTTTATCTTTAAACCAAGAGCACCATCTAGAGGAGTCAAAAAATATCGCAAATGCTTCATGAAGCTTCATTTTGCCATCACTAGTAATCGGGTAATGATGTGCACCGTTGGTTAGGCTAAAAAAGGCAAAATTGCTAATTGTTTTTTTTGTTTGTTTATTTAAAAAAAAAATAGATTTACTGGCATACCTGGTATTACCATCTGCAATTTTGTGCTTGACATACAACTTATTTAACATTCTTCTTTCTTTCTTTCTTTTTTTTTTTTTATAAAATAAGTTGTGAAATTGTGATAGGAGATTTAACTCTGTAAACGTGTGATGGATAACAGCGACGTGATCATCATATCATGTATGTTGTATTAGTCATGCCGGCTTTGTATTGTATCAAACACCTCATTCAAACACCACCCTTGGTCAACAACAAATAGGCTCATATCATTTTCATTCTAATTATAATTTGAGCCGAAATCATCATATGGCAATTTTATGCCTGACATGTTGGATGATAATGATGTTTTTACCCCCAAAAAAAAGAGAAAAAAAAGAGAGAGCAAGACAAAACAGCTTCTCATTTAAATGGTAATTTTGTACCTCTGTGCATTTTTCTGGGGCGTCAGCACAAGCCTCCTGAAAGCATGCATGCTTTCAATTACAAAGGATGTTAACGCTGGGACAAAGTGAGGACTTCATTTTAGTTTTGTCCATTCAATTTCATAAAAGTCCATCATCTGCTTTTACGTTAACCAGAGGGCCGGGTATCAGTGTAAAATGTCACAATTGGTGGAATTCCATTGAATGGTATACCAAATATATTTTTCATCAAGTGACATGTCAAGGGACTTATTGTAACTTTTCCTGACACAAATCAGCATTTTGACGAGCTGAATCACTCCAGAACATTTCAATCTTTTATGTCCGTTTTCTCTTTTATGTCTGCTTATTTAAAAGGATGATCAGTGTGCAAAATAAAACCAGTTACGGTCAAGCTCCTCCTCCTTACAGTATTATTACCAAATCAAGTGAGTATAGAAAAGACACGTCATCCATCCATTTTTTTATATCCGCTTATACTGTTCAGGGTCACGGTTCAAAATGCAATTGGTTTTAACCCAACTATTTGTGTACAAGCAATTAAAAAGTCAATTCCCCGTAAATGTCTCCTTTAACTACTGTGTCGTGTTATTTTCTCAATTTAATTAAAAGGAATTAGACGCTTTCTTGCTCGATGCTATAATGCCTCACTATTTACGCAGCTGAGACAGAAACAGATGTTTGACTGAACAAGGGAGTGTTATGATCCTCGAGACTATCCACATAAAAGCTTTGGGGTTACATCAACTCATTTACTAAATCAAATGCTGCACATCATAAACAAAATAGATCCCAGCGCATAAAGCGCCAATTCTCTCTGATGCCACTTATGGTACGGTCAGTTAGTCGGTGACTTTAGAAATGAGCAGAACATTAGTTTTTAAATCCTACCACCTTGTTTCTCTCAATCAGTTCTGAACTGAGAAGAATCAAACATAACTACACAGATTTTTTTTGTGGAAGAATAAAATTTTATTGTATGCTTAACTGCCGTATTGCCTAAAGATGACGCATAAAACAAAAATAATGATTTTATTAAGTGCCTGTGAAACGGGTGTATTAAGCAGATAATGCTTGCGGGTTGAACGAAATTAGGTTAATTAGCGCACATCTCTGTAGAGTCAGATTATGATAGGGAAAAAAAGCATTAGTGAGAGAAGTCAGGATATAAACTTTGGACAAGGGTGAGCTACGGATATCTCTATACATTTTGAATGGCTGATTTCATGTACATGACCAAAACTTGTGATTTCATTTCATTAATTAAGAAAACAAATCCTTCTTTAAGTGGTCAACACAGAGTTCAGGCCTTAAACTAACCCTGATAGCGGATAATGTGTCGGCCTACTCCATTTCATTCACGACAATAAGACATTGTATTTACCATTTAAGCTAACAATTAACATTGGGCAGAGAGAGAGAAGACTCAATATGGTTGGCGCAGTTATCGGTCTGTGTGTGGTTTGTTGGTGATCTTGAATACACCACTCATTATAAGAGAGGTAAACATAAACTTGTCAATGTTTTTTGTTATCATGTATGTGGGTCCCTCACATTTTAAATAAACTAGCATGTGTGTACTATCATTCATCATCACAACACATCAGGACATTTTCCCTCAGAAGAATGTCAAATGCAGAAGAGCAACTGGAGAGGTTCAATGCAGGAGCGTTTTTGTAATCTATGACTGTTACTAATAAATATGGCTTTATTCCCCGTAGCCTTGGGTGTAAGGAATTCTGCATCTAAACATAACGAATCGTTTCGAGCGGTCAGAGAGGGTCATTGAGGCCTCTTTAACAATGTCAATCACAATCAATCATTTCCTCCTTGAAAATAATCCAATACCTAAAATGTAATATTATAATCCAAGCAGTGAAACTTTGTCAATAATGATTTACAAAGTGTATTAAATATGTATTTGGAAAAGATATTGTAATCAATAATACACTGTGTGGGTCATATGATCTCCGATATGTTAAGTCAGGGTATTGGAGTGATGAACTAACAAATAGCCATCACTAACACTAAGCACTGGTAGTCATTCTTGACCCGTTTCAAATTAATTACTAAAAACAGTTGGGTCAACAATAACCCAAATTGGGCCAAAAATGGGCACACCCAACTTAAAAATAAAAATAAAAATGAGGTTGTTTTGTGGGTTATTGATTTTGATATATTAAACCCAAATATGTTGAGTCAACTTTAATTAATAACCTACAAAGCAACCCAATTCCTTGGGTTTTTATGTGGGTTATTCGTTTGACCCCACTTTTGGGTTAATTGAATAACCCAATTGACTTGGGTCAAAAATGAACTAACAACTTTCTGAGTTATTAAATCCCAAAAATGTTGGGTCACATTAAAATAATAACCCATTAAACAACCCAATTTTTCAGGTTGTTTTGTGGGTTATTCTTTTGACCTAATTCTTGGGGTTAATCGAATAACCTCCCAACATTTTTTAGATATTAAACCCAAAAACGTTGGGTCAAATTGAATTAATAACCTACAAAGCAACCCGATTTCTTGAGTTGTTTTTTTTGGGTTATTCTTTTGACCCAATTTTTTGGGTTACTTAATAGCCCAATTAAATTGAAAATGAATTTACACAGCTTTCAAAAAGTTGGTTAAAATGTAATTAATACCACAAAGCAACCCAATATTTAGGTTTGACTCACATGTTTGGGTTAAATAAATAACCCAAAAAGTACTGTGTTCTTACACGCACTTTGAACAGTCTTTCAGGGAATATTTCTGTATAACAAAGCAATAAAATACATGTTTTTTTTTAATGATGCTGCATGGTCATATGTCATAACATAAACAGTGAAAATTCATAAGTATATTTTATTTGAATGAAAATAAATTGCTGATATAAAATGTTTGTCCACACCACTGCTACATAATAAATTGTACAGCAGTGTTTGAAGACAGACTTCATTTATGAGTCTGCAACACCCATGGAGAATTCTCAGTTTGAAATAGTCTGACCCTCATCAATGATTTGTAACTGCTCTGCAGGCCATCATTTTAACTTCACCCACTACTTTGTTTAGAGGCCTTGCTTTAGCATGCAGTAGCCGGAGGACTCTGACGGCAGGATTCGTGGGTTACTGAGCAATGCGGGGAATTAATGAGACAGAATAAAACCCAAGAAAGCAGCTAGGTGCACTTTGTCATAACATCACTTTCTCTGAGAGGAGCAGGATGTTGCTGCACTTGTAATCCAGCAAAAATTCATGACAACACCAGCGTTGAATCTTTGGAAGAAGAAATGACAGTATTGTGATTTTATTTTATGTTTGATTTAATTTCTTACACACTTAAAACTAACTAACTGCTGGGTGAAAAGTAACCCAATGTAACCCAGCGCTGGGTCAAAACGGAACAGATCTAATGTTGGGATTTGACCCATCACACTGAGTCAAGATTTTCAGCCAACAAAAAGGTAAAAACTACCCATATTGATGAGTTTCAGTATAGCTGCGGTTAAAAATTATACTCTTTTTATTACCATCCTTTTATAAGAACCATTTTTCCTCTGTCAGTTTCCATTAACATTTCTCATAATATAAAAATAAATGGACTTCAACTTCAGTACAAAAAACTCAAATATGGTGGCCAGCTCTAACTTGTCAGGCCACCCAAATCCAATCGACTATTATATGATTCATATCATATATATGATGATATATATATGATTCCAGAGCGTGGCCCCTGCTGCTCACCACTCCCTCAGGGAATGGGTCAAATGCGGAGAACGAATTTCGCCCCACTTAGGTGGTGTGACAATCAGTGGAACTTTAGAGTGGGTAAGGAAAACAAGCCAGCATTTTATAGTGTGTTTCGTGGCATCAGGCTCGGCTCAAAAACACCAAACTCTCTGCTCGGAGTTTGCTTTGAAAAGTGTCTAAGCACTAGCTGTGCAGATATTTATAAGTAAACATTTATTTAATCTCAAATGTTATTGTCATGCAAAATTGTAGAGCATTGAACTGAGTGACATGCTTGTATGACAAATGACTGTGTTGAGACAACGGCCTTGACCTTTACATATTACAACATCAGTTCATTAATAATGCATTTGGTAGCACTTTGCTCAGTGCCATTAGGTTTCACATGGTGAGGGAAAAAAACAACAGCTCATTCTTTTGCTTTTGCTTGCCAGCTTTGCCTGTCAGCCAGACTTTAAGGGCTTGTTTAAAAATTAATGAGCAGTTCTTAGACTGTAAATAATTGCTGATAATGCACCCTGGGTTATTTGAAACGTAAAACCTTCTGTCATACTTTGATTATCTTGTGTTTCCGCCTTGATAATGGGCCCAGGCACAGCTGTGCAGTGGTAGCCAACTTATTTAGTCCGACTTTTTACTGTTGTTTCATGATTTAAGAACACTATACAAAATTGTTATTAATTAAACTGAAAACCAACAATCGGTACTTGGAGTTATCTATCTTGTATTTATAATTGCAAAAAAAATGCAGAGCAAGAGCAGGCAAGCCTCAGGGTTTTTCATCATTCCGTGTGCCTGTCCTCATTAGTTTTGTTCTGGCTGTTCCCTTAAACAAGCCAAAAATCGCATAGTTTGTGTTTAACTTTTCATACCGTGTGGCAGTTCAGTAAATAATTTATTCAGCTATAATTTGGATTCCAGTTGCACAAGTCACGTGGTTAGTCTGACTATATTGGACCAAGAGTCTATTTCCTGCCATATATCAATTTTTCATAGCCAGCCATTTGTCCTTTGAGGGGTATCATCTCTACACAGGAGACTACATTTTGACATTTCCGGAACAATGAGTGACATCAGGAAAAATATGACGCATTATTACTTTGACTGTTGATTGACAAAAAAATGCTTGTTTAAAACATTTTTGTTAAATCCATTCCATCTATTCTGTAATATTTTACCTGGATCAAATTTGACAATTCAAGTCAAGTCATCTTTATTTATAACATTCAGACCAACATGAATAGAGTTCTGTGTCACCTAGTCTGGGATTTGCCCCCCACCCAAAAAGCTTGTGAAAGCGTGTTCCAGATGGTCCTGACTCATGCCCTTTAGAAGTGTCTCTCTTCCCAGTAACAGAGCGAGTCGTCTCTTAGTCCCTTGGCTGAATCCTGAGATCAGTCCAAGCAGCTGCTGTTAATGAGATACGGTGTTCCCTCCTCTGTCATCCTGGACTCTCTAGTTTGGCATATACCTTGCTTCTATTTCATCAGCCCATGTTTCTGCATGCGATCAGATGATGGGCATTTAGAAGCAGGTTGTCCCAATGAAACATGCAGCATCAGTCTGCCCAACGCACGCTCACGTCACATGCAAGCAAACGTGTCTCTGAACTGCTCTTGTTTCATTGTTGCATCACTCATTTGAGGAGCAGCCAAAATGGTCATTGTTTTAGCCTATATGCTCTTGCGGCAGCACAGAGAATGGGGGCACTTGTGCCACACATCAAAAAAAGTGACAAGCTTAAATCTTTCAGTTGGACTTCATCCAGATGGTCCATTTGGTGGCAATTTCAATTTAAGATGGTAATTCCCAGTTTAAAATGTCCACATGCATGGTTCCCTGTGAAATAATCAGATTACAGACTCATAGATTAGAATTTGTTCTTACTAGGGATGTTCATATCACTTTTTTTTTTTAGACCGATACCAGTACGACTACTCAAATCTTGAGTAGTCACAGATACCAATACCAAGTACTGATAACACTAGACTTTTGAAACATTAAGTCCCCCCCAAAAAAAAAAAACAATGACAGACAAGCTTTCCCCCTTAAATTGCATGAAACTAATATAAACTTTCTATTCTTCTAACATCTAATTCCTGTTTGTAAAAAAGCTGCAAGAGGGTGGTCGACAGGGTTGGCCTGAGGTAAGTGGATATCAGTCCATAACATTTGACTCTGACTATCTTGTCGTACAAATGTAAAAGCAATGATTAAATCATTGGCCCTTCTATTAAATATGGCAATTGCAATGGCTGCCTACCATGAGTGTCACCAAGTTATAACAATCTAATGCCAAATGTAGCAAAAATTAATACATGACCAGAAACACAAACACTGTACGGTAATTAAAGGTACTATATCACGACATTTGAAGCCCTTCCACAGTTAACTATAAGCATATAATGATTAAATCATACCTTTTACACCATAGTGATGTATTTTTTTAGGAAATAGTAGGTATTTTGCTGCCTATTTTTCTAACGTAAGTAAGCAAAACGCCCGGTTCAGTAAAACCCCGCTCTCCCCGCGAGGTTGCTGCGCCCCTCTCGTCCGAGCCGGCTGCTGCGCGCACCACCCACAAACTCTGTAGCGCTACGTTCGAACACTCCTCTGATTGGCCACGCAAGACCGGCCAGCCCTTGCAGTGCAACCGCGTCTTCTTTAAATGTGGAAATTGGATGGATGTTCAATTCTTCAATACAAATTTGAAACAAAACAGCTCCTCGATGCAAGAAATCGTAGTGGAGGAGGATGAGAGAAGAGGGGGAAAAAAACCCTGAGTGGGACGCAAACCCACGACCTTCTGCTTACAGGGTGAGCGTTCTAACCATTACACCATTTGTTCAGTAGGTTCTACGGTGTCAGCCACAACCTAGGAATTTAAGACGGCCAATTATCATTGCACTTTGGCATTGCAAATGTGAAGGATAATTGATTGCTTTGAATTCATTTGGGCAGAATGTTTACTGATAAAGGCTACTTTTATCACTGTCCTGCGAGCATGGAAGTCTTAGAGCAAGTGGGCATGTGTTTAGTCCGCATAGGCGGTGCGGGGGTGGGTCCGCACCTGATGACGTCATAGATTAAGCACCTGATTTTATTGGGTTGGGAGGGGCTGGTGCTTGGAGAGCAGAATGACCTAAAATTTCTCATAGAGGGGCGAATTGTGGAAAACACTACTTTAGTGATGTTTTTGGTGAGGAATTAGCATTTTAACATGGCTAAAAGCTCCAAAAAGCTGATATTTTACGTAACCGACCCTTTAAATTGCATGCTGTCAGTACAAAAATAACACATTAAAGAGGCATAACACAGTCACAAGTGATGGAAACAGAGCATGATGGGAAAGCCTCCCCCTAGGAAGAATAACATATAATATGGAGCTGTCTTTCTGTGCATGATCCTGTGTCCGTAGGCAAGGCAGATTTGAAGATTCCGAGATTTTCATTGGGAGTGACGAGGATGGACAGGGTCAGGAATGAGCTCATTAGAGGGACAGCACAGACTGGAAAGTTTGAAGACAAAGATAGAGAGGTCATACTGAGATGGTCGAGACATGCAGAGGAGGGACAGTGGGTATATCGGGAGAAGGATGCTGGTAATGGAGATGCCAGGTCTGAGACAAAAAGGAAGTCAAAAGAAGAGATTTATTGGTGTGATGAGGAAGGAAGATTTGTTGATAGTTTGAGTTTGAGCAGAAAATGTAGAGGACAAGGAGAGACGGAGGAGGATGATTTGCCGTGGAAAATCTGGGTTAAACCCAAATGGAAATCTCATTTTAAAACAGTCTTAAGTGTTTCTTCATTAATACATTTCCTCGCAGCGTTCATCTTCAGACAGCAGCAGTTTTGTCTTTTCATAATATGAACATTGCTTAATATGAAAATTATTTATGTTTAAGTTTACATGAAGTGTGAAGACAAAGTGCTGCATTTCATAAGGAACCAAAGAAGACATTCCGTCCACCCGGTGTGTATTTATATTCCCTTGCCAGAGATTTCTCACTGACATTCCGGGGGTGGCAAGTCAGTGAAGAAACCACGGAAGCAACTTCTTTGACTCGCCACCCCCGGCCTGGAAAGCTTTCCATTAAAAAGAAAAATCTATATATTCACCTCCCAACAACTTGGAATCTGGGGCATCACAAGGGTCGGACCTGACAAAAATAAACAGCATCTACACTTCATGTTGTACATTGTGAAAAAAAATTAATAATAAATGTTCAAGGGCTTTAAGGTTATAAGGAGGTTTTATTTTTTTCTCCCTCAGTTAATTTTGATGTAAGACCTGCAGCTCTTCTCTTGTAGAATGTTTGGTGGTTCAACATACATGGAGACACCTCTCTCCAATGAGAAAATTAGATGGATAAATAAATGTTGTTTCAACAAGCAAATACACTTTCACAGACTTAACAAGACCTAAGCAAGACTTGAGGTAAAAACAGAAGCTACAACAGACCCGAATAATTGGTCAGACTATAACTACAGTAGCCACAACTAGTGATGGCAAAATGAAGCTTCATGTAGCATTTGCGATATTTTTTGACTCCTCTAGATGGTGCTCTTGGTTTAAAGATAAAGGCAAGTGCAATGAAAATGGATTACATTTGCATTGCATCTTTGAATCATGAGTGCCATCTAGAGGAGTCAAAAAATATCGCAAATGCTTCATGAAGCTTAATTTTGCCATCACAAGCCACAACTTCGGTGCAATAACTGACATTTTTTTGTTGCCATATTAAAAATATGGTTGGCTAAAACTGTCAAAATTGAAAATAAATCATTTAAATGAATAAATGACTAAAAGCGAAAATAAAAACGCACATAAAAATATAATTCAAAATTAAATATCCATACATATATATATATATATATATATATATATAGTTGTTGTTGTTTTTATTTCCATTGATATTTATTTTGGGGGATTTTATTTTTGAATTATATTTTTTTACATCTGTTTTATTTTCACTTTTAGTCATTTATTTATTTATTTAGAATTTTGGGCAGTTTTAGTCCTTCACATAAAAACATGTATTAAAATTGCACCCATAAAACCCGATGATGTAAAAGTAAACACAAAAATGTAATAAAATATATTTTTTTAAATGTCAGCAGGGCGGCACGGTGGCTGACTGGTTAGCACGTCCGCCTCTCAGTGCAGAGGACGTGAGATCGAGTTTCGGCCTTCCTGGGTGGAGTTTGCATGTTCTCCCCGTGCTTGCGTGGGTTTTCTCCGGGTACTCCGGTTTCCTCTCACATTCCAAAGACATGCATGGCAGGTTAATTGAACACTCCAAATTGTCCATAGGTGTGATTGTGAGTGTGGATGGTTGTTCGTCTCTGTGTGCCCTGCGATTGGCTGGCAACCAGTTCAGGGTGTACCCTGCACACTGCCTGAAGCCAGCTGGGATAGGCTCCAGCGCCCCTGCAACCCTTGTGAGGACAAGCGGTTAGGAAAATGGATGGATGGAAAATGTCAGCAAATCCTATGCAGACCTTATTTCCATGGATCATCTTGTGAATGGAGTCCACCTATGGTGTGATTTGGAAAGATACACACTTGTCTAAATCATTGAGGCAGCTCATATATTACACAGCCAGTCTTGGGTGTCAATGATGTCACAAACAGGTCAAACAGAGCCACGTTGAAAAGCATGGCTATAAAAAGGATTTCTGATTCTTGTCTGTCTTCTGAATTGTTTCTCACAGTGAGTAGGAGGAAATTTAGTGAGTCATTAGAGATATTCATTGCAAAGAAGACAGGCCTGTGAAGTATTGTGCACCTCATGGGTGATTTGGAACGCAAGTGTCTGATAATAGCACATCAAAGCATGTCAAATGGCATCTACAAAATCTTGAACAAACAAAGAAAATATATTTGAATCGTTATGCAATATCTCCAACATTGTTATCTCCACCAAGGGTTATGTAATGTTTGAGCTCTTAGTGGTTGGGTATTCGCAGTTAGGATTATTATGCACTAGTGCACACTACTACACACAAAGTACATCACTATTTTTCCAGAATGTATATGTGGATAGACACATTTATTACAATATGTTCTTCGCTACTACACATAACATCAATCCCCTTTAACTTAACTTTCTGGAGCTCCTTGCAACAAAGAAGATACATTTGATAATTTATGCACATTTCTGGTTTGCAGTATGTTTCCAACTGTGCTGTCAAGATTCGAATCCTTGTTTTGAAAACATGTAAAAAAAAATCCTTATTGCATTTTGCTCCTGAGCTATAACAATGTGTGGATGCATGCATTTTATTATGATTTTTTTTGACAGTTGTTTTACAATTTTACTACTGTATAATTTATGGCTGATCGCCACAAGTTGGTACTGTACCTTCTGACTACTCCAATTTGAAAAAGTGTCTTGAGACATGCAGGACAATTCAATTACTCTGGTCTTTGAACAATATCCTACTAGTTCTCAATGTCATGAATATCAATACAAACAAATATGAAAATGCAACACTTTACTTTCAATGAATCTCTGCAAGTGTTTAGTAAGTTTAGCACTTCTTCCATATGCCTAAAAAATCATAATGCGGGACACTCATTGGTCCTTGGGGGTTACACTACCTGGTGCTTGCGGACAACGTGTTGGTGACCCGTGAATCAGTAGGGTATTTTGAGAGCATATTATTAAATTTCGGCTGAAATGGATGGGTCAAATGCGGAGAAAGAATTTCTCCCACACTTAGGTGGGTGTGACAATCAGTGGTACTTTATAGCAAAATAATTGCCATTGTTTCATGAGCCTTTTTTATGTTCTTGCTCTACTTCAAGATACACATGAATTGATTGTTTGTCATTGGAAACACTAAATGACAGACAATGACAAATTCTGTGTAATTGTCAGTTTATGTATATGATGTATTATTACAGGACTTTTGCCCAGGTTGTACAATATCAGGAAGTTGAAAACGTAACACTTGGTGTCCCACTGGATTATCGGTAATGACATGAAATGAATACCCTAATTAAGGAGATGCTTCTGATAAGTGCGTCTTTGCCCTTGGTATAGTTTGTATTCCTGGATCCCAAGCACATACTTCACAGATCATGAAACTGAAATCTACCCTTGCTGTTTCCTTTCTATTTCTGGGGGTGGATTTTCACAAGGGAGGCCTATATTGATAATGACGTTCATACTGCAGGCGTACCATCCTCGGGGATTTGCCCTTACATGAATGGCCGCTTGAGTTATTATCTGTAATGTTAATGACTTCTCTGCTTCTTTAGTTGAGGCCAAGGTCCCAGGAATGAGACCAGCCTTACATATAGTGAGTATTTTTTAATTCAAGGTGTTTTTCACAAAATTGAAAAGAATGAATAAATTATAACTATAAATGTAATTTTTTTTTTTAGAACTATAGAGTGCAAGTCGGACTGGTAAAAAAAAAAAAAAGCATTATTATACGTATTTTACAAACACCAAGACCAAAATCTCCGTCCACATAATGTGTGGTCGGAATTACATCCGACCGTTTCACTCCGACCGTTTGGAAACTCAGAGTGTTAATTTGTGTTAATGTGACGTTCGGTTCCCCCAAAAGGAAAGGACAGCTTTCGCAAATGAATGGGCTTCTCTTCAGGTCAAAGTGAATTTTATAAACTTACCCCAGGATTACACCGCAGCGTCAATTTTATAGACAAAACCCACAGCTGCGGTCCGGCAGCTCCGTCGCAGACAACTTCCCGCTGTGTCTCGCGTGATCACGCGCGATAATGTGGCACTAAAAACAATGAAGAACACACAGAAAGTGTGCTCAACAGAGAAGCAGAAAGAGAGGTGGACTTTGAGTAAACTCAGCAGCACGGCGCAGCTGGTCCTCAGTCGATCCACAGCGCACACGCCGGCGGAGCGGAGCAGAGATGCAACGCACACGCATGCAGTGTAATCCCGGGATTACTCCATGTTGACGGCAGCAAACGATGTGGAAACTTTCTGCTTCTAACTACGTTAAAGTTTTTCTTTTTAGTGTAAAATGGCATACTTAAAATGGAATCCTGCGTCGTATTGTGGCCAAATGTACAATCCTGGTCGGTTATCGCTTCTTTGCTGCTGTAAATAGTATTATACATACTTTTGTTGTGGCTGCATGCAAAATACATCACATGTTAGTTGCCATGACGACTATTTCTTCGTCTTCTAAGACGAAGAAGTTGTCGTTACAATGTGACACAGTATTGTAGTTTTATTTCCAGCGGGTGTGTGTCACTCTGCAGCTTGGTGAAAGCTTGAGTTTATGTCTCGACTGAGCAGACTATGAAGGGCAAAGAATTGTATCATGTATTTACATTTGATATGTTTTTTATTTATTGTATTCAGAAACAAATCATTGAAATCCCTTTAAAGGGTCTATAATTATTTGTTGAGTTATATTAAAAGAAAATCAATCTTCAGTTCTTCACACCCTATTCAAAATATTCCACTTTTTTGAGAAACAAACCTTTACAATTAAAGCTCATCCTTTCTTAGCACTGTGACCAATTTCATTAAATGACTTCTTTTTTTTGTGATTGTACATCTCTGATGTACACAATATTTGATGAGATGAGTTTTCTGGTTGCATGGATTTCATTGTATTGCTTTTATATGCGCGTCATCCACAGTATATACACAATTAACATAATGTCAGCAAATCCACACTTGCACGTGAAAAAAAACAAATGCTCCATGGGGCAATTTAATTCAAATGTGCCATATTCAAACATTGTAAAATGACTACACTTCTCTGTGATTTAGTCCAGCGAAATGATGATTGATTGATTGATTTTCCAAGTGGTGCCTCAGTTTTCGCGAAACTAATTTATATACAGTATGTGCCATGGTCACATAAAAGTGATTATCATCCAGAGTAAGTATTTGCTCCAATCACATCTTCATCTCACCATGGCCATGCTTGATATTCTATAAAACCATAACAACAATGTGGTGCATTACCAAATAATCTCAGAAGAAAATATCTTACAAAATATTCTTCAGGTTAGTGTTTTTGCACCAGAACAACACTTGAGCAAAGCGCAGCCAATATCAAAGTGTTCAGTTCATCATTAGCCACATACTTACACATCCCAATACTAAAGGTCAATAGTTGGTAACGACAGTCTTTGTTTATAGACTATGCTACTGTATTATGACTGGATGAAATAAATCACCTATTTGCTTAAGCATTCATTTTGAACCTTTTTTTCATGTTGTAGTGAACATCGTCCAGTTGCAAATTTTGCAATCCCATCATAGACAAAAAAAAAGAAAGAGGAGACTCTTTTTCTCCTTTCTTTTTATTGTCTTGCCATCCCCCAGAGACTCTGGAATCTTCCAAGGTTAAAATCTTTAACAGAATTTGCCTGTGTGTCTTCTTTAGAACAGATATTATGTTACATGAGTACAAGACTTATGTAGAACCTACAAATGTTTGTGAATGTGTTTCATGTCCTTTTGCAACTGAGATTATTTTGTTCTTATCTATATTTCATTCATTTGCATGTAGGAGAGGAACAGCTTAACACTTTATGTGTTCATTCTGTTAATATCAGTCATGGTTGTATAGATGGAGCTTTGATCAAATAGTTATTATACATTTAGTATAAATGTATTTTCAATGATGGAAGGGTTGGTCTGACCACTCTAAATCCTTCCTTGAGAAAATCGTGACTAACTATTGAGATGTGGGTGGGGCCATATGAGATGTGGGTGGGGCCATGGTCTGGACTTTTGTTCCAAGATACACTGTAAAAAAAAAGAAGTATATAAAAATAAATAAATAAATAAATAAATAAATGCACATAATTTAGATGTTTATTTGATTTGATTTTACAGATTTTTCCTATATTTTCAAAATATCATTTAGTTTTCGAAAAAGACCGTGATCTTATATGTTGAATGCAAAATAACATGAAATCACTGTAACTGTGAAAACAAACAACATTTCTGTTCTTTTACCTAGAAACGCATTAGAAATACATATATTCATGGTTAAAATATGTTCACAAATGAATCTTAATTTCATAAATATATATATATATATATATATATGTATATATATATATATATAACTACAAGTATTGTAATGTTCTAGATGGTAACAGTCATTGACATTGTATTAACATTTATTTTTAAAGGACATCTAAAGAGACTTAGGGAAAGGAGAACGTTTCAGAGGGTGAATAACATGCAAAGCAAGAATTGGACTTGAACTTACAGGGATGCTGCCTCTGCTTATGGAGCATCAGCACTACACTGCCAACTAAGTATACATTTCATGTGATCTAAAATTATTAAAAATAGGGTTGGCATGGGTCATTGGTAGAGTGGTCGTCTAGTATCCCTGAGGATGTGGATTTGATCCCTTTTGTGACCATGTTGAGCAAGATACCGAACTCCTGATGCTGCGTCATCAGAAGGCGAATGAGTACTCAAAATGTAAAGCAGTTTTGAGGGCCTCGTAAGGTGAAAAAGCACTATATAAAGGAATTAGCATAACAGTAAATTGTTGTAATTTTAAATCCAAAATCAACAGTTTTTTGACATTTTGAAAGATGAATCACATTATTTGTTTGTGTCATTTACTGTTATTTTACATCAAACACAAATTATTATACAACCTCTCCCTATAAAATCATGTAATTAAAAACAACTAATAACAGCACATTTCTGTAATTTTAAGCATTACTGTTTGTAATACAATGTTTACTTACTATACTTCTAGGTCATTTAATTGTTTTAAAAAGTGTTAATGTTTCTAATTAAACATTACAAAATTCAAAATAAGGCAAACATTTTGAAATTGCCACTACAAACAGTTTTTTTTTATTATGGGAAAAAAATATATTTTTATGAGAAGTAAATAAGACAAATTTTCTGTATTTTTTTGGGTGCAATAGCTGCCGGGAAATTACAGTTGCTTAAACATGTAGTTGTTTTACAGTGTAAGACAAGGGCACTTCTTTTGTCTTGCCAGTTCTCCTTTTCTTCTTAGCTTTCTTCCCAGCTGGACGCAATTTGTGTCAGAGCGCCTTGCCACCCTTTCCCCTTTTTGTGACGGGAAGCTTGAAGAACATCACTTCACTTCATGGTCAACAACTCAATGTTTTACTTTCCTACTTTTCTCTATTTTTGGTGGCATGGATGACACGCTCCTTGCGGTCATGCCATCACAAACGCGACATGCTGAAGCGTGACCCACGCTCTCTCTCTTCTCTGCCAAGCTGAAAGCCGACCCAAGTATTGCCTCTCAGGTGATCTCCAGGACCTGACAAAGCGCACTCTAACACTTGCCAGCAGACCAGATCAGGCTCCTGGATCGGTGCAACTCGCAACTCTAGAAGGGCCGCAAGAACAATTTTTGTCTTGACGAACCCTCCCTCTGCTCCCATTGTGTTTACACCGAATGTTATTTTGTTATTGACAATGTCAGCCCCAGTTTCTTCTAACGTTACTTGTGTAAAGAAGACACATGCGGAAGGTTTAGATCAGTGGTGTTGAAACTCGGTCCTCGAGGACTGGATTCCTGCAGGTTTTGGATGTTTCTTTTCGTCAACACACCTGAAGCTCATCAGCAAGCGCGGCATGAGCCTGATAACGATCCTGTTCATTGGAACAGGTGCATTGGAGCAGGGAAACAACCAAAACCTGCAGGACAGAGTTTGGACACCACTGGTTTAGATCAACACTCCTTGTTGTGGTTAACGTTGAAACGTTTGATTAGTGGAATTGATTGGGTGACAAACATTTGCTGGAGTTACTGTCCACTAGTGATGGCAAAATGAAGCTTCATGAAGCATTCACGATATTTTTTGACTCCTCTAGATGGCACTCATGATTCAAAGATGCAATGCAAATGTAATCCATTTTCATTGCACTTGCCTTTATCTTTAAACCAAGAGCACCATCTAGAGGAGTCAAAAAATATCGCAAATGCTTCATGAAGCTTAATTTTGCCATCACTACTGTCCACTACTCCATGGCGACATTCCCGTATGCTCTGAGGTAGGATGGCTTGATCCCAAAACACAGCCGTTCTTACGCTTACTTTTGGTTTTTATTGGTTGCTATGTGCATTCATCATTTGTGAATTCGAGGCGAAGAACCTCGGGTTATTTTGAGATCAAGTTAGCGAGTTCACCGGCCGCACTCTCGAAAAGCACTAGCATGTTAGTTACTACAACATTGTTGACTCGTCACTTATTTATTATTATTATTATTTGAAAAAATCGCAAAATCGAAACTTTTGACCACCTGATCTATTTTTAGCCAGACGCACACATATATCACGATCACATTACGGTAAAATGCATTTTGACCATCTTACAATAACACTTACCTTAATCAAAATGGACAGAACACACTTTGGTAGACTTTGTCTGTTGGAAATCTTTTCGATTTATTCTTGCAATTCTCTGTGGATACTCCTTTGTTATTTCACATTCGACATTGCGTCCAACCCATGAACGGCGCACAATGTGTGGCACATGACGTCATGCAAATACTATCTATAGACAACTCTGAATTGCTTTCACATTGAAGACCAGGAAAAGCTGTATTTGTACTTCATGCAATCTGCTATCACAGTGTGTTGCTCTCAAGGCAGTGGAGTGAACAAAAATCCCCTAAGGGGCAAAAGAGATAACAGTGATGCAAGGAGTGGACTGTGTGGATGAACACACAGAGGTCACTGTTGTCTTGTAAGGATCAGTTTTATGATTATGTAGTACTGCTCCTTCGATGTTAGGGATTTGGAGGTCTTAACCGTCTCTGCTTGTGTCCACCTATAACTATTATCATAAAATGATTTGTTACAAATGAAAAGCAAAAAATACCAGAATGCCATTATGTACTTTAGACTTGCAATATTGTTTCATTTTTACATTTTTGTCTCGTGTAAAAATAAATAAATTAATTAATTAATAACACAGACATTATCGTGGATAATATGATTTGGATATTCTACATTCTAAATGAGGCTTTCCCAATCCTGGTCCTCGATGGCATGGAGTCCTGCAGGTTTTAGATGTTTCTGTACTACAACACACCTGATTCCTATAATCAGCTCATCAGCAAGCTCTGCAGGAGCCTGATAACGATCCTGATCTTTAAAATCAGGATGCGTTGGAGGACGGAAACATCTAAAACCTGCAGGACTCCGGCCCTTGAAGACCAGGATTGGGAACGCCTGTTATAAACTGTCTGCACGTCGTGTCCAGGGTTGGGAGAGTTTCGTTTTGCACATTTCTTGAAACAGAGAGGACATTTTCAAAATACCATGGACAAATCCCTAAACTACCTTACAATTGGTCTCAACGGAATGGCATTTCTCATTGCTTTCATCAAATTGCCAATGTCTTAGAACATGTCTCAATTGCCTCAGTGGATCTGTGCACAGTTAGCCTACAGTTAGCACAATGTGCCCACATTTAGCACATTTTCCAAATGAATAGATCTTGCTGATCGAGCTGGATTAGTTGGTTTTCAGTCTAATGGCTGTCCTCTCCAAAACATGTCAGCAGGATTACAGTGTGTAAGTCATAATATGCTAAATCATCTGTTCAATTGTCAAAATTAATCAAGCATATAATATACAAATCCCATATATGAATTTAATTAAATATTTGATAAATTCATGACAGTAATTGATAGTCAGGTGAAAGTAGAACAAAATGAGTTATTGCACTAAATGTTGGTTTGTGGCATCTTTGAATGGTTATTTTTATGTATAGGAGCCCTTTGCACTGCACATCATATGTTTTGTTTGTTTGTTAGTCTCTTTCTTTCTTTCTTTCTTTTTTGTTGTTTAAATTTAAAATACTGTGATGAACATTGGTTCAATTTAAAATAAATACATAAAAAGAGACAGAGAGAATAATGCTACTGTGTCTATAGCTACATTGCTGGTTGCTAATATTACAAAGGGACCTGTGATATGCACATTCAACACAATGACGCCAATGCTTGGCTCACACAGAATCCTATGAACGATGCCTGTGCACTTTTTTAATACCACATACAACAGCGGGAAAACAAATGAATGTCATGAGCACAAGCAGGGGTTCCTTTTATTAAACCAGCATTGAATCCACAGAGTAGCAGAGGTTGTGAGCCCTGTCAGCCTGGAGCACCATTAATAAATACACTGCAACATTAAATGGATTTGCAACGAACCGATCGTGAGATGAGCTGCTTACAGTGGCAATAAACTGCTAGCTCAAGAGTAGTGTAGCTCTTCCTGCTCTTTAACATGTGAATTTGCATGGCAAATAGCCAGCGTAGGCTAATCATCCATCACAAACACAGGACTTGTCTTTGTCATAGACATTTTTAGACTGTGTACAGCGCTCCTCACACGCTGTCATCTGGTCAAAGGCCTTTTTGTCCTCTGCTGGATGTCTCTCCCTCCAGCCTGACTGTTCATTTTGTCTCCTGTGGCATTGTCAGTCATCTGACCCCTTGACCTGCAATTTTTCCCCCAGACTTATTCTGACAATGCTGCACAGCTCGTCAAGACATCATATTTCCAAGACAACTTGTATCCTTACCACCGCGGAAAATAGTTCCTGACACCTGCGATTATTTCAGACCTTTAAATGATGTTTCTTAGTGCACTCACAGAGTGGTGATAGATTAAGCTTTATCTTCACCGCCACATGGCACATCCTTTTTTTCTTTGTAGTGAATTATTTATTTTTTGTTACGACAGCGTCTCCTAGGAGCATTTCATCAATATACCTTAAATTAAGATAGGGGCACCGTGAAAGCATCCTGCAATGTGTAATGGATTTCGACTGCTGTTAGCCTTCAATTTCGCTAGCGAGGGTGCCGTTGTGATTTCATTCTGAAGACTGCTCTTTTATTTTTATAAAACTGAAATGCAAAAGCCATTTCCTCTCAACAGAGAACTTGTTCCATAGAATTTTTATAGAATTTTATTGTGTTGGTTGTGCTGCACTTGTACTATTATACTTACATAAACTGCAACTAGATAGGGACATTATGTTTTTATTTGTGATGCCTCCAAAGGGATATATATATATATATATATATATATATATATATATATATATATATATATATATATATATATATATATATATATATATATATATATATATCATTGTGAGGACATCCATTGATATTGAATGCATTTTCTAGCCACTTACCCTAACCTCAACCATCACAATTGATTGCCCAACCCGAACCCTTACCCTAACCCTAACCAAAATGCAATTAAAACCTAAACTCTAAAACCAAGTCTCAAAAAGAGGTCTTGAGTTGTGAGGACCGGTATTTTGTTAAATCAGCATACCTCGTCAGATCCGTCAAATAATTTTAAACATAAACCTAAAATTACTTAGTATCGGCGATACTGGCACCTAGGGCTTTCCCGATCACACTGTTTTGGACACGAGATTTTGAGATCGGACGATTCAACACCTTTTATATGGCGAGTGGACAGTGGTTAAACTAAGTAAAACATTCAAACCCTCTTTTTTGGCACGTCTATGTGTTACTCAAAGGGCTATTATTAAGCAATATATAATTTTTTCACAAATGCTTTATTTTTGAGAACCTTCTGTAAAACATGCTGCCTAACACAAATTGATGGGCCACTAACCTAATGTTGTTTTACTTTATAAAGAAAAAAATACAGTATATATGTGCCTGAAACAAGCCAACTTTACAACAAACAAAAGGCTGCTTTTGAAGAAGTAAGCAAAATGTATTTATTTTTACCATAGTAAAGACTTTGGGTCTGGATTCGCTCCCTCCGAAGGGCGTCCAGAGTTGCCGGTGCAGGTGCCGCAGCTGGATCCGTGGGGAGGAAACGAATGAAGCACGCCCGTAGCTGAATCCGCGGGGATGGCACGAAGCACATCCAAGTTGCCAGCGCCTAATGGCGGCGGGGCTGCCCAGCTGCCCGTCAATGAAGTGCAGCGGGGAAGCAACGCATCTACTGTATATCTTTTCCGCCACACGAAATGCTCACTTTGCACACAGTGCAAGTCACACCGTCTCCGCTTTCCACATTAAAGATGATAATAACTTATTACTATTTACTTCCAAATACCTCGGCTGGCGCCATTTCCTTGTTTAGCCCCGCCGCTCGATGACATTAATAGCGTCACTGTAGCAACGTGACGCCATGCTGCACGCTAAAAAAAACTAAAACAAAACTCAGATATTTATCTGGGTCCTGAACAGGAAACAAACGTCAGATTCCGATCGAGTCAGCAACCACGTGATCAAGCCCGATTTCCGATCACGTGATCGGATGGAGACATCCCTGCTGGCACCAGTGTTTACTTGGTATCGATCGATACCAAAATCTCAAGTATTGCACTAATTCACTAATAAATGCGCACAAGAGAGCATATTCTCCCGTTTACACTTATGTCCATTTTTTATGTGTCTTTCTTGCACACTTTCATGGTGCCGTAGTTCTCCCAGCCAGACTTTTGACACACACCCACTTTGTGAAAAATTACAAATATGTACAAAACTACCAACGAGGCGTGATTCTGTAAAGTCTAATCTCCGGATTGTGGAGTTTTCATGAGATGTAAATTCCAAAGACCTCCTTTGGAAAATATTGCATAGGCCTACTTTAACAATGAAATTAACTTGTGTAGTGGATCCGGTAGTTATAATGATCTTCACAGGTGACGTGTACACAGCTCATGTACAGGCTACTTTTAACAAGCCTGTGTTTATGCATTTACTTTTTAATAAATCCAATATGAGCAATTTAATCAGAACACCATGTTCATAGCTGAATGCTTAGATGACGGCTGGTTTTGACCAGATTGAGAGTTGACCAGGTTGTCTGGGTATGTGTAAATGCTCCTCACAAGTGAAGTGAAAAGTGAGCTGCCACTGACCCTTTTTTCACCAAATAGTACGAAATAATGTCAATGTGATTCAATATTTTACGTCTATTTAATCATTATAGTTCTTATCATTGCCAAAAAATAAAGTCCTCCAATTGTGTTTTGTCCACAAATGATTAATTTATAAAAAAAAAAACACACAACTATTATTATAATATATTTTAAATAAACTATATATTATTATTGACTATTATCATTAGTCTTGCAACATATTTGCATCAGTCATACACAAATCAAGTCTCACATCTTTTACGCCAGTAATACGTGATGTTGCTACATGATTTGACACAGACGTGACATGATCACCTTCCCCAGAGCCGCAGCGACAGGCAGATCAAACTCAATGTTATATTTTCGAGTTTAATTAATTTGGGTTTTGCATAACAAGAGACAGTAGGAAGACTTGGATGCAGTATTCATTTATTGTGCCAGCGAGAGGAGCTGTATGCATTTCTGGCTGTGGATGAGAAGAATATGAGAAGTCTCAATTAAAGTAGAGTTTCAAAGGTCTTTCAGCAAACAAGAAAAAAAAAACACCAAAATTTTAATGGGCCTGCTACCTGTTAAAAATATGCAACCTGGCGTTTGGAAAAAAATTTCTTGCCCCTACTTTGCATAAACATAAAACTATAATCGCTTCCACAGATTTGGAAATGACGGAATGCCCACCCAGCCCTCTAGATTTTAGTAGCAACAATTAGTGATGGCAAAATGAAGCTTCATGAAGCATTTGCGATATTTTTTGACTCCTCTAGATGGTGGTCTTGGTTTAAAGATAAAGGCAAGTGCAATGAAAATGGATTACATTTGCATTGCATCTTTGAATCATGAGTGCCATCTAGAGGAGTCAAAAAATATCGCAAATGCTTCATGAAGCTTCATTTTGCCATCACTAGCAACAATCATTGTTGTTGTAAAGTGTTACGTAAATGGTAGTTTTTTGTCTGTTTGTTTTTGCAGAAATGTCCTCTCATCTTTCATTTTTATTTTATTATTTTCATTATTATTATTATTTTATTTTATTTTTTTAAAGATGAGGGTGATGCTTCATGATATGGTGGAGAATGGATGGCCTTTGGAGTACAAGGTCCAAAACAAATGTGGCCACTGTGCTGCTAGCAGACGAAGAGGAGAAGATTCATTTTCAGCATCACTTCACCCGAGATGATCTCATTACTCTGTGTGAGTGGACAATCGCAGCATTGAGCTGAGCATCCACCCTCAGAGGTGTGTCTCTGCTGCTTGCATATTGATTCTCGTTTCTAATATCAGGACAGGACATGCACCAATTTATTCATGGCGTTAACATTGAGTGAAAATTAACATTTATTTTTTGACAGTACTGTATTAGAGTATTGGTGTTTTGAGATCGTAGTTTGTGGTAGATTTAGGACTATAAGTAATGTGTTGCCTTAAATGTCATAGTCTAAATGTGATAATGCAATACTTTTAATAGCACTTTCCCTTACACTCAGTGGTCAAATAAAAAATTAAAATAAAAAAATCAGCACCTTCTTAACTCTTTGACCGCCATAAACGTTATAAAACGTTTAGCATAAACCTAGGGAAGGGCGCCGAGGACGTTAAAAGACGTTCACCATGTTTTTTTTTGTTTTTTTTTGGAAACGGGTGCAGGAAAGCCTTGGGCAACTGTGCTGAAAGTATCAGGCAGATCTGGTTAGTATAAGACTCGTTTTGGCCCCTAGATGGCAGCGATGACTCTCTTTGCACAAGGTTGGATGGGCCGCCCACCGTGGGCGTCAGTAGAAGACGTGAGGCGGAGCTAGAGTGTTGAGGAGACAATGGCTGAATAAGCCACAATGGCTGACCAAGCAACCGGTTGCAAGCAGCTCACGGTTGAGCATTTTTTTCAAAGACGGAAAGCATCGATCAATACTAAAAAGCGCATTGATGTCGACGATGATGATGACTCCGAGCTTGACGCCAAAGTTGGAAGCCTTGACGCGACTGTTATGATCACGTAGTAAGCCTCACCGGCTAAGCGCGGCTAGCGCGGCTAGCGCTGCTAAGGCCGGAAAACGCGCACAATAACCGACCGGGTACTTCTACACAATCGGACATTCGATCGGGCGATGGAGAGTTGGCATCGACCAATGCAGATTGATGATGATGATGATGGTGAATCCCGAGGTTGACGCCACAGTTGGAAGCCTTGACGCGACTGTTATGATCACATAGTAAGCCTCACCGGCTAAGCGCGGCTAGCGCTGCTAAGGCCGGAAAACGCGCACAATAACCGACCGGGTACTTCTACACAATCGGACATTCGATCGGGCGATGGAGAGTTGGCATCGACCAATGCAGATTGATGATGATGGTGATGGTGAATCCCGAGGTTGACGCCACAGTTGGACGCCACAGTTGGACGCGGCCTTTATTCTCACGTCATAAAGCATCACCGGCTAGCTCTGCTAACGCCGGAGCTTTCACATGCGGACATTTTGTCGGACAATGAAGAGTACCCCGAGTCCAATGCATATTCATCAGAGGAGCGGGTACAGCCTGACCACGGAGAAGACACTGTTTCTGGACTACGATGCCACCATGAATGGAGTGGATAAGATGGATCAGAACATCTACTACTCGGTATAGCAACTGAAGGACATGAGGAAGCCAGACGTAACACCACCGTAACGTAACCGTAGCATGATCCTGATATTAGACTTTATGGCAACACACACTGCAGTATATACTTGCTATTCCCCGGAAAAAACGGCCTACAAGAAAGTGGAGCTTTTGCACGCGAAGAGGCAATCTGTTGTGCAAATGCGGTTGCGTCTCCTTGCACGCAGGGGAGAAAAAACAAAAAGAAAAACTCGTTGAAACATCCACATATTTGTAAATAGCACCATAGTTGCACACATTTGTAAATAGTTTGCCAAATTGTTGTCAAATTGTTACACTGTTGAATGTAAATAAACGTATTTTGCTATCAAAAAACACTTTTTCATTCTTGGTGGTAGTGTTTTATAGAAGTAAAGCACTATTTAGGTGTTTGTGGCATCATTCATGGACAAAAAGAAGTGTAAAATTCACTAGAATGCATGAAATAATATCGTTTCACTAAAAGCTTGATTTCTCCGTATTTGAGTTCAAAACAAGCGAAATCGGATGAAAATAACCATTTTCTATTGTTGATTACTAAAGAACGGAATAAGGTAGAAACAAACTTTTTTTTCTGATGAAAGATGAAAGTCCAGTCTTTCATTTGGTAGTACGTGTGTTTCCATAGTCCAAACAGAACATTTTCTGTGGACCTTGAAAGATCAGTCAAAATGCTTAAATCGGCTGGCACTGACGGCATCCCTTTTCTGAAAACGTCTGGCAGTCAAAGAGTTAAAATGGACAGATTTCTATTTCACTGCTATGCGGGTGACAGTTGGATCTATGTAACCTTGCTCTGCAAGATGAATTCTCGCGGTATTTCACAAACTCCAGACAAAACATCTTATACTGAGCCCGTTGATTTCCACCAGTGGTTCGGACCAATCACAGTTGTGTTTGGGGTGGGATATGCAGCTCTGACGAAACCAGGAAGCGCTGACACAGTGGGAAACAAATCAGTGGTGTAGTCCAGGCTATACGCGGGTATACGACGTATACCCACTTCTTTTTCAGTCAGTTTTGCGTCTACCCACTTCTGAATTCTCCTGGATGCGCAGTTTTTGCGCACCATTCAGCCATGACCACTGATCTGTATATATTACTGGATCGGCTTTGCAAAAGCCATCTTGTGTCTGGTTTTAATTTGGGAACTGGTTTTAACTTTGGCCATAGTCCCACTAAGTATCGGTAAAAAAAACAAAGAAGTATTTGCCTTAATGGTAAATAAATAATTGTGCAATAATTATCAAGATAAATCCTCCTTTTCGATCATGGCACAGGTTGGTTTTCAAAACAAATAATTGAGTTCACAAAAGCAGAAACTGAAAAAAATAAATAAACCAAGATGTGTTTTTTTTCATGTATGCTACTTTTTAAATATATTTTTAAATACCATCTGCCCCCTAATGTGTACCCACAAGGGTACACATACCCTGATTTGAGAACCACTGATGTAGGGAACCCCCGTAATTATTTCAGTAATTGTATAATTAACCTAGTTTGCAAAGACTGTTATTCCAGACTGCAATGTTAGATGAATGAAACTGTAATAAATGCCAGGAGATAATCTCAATGTCTATGAAGCCCCTCTTCCCCTTATTTTTATGTCTTAGTAACGTTAACCAAGTTAGTGTATACTGTATACAGTAACTTAAAGTAATATAGCCCTAGCTAACCTATATGATGTAGTATAATTTGATAGTAGATAACATATTACCTGTTTACCTCACAATAAATATATTTTACATTGCAAACTTCTCCTAATTCATTCATGATCATTTTGTTATTGTGCGTAATTACAAATGATGGCTTTTCACTCAAATGTCACCGTTTCTAAAACAGTGTGTTTTTCTAGATGCGGAAAAAAAAGTAAGTACAATTTAGAGTATACCCACTTCTCCAGGGACCACTACACCACTGAAACAAACTAATCTAACATGAACGGATTCTGTTCTTGCAGAAGTACTCACCGTTTCCTTGTTGGATGTCCTCCCCCCAACCCCCTCCCTAAAACGAGATCAAAGACGACATTTTCATCCGTTGACGTGATTGGTCGGACTCAAAACAAAGTGGAACAAGATGCCACATCGTCCAATCAGCTCAAAGTATTGTACAGATTGTCCAACTTTCCCAAGCAAATTAGCATGAAGCAGTCCCGGATTGATATTGTGGAGAACTCCCTTGAGTGAATCACAATATTAATCTGGCTATTGCCAGGTTAGGATATATGTCCCGCTAAACGAAACAGACACTTTCTCCTTAAGACCACTTTTGTCCTGTCCAGAGCAAATCAAACCTTGGATGGAACTGAACTTGCATTTCATTGAAAAGAAAACAGAAGTTATGATGTTATGTTCCAGTTGCCCTACATCCAACCCTGTTGCCACAACCCCCTACCCCCACCCACCTTCCGCCCACTGGCATCTTGTCTAAGGCCAACAGTCTCGAATTTTAAATTTAAAATGAACAGTGATTTTAAATTGGAGTGGCAAATTGATGCAGTTGTTATATCCATCTTTCTTTCATTCATTGTTATTGTTTTTCTTAAGAAGCAGCCGGCTAGCACTTAGAACTGGTATTACATATGGACTGGATTACTGTAATTTTGGAATCAGCCAGTTCTCCCTCAAGCATCTCCAGTTGGTCCAAAATGCTGCTGCTCACCTCCTAACTAGTTTGTAGGAGGGAGCTCATAACTCAAATTTTGGCCTCCCTTCACTGGCTTCCTGTTCACTATAGAGTTCATTATAAAATTCATTTTTTTGTTTCTAAATCTTTAAAAGGTCTCTCCCCACCTTATCTCTCTGAGCTCCTCCGCTGCCATGCACCTGCCCGGTTCCTCAGGTCAGCAGACAAGACGCTACTGGAGGTACCGAGGGCTAAGCAGAGGCTCAAAGGGGATTAAGCCTTTTCCGTTGCCGGTCCTTTTTTTAGGACCCCTTTCTGTACATTTTTAAAACTCATCTTAAAAAATAATTTCTGACTCAGCAGTGTTTTAATGATTGTATTCACTGCCTTTATGTTATTGTTTTACTTCATGTACATCACTTCATATGCAAGCTATGGTTGTTTTTAAAGTGCTGTATAAATAAAGTTGTCTTGAGTTGAGAGTGAGTTTACAGTAGGTGTGGGAATTCTTACAATTGGATTTGATCCATTTTTGTTTTCTCGCTGACTATTTTTAAATCAGTATATGTATGACCCATATTTGTTACAATATTGTCAGATCACCAAGTAGTCACAAGGCGTTGAAGACGTGATCTCAGAGATATGCTCAATACCTCAGAACAGACGTCAAATGCCCTTGTCCCCATTGCTCTTGTTTTAGTACTTGACTCCCATCCAGCTGGTTGGACCATTTCTGACCTGCTCCATTGTGGTGTGGGCTTAGACAATCACCAGACACATTCCCTCCTGAGCTCTCAGAAGCAGTAGACTGTGTGTGTGCGAGCTGTGATAGCAAAAGCAACTGAGCGGGAACCTATCAGAGGCAGACTGGCTTTGGGAGCAAGATGTGATGTGTAAAAACTGGCCCAGCATTAGTCACATTCAAATCAGCATCCTACTCAATGTCTCTAGCGCTTTTCCTGATATGGACAGCAGAAGTCATTCAGACAGTATTTCTTTCTATTGTTGTGATCATAATGCCATTGATCTTTATGCATAATGCCAGTTGGTGATTACTTACAAAATGTTGTATATTGTATTGTATTCATGTTCACAATCCACATGTATTCAAAGTGTTTAGCTGTGGTTGCTGTCTATTATTAAATAAATGCGCAACATTGTTATTAATCGATATCTATACACATCATTTTACTTTCTGTGGTGTCATTTTATATGCAGTACTTAAAAAACTTCCTAATCAAAAGCTGTTTTCACAGATATTTTGCATGTACTGTAAAGCCACTCAGATATATTCATTCTAAAGAGAGCTTACTAAGATTTATGAATGTTAGGAAAGATAAGAATTCCATTAGATTTTCAAGGACTATAAATGTCAAACTCTCTCTTCTGTGTGTGCTTTCTTTAATGATATTCACATCTTCTTGTTTGAACTGTTAATTCAAAGTATCACAAAAGAGTACCAGTTACTTAGAACACCCAGACCTTCAGTGCCGAGTGCATGGGAATCAATATTGCAGTTAATTTAAATTTTAATTTTCTTTTTTACATTTTCTTCATTTGTTTTGGTCATTATACTCAATATATATATATATATATATATTTTTTTTTTCAGAATTCTTTTGAATGTGTTCTTTTGAAACTTATGAATTGAATGAAGTGCTATGCTTGAGGTTGAATAACCTTTTGAAGGACTGCAGGCTAGATAACCTTTCAAAACATTTAAATATTCATGCAATGACCATTAACATTTAGGCAGGTTAAATCCCCCCTTCGTTTGCTTACAGAAATTACTGAAAGAAAGAAGTTCCGGTTTTTTTCGTACAAAGTTAAAGAAGTAACATCTTTGACATAACCCAGTTTTAGACACTATATCGTGTGGCTATGTAGTATATATACTTCAGCGATTCTGAGATCTTTCCATCAATCTGACAGAGGTCATCCACATGCAGACAGCTCTTTACAAATAAGCAGTCGAACCTGTGAGAGGTTGTTATCTTACCTGTCATCTTACATTTTGACACTGAAAGGGGTCAAGGGTTACAGTATATCTAGTTTAAACAAGCTGACTCTCAGCAAAGGTCATGAGACTTCAAATGCTACCAAATCTAATTACAGTAGTTCACCATACACATCTGCTGGACAGCCGTTTATTTGAAGATGTAAGCAGACAAATAACAATACAACAAAAAAAGAGTTATTGGATACAGGAATAATGACAAGTTTAATGTATATTTGGGCAGTTTTCGATTCAATCAGATGAATTTGATAGTTTTGGACTACATGAATATTTTACTAGTGAAAAGTTATATTATGTATTATTTAAAGGCAGCGTGATTTGGGTCTGCCTAATTCCTAAACACACTAGAGGATTCACCAGCACGAAAATAATTTTACCATATTATAACAGTGGGTGGTGTGGTAATTTTACACTACTAGGCCTGAGTCCAAATATCATTTGGCAATGTATCACAATACTTTTTGTGCCGATCCTTTAAGTGAGTATCGATACTTTTGATACCTTATATATCCGTGCAGCGCCGGCTGCATTACGAGCAGCCAGTCATATGTTAATCTGGGAGGCTGATGGGGGGCAGCACTGCATGATGATCAATGTGTCCTGCAATTCACATTCGTTGTTTTTTCCCTTGGTTTTCCAAAACAGATAGATTAAAATGAAAATGCATGCAGCTAATATCATTGTCCTGATTAAAAAACAAAACATAACGAGTTTAAAATTGGCCATCCCAGCCGGATGATCCCTTTATTAAATACACATTTTAATGTTAATACTTTAATATTGTCTTGTCGTGTCTTCCTTCTGGAATTGTCTTCCCTCCTTTCTTAAGGCTTACATTTTAGCAAAGACAACTTTGACATAATAATAATAATAATAATAATAATAATAATAATAATAATAATGTAAAAATTTAAAATCCAAATTATTTTATTTAAAAAGATTTTTTTTAAGTAGTAGTGAAAATAATTACATTGCCTGGTAACGAGTATTGTTATGACATATTTCAATTACTAACTCAGTTACTTTTTTAAGCAAGTAATGAGTACCTATTAGTGATGCACCGAATATTCGGCCACCGAAAGTGAAATTAAAGCCGAAAGAATACGGCCGAAATAGGTTTTGGTGACGTAAGCAAAAAACTGCTGCAAGCAAGCGTCTGTTTGAACTAAACAGCAAACGCGGGGGTGAGTGTCCGCCTTTTCTTCTCGCTGGCTTTTCACCGGTCGGTTCGCAGCAGCTCCCTGGGTTTTGCGCACACCGGAGGAGAGGGGCGTCGCTTGGTGTACAACATTTAAGTGGGTCGAAATAAGACAGAACTGCCGTGTACTGCAGTACAGGTGAGCCACTCTTTCTCAAGCAGCGCCTTCCTTTTTTTTTTTTTTTTTTTTTTTTTAAGAGCCCCTCGAACGCTTCCACTTTTTCACCGGCATCCCGGTAGCCGTGCTAAATACTTTAGCTAATGCTAGCACTATCGCTATCAACAGTTTTAAACACGGAAACACTTACCGCTATCTCCGGGTGGCAGCAGACCAGTACAAGACGCTGTGTGTGACTTAAGCATTCCGGTGCATCCCTAGTACCTATAACTAATTACTTTTTTTAAAGTAACGTTCCCAACACTGGTAAAAAAAAAAAAAAGTTCCCCAAATACTATATTTATAAACAGTGCACATTTGTTTGTTTTTGCCATTGATACATTAATAGTTAAATATGTCAAGAAAAAAGACTGCCTTTATTTTGGAAAATATTGGAAAATGCATTTTTTGTCTAGTCTAGAAAGACTGCCCTTTTTTGGTTTTTATTAGAAATACATAGCAAATTTATGCCAAATGGACTGCCTTTTTTTGGGGGGGGGGGATTATTAAAAAATGCCTTTTTTGTCTATTCTAGAAAGACTGCCTTTTTATGTATTTTTATTTTTATTAAAAATAAGGAGCAAATTTATGGTAAATGGATCGTGAATAAGTATGATAAGTTCCTTCCTTTATTTCATTTTTAATACAAACTCTGTTCTTACATGTCACTGTTAAGAAAATATTTCCCACCTGATTAATAAATAAATGGAATCATCAAAACAGAAAATAAACCCACAACGATCAACAACATACTAATGGTTAGTGACAAGTTGTGAAGGAATGTGGTGCCTTTCAAGCGTTTGACAGAAAAAACTATTATATACTGTTAAATTACAGTATGTTGTTTTTAATCAAGCATCAACTGTTAATTTACATGTTGGGATGGATATTGGGATGTTGGGATGGCAAACAAAAAAAAAATATATATATATATATATATTCATGATTTGGTGGAGAATGGATGGCATTGAAATTTACAGCAATCCATTGATTTTTGCTGTTAAATTAGTTATCTACTGTTCTTGTTAACTTATTTAACTGTTAATGTACATGCTATGGATGAATACAAAATTAAAAAAAATAAACTAAACTAAAATTACAGAAATTTGTTGTAGAGCCCAATATCTTCATCACGACTTCGTTTTTGCACATTTTCAACAATTTTCTTTGAGCATGTGAAATGTAGGGGGGTGTTAGCTCATTGTTAGCTGTGCGGTCTTTTCCTGCAGGTCATTCCCTCCCTCTCTCTTTCTCACTTCCCCATTTTCTGTCAGTTCATCAGCTGTCCTATCAATGAAAATGGATCTAAGAATAAAAAATACAAAAAAAAAAAAGTCGGCATGCTTAAGGTAACTGTCTGAAATGTGCAATAACCACCTTCCCCCCCCCCCCCCCCCAATGCTTACAATTCACTTGTATTCACAAAATACCTTTACACCGTTACAGTGTTGATCCAGGTTATTTTCCCCTCTTGGCAACTGATCTTCATGTTACGGCGAAGAGAAACCCCACCAGCTTTACGTAATTGAATTGCAAAAGACTGCTTCTCTCTTTGAGGTCACATCAATCTCTGTCCCGATTAGAGGGAATGAACTTAATCTTATTGTCGTTTCAATTGTCTTTTATTGAAAGCCTGCATCAAAAGTGAGCATGCTATATGTTATACTGCCTGCTCGTACTGTCTCCTGCTAAAAAGAAACCCTGAAATCAACAGACTATCAAAGGGTGATTGATGGTCACTGTGTGACTGTAACTCAGATAGCCTACAATTTAGTTTACGTTGGTAATGCATTTAACCATTGAAAGAGATTTTGTTTTTCTGAACATGTAAAGGGTGTCAACAAAGACATATGACATGCGCCGATTCCTATTCGTCGATGAGGGTGGGGGGGGGGGCTTGTAAAGCGCTAAGGGACACCATGGGACAGTAAGTCTAGTGCAGGGGTGTCAAACGTATGGCCCGCGGGCCAATCAGGCCTGCAAAGGGGTTTCATCCGGCTCACGAGATGATCATGTAAAGTCGAGTAATGTCGGACCAATGAATCGGACAGTCAAAATCAAAACATATAAATTCATAATTTCACAAGCAGTCCTCAGATGAGCAATGCGACTTGTACACGAAATTGATGATTATTTTACACACAACTTAAAGTTATGGTTTGTTAAAAAAAAATAAAAAAAAATAACAGTCCAACATAAATCAAACAAACGTGCTGAATACAATACACATTCAACTACTGGTAGTGGTAACACAAACATATGGATTAAAGCCTATAACTTCATTAACTGCGCCACACAATGCATTCTGGGAACAATATATATGCAAAACAGGTAGATATAACATGCCCGGAACTCAAAGGGGCAAAGCGTTGCCGTGTTAGATTTGCATTCATGTTGTTGTTGTTTTTTTGTAACAATATGTTTACAGTTGAGCCCCGCTATTTAGGGCTGGCCTGCAAATAGCAAAAATCTGTCTGGCCCACTTGGTATAATATATTTTCCTCCATGTGGCCCCTGAGCTAATACGAGTTTGACACCCCTAGTCGAGTGTAGAGTGGACTTCTGGTATTTGATGCATGTAATTACACATGGAATAAAGTGTTTTACATTGATATTTAATTATGCGGGTCGGTATTTAATTATGTGGGTCTATTTTTACTGCCAGAAACATGAATAGGCAGTTAGAACAACAGTTGACCTATTTTCTGGACATATCCCAGAATGGTACGATATGCAAAGGCTTATTTCAGCCACATTGTTGTTGTTGTTGTTTTTATTTAAAATGTTCTCTATGGCATGTGTGATTTAGTTGAGATGTTTTTTCTTAACATGTAGTTTACACACATGGATCTTGCATTTATTTCCAGTCATTGATAAAAAGCGATCAGAGCAGTCAAATAAAAGATTAATGGCTTGACTCTATAGAATCCGCAGTCAGAAGTCCTCCCTGTTTTTAGCTATCACCTGTGGCAATTGTTCCATCAATTACATTGACAAGACAATAGGCAGGTCTGTGGGAAGTCACGCTACAATCTGGAGGCAGTACGAGGAAAGTGACAACCATTCCTTGAATTTCTGGCAGTGACACACATTCCTTGGGTATGTTTCATGGCAATTATGAGCTAAGAATAACTTGTGAGGGCAAGAACATGAAATACATGGAAAGGTCACCCACAGTCATCAATGTGAAAAGAAGAAACCGTCATATATAGGTAATGATGTCCAGCATGTGAAATTTAAAGACATGGCTTAAGACTATACAAACGAATTCCACCAGTCTTTGAGAGGCAGTGACATCTAATACACAGAAACCATATTCTCAACTGAACTGCAGCAGAAATGCCGCACCTTTACTTATGCACTTCCATGAATAGTGGATGGTAGATATGTTGCAAGACCATTGCCGATGATTTCTGCATGACAATCACAACGGAGTTAGCTTTCTGATAACTCTTCCGCTGTCTTGAATCTGGATGATAAATATTATATAGCTGTTAAGCACAACACAACTCCTATTGGCATGTTGAATCCAGTAGGACACGTGTCTTATAAAGTTATACAGCAAATTGTGTTGTTTTGCGTCACCTCTAAAATCAGCCATTTTACAGTCTAAAAACAGTTGGGTCAAAAATAACCCAACTATGGGTAAAAAATGGACCGATCCTCTACTTGGGTCAATTTAACCCAACTTTGAGTCAAAAAATGGGTCTTTTAGTGTAAAACAACTCGTAAATATTGGTCAGATCCTTTACTTGGGTCAAAAAATTGGGTCATTCTGTATAAAACAACCCAGAAAGTTGGGTCAAATTGACCCATAAAGTGAATGGTTCCATAGTTGGGTTACTTTTGTATTTTCAAGCTAATTCATGTACCGTATGACATCAAGGTTCATAGCACAATTCCAATTAAGTTGGAACCTTGTATAACATACCTAAAAACAGAACACAATGATGTGCAAACACTTTTCAACCTTTTCAAATTACTTTTTATGTATTAGTTTATTACTATTAGACACTTTAACTTCATGCAAAATTTCTTCAAGCTGTACGTTTTGTATTCATTTATAGGTTTTGCAAATTTACTCCATAATACATAAAGTGTGGTTTAAAATGGCAATATTTTGGTCCCTGTCCCAGGTGGACAAAAACGATAAATTTGAGATTGTCAGGTATTTTCTGACTTAACAGCGGTGTATGTGTAACCCAAAGTTGTTCATCAAACTCAAACCCAAAAGCCCTGCTATACCAACAGTTGGGTTATAAAATCATCACTTTGTGTTGTGTGCTGTGGCCGGGGAATCTCTTTCCTAACAGGTGGTTTCATCATTGAATCCAGTGACCCAACCTCTGAATTGACCCAATCTTTGACCCAATAGTGTTCACCCAACAGTTGAATTATAAAATTGACCCCAAACTTTAAAATATGTCATCACTCAATGATGAAATATTCATACAATATAATCAAAGTAATAAAAAGACATGAAACATACATGCATATTAATGTGTTAAACAATATAACAAAGTGTGCAAAGCTTTATGGTAATGGACATTGGATGGCGTCGTAATGATAATGTCACATTAGAGTAATGTCTCTGTGGGATTGCTTGCAATGCTCAATGCCATGCTTATCTTGATATTGTTGCTATGCCGTAACACACGAGAGCAGCAACAAATCTAAATTAACTCTCACAAGGCCGCCAGAGTTAATTTCTCATGTCACGTTTAACCAATTATTCAGAGCCTAATGAAGCGGAACATGGCTCCCCGGAGTTCACAGGACACCTCCAACCCTTTTTTCCTGAGCTGGATTTTGCTATTCCAGTCTCCGGGAATCTGAGTCTCATTAAAAAAAAAAAAGAATCTACATCAATACTCTTCATACAGGTGAATTCATTGTCCTGAATTTTATGTTTTTGCTGCTATCTATTGGTAAGAGAGGATGTGTGGTGTTGCTGTAACATAATATGAGGGTGTTATAGTATTAGGGATTATCCTGGGCAGAACATTTTTCCTTCAAGGCATCATTAGCTTGGCCTCATCTCATTTGGTGTATCCAACACCTGCGACCACCATCTGCAGGGTGGAATAATTATTACCATTGTGTTTTTCTAGGCTGCATAAATGAACCATGGGGATCACTAGCAACTACCGGTGCTTTAAATTTCTAAACTGTAACTAGGAAAAACTGAAAATGTCCCCATGGATGCCAAGGGGCCACTAAATAATTAAAACAGAGTGGCGCTATGTGACAGAGGAACAGTACGTTTTTGTTTTTTTTAAACTTGATTGCTACATGAACATTCCGAGGGTTGGTCAGAGACTGTGCACAGGCCAGATGTTTCCGGTGCACCATACCTTGCCCAGGTCTGCCTTGTAGTATTATGGGACATTTCCACTATGCATTATAGGTAGACTTTGTGGCCACACGTAATCAGAGAGTTTGAGCAACATTTTGAATGTGCAAAATACATTTTGTCTGTGTCTATGGGTAAAATTTAGTTGATGGCTGCCTACATTTGTCAGACAATCTCTGAAGTGGCTCTAATTACACTCAGTCCATTATGCTTGAGCAAACTGATATTGGCAAATATAGCACAAATCAAATACAGTACATGGGTATTACCATAGATCAGATCTGGGCAAATTATGACCCGCGGGTATTTTCCGGCCCGCCCAGAGTCTCTGGTATGGTATGGTAAATTCAATTGAAACAGAAACAGTGTATGAAAATACATTTCTTGGAGTAGTTATTGATGAAAAATTATGATGGAAGTCACACAAAGATAATGTCAAAAGGAAAATGTCAAAAATCATCGGGATACTAAAACTAAGGATGTCCTGAATAACAAATCATTATGCACGTTATACTGTTTATTATTATTACCATATCTGACCTAGAAATCTGGGGAAATATATATAAAATAATTACTGACCCTGTTTTCAAACTACAAAAAAGAGACATAAGAATTATTAATCGATAAAAATATACATAGCCAACAAATTCACAATTAATTAAATAAAATACAATAAAATTTTATGACGTAGTTGAGTTTAAAATAGCACAAATAAGGTTCAAAGTACACAACAATCTACTCTGCCACAGTACCCAGAAGCTGTTTGAAACTAGAGAGAGTCCTTATGACGTATGGGGTACAAGTGTCTACAAAAAAAAAAAAACAGAACAAAAATTAAGCAAAGGTGTGTTTCTGTATAAGGTTTTAATCTGTGGAATAATTTCGGAAGTGACCTGAAAAGATGCGAGTCACTTGCTGAAATTTTTTTTTACTTAAATCAGACATGAGCTGGTAAAATTGCATAAATGTTGTAAATGTTCTAGATGTATCAGTAGGAGACTGAGTGTAATGAAAATTGTATATGTGAGTATGAGGATATGATTCATAAATATATTATGGTGTATGCCTATGAATTTCATGTACACATGTTGCTGGCAAATGTACGCACGTCAAAGTACAGTTGTACACATGAGCAGGTTTATACATTTTTGCTTTTATTGAAATATATTAACCTATTGTTGTATCAATAATGAAATAAGTCAAAACATACAAAGAATAAGGGGTACGGCAAGATAAGTTTTCAACTTCTTCCTACTCCCTTTTGAACATGTAAACCGTGACTAATGATGATTGTATAAGGTTTTTTCTTCTTTTAAATCTTTATTTTTATTTTTATTCTACTTGTTTATATGTTCAATAAACAAACAAAATAAAATGTCAAATATGTGCGGCTCTTATTTTGAAAGTAGGGTTTGTCTGTTTTTTATGTGGCTGTACAAGTCAGACTGTGAGTAAGAACCGACTCTTGTTGGAATTTTCAGTAACATTTTTGCCATACAGTGAAACCATGATTTAAATGATCCGGAATCAATGGACAGATTTAACGTACTTAGAAGCAAAGATGATTTCGCCTCTCAAAAGTTAATTTAAGGTCATAACACGTTCATTTATTCAGCACACTTAACACAAAATGATTTGAAGTGGGGGTGGGGGATCCGACATATCAAAAGAAAAAAACAATTAAGTGCTGTACTTATGCCACTGGACCGTGATTAAAACTAAGCAATGGGCATGGCCTTGCCTTGAACGTAGCTCTTTCCTGCTTGTCCCTTTAATTACTCATCGCTGGACATGTAACATATACATTCCAATGCACCAATTTATCTTGCAAACATTTAAGGTGGGATATTAACCTAACTACTTTGAATACTTCTGTTCTTAATTTGTTAAAATTCTCAAGGTCACAAGATGCAGATGCAACTTATAATTACGAAATCTGTGTCGACACAATCTTGTATTTGTAAGATTGAAGTACTTGCAAGGGCTACAAGAATATTCATTTGCACATTATTTATTACTTCACCTCGAGAATAAGGACAGCACAAGACAGAATACTTTATTAGACAGAGAAAACATTCAGTCACAGATGGAAGCAGAAGGCAGGAATGCGGCTTGTATTGCAAGGAAGATAAAGTATCTTCAATGGATTTCTAAAACAACCAAATGTTTTGTCTCATAAGGAAAGCCATCAACTAATCCCATTATTGATCAGCCCCACCATATTTGATCGACTCATGACAAGACTCTGGGAAGGAGAGCAAACAAAATGGCAAAAGGTTAAAAAAGTGGAGACCAAATCAATACCGATGACTGACAAGATAAAGCATAGGTGAACAGTCTCGTGACCTCATAGAATAAATAATGTTGAAGTGAATGAATATACTTCACTACCCACACATTTGTTTTTCTTTTCTTTCCATCATTGTTAGGTAATTGTTTTGTTCCATCTGTATGTTGCTACCAATTACATCATTTTAAAAAACATTTAAAAAATAATCACATTTTCAAATTAAACTCATTAGAATCTATATTTGTAGACAAATAAGTTTATATTGATTATATTGAACCAAAGAAGAAGGCATTCGTTAATTTTAACGGCAAGAAAGATGGCGGTCCACCACAGAAGAAGAAATAAAAAAATAAAAAAATAAAAAATAAATAAATATATATATATATATATATATATATATATATATGTATGCATTGTTACATAATCCGACAGTCGTACCTCTGGAACGCTGCAAGGATAAGCAAAAGATTATATATTTTGCTTACCGGTACAATAGTCAAAAGGTTAAGAACTGTGACCCTAGTAAACATTTTGACCTGACACATAAATCCAAGTAATTATTTTACAAAAAAGAAAAAAAAAAGAAAAAAAAAATCATTTAGACGATCCAGTAATGATAGCCATGGAAAAGGTCAAATTTTCAGTAATACTTTATAATAGTCTGCAAAAACAAATACACAATAGAGCTGTTGGGTGGTTATTGTGGTTATTTTACTTTCTTTTCTTTCTTACCTTTCTGTTTAGCCAAATATAAAACAAACAATCCTAGTATCAGCCACTAATTGAGCAAATGTCCTTATATTCCCAACAACTATCCCCGACTCCAGCAGGTTTGATGTAAATTCAGCTCTGGCATACTTATTTGGCCTGCTTTCTTATTGTCCCCAGAGTAAAACAGAAGGGGTTTTGCCAAGGAAATACCCTTCACTTGCTGGCAACTTGATGGGGAGGAGGAGACTCTTTGACCTTGGAAAATGAGGAAGCGGTTGCTATGGGAACTGTTAATCCTCCTGTCACTCAAAGACTGCCTGGCTGGTGAGGCGCCAACTTCTGTCACCTTTCATGGCACACCTGATATGCATATTTTTCATACGGAGGGCAACTCAAACTAAAACTCTCATTCTCTGCATGGTACTATACGAGATGTTAAGAAAATAGAACAAGCAATTTGCTGTAATCTAGTTAAATTTGTAACTACAGACTTACAACTTGCCAACAATGCAACATAGCCCACCACATACATGTTGAGAGTCCATGGGAGTAATGGCTGCATTTTGTGCAACCTTAGTTTTACCGGCGGATATTTTTGCCGTGGTGAAAGTGGATGGGAAGGATTGTGGTCTTTAAGGAACTGAAACATCTTCCCCGTGTCCTCAGAGCCAACTGCGCGCAAATGTCAGTTTCTAGGCTCATTACAACTTGTGTCACATTTCAATTGAAGCTAGGCTAGCATGCAGTATGCTCTGTGATCATGTCTACAAGATCTATCAAATAAAGGCATTTAACTACAAAGCACAATGACCTAAAATGGATAACCAAATTTCCAAATTTGAGTTAGGCATTATAAGTATTGTTTTTTTATTTATTTATTCTTATGTATATATTAATATACTATACACGTGATTAGAGAAAAAGGGTATATTTATATATACTCTATATATGGCCTTTTATCTTGGGTATTGTAGTTCTCAGTTGACATTTGCTTACTCTGTGCTGCTGATTTCTTGATATTATTGACAATTTCAGATCGATGTGTCTCCATGCAGTTGATTATTTCTCACAGTAAAACTCAGACTATCCACCCTTTTTGGAGTCCTTGGAGTGAGTGCTGGAGAGCGCTCCCAAGGGACAATTTGTATAAAATTTTTGAATTATATATTTTTTATATCCGTTTTTATTTTCACTTTTATTTATTTATTTAGTCATTTATTTATTTTGAATTTTGGCAGTTTTGATCCATACTGCCAGGACGAAATGTTATTCAAATGAGGGGGCGGTCCTAAGTGTGTCTTGGGTTAGACAGCCATTGCCACAACTTGCGACTTGAGTTGCTCGACATCAAGTCGAGGTGACAGTGGACAAGAGCTCTCCAATGCAAGCTGGCGAGACTTCCTTGTTCGCCGAGCCGCTCACTTGACCAATGAAAAGTAGTTTGCAACGGCGGAGTCTAACCCAAGGCACGCTTAGGACCGTCCCCTCATTTGAATAACATTTTGACCTGGCAGTATGGACCAAAACTGTCAAAATTCTAAATAAATAAATGACTAAATAAATAACCACAACTTATAATAATAATAATAATAATAATTATATATATATATATATATATATATATATATATATATATATATATATATATAATACACACACACATCTAACAGTTTGGGCCATGCATGTCAATCGCTCAGTTGTCAGAGCGATGCATACAATACAATAAACCCATTAAAAAATTAGTCATTTATTTATTTTGAATTTTGGCAGTATTTGGTCCTCTATAGTTTAATACTCATCTACAGCCCAAAGCAAATGTTTTGCAACAGGATGTATTTTACTGCCTAAGTCTACATAAGACTTTAATGCATAACAAGACAGATTAAGTCTCTTTAGATCCCTTTTTTATATCCATCTAAGATAGTGTGTTTACATTCTTGGTAGAGGTGATGCTGTACTCTCGGGTAATTGAGGCATTACCCTGGATGAATTGCATCTAGCAAAGATTTCAGATGGTACATGCTCTTTGCTAATCTGCGTAATCCAGGGAAAATCTGTAAAGATGTGTACAGCCACCCGTTTGACATTTACTTTTCTAGCTTTCCTTAAGTAGGGTCCTCACTGAGTTACTATGAATACAGATTCTGGAAGGTTACTTGGGGTTTTTTTCTATTCATTTTGAGATGCAATGTCACTTGCAATGTGTTTCACACTGCCTTGGAAACTGCAGGGATTCTTGATATTTTCCCCCATACCCCTTTAAATTAGGTCTTGTCGAATCAATACCTCAAAGTCCACCCACCAGTCGACTTGAGCAAAGCAGAGACCATGAGGGTCAGCAAATGCACAGCTCTGCTCACTATCTTACAGGGCAGCTCAATCTATATGATCTCAGTCCAAGCACAAAACAGCACTGGATTTGGCCGAATCCTCTTAACTTTTAACATCACCATGCACCAAGAAACCTCATGAGCAATACACCAAACTAAACATGTTCTACAGTCGATATTTTAGCTGTGATTTCACCAAGTTATCATTGTTTATTATCTGTGGCTATTTGTTGGTCACCATGTTTGAAAATAAGTGCAGAATTCTACTACTTGAGTCATAGAACAAACAACAAAAACATTTAAATAGATCCCAGTTGTTTTATTTTCTATATCGCTTGTTCAAAATAGGCCCATGGGTAAGGTGCGTCTTACTCCAGCTGACATGCCACCACGAAATGGTGTGATTTGTGAGACAAAAGTGGAATTCTGTACTCTCAACCTAGAACCATAAGTCATGCCCCCTGTTATGTATTTTTGAATATGTATGCCATAGTATCACAATTTACAAAACAGGACAACCAGGCATCAAGCTTGTCCTCACAAGCCTGCAGACATTAGTTACCCATCTGAGCATTTGCAGGTTACAAATCTAAGAGCTACAGATGTAGACCTATAGTGAGTTTCCTTTTTTTGTACCTACAGGCTTCTCTGGCGCCTATGTAAACCATAAAAGCTTTAAATCACCTTTCCTTTGAAGTTTAAATCAGTTCAGTGTCTTAAATAGTGCAAGCTAAGACTACAAATAATTAGTCACTCACTTCATAGTTATAGAAAATGTATGAAATGATAAACCCGTGCCACCCCAGCAAAATGCACAGCCCCTTGTGAATATCTCCAACCATATTGGGCCACCACACAGCCCCATTTACAGTTTGTACTAAGTACTTTATGGCTTATAAGACCCACTCTTTTATATCAACATGAGTGCCTTATGGTGCGTGAAGGACGAGCATGATGTAATAATAGAAGGCGCTGTAATGTGCGATGTCAACACTATATCAACTATATTTTCTTTCCCACACAGGTCTAAATTCAAAAGGTGAGTGTATACAGACAGCTTCAGAATAAGATGTGGTGTTTCATACTTTGTTTCTTGTGCTTTCCGCCATTAAATCGAGCATTCAGCATGCCTTATTTGAGGAATAAGCAAACAAGAGGAAGATTTTCTGTAAACAAAAGGCGGATGATGGGTTCATTCAGGCAAGCTTGCTGATGTCCACAAATCGTTCTCAACTGTTATTCACAGGCACTCAGATACAAATAACTTTGGTTAGCTCATGTTCAGGACAGTCAAATGACTTATGGATTAGTTGTATGTCTTTGAAAAACATGCATGACCACCATGGTCATCATCTTATACTTAATTAACTTGCTTTATCTGTCAAATATGTGGATTTTGTTTCAGTGAAATACTCCAACCCCCCAAAGGCTTAATATTTGTTATGAAAACTATAATTTGCTTAAGTTTCATTTAATACTTATCAATCATACACAGACTTAAACATTTTCTGGATGATGTTCTCCTTTAGCCTGTGTGTTTATTTTTTTTAATGTGTATAATTGTTGATCATCTATGATTTGTTCATTCTTAATAGGCTATTAAAGGAAAGCATGTCAAAACCTCAAATACATAAAACAGAATTGATTTATTTTGTACCTTTTCAGTGAAAATTTTCAACTTGTAAGGTAGTCTACACTAAAACCTTAAAGATGCATTAAGGAAGTTTAAATGCTAAAATTACAGATTTACAGATATATGCAGAAGCAATGCCCTGATGTGTAGAGCAAGCACTAACGTGTTTACAACAACTGCGTCTCTTCTAAATAAAGGCATTCGGGGCAAATAGGCTAAGAATGTGACGTCATGCACGCCGTGTCTCCGGGTAGAGTTTCCAATTTCTTTCTTTTTTTTCCCATTTCTGCATTGTTTTAATTTCTTGTTTGCGTGATTTGAATAAATTTCTGGAATGCTCAAAAAATAAAAGTTTCAACTTCTGCGCCATAAACACCTAGGATAGCCTACAACACGACTGCAAACTTGTATGGAGTCTGCCGTGAGTGAGAAAAGGACGCGTTCCACTACAGCTTTTTTTGTGTATTTGAACTACAGTAACATGGCCTAAAATATTACTAAATAAAAAAAAATTTGCAAGCAACTACCCTATGTCACGGTATAAAATTAGATTATCTGTGCAAGCTATTTATTCAGAATTGCCCTTTCTATCATTGTCTTATCATTATCTTTCTATCATTCTATCAATTGAAGTCATCCTTGCTAGTCTGTAAATAGTGACTTCTTACCAGAGTAGTTTCGGTTCGCTTGTGCTCATACAGGCCTGCGCGGCTCATGCACGAGCATCATGGAGGCTGCATTAACACTTAAGTCCAGAGGTGGCCATCGTGTGTATAAGTCAAAGTCCTTAAGGCAGCTTTAAATCCTTATTTTGTTTTGTTAATGTCCTAGTATCAGACTGTACTGTATGATTTTGTCTCTTTTCAATTATGTTTAACATAGTACAGCACGTGTTTACAGATAAATGAAGTAAAAATATGTGAAAATTGACTTCCAAATGTATTTGATTCAAAATTGCCATAGCCAAAAACTGTATGTAACACGTTCCAGATTATCAGTGAATGTGTTTTCCTTTCCATTTGAGTAAAGTCACAGCAACCGATACATTTTGACAACATTTCATCTCTCAATTTTGACGTTAGCACCCTTGTACCAATTGATGTCTGTTCCTACAAAACTGTGAAGATTATATGTGTTTAATAGACAAGCAGTGGAATTGAATGCATGATGATAGATCTGAAAGCTTGGGGGAACCCTGAATCAGTGTCAATACTTGGTTTTAAAAAGTTAGAAGCAGGTATGGTAGAGCTGCTTTAGAAGATGGTATTAAAAATAACAAGGTGAAATAATGCAACAGCAAGACTGATCTACGATTCATTTTAAATGTAGTTATGCCATAGAGAACACATATCCAGCACTTTCACGTGCAAAAGGCAGAATATAAAGTTATGTGTAAGAAAATAAACTCCTCGAAATAATAAATTCCATCATGAAAACAGTCATGTAGCTCACATAGTTTGACATATGATGTGGTGGTGAAATGGCAAGCGTGTCAAGAATTTCCGAAACTTACATCACTATCCACCAAAAGTCAGTTTGACTTGGAAAAAAAACCCATCTTCTTTGACTTTAAGCTGTTTGTTCTGCTAGTGCCGAATTTGGCTTTAAATATGTAAAGCGACGGGAAGAATCAGAGCTTGACTCACAGCTTGGAGCTAATCCTTTATTCATAGCAATCTCCTGAGAATGGCAGCAATGAAGGAGTTGTGACTTACCTTTGGTGGGCTGAGAGTGTTGCTTTGCTCTGCTCATCAACATGTGACACGTCATAGGGAACAATCCTTTGAAATTGCTTGGGTCAAACTTGCGCGGTCATGATCTTGATCATGACACACAAACACAGCCAAATTACATTTTATTAGAAGCGAGTTTAGATTTGAGTGGTTTGACAATATTTTCTGGTATTGTTAAGTTCAGCTGTCAGAATGATCAAAAAGTGTCAGTTTGTGGACCAGAGCTCAGTCGTAAAGTTGGGATAAAATGGTATGATGGCGAGAATATTTTCTTGGAATAAAAAATACAAAAACATGAGCCAGCTCAAACCATCATGGGACAGCTGACAGACACCCCGTAGAGTTCTGACACCAGGAAAAAGCTCAGCATGAAAGAATATGATTGAAGGCTCAAATTAGAAAGTACTGTTTTGTATTTCTATGTGATCTTTGTGCGCCATTATTTCATAGTGCTGCTGCTGGTGATGATGAAGTTAAAAACAATGATCATAAATCTGAATATTCTGCAGGTGACACTTAAAAGAAGAAAGAAAGCAGATAATTAAGTGGTTTAAAAAACAAACAAACAATTACTTACTTTTTAAGTATAGCCACTAGTATTGTAGTTCAGACCACAACGACCATTGACCAAGACAATATCGAGACTAGAGAACATTGATACAGAAACAAGATCAAGGCTTTTGGAGGTCCAGACCGAAACAAGACCGATCTTGATAAAAAATCCCAAGTCCACCATGTCCAAAAGAGTAAAAATGCATTTGATTCCCAGACGAGACAGAAAACCAGAACAAGTAGTGTAAAAACCAAGACCAATTCCAACAACTACAACACTAGTCGCCGCTGTGGCTCGTGGTTTCTCTGAGTTAGCCACTCAGTATTTTCATTATCCGTGGCTGCAATTTTGTTGTTGGGTAGTAGGGATTACGCGTAACTGACTCCTGAGTTTGGTTCCAAGCCATTATGTCATCAGTCAGTAGTTATCACAGTACACAGGACGTCTGCTAACCTGTTTTCTAGTTTTTTTATGTGATGTTCTTGCACAAAGGTTTTGCTAAAATATGATCCATTCCTACCCTTTAATCTTCACTCCAGAATAGATACATATTTTCTTTTCATATAGTATTGCCATAACATACACTTCAAAACGTTTTTGAGCCCAAGTTCTGTCTGTCAGCATCAGATCAGCAGCTATTCAATGCAATGGAATTCCGAGGGCCTGTCAGAGCATTACTGTACAGCGCTGCATCTTGTCATATGTTCTTTCAACTGAAATGCTTTACTCAGGGATCTTTTTATTAAAAGGTGTGTAACATTGATTAGCCCTAAAAGCAGTTCGAAAATAATTATTGAGTAATTGCTACTCTTCCACCTTAGTCCTCTTCAATTTGGTTGAGAATTGCATTCTGATTTTTGCATTTGACAAAGCTTTGTAGATCAATGATTTCAAAACTGTCCAAATGAGACAAGCTAATGTTGACATACTGTATATGGTCTTGGTAAGTCTTCATATATTATTTAAATATTCATGAATTATGCTCTGGTTGATTCAAGAAGGAAAAACACAGAATCATAGCCCTAACTAATCTTTGACTGGCAGGAGGGCCCAGTGGGTTGACCTGATTATGATAGATGAAACCTCATGGCTCGAACATAAAGAAAGCTGACACTGAAAAATAGCCTACTTAAAAGAGTTTAACAAATATATATATTTTACTGAATGGAACTAGATTAGTTTTGTCTCCCTCGTGAAAAGCTACCAATGCAGCTATAGTATGAGAAGAGAGCAGGAAGAACTGTGATACAATAGTTAAAACATCTATACAGGTATTTTAATTAACCCAAAAGGAAAAATCTCAAGCTAATACTGTATATAGAGGTATAGTGTAGAAAGAGTCAGTGCATTAATATTTTACAAACCACATCTCACAAGGTCATGTTGCTCATAGTTTGCTGGGATATAAACATATTCCTCTCACAGAGGTATTTGTACTACAACCATAACTGAAGCCAACTTAGTGAGTTACACTTGAAAGCTGCTCTGATTTGACTACGTACCTTCAGGCTGTGGGAGGGCAGCCATCTGTGTGGGTACTGAACACTACTGTGGCATCAGTGAGCAATTACTGTACGCAACAAACATTTTTCGGTCTAAAAGACGTCTAATAGACGAAAATGCTTGGTGGGCTAGTATTTAACACAAGAATCTTATATATTTTTTATTACACCGTCAATCACAGACCTCCACGTAATCATGAAATAAGAACCCTGTGGGGCCCGACAGTAGTATGGATGAGACTGCGTCTATCGCATTCTGTGTCTAGAGGGGAGAGAAATACATTGCATAAATTACATATCTACTATCTAACTTATAACCCATACCATACCAGACCAACACTACGCTGAATTACTGTGTACTTTCAGTATTCTGGTTGCATTGCGGACACGAGGTGTGTCTTGCTGCCAATATTCACTGTCGAGGATATTGAAATTCATATTTTTACTCACAGCATTACCATTGTGAACATTGTGATACTTAACAAATACAGTACCTTGTGTCCTGCCTGTCAAGTTGACAGGTGCTGATGTGTGTGCGCCATTGATTACCTGCTGGGAGACAAAATTGAAATCATAATTGCAACATTAGTCACGTTTTATATACAGTATGCTGTATAGGTGGTTTAGCCGATAACGTGTACTTTGTCCTCCTGCTGCACATGAGTGTTTTGTGGTGACCTAAGGTAGAATTTATCAATATTAACTTTGTATACGTACATATTATATGTAATATTTAGAAAGGCTGGGATTTACATGTGCATTAACTTATCACCAATTTGGCTAAAGGTTTGAAATCAGAGAATATATGAATTCATTATGTACAATATTTCTAAAAAAGTAGCATCTTAAACAGCTGATGTCGAGCCATAATCATTACATACATTTAAAAAAAATTGTAGCAAGCATAAAATAAATAAAAAGCTAACTAACTCCCTAACCGCCTCCCCCTTTAACCTTAACGTCTGTGTCAGAAGGACTTCTCTCAAATTATTTAAAAAATAAAATAACACCATGATTGATGGAAACTTAACAGCAAGCTAAGCTAGCAGATAAGGTATCTATGCAAACGGTCACGGATGAAAACAATTAAATGAAAAAACATTGCAGGGCTAAACATTTCATTAACGTGGCCTCGAGCACTCACCTTCTCTGTTTCTTTGAGAAAGTGTTTTTTGTTTTTTCGAAGCTATAGACGTCGACTGACGAGAAAGTTTACCCGTCCCCCAATGACTCTTGTTTGCATAGTTGCACTTATTTTCTTCCAAGTTCCTTCATGCCGACCGGAAGCTTAAGCGCGTTGCTGCCTCCTAGTGGTGGGGAGGTGTCATAGACCTGCTGACAGCACAGTAGCCGATATGGCTGCATTTTGTTTCAAACTGATGATCCTGTTGTGCAGTCATTTATTTACTTATTTTGTCAATACACATTATTCAATGTATTCAATTCAATTGTCCGGATTTGGTCTAAAGAGAGTTGAAATGAAAACTTGATTTAGAAGTCTAAAACAAGTCTAAATGTAAACTACACTGTACATTGATCAATGACTGTTTGAAATGTAGTAATCTAACATTTTGCCATAATTTATACAATTTACAGTTAATTTTTAAATTAAATATTTACTTGATTAATTGTTTCGTCTAATTTCGGTGTTAACTTAGTCGAGACATCTAATGGACGTATATGGGAACATTTTTGTTTTTTTAAATGAATAAGAATCCATCTGAGTTTCTCTGACAAACCAGCCACACAAACATACAAAGTAGATGTAGATTTGTTCACAAAACACATTAACACTTTGGACAGAAACGTCTGTTTTACTGAGGAAGACATCAAAGAGACAACATTGCCATTTTGGACTGCAAAGTATGTGCAGGGAAAGATGGACGCCTCAATTATGAGGTTGACAATTTCTTTGGGTTGTGAGTCAGCAGTTCATTTGCATCTCATAATGAAGGTGAATTCCTCCAAGGACAGCAGTGTCCGAATTCTGTTTAGCAAGGACCTCTGGCTTGAAAGAGGCGTGAAAAAAGCATCTATGTCAAACTAGAAAGGTCCTCTCTCGACAGAGGGGGAGGTTTGCACCATCACTTATCAGCTGCTGACAACAATGTTATGAACTCTGTCCCTCAAGATTATCTAATTCCTGTAAGGAAGAGTGGCCACCCAGAAGCTCATTTGGTTAAAACTATTCATATTGTCTTCTAATTTAAATAAAGTAATTGGATTTTTCTTGTTTCAATCAATCAATCAATCAATCAATCAATCAATCAATCAATCAATCAATCAATCAATCAATCAATCAATCAATCAATCAATCAATCAATCAATCAGTTTATTTACAATGCAAAATCACCATGGAACATGATTCCAATACACTTTACAAAGAAAATCACACACAAGCAAACACTTCATAATAAAATCAGGTTAAAAAATATTGCCACAGACTAAACTGTGTCAAAGTAATTATTAAAAAAAGTATGTTTTAGGATGGGATTTAAAAATCAAGGTAGCTTCTTTGACATCTAGTAGGAGACTATGGGCATGGTAGGAGAAGGCTTTCTCTTTCCTTTTCTTCTTATTAGCTGAAGGTATGACAAAAATGTGTGAATTTGAAGAGTGAAGGGGGCATGGTGGAATGTATGTGAGTAATTCTGACAGATATGATGTAGCCAGACTATTTTGTGCCTAAAATGTTAGGATTAGAACCTTAAAATAAGCTCTAGCCCAAATAGGCAAGTTTCATTGTGGGGGGGCACGATGGCTGACTGACTAGCATGTTCGTCTCCAAGTGCAGAGGACGTGAGATTGAGTCCAGGCTTTAGCCTTGCTGGGTCTAGTTTGCGTGTTCTCCCCGTGCCTGTGTGGGTTTTGTCCGGGTTCTCCGGTTTCCTTCCACATTCCGAAAGACATGCATGGCAGATTAATTGAAGTTTCTAAATTGTCCTCAGTGGTGATTGTGTGTGTGCCCTGCGATTGGCTGGCAACCAGTTCAGGGTATACCCTGCCTACTTCCCGAAGCCAGCCGGGATGGGCTCCAGCACCCCCGGGATAGTTTCAGTGTTGGCTGTCGCCTTCCTCACAAGCTGGCAGCTGTGATGTGTCCTCCTCCAGTAACATCAGCTGATGAAAAAGGACACGTCACACCTGTCAACAATTAGGTAAATTATTCAAAAACTTTTCAACCATTGAAAATGTAAATGTCTTTGAGCAAACTTTCTGGAATTACTAAATAGCAAATGCCTAAATGGTGTTTTATGTAGAAGTTCTTAAAGCGAAGAGTTCATGATAAAATATAGTAGTCACTGATGCAACTAATCCATAAAATTACCCCTCTCAAAAATTACATAATTTTAAAGAAGGACCTATAAATCCCAATGTAGTATTTTTCCTTAAAACTGCATGAAATTAATGGCAATTTTCTTTTCCTCTAATTTGTAGTTCCTGATTGTAAAACAGCGACTCGAGGGCGGCCAAAACTGGTGTCAGCCACTGTCACGAGTACCAATACCTTAAATTAAGGGCGGTATCGGCACCGATACCTGGTATCGGTACTCGGCCACCTTTTTTTATTATTATTATTATTTTTTTTTTTTTTTTTTTAAGAGCTCAGTATTGTTCATTCGGAAATGTCATCATCATTGCTCCTTTTTTTTTATTATTTTTTTTATATATATATATATATATATATATATATATATTATTTTTTTTTGTGTGTGTGTGGGTGAGTATGTGTATGTGCGTGCGTGTGTGCGTGCGTGCGTGCGTGCGTGCGTGCGTGCGTGCGTGCGCGCGTGCGTGCATGCGTGTATTTGTTAGCTCACCAGAAAACCTATTAGAAAAAATCTCATACCGTTCACCTAAACCGAACACCAGGAGACCCGAGGGGACCAAAGAAAACCAAGGAAGGTGAAATCCAGCACCGACCAGACACCCCCCACCAGAACTCCTCCCCAGCCCAAGAAACATCCAGACCCCAACAAATCCAAAAAACATAAAATCAGGGAGGCCTCAAGAGACCAAAGGAGAGACCGAGAAAAGGAAGAAAGGACAGACGAAGCAGAGTGAGATCCACATTCACCAGCCTCCACCGATTCAATAACCTGAGGAGGAAACAGATTGTGTCTGAGTTTCGGTAGATGCTGGTGTGGTGGATCTGGCATGCATGAAAATCTCCACCAAAGAGGGGAGCCGTCGACCCCCGCCGGAACAGAGCAAGCGCAACACCTCAGGGCCCCCCAGGCCGCGGCAGCGCCAAAGGACGACCCCCGGTCCCCGCCAAGGCCACCGGCCGGAGAGCAAACCCAGGAGCCGGAGCGCCCCCCGCCCCAACACGGCCCGCGCCCCCGGCCCAACGCAGCAGGACGGGGCACTGCAGGCCCACCAGGCACCCCACCGGCCCCCAACCCCCGCACCCCCCCGCCCCCCGCCCCCCATCCACCCCCGCCACCCACCCCAACCCAGCCCCAGCCGCCCCCACGTCCCCAATCCCCCAGACACCCCCCACCCCCAGCGCCCACCCAGGCCGCAACCCCCACCACCGCCCCCCCCCAACAAAGCCGCCCCCCCCGACCCCACCCCGACCAACCGGCAGCCCCCCAACCCCCGACCCCCAGCCCCCGGGGACCACCCGCACCCAGGCACCGGCGCCGAAGAGGGGCCGGACAGCGGAGCGGAGAGGGCAGCCGCGCCCACCCCACCCCCCGCCGTGTGGAAGGACAGAACACCGGGGGCAGAAGGGGGAGATGGGGGCACCGGAAGGCGGCCGACACCCCCGAACCCCAGGCCCAGCGGGGGAAGGCCCCGGTCGTCACCCCAGCGTTCTTTGTGAAAATTAACCCCTGTTACTGAGTCCGCCAGCTCGCGGACTGGCGAACTCTACCCCTAAACCGTGAATGTGACCCCACCCAGTGTATATACAAGTGTGTGTGTGTGGTGCATTAAAATTAGGAGCAGGTGAACCGGAGCCGATGGAAATGATATTCCCACGCTCCGATCCACCCGCCACCCAAGCATGTTACTGAGTGTATGTGGTGCATTAAAAAAAAATAGATAGGGCGGGGGGGGGGGGGGCGGGGACACGGACAGGGGACCGCAACACTGCTCTATACTGCGGCCCCCAACCGATGGCACCCCCACAACCCCCCCCCCCCCACAAGTTGTGTGGTGTATTAAAATTGGAGGGGAGTTGTAGGGTGAAGACGGTGTTTCCACCCTACCCCACCCCCCAAAGTGTGTTATGTGCCCTATATGTCTATAAAAGTGTATTGTGCAAACCTAGTGTAGTGAGTTAAGAGGAGTGACCAGCGGGGCCCTCCCCAACCGGGCGGGGGCAGGAGGCGCACCGGCCCACCAAGCCCCCACCCACCCCACCAGGACCCCGGCGGGCATATGGGACCCGTCCGGCGGGGCGATAGTGCTCGCCCCCCGGATACTGGGTCCCGCCCGAGGTGCCAGGACGCCCACCGGAGCGGGGCGGGCACGACACCAAACCCCAGCCACCCCCGCCGGCCCCCGGCCGCCGGTACTCGCCCAACCTTAATAAAATCGTGTTAACTGTTTTAATTCAAATCCATTGTGGTAGGGCATAAAGGCCAATTCAGAAAAAATGGTCACTGTCCCAATAACAATACATACAGTCAAAACGCTACTGTACTGGCAGACTGTCTGTCAGTCCACCACGGACAGACACCCGTTTTGCTGACAAATGACAAGAAACTTGATGAAAAAATTAACAGACGAAGCACTAACAGAAGTGGGATTTCGTCCGTCAATGTAACCATCACTAACTGGGTCAAGTACTGACGGACCTCGCAATCCGTCACTGATGGACACCCGTTTTGTTGACGAATGACGGACTGACGATTTGCCCACCTGTATCTGCCGCTCCTAAAATCGTGGTGACGGATTGATGTCTACAGTTTGGTTCATCTCGAAAAACCGACGGACTGACAATGAGTGCCTAAGGTGGTGACGAATGATGGACCAGCAACATTTTATAGATTGGTTACTTCTGAAAATTATAGATGCATGGCCCAAAACCAAGCTTTTTCAGTAAGGCTCAAGTCTCCTGTTCTTCTTCTCATCTTAAATTAACAGGGCATTAAGGTAATTCTTATGATTTTGTCAAGTTATAATGCCAGAGAACGAACAGATGCTGTGTATACTAGAAAGGCAAATAAGCAACCAAGTGCGAACAGTTGGTGGGGTGAAAATGACACACAGCAAGTTAGTGTTGTGTAAAATGGGGTGCTTCTTGCCAATGCCATTTATCAATGTCATTTATGGTCTTTGCCTGCTTTTAAGGTAATATCCCCAAGGAAGAAAGTGCAGCATAGGCCAAAGTGGTTACTCATATGAATACAGTGTATTCTGTAAACACATGAGCTGTCATCACTTTCATTAAAAATCCAGTATCAAACTTCTTAATCTTAATCAAATTATGCATCAAGTTCTTTCCGAGCCTCACAGCCTCCACTGCAGAGTGCCTGTCTTTCCTAACTATTGACCTTTTGCATGTGACGTCACAGCCCTCATGGGAACGCCCCCTCCAGGACGCCGGACGGCAAAAGAGCCACTTGCCTGTATTGTAACCATTGAATCTCGTACAGCGTAAAGTCCTTTATCTAATCTATTATCTTATAAAATGGTCATATCTTGCTGTGCGGTCAGTTGTACAGTTTTAAAATGCACCTTCTTCAAAACTATTAAGTGCATTTGACTGTTTAATAATGGGGGAGTTCGTCTTTGTGCTTGGAGTTTTTCACTCTGGAGCCGCAAGCAGTTTATGTAAGCACAAAATGTCCACATACAGTATTCAGCTTGCTTTATAAAATGCAAATGAGCTGCCACTGTTTTATATGGCTTATTAGATATTACATCAGAAACTCACGAACAAAAAAACAAGCTCAAGGAATCTTACCATTCTATCTAACTTTTTTTTTTGCCTTTTGCATAATCATCAGCAAATTTAATTTGTAACTATTACAGCCTGCTGATTTTTGCAACGTGGCTCTCCTAGAATATCTACACGTCAAAACCTTTACATGAAACACCTCTAAGATTGTTGTATATTGAAATTGCTGAGAGCATGTTCTTCTTTGTCCAGCAATTACATTAATTGTTGTGGTGAGCCGTTGTTGTACTATGCCATTGAGAAAGTCATGCAGGTTAATGTTTGAATCTCTCAAGGCAATACTTGAGAGTTGGATGGAGGCTTGGTATAGTGCCTGTTTGCATGAAAGAAGAGGCCAGTGAGGTTCATAAATAAAATTGAGAGCAGGCACCTCATTCAACCATGACATGACAGGCATGCGTAATGCGTGGCAGAGTTCTTAGGAGTAGCTGGGGAAATATCTTGTTTTGAAATGCAGTTTTAAAAACGCAGTCATACATTTCCGATACACACATTTTCATTTGTGACTTTCATTTAAAAATCTTGTTACATCGTAATTTCAGCGGGTTTCGGCATGCATACTGAGAATGATGTTTAACATTCTGATGCGATATTAACATTAAAGTGCAGCCCGGGGGAATGAAAGCTCTGCCCATTTCCCATCTACGATAACAGACACTAGGATAATTCATAAAAGGACCTACATGCTTCCTCATCTCCAAGGATACTAGAGGTCAAAGTAGTCACTGCCCTTCAAAACTTTGCCTTACTGCCTTTGTTCCTATTAAAGGGTTTGTACATAAATTCCCAACCCTATAAGTACAGTCCTAGTTAAGCAAACATGCTCCGAATATATATGCGGGTGGAAGAACTGTATATACACACACAACCTTTACTGAGCCCATTTTATACCCATTTAACATGGAAAAAAACTTAATAAAAAAAAAAAAGTTGACGCACGCCACCAAACAAAATGTCTGAAAAAGTATGCTTGCTGTCTTGTCTAATGATGTGGTCTGTTCAACTGAACACAAAGCTGTTATGCTCTCAGGAAACCGAGAGCTATTTTCTTCTATGAATGGGAATAGTTGAATAGGCTACACAGGTTTATTGTACCTTATCTGATGAAAAATAGCATTTTATTGTTCAGCATGTCTGTCGCTATACATCACTAGCATAGATACATAATCTCTTGTGGCACCAATGATGATCTCTCACGACACACTAGTGTGCCACATCACTTTGTTGGGAATAACTGTTGTATGTTGTGGTGGCACATACATGGTGGTATCAGATTTCAAATGAAAGCTAATTACAGCCAACAGTTTTTTGTTTTTTTCCCTCCCTTAGTGGACAAGGCAAATGGCGATTAATTAGGCCTACGTATTGTGCGTCTCTTTGGGTAAAAAGATTCCCAAGATATATTACTGCCAGGTGTATTTGTCATCATCAGTTTTATCCAATTGCCACAGAATATACGTCTGTGTGGCTATTGGTCACAGACCACACTCTTATCCACTCTGCTAAGACTGCCCAGAAGAAGGCACTTTTCTGGGGTTCATTCGCTATCTGTTTTCGTTATCTTACTTTTGTGACTCCTAACCTAAATGGCAGGGGCTCCCTTACAGTCAGGCAATCTATTGTTGAAGACATCATGATGGATCCCCTTTGCAATCCTGACAAGCCATCCATTATTAGCCTTCACACAATTTATCCTGAGAAGAATTTGGACTGTGTGAAGTGACAATTTAATAGCTTAAAGTATTTTTTTTTCCAGGACAAAACACATTTATTTGGGTGCTTGGTGATTATAAACTCAAGAACTATATTGACTTTAAAATCACGCCAAGTTTTAGGAATATATTGAAAACAAATGGGATGAATGGACCACTGCATGGCTGATTGTAGATTGGGGTGTGACATGGATGAAGCTGCCCATGGTTAAAGTAATTGAATATTTTCGCAAGTTGAAGAAAAAAAGTGTGACTACCCTCCACCCAAAAAGCTCATTTTTCATTCTTGCTAGATGGTAGAGCCACATGATGAATAACCCCTCTGTTTGAAGGGAAATTTACTTGACCATGCATGTGTTACAAAGGTATCCATTAAAAAAATTATAATTAATAAAAATTAAAAAAAATTAAATACAATAATTGCTAACTGTCTGAATTGTATTTGCCACATGGTTCTCAGTCATTAGAAATCTTTAAATTGGTCCTTGGTTGTAAGCTGCATAAAACGCTGTATGTAAAAAAAAAATCTCACACATTTTTCTGGAGAGGAAAATAATTTAATAATTTTAATTTAATTGTATTTTATTTGCCTTGCCTTATGTATTCATAATTGTTTCACCAAGCAAAAATTTTTTATTCAAATACCTGTTAATTTCATTTGAATTTTCAGTACACAGCAAAATCTCCAAGTGTTTATATGTGTCCACATTAATGAGTATAAATCTTTGACACTTTTCAAAGTGTTACATTTTTGACATTGAACCAGTGTTACTCTATACTATAGAGTAACACTGGTTGACACTATAGAGTCTATAGTGTTACAAATCGACACTGGTAAACACTGAGAAGTGTTGAAAGTACTCTACACTAGTGTCAGTGTTAAAAATTTAACTCAAACTAACACTTCACTCTGGCAAAAGGTGCATCATTTATATAGCGTTTTACCTCCTTATAAGGCCCTCAAAGTACTTTTGGCTACTGATGACAAGGCATCAGGAGCAATTTGGGGGTTCACTATGTTGCTCAAGGATACTTTGACAAAGTTACTCCGGCCTGGGATCAAACCCACGCATTCAGGTTTGGGAGATGACCATTCTACCACTGAGCCATGCTGCCCCAACAACAACAACACCAACTGGATGTATCGCTATTGGAATGCCGACAGCTAGTGATGGCAAAATAAAGCTTCATGAAGCATTTGCGATATTTTTTGACTCCTCTAGATGGTGCTCTTGGTTTAAAGATAAAGGCAAGTGCAATGAAAATGGATTACATTTGCATTGCATCTTTGAATCATGAGTGCCATCTAGAGGAGTCAAAAAATATCGCAAATGCTTCATGAAGCTTCATTTTGCCATCATACCGACAGCACGCTGGAAATTGGAAAGTTTATCCTTCACCAGAAATGAGGGTGTGGTCAAATTAACACTCAAGGCAGTGCTATTCAGATTACACATAGCTTCCGCTCCAATACTTGAGGAAATTTACTCTCACAGAGTATTTTTTTTTAAATCCTAACAGTGTCAGAATAACACCTTTTACACCAGATGGAAATTTGCTATTTTTCCCCATTTTTCCTTATTTTTCACAACCCAGATTGGGCAAGCATGCAGAGCATTTATTGACTATATGGCCCAAGACAAGTTCTTAATCTGTACTTTGAAGCATTGCCCTCTCAATTTGGAAATAGACTACTCTGAATACCGGTGTTCTGTCAGATCAGCATACCCGTATAGCTGGCTCTATGTAATCTCTATCTGTAGCCTCATTGTAAACCCAACCTTAACACCCAAACTGTTCCTAGTGCGCATGGCCCGTTCGTACTGCGCATGCACAGAAGTGCGAGGGATGCTCCTCCAACGGGTATGCTATTTTGTCGGGACACCGGCTTTGTAGGGACCTCTAACATTTGAGATTAAGCCTTTTCCATCTATTCTGGTCGTTTGGATTTCTCCACACTCCTCTAATCAAATTTACATCATTAAAGAAAACAAAACTAAAATCGACTACAAACACACGAAAATAACTTTCTGCAGCAATTAATTTATGCTTATTTTAGTCCCCAAGTTCAGTTCAAACACAATCAAAACATTTCAACCTGCTGATTAATATGCCACATTTATCACATGAATTCAGTAAAAATTTAATCAATTATCATGACGAATATACAGTGCATTCAATAACATATGGCTAAAAAGTGTTTCAGTCCATACCAATTGTTTACAGTTTAGTATTCCACACTTTCTTAAATCCAGTAATAGTTACCAAAAAAATCCTTCCTGAATCATCAAATTTCATCATTTAAATAATTTAAAGGCAAATGCAATTGATAATGTCACTAAAAGTACACTAATACAGTTAACCATCAAAATAGTTTTTCCTTAGTAACATATAACTGATATTGCATTTGTCATCATGTCAATAAAACAGAATAAAATACTGTAAGTTATTAAGTACCAGAGGGAACAAAAAAAATGTATATGCTTGGCAACTTTTGTGACGTGAAATTACAATTGCCACCTACACCCTGTTAATGTGACACAAGAGTGTGGGTGGTGACAGAACCTAGGAGAAAATTGTATTCGGTGAATCTCCAATTAAGTGTTATTCTATAACCTTCTGAAAATTAGAGAATTGTGACTGCCATTGTGTCCCTCGAGGCAGCGCAAACCCCCTGTTCCCCTGGAAGAAAACTTTTCTCCTCTTCTTTCTAAATCCACCTCTAGTGTGATGCTATGAATTGACATTCCTGACTTTGGGCTTATATTTGTTTTGTTGTTTTGGCACCTCCACAGCAATATTCAAGAATTCGTTCTCCACTCTAAAAAACGCATTTTCAGAAAATCAAAGGCCCGGCTGGTTCATTAGGCGTTTGAGAGACGTACTTGAAAAATGCACAAATGAGTGCGAGGACACTGTCACATAAAAAATTGCCCGCACAGGCTGCCTCTGTGCTCTTTGTTTTCTGTTTCCTCCCTTGTTAAACCAATATTGACAATTATAGGGAGGACTTATTTACGTTAACAGTGTCTTCACGTAGATGAATATACATGATAAATTATTAATAATAAAAATTGTATTATTGGTCATTTGAGCAAATCTGGTATCTCATAAGTGTGTATAACACTGATAGCCGTTTGTGTTAATATAATATATAATTCAAATAGGCGGGTGAGCCCTGCTTTATATGATATCCAAATGACTTTGAATAAAGAATGGTTCATAATAATGAGGTTATAGAATCTGCTTCTAATGAAATGAAGTTGAGAAAGAAATCAATGCAATACTTCTTCTACTTTATTATTATTAATAATAATAATGATTATAATAATAATAATAATAATAATAATGATACTACTACTACTACTAATAATAATAATAATAATAATAATAATAATAATAATAATAATAATAATAATAATAATAATAATATCATGTCACATGTATTTATAAATGTATAATGCATATACCATTATCCTCTTCAAAGTCTTTAGTCCAACATATCTAGCACAGAAATCAATACACTTGAAGAGTGGCTGAAGGGCCTTTATTGTTAGTGGTGGCTGATTTGTTTGTGTAAATTATTAATCAGCAAAAAGTTACGGCCTTTGCTGGGGAGCTCTTTGGAAATGAGTTGCTTTCCCTTATCATGTTTAATCTTTCGGCAGTAATGCAGTTCCTAACATTTTGCTCTTAATTGGGAGCCTATTAGGTAACATTATTCAGTGTAAGACCATTAGCTCTGTTTGGGGCTGAAATTCTAAAGAGCCTCTTTTTTCTTTTGAAAGTCACAGGAGGTGTGTGGACATTCTTAAGTTAAGCAAACCAAATGGAACTGTTTAGAAACCACAACTTGTGACAATTCTGCGTTTTCTCTTACACTTGACTATTTGAATATTTTCTAAATGTGAATGTAAAATATTTGAGCTACAACAATTTCAACAATAGGTAGTTCAAGATAATAAAAAAAAACCACTGGGAAGAATCAAGGGATTTTTAAAATAATATTTTCCCATGGTTTACATTTACAATTAAGAAGGAAACAGAAGCTGAAAGTGAAACCGGAAAGTTATATGCATTCACGTGTGCTCACAGCCACCTCGAACTTGATCTTGTTAAGCAGCCTCATACAACCATATTACAACATGTCCCCACTGTAAGGACTACCTACCCTCTATGTATCCTTGTTAACATGTCCTCTAGCACACACAAGAGAGCTCTTCAAATGCTGCACCTGGTAAGGCTTGATAAGACGAGAGGTGCCGCATTTGTGAATTGAAGATCAGTACACCACAAGTGAGTGATGGGCTGGCACTACTAAAAACAGTACACGTCTCCCTCCCTCTGTTCACCTTACTTTAATTACAGCGGAACTTTGAAAGTTTAGCGTCTTAAAGTTTTTGAAATGTGGAAGTCACCAAATCAGACACCCTCAAGGCCTCGGCTGCAACTAGACATTCTGTCCAAACAGGTTATGGAGTTATTCGGTAACAAAGAGCAACCTTCATAGAGTCCAGACCCTATCAGTAAGGAGTAAATATTGGACACCTACCAGCACGGCAACAATAACATGCTGGTCTTGCTGGATGGCCGCGGCTCAGTTGGTTGACTGGGTTAATCAGTGATTGAAAGTTTGGCTTTCCAAATCCCGGCTTTCTGGTGTCTAGTGTTAATTTTATCGGCCATTTATAAATTTAGTCTCAATTTAGTCCAGTCTCAATCACGCTTGTTAGTTTTTATTATAGTTAGTCAAGCTCATCACGTTTTTATTTAGTCCATTTTAGTTGACTATAAACCTGGCATTTTAGTCTTTGTTTTAGTCCGAGAAAACATCAATTTAGTCGTCTAGTTTTAGTCAACCTAAAACTATTTAGCATAAAATGTTCTCTCATCTTTTTGATGAAAAACAGCACATACAATTACAGTAACTCAAAAAGTAGCTACTATGGCTCCATGCTACAAGATAGTAAATTAGCCAGCATTAGTTAGCAGTCGGATTAACATATTGTTGGAACGTTATCGCTGTTGGGTTAATGTTACGTTATTACTAAAATTTACTTTTTTTCCCCCACTGTGAACCCACCTCCTGTCTGGGGTCAGTGTTTGTGCATGTTGCACTCGCTAACTGCAGATTTGAAAGTAGGTGTTTCACTCTGTGTCACATGACAGATTAGCAGAACCAAGATTTTACAAAATCATATAATTTTCTCGTTTTTGTTCATAAACTAAATTGTCAATAGATTTTAGTCCAGTTTTTATTAAGTGAAGTACATTTTCGTCTCGTCTTCATTAGTTGACGAAAGTACATACTGATTTTGTCCCATTATTGTTTATTTTTATAGGGTTTTAGTCCAGTGAAAAATGTGCGTTGACGAAATTATTTTTGTTTAGTTTTGGTTGACGAAATGAACACCAGTGGTGTCACAAGCTACCAGCAGGCGCAACAGCAAGAAAAGCCATGCTGGTGTGTTGTGTTTTCGTGCTGGTCTTGCTTGTGACCAGCAACACCAAACCTATGCTGTTCTGTGCTGTTTTTTGTTTTTCTATTAGGAGAGAGTGGTGGTGGCAATAGGGACAAGCAAAAAACAATAACTTGACATTTTTCGTTTCTCCTGTGTCAAAGTACCCTGCTGCTGATAATCGGCAGCAGGTGCAATTCAGAAAACCCAGCACATCAACACACTCCATGAATACTGCAACAGAAAGAAAAGAGACAATGCAGCAAAACACGATTGTGTCAGATTAATTATTCATAAATAATGAAAGTAATTATTCTGAAAATTGCTCTCTGATTTGTTTCTGTAGTTACGTTTGAATTGCGATGGACAAAAATACATGAAGAATCTCTTCTCGTCTTTACTGCTACAAGCCTCAGGCTCGGTTGGTGCAGTCGAGGCATTTGGAAAATGATTGGTTCAATTCCAAACTCCTCTTGGGATGTCCAAACCCTGAGCATGATATCAAACAGCTTGTGACATCTGACTACTGTTTTGTGGGCAGGTGGATAAAGAAAAATTACATGTACTCTTTCTTTCAGATGCTTTTGGAACCTAAGAAAAGCATCTATAGCCGTGTTTCCACCGCAGGAACTTCGGGGTAAGTTTTACGCAGGAGCCTTCCCAATCGGGCCACATTTACAGAAACATACGAGGACGAGCGCAGGTCCTACTCGAGGGTAGGTACTTCGCCGGCCCGATAAACTCCCGATCGAGCTTTCGTGCTGATTGGCAAAAAATTATTTAGTATAAAAAATGATCTTACCTTTATCCACGACAATGATGCATTCTCGGCTTAAGTCTCTTCCACCAAAACAATTCTCTTAATAATCCTTTGCCTATTTTTGTTCAACTCTACTGTTAGCCTTTTCAAATTGTTCATCTAGACGCCGTCTCCTCTCACTCAAACCATCCATCCATGCCAAGTACATAATAAAAAGTAGAAAGAAACGGCAACCGCTGCAAGTTTCTCTTTCCTCGTTCTGATTTTTGCGGCGCCGTGCTTGGGTGACGTCACAGAAACCATCGCAAGGCGATTACGTGTAGATCGAAACTCGTGATTTGCGAGTCAGTCTTTTCAAATTCTTCCTTCTAAACGCTGTCTCCTCTCACTCAAACCATCCATCCATGCCAAGTACATAAAATAAAAAGCAGAGAAAATTAGCAACTACATAAAGTTTTTCTCTTTCCTTGTTGTGATTTTTGTCGCGTGGTGCTTGGGTGACGTCACGGGAGAAACCGTCACAGGCGATTGAAACTTGTGACGTCGCGAAATGGGTCGTACTCCGCAATGGAGACACAGCCACAAATGGGCCGGCTTAGAGGACGGTTCCTGTGAAAGTCCCTACCCGCCTCCCAATACCAGAACGTCCTGCGGTGGAAACGCGTCTTATCTGGCTCATTAAAATGGTGTGAAATGTTATTAGCTCATTTGGCATGTTTGCCTTGTGAATCAAGCTTCTATTTAGGTGCCACCATCTCGCACTCTTGATTGGTTTATAAATCACTAATCACCAGTATTGGAAATAATGGTGTCGAGAAATCTAATTTTTTTATCCTTTACGTATCGCATTATCGTTATTGTACGTTAAATGTGTTGCGTTACGGTGGATTTTTTCATTTACAAATCGACTAGTGCGTAATCCCAAATAAATCTGGCTCCACACAAAATTTCTGCTGGTTGGGCAGAGCTCCGTTGGTGCTACCAGATTGCGGACTTCCGATTTGCATATATTAAATCCAAGTACCAGATATGATTAGCCTGTTAATCTGAGCCTGCAAGATTGCAGGGTCCCGTGCGCCTTCCAATGACATCAGATTATTACAACAGCTGAAATTTAACAGAATTAAACATTGTTTTCCGTTCACCTCAATCATTTGTCTCCATATAAAATAATAAAAAGAATAATAATGCATCAGATTTTTATAGCGCTTTTCTAGACACTCAAAGATGCTTTACAATGGAATGGATGCATTATTCACGCACTCACACATTCACGGTGGGAAACTACTGTTAGTAGGTAAAGTGTAAGAGCTCCCCTTGTGGATGATGTAGTCGGTCGCGCATGTGACATGTGCAATTGAAGACCGCCTTGCACCCACAACTGTGTGTCCATGTGTGAACTAGCCCCACCAACCCAGTTGTGCCTCGTGGTCAGGGCGGTGTTATTAAGATGACAGTGATTATAATTTGTTCAATGTATTGATTTCTACAATCAATCAAAGGGATTGTCCTACACTGTTATCATTGCATTTATTTTTACAGACGTAAGCGGCGCACCGCATCTATGTGTGCCTGAAGCCTCCATCAAATCCACCGATATCGCGTTACGCCACCTGCACCTGCAGCTAGACTTGGTTCTACCGGGTCTAAAATCTCGTCTAGTTTTTGGCACCAAATTGGAGATGCCAACAAATTGAATATACTAGCTTTAACCTAAAGAATATGTTTACATCATAATAAATGAATTACATTATTGGTTTGGGAATTCGCCTTAATTCCATTGAGTCACAGCATGAAGTTGAAATTCCACAGAAATTGTCACGCTACAAATATTTAAGGAATTCTCTTTATGTTGATGTCCTGTATTCATATGCATACAATCAGCTAGCTAATGTGTGTGAACGTAGTGTATTTATGATGCCAGTGTGTACAAATAACAGCAAACTATAATTAGTACTTTCTCTTTGTATTGCCAAATTAATTTAGCATACACGGGTGTCTGCAAATATTTCCCACCCATAGCATTTGTCTTTGTTTAAGTGTTGGCCAAAAGGAAAGAAAACAATGCACAGTAATGGTCACAAGAGGGTATGTCACCCTATAAAACAAGTAAGTTGCTAATGACTTTTTCCAGGAACTAATTTTCTGCTTTGTGGCACATCCCATAAAACTAAGTTCTTCTGCTGCAACAGGGGATGGATAGAGATTTAACTGTCTTTTCTGTTTATAGGTCTCACCTTGGCCTTTGCATATGCTATAGACTAAAGGGGTCTCTCTTGAACTTGTCCCCTCTATATTTATTTTTCTATTCAACCAGGATTGCGATGCTTATGTATTGTGTATGTATTTCTGTCTCAAATATTGAATGCCCTTGAGGTTAAACATGAATGCTTACTTTAAATCACCAAAGCACTTCACCTCCCTGCTCTCTGTGTGTTGCACTGTTGCATGTTGCTGTCTTGTTATTTTGCCCAAACCCAGCACGGCAGCGGTGAACATAAAAGTGACAGTAATGCTGAAATCAGCTTTAAAATGCTGAACCATGGTTCTTCCACTTGCTTGCTCTCTCATAATTTTGATCCAAACCCCAGGAGTTGGCAACATGATGACAGGTGCACTAGATGATTTTCAATCATGTAAGGTTAAGGTTGTGTTAAAAGCAGGGTGTCCGAAGCCATGCTACATTTGCACAAATATAAACAAGGTTATTAGACATGCATATCATGAAACAGTCATTCAGTCCATAAAACACTATTCAAGAAAACATTCTATTTGCCTATATGGAGCCTTTCGTTCAAACTACCCTTACTGATGAATGGCTGCAGAAGCATGACTTAATTATGACTCTACAGGAAATACAGTCCATCCCTTGTAATGATCCACACAGCCATCGATAAAAAGGCTTGATAAACGCAGACTTCCTGAGCCAGGATGGATAAATACAGCCTGAGTAATGAGAGCCGGCTTGGCTGAGATGATGTCTCTGCTCTATATCATATGCTACTCTGTGGTTGTGGGGTTGGGCTGAAGGACAGACTTTAAACCCCCAATATGAGCCATTCCATCTCCAACTGATTTTTGGGTCACAACCGTTGTGTTCTGTAAGAGACCATAATGAGAAATCACATTTTTTTGTGATTTGGGCAACTACTGCGCTCTCACAATGTGAAAAAGCAATTGCACTAAGCATACTGTCTATTGGGGTGCCATTTATATTGGTCTGAAACATAAATCAAACCATTTGATGTGTTATTTCCATTTGAATTCACCCACAATGCATCCAGCAATTGATTTATCTACTTGGTGTTGTTCCTTTTCCTAGCTGTAACTATAGCAAGCTCAATAAATGGGCCATTTAAAACAATTCCACTCATTAAAAAGACAAAATAAAGTCCAGAAACCTAGTCCTGGAAAACGAACGCTGCCATGAGCAGAACCAAGATCTGAGTGAACACTCACCTTATCACATAATAGACAGGCTCGCCCCTCCCTTTTTCACAGGAAAGACGTGTCCATGTAATGGCTCATATATCCCATGGGATGGACTACATGCTATGATGATAGAGGGATTGTGTAAGGAGATGATAGAGAGCAAAGGTCCATAATCATATTTAAACATGTAATGCTGTCACTGCATTTCCATTTCAAGTTCCATGATGATTAGTTAGTTTCCGTCCTGTTATTCATTATAATGCATGTAGGGCTCTACATTCATGCCCGGTGCTCGTCTAGCGCAAAGTGTGATCTAATTGTGCACATGGGTGGAGTTTCTTTGTTTCAGTATTTTCACAGATGCGCTCAGTTACAAATGGCCGTTTGCGCCAAAATTGCATTACACCACCCGCACCACAATTTTGACCTTCTTCCAAAAACACACATCTTGGCAAAGCACCATCTGCCAAATTCTCAAACACACTAAACGAGGCTTGAATTGATTTCATCAAATGTGCAAGTGTACAAAACGAGTGTAAAGCTGGTGTTTTCATCATATGCATATGATTTTCATGTGACAAAAGTACGGTAATTATTATTTTTTTTAATACAATGTAAAAGTTAAATGAGCTGTCACCTTATTCTGATAGAGGTGTTTGTATGTCCAATGACCTTAAGGTTATCATGTGCTAGGAAGGGTCACCCATGGCAAACAGGTCCTAGTTCAGGGACCAGACAAAGCCCGACTCAAAAAACACTTAATATGATCAATAATTGAGAGCCTAAAGTGACCGGGCCTGCACCCTTTGGGCCCAGATGGGCATAACCTGAAACAACTAAACAGAGTAAACTTTATGCTCGGAAGAGAGTAAAATATTCACACACAAAAATCAGCAGTTGAGGAACAATCACAGAACCTTCCGGTTGGGAGACAGCCAACCTAACCACTGACCCATGCCACTCCTACGCAACATCAATGTCAATATGTCGCAGGTGTCAGGTGGAATCCTTGTAGATCTCCATTGTTGGTCTCCTTTGGTACACATCAGCAATATTTTAGCTAACAATAAGTCTAGCATAGCTCAAGTGGTAGAGTGGCTGTCTTCCATGTTGAAAGTTGTGGGATCCTTCCTTAACCCTTGAGCCTTTTATTGCTGTTGTTGTTGTTTTAGCTTTAAAGTATTGTAAATTGTAAGTGTAAATGTTTACTCTGTTTAGAGTGGGACATAATATAGTTGTTTTTTTAGGAAAATTTACTCCACAAAATTTAATTCATCAGGCCATCAAAACTACTACAATAGTGAATAGGCTCCTAATTTCGGTTTTATTGTACTTGGAACATAAACATAAAATTATTGTGTAACAGTTAATTCAACACATAATACAGGACAATTGCCAACCCACTACAACAGCCCAACACAATCTATACAAGTCTGCTTACTAGTAGCTCCTCCACTAAGAAGCTTCGTAATTTTTGCACATTTGGTTGCACTTTCATGAAGCATTTTTATTTTCTTCCATCTTATATTTTCGGCATCACACATTTCCTTCTCACCTGCCTTCTTTTTTTTCGACATTTTTCTCCTTTTTCTCCCCCGCTATATCTTGCTAGAAGCAAGCTCCTTTAATTTAGGGGGCAGGTATCTGGTGCGGCTCTTGCGCTCCTGATGCGCTCGTGAGCTAGTGTTTGTAGTTAATTGGCTGCTGCAGCGCTGCTTATTATTGGTCACAAAGCAACATTCCGACAAAGCATCAACGGTCAGTTGATCACGCATTGCTCTGAGTTTGTGTTTAAAGCTGACTTGGGCGAGTCACTCCACCAGGCGCCAGCCGTGTGTGTCCTCGCAAGTGGCGGCCGGTGAGTGAGGCTGCGGGGCCGTTGAGGGCTTTGTTGTGGCTTTCTTGACAGCATCTTGACTAGTCTGCTGTATTTATAAAGTAGTGGGCTGGCTGTACATATCATTCATTAAAAGATTAATATGTGTATTGTAAAACATGTGAGGCGCAAAAAATAAATACAAATTATGATAATAAACGCCGGTCCAATTTGGCCTTGGATGGATCGCAGTGGTAAGGAATTTTTCTGAAATCCCTAATGGTCAGTTCGCCCCTGCTCACGCCACTAGTGCCGATCTATGCGTTGTTCCTATTTCGTTTTTGTTTTTTTATTTTTTCGGTGGCTCTGCTGACCGGCTCTGGCTCCGGACCAGCCCCGGTACCCCGTGGGTAATTCCGCCCCTGAGTACAGTTATGTGGTACAATGATGAACCCAGACACTAAGAGAGAATGGTGCATAGGCTTATACCCGGTACCTAATTGGTTTGTGCCTCACCTTTTTTCCCTCTATATACACGCCACCGACAAGGCATCCAGAAATTGGTCCATGACCAACTCGAGCCTGCATCCCAGCATCAACAGGGGGAGGCGACGAGTAGAGGGAGGCGTGTGAGAGAAGGGGAGGGAGTCTGTTCCGCTTGGATGGCCGACACATTGAGAGGCTGGTCCGGGGAGACTCAACAAAACAGGGCTCTCTCTTCCCCGAGCCCACCGGCCGCCATCGTGCGACCCGCTCCGCTTCCGCACGCTAGGAGGGAGGTCGACCCCTCGGCGCATTGAGCAGTAAGGACAACTGAGACTTCACTTTTCCAGGAGAACACTGGGAGATACTGACGGAGAGGGAGGCTGCGGGATGGAGACACACAGTAGTGCTGTCACACAGAGCCGCACAGCCTGTCAAATGTAAGCGCACACGCAGAAGAAAGAGGATCAGCGCACAAGTCACGGATCATTGTGGCGCACGGCAGCGAATACGGATTAAATACATGCTGTTAATTCCCGCGCGAAATTAGCACAAAACAGGTTGGTGAAATATTTTCTTTTGTAGTCATCATAGTCGTGTGTCGTCATCAACTTCATTCAGAAAAGCATGGTGTCATTTGAAGTAAAAAAAAATAATATGTTAAATAAGAGATCTAGAACTCTTCGGGGGAGGTTGCAGACATGATTCCCTTGTCTGAATTTCACTTGCTGCTGATCTGATAGCTATGCCCATCCACTTTATTCAGAAACTATCATGTTAGAAGTTAAGGGGGGGAAGTAATCTGCGCCCAGTGCAGATGTTTAGTAATCCCTCACAGTAGACCCACCCTATTATAATCCCTGCAGATTTTCAGATTGTATTCCTGCCGCTGTTGACTACTTTACTGCAACCAGTCTGGTCCAGGATAGAGTGGGATTACACAGGAGTGAATTTGAGCCCTAATATCAATCGTGTGTGTGGTCTATAGTCCAGATGTCATCAATGATCCATCCCTGCAAAGAAGAGGGTTTACCCACCCTCGTTTTTGACATTGCTTGTATTCGAACACACAGTTTGGAGGAATAGTTGAAGACAGTTATTCTGGAACCTTAATATTTGACTTTTACAAAGTGTTTCAGACCCAGGAATACATTTGCACTGAAGTCTAGAAATTCAGTGTAAAATTCTCATTGACATAAAAACAAAAACAATTCTACACTTCATGGAGCTAAATCTCCAGTTTTGTCAACGATGCATTTGTGAGCCCGCACAGTACACACCAGTAAAGTATTTGGATAATGAGCTTATTGTGTTCATTCAAGATGATCTGTGGAAGTCATGGCTAACAGATGAACTGCAGTAACAGTGCAATCTGTTGCATACATGCACTCACTGAATTAAAATTGAAACAAATAATATTGTCTTATAAGATTTGGATAACACTACATTTTGAATATAGCAATAAAGATTATAGTGTAAAGTCAGATCATGATCAGAGCTAAACGACATAGGGGCTGTGTCTCTAAGCATTTGACTAATGTTTCTCCAATTTAATTGATTGATTGTGAATTTATTTATTTATTTATTTATTTATTTATTATTTAAGTATGTGCTCTGCGATTGGCTAGCAACCAGTCCAGTGTGTACCACACCTTAAAGTCAGCTGGGTTGGGCTCCAGCTCTCCTATACAACCATATCAAGGACAAACAATATAGAGAAAATGGAGGTAATGGATGAGTTCATTATATTAGTTTGTAAAGTTAGTTTTTTTTATTTATGGGAATGGGAGATCTTAGAACATTGTACTATTTTAAATTAGTTAGTTGAGACTGATTCTGCACCTCTTATTACATTTAATTTAAATTAGCACCAGTGTTGCTACAATTACCTTGGTAAAATAACTTAGATGTTTTACTGTTTGCTTGATTTTAAAAGTAATTTATATTCTTTACTGATTGCTTGGTTATAAAAGTAAGTTCGATTTCAAGTTACTTTTTTTGCAACACTTCCTCAACATGAGCATGACAACCGGTTTTGCCAATATGTTTTTGTTGTTGTTGTTTTTTGGAAATGCACTTTTAACAGCATTGTTTTTAATAAGAGTTTTATGGAACAGAACATATATATATATATATATATATATATATATATAAATATATATATAAACAAAACTAATATAGTAGTCTTTGTTGTTTTCACTTAACATAAATACTGTACTCCGCCTACTGCCCGAAGCCAGCTGGGATAGGCTACAGCACCCCTGAGTGTGAGGACAAGCGGTTAAGAAAATGGATGGATGGATGGATAAATACTGTAAATAGGCTACTTATTTTTACAAAAATTAAGATATGTGTAGTCTTTATGGAATTCACTTGACATAAATACTTTGTGTTTGTAAAATAAAAAAGACAAATTCATGATGCGCATTGTAAAATGATGCAACTTTTCTGCAAACGAACCAGAAAATATTATTGTGTTATTTTCATATTAAGAGCTATCTAATTTTTAACATGAAGTAACTTGCGAACTTCTACACATTTTTTAAATTGTAAAATACAACTTGATGCCAGTCCTCACAAATATATGAATGATCTATTATTTAATTTATTACTGCTAAATTGTGTTATAGTGACTCCTTTATACAACATTGAACACTTTTATATTGTTAATTTCTTGGATGTCCATTCTAGAGTGACGCCGCTTTACTGCAAGCGAACCAGAAATAACACATCCATGTGTTACACTTTAACCCTTACGAGCTATTTCTGGAGTTGCTGAAAAAGATATGACTCACATCTAAAGATCAAGTTGGCTTGGGGTCACTCCAACTGTCAAGATGGCGTCCATTCGGCTCTTGGCTCTTACAGGGGTTTGAAAGTGCCATATTGGAGAGCTGTAGCAACCTAGCTCGGTCCTAACAGCTAACCTAATGTGTTCTTTCAAAGCAGGGAACCGATGGTAGTGCTCGACAGTCTAAAGGGCTCCTCCACTCGAACATTCTGCCATTGTGTGTTTTAGCTCCAATGCAGTACACTGCATTTCTATTGAATGATTTTGACGTGGACGTTTCCGCTGCGTGGCGACTGATGTGGTGGGGCTGGTTTCTATTGTTTCTGTTCACTCACGATTGTCTCTTCTCCAGAGTAGAGTAATAGTGTTGAGCATACTTGATCGGAATGTAATGCCACATACAGAAACATAAAGCAAATAAAATACTAAATAGCAAAACGAGATGAGCCCCTATCCTTCCTCCATTGTTTACACCGCTGGCTGAAAACACAAATTGGTGCATTCACGGCATCTTTCCCTCAGATGAAAGTGGAAATTAAATATAACTATATAACTTTTACTAAGGAAAATGACAAAAATAAGAGTACCATATACCACTGAGTGGCAAACGTTTGCATGTGTTTCCAGGGTTGCAGTTCAAGGTGCAAATATATTTTGCCAACCGTTTTAATGGTCGCAAACAGTTTTTCTTGTTGCATGAAAGTTTTGAATATGTTCAAAATTCCAATTAACTACATAATTAGCTTTCCTACATTACTACCTCTGCAAAGTGGTGCTTGACAATAAATACACTATTGCCTTGACTAGACTTCTCAATTCTACAAAGACGAAAACAAAACGTGTTAGCATGAAAATGTTCCATTCACCATCTGCTATGATGTGTTAGGGGATAAAACACCTTCCCTGTGAGAATTACCTCATACTATTTATTTGTTTTGATAAGAAAAATATTCAAGTCATCTCATTGTGTAAGGACAATTTTCCGCCTATTTCATCTCACTGGCTTTGTAAATGCCCCATTTGTAAACTAATCATATTAGTACAATACCATTGCCTTAAGATGCTTTATTAGGCTTGGTTACAAAGCAGTGGAGTGTTTTTCTAGTCTACACAGATGGACTGAGCTCATATATATATATTTCAATACAAACATTGTTGCACGCTGTTATGTCCTTATCAATGGCTTTAATTGAGCGCTTAATAACGAGTCCCACAGCAACCAGCTTCAGAAGTGGGATTCAGGCTTCTGAAACTGCTGCATTATTAATTTGATTAATATATGGTCTGCTAACATCTTCATTCCACATAGAAAAGAAAAACACATCAGAAGACATGTTTCATGGTTGTTTATGATGATGTGCTATACATTACTTGATTTTTTTTCTTCTGTTCATTTTGGATCAGAGACACAGTAAATATTGAGGCAGTTTGACTCCCCCCTTTAATGCGGTAAAAGCAATAGATAACACGGGGATCTCCACAGGCGTGTTTATTATCTTTGCCTTAATCAAGGTTAAAAGACAAATGACTTCAAAGAATAGAAATAATTCTTCTTCCTGCAGGGAAATTGTTTTTGCCCCAAAATAACTTTGTCAGGCTTAATCAGATACATACTTCAGAAGTCATAAGTTTAGATCTTTTAGTTTTATAGTGCTGAGGTTATGGAAATGTACAACCATGTGAAAGGCAGACTCCATTAAATTTGTAAACCAGTACATAAGATTTAGAGAAACCAAACGTTGGAATGCTACAGGGTTAAATGTAACACGGGACCGTGACTTTAGGATTTGAACCAGGGGCTCTTAAGGAGATTATTAGATAGGGGCAGGCAAGACTGGAGACGCCAAAGTAGAAGACTGGTGGATTGGTGTGCAGAGGAGTGGGCTGATAGTTGGCTGGCATCTAAAGAAAAAAAAACATATTTTTGATTAATGAGTAGCTTTGGCTGTTGCAGGGTTTTAAGAATACTCGTGGCTCAGTAGATGCACCACTGCAGTCAATTGGAGACTGGGAATACCACTGCATATGAGGAGTAAGTACATAATAAGACTTGGATAGATGAAGCCTCGGCTCTGAAGATGAACTGCGACGCTGACTCTGGGGACTAAAACACAGAATCATGTGTTCATCAGTATTGGTAGTAGTATATAGACTCAAATGTAGCTATGGAAAACTGGATGATTTTCCCAGAATATGTTAATGCCTGACCTAAATGTTTTACTACATGTGAGTCACAAATTAGTCATCTAAGGGCAGGCAGGTCACAGGCTCATGAGCAAAGGGTTGCAGTTTTATTGTTTCCCACGTAGGATACACGCAATGGATTCCTATAGATTACACTCGAAAGATTCACATAGTAGTAATTGTAGTCCAGTCACGCAATTATGAAAACATTTCTGTGCACTGTAGTGGTGCAACGGATAACAAAAGTCACGATCAGATCACGGATTTGAGTCACGGATCGGATCGTTTTTCGGATCAGCAAAAAAAAGAAAAATAGTAGTTTGTCTTCATTTATTTTGTAAAACAATTTTCCATAAAAAAAAAAAACTATTCAAAATGTCTAATATAGCCATTTAGGATTTAGGAACACAACTTTAAGTGCAATATGAGCCAGAAACATTCCTATTTTATACATGGTCCATGTATAAAATAACAAGGTATTAATGTCTTAAAGTTGATTTCCTAAAATCTAAACGGTTATGTTTGACATTTTGAATCGAATGTTTTTCTTTTTTAATCTGCAAAAGTGTTTTATAAAATAAATAAAGACACATTTCTATTTGTCTTCTTTTTTTGTTTCTAATTAAAAGACCTCAAAGTGCAATTTAAGGCACATTCTATTCCTTAAACATGAAAGTGAATTAAAAAGTAGCCTAGGTCCATAATATTGAAAAAAACAAAAGAAAAAAAAGTAAACAAAGCAAACCACAAATGTCAAACTGTTGCCAGCCAGGCACTCGTTGATAATACTAACAGCTAGCTGCTAGCCACTTACATCTGAGACTTCTGCCATATCATACAATGGCGGCGTAATTAATTAGCCGTTTCTTAGCATCCAAAATTAGTGATTGAATATGAGTTTGGGATAGCGTTTTTGTGTTATGGTTGTCGCAACTTTAATGTCAATCAAAACTACGATAAAGAAATCCTAAACGTCTAAAAGGGGAGTCAAGCTAGCCATCACGCCACGCCAAGTAAAATTATACTAAGGCTATTTGCATCGCCGTCAATGTATTATTTGGTGAACTTTATTTTGAATTTAGTCTTAACTTAGGCGGCATGTTACGTTGAGTATGTTTGCTGCCAAAATGCTCCCATACATGCGATTTACGTGATCCACAAAGGTTTTCAACTTCCTCTGCTGCTATTATAGTGAATGTGGACTGATCATATTTCTTTTGTGTAAATGCGCACTTCTTCTTTTTTTCCCACCAATCAATCCGCAGATTGTCCTTGATCCAAACCGTGGGGCTTGATCCAAACCGACCAAGGATAAATGATGATCTGTTGCACCACTACTAGTGTGCTGTGTTATTATAAATGTGGTATTTAGATATATTCAAATGTGTGTTGTAACAGTACTTGAGATCTCAACATGGGGCAATTTTTTTGTATTGATGAAATACTGACATTTTATTATTTCTCTTAGATTTGATGTCATTGAAATGACAGGTTAGTGTTAGCAGGGGGCAGTAGTCTGCATTTAGTCAGCAGAGCTTGGGGCAGGGTCACAAACATTGACCCTTCTCAACCAGTGTAGTGCTTGTGAAATGAAAGATTTGAAGGATAAAAATTCGGTTTGACAACTCCCGGCAATAAGAAATATTTAACAAGCAACCATTCACACTTATATTCACACCCCAGAGTCTTCAATCAAGCTTATAAGTCTTGGAGCGTAGGAAAAAAAAATGCAGTACATGCAAACTCATACATATTTGAACCCAAAACATTTGACTGTAAATTTAAAAAAATGTGGTTTTGCAAACAATTATCTGCAGTGGTGACTGCACACATATTGCTACTGTTTATTTCTATCTATGACACTCACAGCAAAAATGGCCTTACCACTCAACACATTTTTTTTACACCGCTGTCACAACAGAACAATATTTATTTTCTCTCCCCCACATCACATGCAAGAACCTTATTTTCTGTATTACTTAAAATTGGACTTATAAGGCTTTCACTTGGTGCCATGATTCACTTCGAATTGTGCTTGATCAACAATCTTTTTCACAGTGTCAGTGCCGCACAAAATATTGTCTTTTTATTTGTATTTAACTCTTTGACTGCCAGACGTTTTCAGAAAAGGGATGCCGCCAGTGCCAGCCGATTTAAGCATTTTGACTGATCTTTCAAGGTCCACAGAAAATGTTCTGTTTGGACTATGGAAACACACGTACTACCAAATGAAAGATTGGACTTTCATCTTTCATCAGAAAAAAAAGTTTGTTTCTACCTTATTCCGTTCTTTAGTAATCAACAATAGAAAATGGTTAGTTTGACCCAATTTCGCCTGTTTTGGACCAAAATATGGAGAAATCAAGCTTTTAGTGAAACGATATTATTTCATGCATTCTAGTGAATTTTACACTTCTTTTTGTCCATGAATGATGCCACAAACACCTAAATAGTGCTTTACTTCTATAAAACACTACCACCAAGAATGAAAAAGTGTTTTTTGATAGCAAAATACGTTTATTTACATTCAACAGTGTAACAATTTGACAACAATTTGGCAAACTATTTACAAATGTGTGCAACTGTGGTGCTATTTACAAATATGTGGATGTTTCAACGACAGTTTTTCTTTTTGTAACACTCTCCTGCGTGCAAAGAGACGCAACAGCATTTGCACAACAGATTGCCTCTTCGCGTGCGCCACTTTCTTGCAGGCCGTTTTTTTCCGGGGAATAGCAAGTATATACTGCAGTGTGTCATCAAGTCTAATATCAGGATCATGCTACGGTTTCGTTACGTCTCGCTTCCCCGTGTCCTTCAGTTGCTATACCGGGTGGTAGGAGATGTTCTGATCCATTTTATCCACTCCATTCATGGTGGCATCGTAGTCCAGAAACAGTGTCTTCTCCGTGATCAGACTGTACCCGCTCCTCCGATGAATATGCATTGGACTCGGGGTACTCTTCATTGTCCGATCGAATGTCCGCTTGTGCAGAAGTACCCGGCCGGCTATTGTGCGCGTTTTCCGGCCTTAGCAGCGCTAGCCGCGCTAGCCGCGCTTAGCCGGTGAGGCTTACTACGTGTTCATAACAGTCACGCCAAAGCTTCCAACTTTGGCGTAGAGCTCGGAGTCATCATCATCATCATCATCAATCTGCATTGGTCGATGCCAACTCTCCATCGCCCGATCGAATGTCCGATTGTGTAGAAGTACCCGGCCGGCTATTGTGCGCGTTTTCCGGCCTTAGCAGCGCTAGCCGCGCTAGCCGCGCTTAGCCGGTGAGGCTTACTACGTGTTCATAACAGTCACGCCAAAGCTTCCAACTTTGGCGTAGAGCTCGGAGTCATCATCATCATCATCATCAATCTGCATTGGTCGATGCCAACTCTCCATCGCCCGATCGAATGTCCGATTGTGTAGAAGTACCCGGCCGGCTATTGTGCGCGTTTTCCGGCCTTAGCAGCGCTAGCCGCGCTAGCCGCGCTTAGCCGGTGAGGCTTACTACGTGTTCATAACAGTCACGCCAAAGCTTCCAACTTTGGCGTAGAGCTCGGAGTCATCATCATCGTTGACATCAATGCGCTTTTTAGTATTGATTGATGCTTTCCGTCTTTGAAAAAAATGCTCAAGCGTGAGCTGCTTGCAACCGGTTGCTTGGGCAGCCATTGTGGGCTTATTCAGCCATGTCTCCTCAACACTCTAGCTCCGCCTCACGTCTTCTACTGACGCCCACGGTGGGCGGCCCATCCAACCTTGTGCAAAGAGAGTCATCGCTGCCCTCTAGGGGCCAAAACGAGTCTTTGACTAATCATATCTGCCTGATACTTTCAGCACAGCTGCCCAAGGCTTTCCTGCACCCGTTTTTGAAAAAAAAAAAAAAAAACATAGGGGACGTCTTTTAACGTCCTCGGCGCCCTTCCCTAGGTTTATGCTAAACGTTTTATAACGTTTATGGCAGTCAAAGAGTTAAAAGAAAATTATTCTTGAAAAAAGTACATTCAGTACAGTCAAGATAAAAAAAAACATAAATAGCACATTTCTTGCCATGGTGAAATGAGTAATGTTAGGGTTGGGTCTGTCTGATGCAGCGCACCAACCCTCACCTTGCTCCACAAACTGCTGAGCCAATGACAGTTGACTTTTAATATGGACTTTCAGCATAATTGTGCTGGTACCTGGTCCAGCTGCTCCGCTCTTCTGCCCTGCCTGTCTTACAATGTTAATGTGTTACAAACACTCATTATGGGTTGGGCTTTGACTCCCTGTCTCCCTCGGGTTTGCCCCACCTATCTCCCGCTGTTTTTAATGCACTACATGCATACTCTGTACATGCTTTGGGGGGCTGTGATTTAGGTCAAGGTGTAAGCTACAGGTTAGCACTGCCCTGTAGCCTTACACTCCTCCCATTTTTAATGTACTGCACTATGCAGGAATAGTGCTTTCCAGTGCGGGAGGAGATAATTATAGAAATATGGTGGGAAGTGGGAAGTCACTCATGGCATGACTCCTGGGCACCTTCAGCTGGCCCATTGAAGTGTTGACTAGCCAACTATTTGGCCAAAAATTTGTTTATCTGCTCATGATTAGAAGATAACAGTTGTTAGTTGATGCTAAACAATGCTAGTGCTGCAGTCCTTCTTACTTTGTGTCCTTGACGTAAAAGTGACACGTAGTGCAGCAGCCGGATGCCTTCGTCCATCTTAGGTGCCATTGTTGGGTGGTATTATGTAAAAGAGCTGTACAATAGTGATGTCATAAAAGCTAGGAGAGAGTCCGTGCAAAATGATGAAGATTGTGCACTTTTGGAAAAGTTTAAAATTTTTGGAACGATGTTAGGTGTGGGCCTAAGGTTTTTAAAAATACAGTGTTCCCTTGTTCTCCGCTGGGGTTAGGTTCCAAAAAATATGAATAATATGAATCTAGGGCTCTGAGTAAAATGTCAATGTGACTTTTTCCAAATACATTGATAGTTCATTTTAGCTAAACATGGCTGTGATAATAGATTTAACATAAAAAAAAAGTAAAATAAGAACAATATATCAGAAAAGCTGAGATATAACCTTTTCTCTTTAAATTGGGGGCCCATTTTGGATTGTATGCATACCAGCCACTAGGGGGTCACCCCAACTTGTATCCAGGGATTTTTTTAAAACCTTAGGCCGATACACAACACCTTGCCAAAAATGAAAAACTTTTCTAGAAGTGCACAATTTTCATGAATTCCGTCCTAACTCAAGTCCCCTTTCTTCTGCCTGTGTATACAGTATGTAGATATATTTAAGATTTTTTTGCCATCAGAAGCCAGAATTGATCTGTTAATGGAATTGCAATGTCTTTTTAGCAATGGAAAGATTTGCTATGTTGAATGCGGCGACCTTATGTCTATTTACAATTTAGTTTAACATCAGTTTCCTAGGGGAAAAAAAACGAGTAGCTGTAACTGAACTGTAAAAGCTTTGGATTGGAAGGTTATGGGGTTGAGTGCGGACAAAAATCAATTGCAACTTGCTGTTGGAGAGATGCTCGTCTTGACTGCTGTTGACCAAACCACTGAATATCACCCAATGCAGCTAAAAGTTGAAATACTGTTTTGTGCGCCCCACCACTGACATTGCTTTTTGCATGCCTGTGTGTGGTCTGTTTCTCTGTATGGCATGCAAGAAGCATAAATTAGATTTCCCCTTAAAAATTAGTATAGTATTTGTCTTTTTTTTTAATCTAAATTTTTTTTGGGGGGGATGTCTGCATTAAGTTTCATCCCATTAAAATAAAAATGTTAAAGGTGACAAAAATGGATGTAAATGACAGGACAGTGACGACATGCTAAAAAATTGCCTGGCCAATGGAAATGAACGTTGGCCAGCTACAAGTTCAGCTCACATATTTTAAAATGAAGTAGTTCAGTTCATAGTTCATAATTGATTTTGTTTTTTTGACTAAGTTCACCATTTCAAAAATGAACAAAATCATAGTTCTGTTTTTTTTTTCCTCCTCCAATATTTCGTGTGAGCTGTTACCCTCTGGCATTTGATCATCGTTTCCACCTGCAAATTGGGTCAATTAGTTATTACCTTAAATAATTGATTGATTCATTAAATTGAGGAAACTCGAGGTTAATATTTCAATTAAAGTCAATCTCACCTTTCGGAGCACCACATCGGTTTGTAGATAGTTTTACAAAAAGTATCAGCCATACTTCCATCCATCCTCTTAACTGCTTGTCCTCACAAGGGTCGCGGGGGGCTGGAGCCTATCCCAGCTGGCTTCAGGGAGTGGGTGGGGTACACCCTGAACTGGTTGCCAGCCAATCACAGGGCACACAGTGACGAACAACCATTTACACTCACAATCACACTTATGGACAATTTGGAGCACTCAATTAACCTGCCATGCATGTCTTTGGAATGTGGGAGGACAGTGGAGTACCTGGAGAAAACCCCCACAAGCACAAGGAGAACATGCAAACTCCACCCAGGAAGGCCAAAGCCCGGACTCGATCTCAGGTCCTCTGCACTGGGAGGCGGATGTGCTAACCTACTGACTTTCTCATAAAATTCTTGAATATTATGGGATGATGCCTTTTTTTTTTTGAGAGAGAGCTCTGTATTGTTCATTTGGTAAACTTCAACATGTCATCATCATTGCTCTCCCTCTTTCTCTTTTTTTTGTGCGTGACTATGTGCGTGTGTTCATATGAGCATGCGTGTGAGTTTGTGCTCATTAATTCACCTGAAACCTATTAAAAATCCCATACCCTTCACCTAAACTGAATACTTCAGAATCCCGATAGAGTCGTGAAGTTGTCAGGAGACCCGAGGAGTGATTAAAAAAAAAGACAGAAAAGTGAAATCCAGCGCCGACCAGACACCACCGACTACACGCAGTGTTACATACCAGAATCTTTCACCAACCCCATACACATTCCAACAAATTAGCGAAATCTCAAGAGTCCAAAAGAAAGACTAAAGAGAGGAAGGAAGGATAAATAAAGCAGAGTGAGATCCACAGACATCAGACTCCACGGATTCAGCGACCAGAGGAAGAAGCAGATTGTGTTTTAGTTTCGGTAGATGCTGGTGTGGTTGATTGTCCCTTTAATAGCCGTTATAAGAGATTTTTCCTGATTGCGTTGAAGTTGGTTTGCAAGAAATGTACTTGATTTGTAATTTTATTCAAAGTTGTTGTATTATAAACTCTGTCTTTTTGGATAACATATCGTCTAACTGTATTTTTGTATTTTGTAAGTCAGTCCATATTTGATTGTTTGGGTTTATTACATACTCATCCATCAGTTGTTTAATTTTATCTTCCAGGTTTTTTTCAAATTTTTGCTCCTGTTTCTTTTTATAAGATGAATATGATATAATTTTACCTCAGTTTGGAGAGTCATTTATTTCCAGAAAGTCTCCCCACTCTTTTCTTATAATATTGTCAAACTCTGCATCATTTAGCAGTGAGATGTTAAAACGCCATGTCGGGGATGGTTTAAAGGTATAATAAACTTTTAGGGTGAGGAAAACTGGTCCCTAATAATAATAGGATGTATTTTTGTACCAATTTTATCAGCAATAGAATTATATGTAAGGAAAAAATCAATTATTGAAAAAGACCGGTGCACCACGGAAAATAAGGTAAATTCCTTCTTAGTCAGGTTTTTAAGTCTCCAGCTGTCGATGAGGCCAAAATCGTCAATATATTACCTTATTACTTTAGCGGATTGTAATCACCTTATACATGTCGTATTATTAGAACAATCAATTAATGGATTTAATACTGCGTTAAAGTCTCCTCCAATAATAATAGTAGAATTCGCTGCTAAATGAGAGAAAAAGGCCGGATCAACATTATTAGGGGCAAAAAAATTACCAAATGTATATACTTTATTAAATATAGTTACCTGAATAATAATCGGCCCTCTTGGTCTGTTACTGTATTATTTAGAGTAAATAATAAATTCTTATGTATGAGTATACAGACTCCTCTTTGTCAACTGTTATAAGAGGCAGAGTATACTTGACTGAAATTCCTGTCAATAAATAATATTTCTTCTGATTTTTGTAGGTGGGTTTCTTGTAGGAGACAAATATCTGCTTTTAATTTTGAAAGATGTTGTAAAATTGTTATTCTTCTTGCCCGTGGAGCGAGCGCCACACACATTCCAGGAAACCACTGCTAATGTATGCATACAGACAATATAAACTCAGGCGTGTGTGTATAACTGTATAAGCCGCTTGTGAATATTGACATGTTATAGGATGGAATCAGAGTAGTTAGGTGGTTTATGTGATTTGTGTGAATGGGAGAGGTGACGTGTAAGTAAATATGACAGTGAAAAAAATGGGGTGGGAAGTGGATGTAAAGGAAATTGATGTGGGGGTTAAACATATAACAATGCACCAATAAATGGTAACCTAAGTGAGATTTTTGTTTAAATATGTTTTAGATATAGTTATGTATTAATATTAGATTTATAATATAGCCTATACATAATAAGTATTCATATTTTAGGTTTTATAACCAAATATATGTGTATACATCTAATAATTAAACAAAGTTCAGTTCCACCAATGCCAATTAGAACAGCCAAGGAGTGGAGTTGGGGTTCCGGAATAGTTGCCCATTGATGTATATGCTTATCATACCATCGTAGTCCGTTTACCCTCCTGCCTGTTCTGTCTCATTATGGCAAACAATACCTTTCGCCGCTCATTAATCTCTCTTGGGAATTGGTCATTCATCACGGAAGGGGTCCTTTTAAGCTCTGAATATTAAATTCTCCCGCATGCTACGGGATTGGACATCCAAAACTGTTTCTTTTAGCGTTTTATTATCCTTTTTAATCGTCTCCAACTCGGCTAAAACAGCCGCGAGTGAAGAACGTAACTCGGCATTATCTCGATCGAGGTCCCATACCTGTTGGCCGACGAATTCCAAACTCACCTTTAATTCCTAGACGTCCTCACGGATGAGGCAGAGGACATGTAGTTTTTTGTTTATGGAGTCCAGCATACTGACCGAGACGTCCGTAGTAGCTAGATCGTCCGTGTCCGTCGATCAGTCATTTTTTCTCTTCTTGGAAGGTTTCTCGTGAAAAGGATCCTCCATCGCGCAGTTGTAAAAGTGTCCGTCAATGAAACGTTCAAGGTCCTCCACGCTGGGTGGTATACCAAATTTGCCATATGAAAAAGAGAAGAGAGAAGCCAAGTTATATGGTGGTTAAATTCGGATTTGGTTTAGCAAAATAGAGCTAGTTTTATTTTAGCAGCAGGGCGCCGCCATGTTGGGTATTCCCGTTCTCGCTGCAGGTCTCACGATAGTCACAGCATCTCACGCTCCTCTTAGGAGGATACCTAATGTGTCGAGTCAGTTGGAGAGGGGATGCTGTGCATTCTATCTGTATACATCATTGCGTTTTTTGTTTGTATCTTTTTTTTCCCACCAATCACCTTTGTATTTTGATGATGCATGGGTCGTGTAACTGGTAGTGGCCGGGGTCGCCGAATAATACCTTTTTAATAATAACAATAATGCAGCAGATTTCTATAGCGCTCAAAGATGCTTCACAAATTATACATTATTCATGCACTCACAGATTTGAACTCTGGTGGTGGTAAACTACTTTAGTAGCAGCATCTGACCTGCAGCAGGCTGACGGAGCCGTGGCGGCCAGTGTGTGCCTACGGCCCCTCCAACCACCACCAAACATTCGCACCATTCATACACCAGTGTGAGTAGCACTGGAAGCAATTCGTGTAAAGTGCCTTGCCCAAAGACACGACACATGACGCGTTCAGGTACGACACTGGTCAGAGGTCTTACCAAATGGTTTACCCTAACAGGTTGTAATGTGACACATTTGGAGTAGTAGAGTCATTTGGTCTGTTTCAAAATAGCAAGCACTCTTTTCAAACAAAATAAATAAATATAGAGGTTATATTTGTTTTGTTTTTGTGATTAACTGTTTTTAGGATGAGATAAATTTTGCAAGCGATTTTAAAGGCCAAATTGAGGGGCTTGATTCCTGGATTCAGAAATTTTGTTTATTTATTAATTTTTGTCAGTACACTTTTGATACCTCTACTGTACAGTGGACTGTACAATAGTGGCCCCAAGTGATTATGGCCTCAACTCAAATAGAGGTCTCATCTTGTTCCATCCAGCCATCATTTTTTTACGCTTATGCGATTCGGGCGTGGGTGCAACAACTTTAGCAGGGAAGCCCAGACTTTCCTCTCCCTTGGCCCCTTCATCCACCTTTTCTGAGGAAACCCTGAGACGTTCTCAGGCCAGCCAAATGAAAATAGTCTCTCCAGCATGTACTGGGTTGTCCTCCCTGTGGGAACTGCCCGGAACACTTCCCCAGGGAGGCATCCAGGAGGCATCCTCGCCACATGCCCGAGCCACCTCATCTGGCTCCTCTCAATGCGGTGGAACAGGAGCTCTTCTCTGGATGACCGAGCTTCTCCCCATATCTCTGAGGGCCAGACACCCTGCGGAGGAAAGCCATTTTGGCTGCTTGTATCCGTGATCTTGTTCTTTTGGTCCCGACACACATCTTGTGAGCGTAGGTGAGGAATGTAGCTCAAGCGGTAAATCAAGAGCTTCGCCTTTTGGCTCAGCTCCTTTTTCAGCACAACAGACTGATGTGTAGAGTCTGCAACACTGCAGATGCAACACCAATCCACCTGTCCATCTCATGCTCCATTCACTCCTTACTCGTAATCATGAAAAAGACCCCAAGATACTTTCATTTTGAGATTTTTAGTCCCACTAGAATTTAATACAATAGATTTTTTTCCCCTGCAATCGGTAAATCCTGGATTTAGAGAATAGAGTGAGTAGTAGAACACAAAATAGTAAGACTGAGCAGCAGTGCAGGTAACTGGGCATGAATAAATAATAAGTACCAGGTGCCATTATGTTAAGAAAAGGGTACAGTTTATCAAGTTTTTAAGAAAGCTGAGTAAAATGGACTAAAGTGGGGTTTGTTTTTTCAGTTGTAGAAAATGGTCTCATATTGTGCTTCCACTCGCCATGGGGCATTTCAGCTGCAGCTCTTTGTAGTGAACTGGTTAAGAGGGGAAAACTCTTTCACAGAGGCTTTGCGTAGTACAACTATTGTTGTCTGAAAGAAACAACCACAATTTGATCAAGACAGCACTCGTAAAGATACATGGATGAGTTAACAATGTTTTTCCTAAATTCTGTCTCCCATGCTTGTACTCGAAATAGAGGATTGAATGAATGCACCTGCCGCTGAGTTTTAAGGGATGATAAAAAATAAATAAAGTCATCCAACATTACATTTCAACATTACGTTTTATTTTATTTTTTGGGGATGTTGCCTTTGTGAGCATATAACATTGCCACAGGTTTTGTTTCCATCTCATCATCATCTTCCTAAACGTTTTGCACTGACCTAACGTATAAAATTACCGGGTTTTGTTCACTTACTAAAGAGTCATTATTTAGCTTGGCCTCGAGCTCATTCCTTTTATCAGACGCACTTTAATATGCGTAAAAATGCTCTCGAGGAGTAAGTCACTGCCCTGCACCATTCATGTACCAAAGACTGACTCTGACAAGCCTCTTAATGATGTATGAAGATAAAAGGCATCTTTTGTAGAGGTGGATGGAGGTCTGAGCTGAAAGGTGCAGAATATATAATTAATGATTAATGGCACATTCAAATAATTCCTGGTACTTTTAGTAAGTGTTTTACGGAGGGTTGTTTTGATCTCACTCTGTGTTTGTGTTTTCTCTGGTGAATGTTATCAGGGGTGGAATAACCATGAAAAAATATGTACCATATATACATCATCTTATTTTTGTCTTTAAGGGCAAACTCAATTAACATATTCTCTCATACACATATGTTTATGTTAAGAAATTATGCAATATATTTAAACTTTTTGGTTTTTATTTATTTTTATTTCTTGTCTTGGAGCAATGTACTCGATAATGTCTTATTCCATATTCTTTATTACAAACAAAAAAACGACACCACAAACAATATGAAAAACTGACAGATATCCGTTTCAAGAGTTACGTATTGAGCAAATATGATAGTTTGCTTTCATATTCCATCCACTCTGTTTGTGATAGAAATATAACATTGACAAATACATTGTACCAACTGAAAATTATTTACATTCATGATGAACAGTATGTACAGTATTACTCTTTGTTTAATGTCAATAATTTCTCATTTTCATAGTTTGACTAATGCAATATATCATGTTATCATCTTACTCATAACATTTGTCTATTTTGTCTGTAGATTGATACTGCAACAAAATTGCAAATTGGATTCCGTACATTTGTGACTGGACGTGAGACTACCTTGACCCTTTAAAATTGAAGATGACGTTACTATGGAAACTCCTGGTGCTGCAGTCACTCATGGGGTGCCTTGCAGGTAATGTATCTCATTAACAACTTTTGATGCATGCCAAAGCTGCCTTTGTGAATTGCAAGTTGTGTTTTCATGTATTTGGGCCAGTTGATATCATTTAAAATGCTATTGTAAAGATATTTTGGGACAAATTGCTTCATAGAGCAATTCAATAAAAATAAAAACTAGAAAAATTCCCGCGGAAATTTTGAATGGGCCTGCTAACTCTTGCAACTCTTTTCAATGAGCAGTTTAAAATTTCAACCGTTGAAATCGCTCAAGAAATGTGGAAGTTATAATCAACTAAAAGTATTACTGCCCCTTTAAGAAACATGCACATTCACGCACACACATTGGATTTTAACCAACATTTCAATGAGCTGAACAGTTTAAAATTTAAACCATTGAAATCGCTCAAGAAATGTAAAAGTTAACCATAATCAAGATCAAATAAAGTATCTTACTGTCCCTTTAAGAAATATGCACATTCACGCACACACAATTTATTTTAACCAACATTTCAATGAGCTGAACAGTTTAAAATTTAAACCATTGAAATCGCTCAAGAAATGTGGAATCTACCATAATCAACAGTATGTTACTGCCCCTTTAAGAAACATGCACATTCACGCACACACATTTGATTTTAACTAACATTTCAATGAGCTGAACAGTTTAAAATTCAAACCATTGAAATCGGTCAAGAAATGTGGAATCTACCATAATTAACAGTATCTCACTGCCCCTTTACAAAACATGCACATTCACGCACACACATTTGATTTTAAGTTGTGAGGAGACGTCACGCACCAACACTCCATTGATTTGTATGGGATTACGCTCACCTCAAACAAAAGCCTCTCGCGACTTAACGGTTGAAGATGCAGATTCCAGAAATGGCTCGTTAGAACGGCAAGGGTTTGGGGAACGCGAGCATGTTCTCAGTTTTTTAATCGGATGAAAAATGACCAAATGAGAGCAGGTTGAAAACTTATGATTGATCGAAAATGAAGAGGGAAAAAACGGCGAAATTAACATGGAGGAGATAGGCGTCAAAGTCCGACTTCTCCTCGCTTAAAGTGAAAATAAAGGTACTAAATGACACCGTAGCCAAATAAAACTTAGTTCTTCAGAAAGCAGAGGCTTGTGGCTACAAAATGTGCGAATTTGATGTCTAGTGAGCAAAGATTGTGGCCATGGTGACGAGTTGAAGTGAAACTTTTGGAAATAGATTTTTTGGTTCCCGTCACTGAAGCCTTAATTAGTCACACTCTAAATAGGCGACTTTTCCCCTTTGCTCACTGTCTTTGAACCCTCACAGGGGGGAGAGCTTTCATTCCTTAAAATTTTTTTTGACACTGAGCTAAAGATGACAAAAATTCCAACAAAATGAGCTAATTTTCATATCGGTCGGTTAATGTATGCGCGCGCAGCGTGTCTTTGAAAAAGGTGCTTGATTGGAGTTGATCTCTTTCGGATTCCCATTCATTCCTATGGGACTTTATTTGGGAGTTTTTTGGGAATAGCGTCGCCATGGTAACTGGGAATTCTTAGAAAAATAATAGCGCAGCGAGTCAGAGCGAGCCGCATCGTTTGATACCTCATTTGTCCCGGTGCGATGTACGGTTCGGGCCGCATTTTTGCGGAAAAGTCGGTGGAAGATAATATATGGAAGAAAAACTAGAAAAATTCCCGCGGAAATTTTGAATGGGCCTGCTAACTCTTGCAACTCTTTTCAATGAGCTGAACAGTTTAAAATTTAAACCGTTGAAATCGCTCAAGAAATGTGGAAGTTATAATCTACTAAAAGTATTACTGCCCCTTTAAGAAACATGCACATTCACGCACACACATTTGATTTTAACTAACATTTTAATGAGCTGAACAGTTTAAAATTTCAACCATTGAAATCGCTCAAGAAATGTGCAAGTTAACCATAATCAAGATCAAATAAAGTATCTTACTGCCCCTTTAAGAAACATGCACATTCACGCACACACATTTGATTTTAAGTAACATTTCAATGAGCTGAACAGTTTAAAATTCAAACCATTGAAATCGGTCAAGAAATGTGGAATCTACCATAATTAACAGTATCTCACTGCCCCTTTACAAAACATGCACATTCACGCACACACATTTGATTTTAAGTTGTGAGGAGACGTCACGCACCAACACTCCATTGATTTGTATAGGAATACGCTCACCTCAAACAAAAGCCTCTCGCGACTTAACGGTTAAAGATGCAGATTCCAGACATGGCTCGTTAGAACGGCAAGGGTTTGGGGAACGCGAGCATGTTCTCAGTTTTTTAATCGGATGAAAAATGACCAAATGAGAGCAGGTTGAAAACGTATGATTGATCGAAAATGAAGAGGGAAAAAACGGCGAAATTAACATGGAGGAGATAGGCGCCAAAGTCCGACTTCTCCTCGCTTAAAGTGAAAATAAAGGTACTAAATGACACCTTAGCCAAAAAAAACTTAGTTTTTCAGAAAGCAGAGGCTTGTGGCTACAAAATGTGCGAATTTGATGTCTAGTGAGCAAAGATTGTGGCCATGGTGACGAGTTGAAGTGAAACTTTTGGAAATAAGATTTTTTGGTTCCCGTCACTGAAGCCTTAATTGCATATCAGAGTGGCGATTACACTCACTGTCTTTGAACCCGCACAGGGGGGAGAGCTTTCATTCCTTAATTTTTTTTTTGACACTGAGCTAAAGATGACAAAAATTCCAACAAAATGAGCTAATTTTCATATCGGTCGGTTAATGTATGCGCGCGCAGCGTGTCTTTGAAAAAGGTGCTTGATTGGAGTTGATCTCTTTCGGATTCCCATTCATTCCTATGGGACTTTATTTGGGAGTTTTTTGGGAATAGCGTCGCCATGGTAACTGGGAATTCTTATAAAAATAATAGCGCAGCGAGTCAAATCGAGCCGCATCGTTTGATACCTTATTTGTCGCGGTGCGATCTACGGTACGGCCCCTATTCTTGCGGAAAAGTCGCTGGAAGATAATATAAAAATAAAAAAAATAAACCCCTTTTCTAGGATAGTAATATGTGCCTGCTTGCTCCGCAAGCAGCAGCTTCGCTGCTGCTTGCTCCGCTTAGCAGGCCCATAATAATAAACCCTTTTCTAGGGTGGATAGTAATATGTGCCTGCTTGCTCCGCAAGCAGCAGCTTCGCTGCTGCTTGCTCCGCTTAGCAGGCCCATAATAAATGAACAACTAGTTACCACCACCCAATGCAGATTACTGGCATAGAAAACAGGTGCATAGAATTTCTGAGTTATCTCAATTGTTGTTATTTAAATTCAGTTAAATTACGGCTTCACCCTTGTGTCATGAGGTCACACTGACATTGATAATAACATAATGGATGTTTTTATCTTTTACAAATTATATCAAGTTGAATCACATCAGCAGGTATAGGTTCCATCATCATTGAACCTTTGGAACAAATAATGTGTGAAAAATATGCATATTGATTTACTACAGTGAATGCTGTCAATGGATGCATTTTAAGCTTTGTAATTTCTTAGAAGAGTGAATATTGCAAAAACAAAAAAAAGAGGCTATTTTTGTCGAAACTCTTTTTTGCTGATAAACTGTTTAAATGGGTGTCTACTAATGCTGTCTACATGTATTGGCCATTATTTTGACATTTTAGTGCATGTTTGTTAAAAGCTTAAATTTGGGGCAAAAACCATGTGTCTGACTCCATCTTAAGGTTAAACACAATTTGGCTGTTTGTCTCCTCATTGGACGAGAAGTGATTTACTATGTCACTCGGAAAATGAAAGTTAATTTATATAGCCCTCTACAGTCGACTATGCATTCACTGATGACACAGCATCAGGAGCAACTGGAGGTTCAGTATCTTGCTCAAGGATACTTTGATGGGATCAAAATGGCATGGGATTGAACCCACAACCTCTGGGTTGTGAGACAACCACTCTACCCCTGATCCATGCCGCACAGCGTAATGTAGTCACTCACTCAGTCTCACACGTCTTAGCAAGTAGTAGCGTTTGCAAACATCTTTATACCGATTTTCAGGTTAGTGATTTATTAGCATAGCATTTGGTTAGTTTATTTACCATAGCTTGTCGTGGTATAGGAATTATTTAGAAAATAGTTTTCACTGTTGTTTTCACCCTCTCCCCATTGTCAATCTCAACGGTCCAACCGTTTTCAAATATTAGTGAGGGGTAAAGCAAGAGACTGATTTCTTGTTGAGTTACACTTTAAAAGTTAAAATCTTTGTCTTGTCTTCTTTGGACGAAAACTGTACTCAGAAGTGCAAACATTCACTGGCCAACCAAATGGTAGTGACATTACCGCTCTTAAAAACGCCTTCATCTGTTGGCCAATCAGATGACAGCGATGTTAAACGTTGTTCTCATTTTTATATGGGCACCCCAAAAGTTCGTTTCAACAATGTGCTAAAAACAATGACTCATGTTATTGTATATTCAGCTTGAGATTTCTGGAGCATCTAGCCATTGCATATTTAATGAACTGACTTTTCCAGCAGAAACACCTTGAAAATTGGTTAATTTCAAACTCAAATATGAGAAACACTAGCACAAACAGTAAAATGGGTGAGTTTAAACTCTAGCCTTACTTAATACCCAGTAAGCAAAATATGTTTAGGACATTCTTTCTAAAAGGCAAAGTTGCTGTCTTCCAGTTGTTGTATTTTTTAATGTGAATAACTTAATTCTTTGAACTGTTTAATTACTGGCCAATTGCATCCAGAAAGAAAAAAACAAACAGTTGAGGTATGGAGTAATATAATTGTTCAAGATGGTGTTTTAGTGTTAAAATAGCTTTGGTCAGTGATTGTGAAAAGGATCCTTGCTGCAACACCATTTGCCATACATCAGAGTCCTATCCAAAGAAGATGAGTGCCAGCCCAGTGAATTACAAATGAGGTGAAACAGAACTATCTATCGTAGCATTTTCAAGGAAGGATGTGCCATTTGTGCAGCCTTTCTTTTCATTCTTGGCACATTGAATCCATTCATGATATATTGTTATCTTTCCAAATATTCAGCGAGCTTACAGCAACTCTGAAAAGAGAAAAATGTATTTGAATAGAAAGTTTACTGGAATAGTTGATGTGTCTAGTGCATCTTTTCTAGTTTTGGAAAATTTTTCATTTACCTCAACCTTCACGAGACTTTCACATTCAAAAGAAGAGCAAAAGAAGCCTGTTGGAGGCGTGTCCTCATAATATTTAATATATTAATTTGATGTTTGAATTAAATTAGTAGTTTAGGAGTTAGAGTATGACACAACTTTAATAAGGCAAATAGAATAGTAAGCAAATTGAAATTAAATGTGGATCGATAGGCGAGTATCAGTGCAGATACCAGCCTTATTTTAAGATATCTGTAATTAGAAGAAAATAGAATTGTCATTAATGTCATGCAATTTTAAGGAAAAATGCTATATTGGAATATATGCTATAGGTATTTCTTTAAAATGATATATTATCTACTTAGCTAGAATCTCATGTATCAAAAAATAGTACTGCTATCGGTACTTGGAATCAGTATCTGTGACTAAAGAGTTGAGTACTCGTACTGATATCGGTATGAAAAAAAAAGTGGTATCGAACATCCCTAGTATTAAATCAAAAGAGCACTATACTGTACAACGTGAGAGATGCAAAATAAGTTCACAAACAAAAGTCTTTGTCTTAGAGGAAAAAAACAAAACAAAAAACAATCCCAAAACACATATGGAATACATCCTTCTAAAGAGTTTTAGTCAACAAACACCTCCATCACATCCTCGCTAGAATCTCATGAGTCCTTTTTACAAAACCTTGCTCTGGGAAGCCTGGTGGAAAACAAACTGCTCATGGAATATTGTACAATTTTACTTGAATATTCAGACACTGTAACCTAAACCTGTAAACCTAGTAGTGCATATGATAGCGTGTGTGGTAGAGAACAAAAAGGGACGGAGATTGACTCCTTGACTCAATTTTGGTATCTTCCCTAACATTTAATTAGACTAAGATGTCATGGAAATGGCTCTGTGATCTGCAGATTTACACAGTGGCTGGGAGAGCACTAATGATGAGAAATACATGCTGTATAGCTGGGGGAATTGTGCAGCCTTTTAGCCATGTGTCGCTCCAACACTGGACACGCTGAGTGAGTCACAGTTTGCCCTTAGCGAGGGGAAAGTGTGCACCCCTGCAAGCCTACTGTCATCACAAGGAAAAGAAGACCAGTGTAGAGGTCATAGCAGAGATCTAATGTAAACACAAAGAAATATTGCAAATACCTGCATGTAAAATTATTTTTATTAAGAATCATTCAATACCGAGATTATGTGTCACCTGCCTTTGGTTTGGTTTTTTAGATATTATTTGTGAGATGCTATTAGCATTTTTTTTTAAGCTAGTCAATTAATTTTTGTTTTAAACTATACATTGGTTAATATAATGCCACAGATATTACAGATGTTAAAGTGATTTAATGTGGACTCTTTAAAGTACAGGACTCATTAATGGTGGAAAAGGTTTTGAAAGAATTCATCTTGGTCTCATAAACAGTACACCTGCCATTTGGACAGGGGTGTGTAGACTTTCTATGTCTAGTTGTTTATAATGTGTTGAAGCTATTTTAGACTGGCTTTTGGGTATTGTATAGTTACAACGTATTACCAGCAGTCTGTCATTAATCAGTATAAGCATTTGGTGTAGTTTCGTGTGTTGAAGAATCACCTTCAGGGCAGACGTTCCTAAACACATGTGTCTGTTGTTTTTTTGTTCCTTGATTGTACTCGAACATGTGCCTCTACAGGTTTTGTGGAAATTTGGTAATAGGTTATGTATATCATTTTAATCCTGCAAACTATGTAGCTAACCAACAATGTGATTCAAATGACAATCTCAAGTACCCCTCCCTATACAGCCAGTTTTTCATGTCACCCTCAGCCAACACAGCTGAGAATTGTTATCAGGCTTGCTGATTAGCTGAGCGAAACATGGAAAACAGGCTGGATAGGGGTGCTCGAGGACCGGGGTTGAGAACCACTGGCTTCGACGGTGATGGCCTTTTGAGGGCTTGAATCCGCAAACATTTGACACAATCCTCCAGAGTGGAAAAGTTGAGTATGTTGCATTCCCATATACAAAGTACATGGCCCAACACACAAAACTGCTCAGGTCACATATGCATTTATGTCACATGCATGTGCCAGCACAAAAAAAGTTAACAAACATGTCTGACTATACAGTACATCCAATCCGTCGGCCCTTCAAGGTGCTCTGCCTGCTAACTAGTGATGGCAAAATGAAGCTTCATGAAGCATTTGCGATATTTTTTGACTCCTCTAGATGGTGCTCTTGGTTTAAAGATAAAGGCAAGTGCAATGGAAATGGATTACATTTGCATTGCATCTTTGAATCATGAGTGCCATCTAGAGGAGTCAAATAATATCGCAAATGCTTCATGAAGCTTCATTTTGCCATCACTACTGCTAACCCAACAGGAGTTTTTTTTTATTAGCCATCATTTTGTTTTTCACAGCGCAGATTATTAACGTAGGGTGCAGATCCGAGATGAAGGTAGATATATGCATGTGCATGTACATGGCGGCGTTATAAACATGCGTCACCATAGGGACGCATATTTTGTCTGATAAACGCGAAATGAAAAGTGGAGACAAGACGCCACTTTTGTGTCTTTATTTCAGATTGTCGTCATATAAACATAGCCTCGATATGAATGTAATATTATTTGCTTTTAGTGGGCATCTGCAATCTCCTCCTTATGCAAGAATAGCATCAAATTGGGAAAAAAAAGGAGCGAGGACAGCTAATGCATTCAAAGAGATGGAGGAAACATTTTCACAGATTCTACATTTAAAAAAGATCATTTCAATAATGATGATGATTATCTTGTTATATTGTGGTGAGCATACAGTACATTGGCCTTTTGCCTGTCTAGCGCAACAGCAGCGCTCCTGAATTTTTCAAGAAGTGCTATCAAAAAATGATGCGCTCATGATGTGTACGCATCATCGTGCTCACTACCCATGAAGGGCATTTCGTAGGTTGATGTGCATGTCAGATGGCCTGATATGTCCATGGTCTCTTCTCATGGCTGCGTCCTGATCTCTTCAGGCCATTTTACAGTGACAGGATGAACATTGACCTCTGTCATTCCACTGGGTGAACAGCCCGTAGTGAACCTGCCAGTGTCAGGCCACCTGAGCCATGCTGCCAGTTGGGCAGACCCCAAGGCTCCAAACCCTGCAGGGCATTGGACAACAACACCTCCAAACTGACCCATCTGTCACATTTCATTAACTCATTCAAAGCCAAAAATGTGTAAAAACGTTCAACACTTTGTCCTTCACTCCCAAAAACATGTTTACACGTTTATTATAAAAAAAAAATTATACAACAGCATACAAAACTATTATAAAGCTACATATTGATAATTCGACTCTTCAGCAATTAAACTTGGGATAGGTGAGTACCGATACCAGGTATTAGTATCAGGCTGATATTTTAAGGCAGGCTTTCTCACTCTTAGTCCTCGAGGGTCAGAGTCCTACCGCTTTTAGATGTTCCCGTCATCCATCACAGCTGATTCTATAGATCAGGATGCAAAAAAATATGTTCAGTCACACCAGCGTAATTTTTTTTTGTATATAAAGTGTGATCTGTCTGTCTGGTGCGCATGCTTCTAAATTGTTACATTCTATTAGTTCACCACTAGATGGCACAAAATATTACACACTGTGCCTTTAAGGTATAGGAGCCATTGATACAGGTGTAAAAACGAAAACAAAAACAGTCCTCCTGTGGCAGTTTGACACAGATGAATCATCATCTCTGTCAGAAGGAAATTTCTTTTTTTCACATTAAAATTACTGTAGGTATTACTTAAAGAGTGGTATTGAACATCCCTAATTTAAACATGTGTCCCCATCTTATAATTACCTTCCATTAGGGTTGAAATCTGCTTGATGGCAGCATTAGTAAGAGCTCAGGTTTAGTTCCTAAAACTGAAAAGCATGTCTCGACATCTCAAGGTGCACTCACCTGCTCTTCCTCAGGAGAAGCAATTATGTCAGGAAGAGTGGGGGGTAAGAGACGTCCCCAGATGGCCTTCCTGTCGAGACCTGGCTAATTGGCAGTGTTACACATTCAGAGCAGGTTCAAGAGAAAGGCCTCACCTCTTGCTTTTCTACCGGCCCTACATCTTTGTTTGTCTTGTTTTGCTTTGTCAACACTTCCCTTTCATATGCATATCTACATGTTTTATTCATGGCGGCTTGGAATAAAATCATCCTTGTTATTGTGCACGTGTACAACTAGCACACAACAAGCTATGTATATGTGAAGTCTGAAATTTAAAACTCGTTTTGTGACACAGCCCCTCTCCCCTTCCCCTCCCCCTCTCTGCTGTCTAAGAAATCAACAATTAATGTGAATAACATGCTGTGTGTGCACATTATCCAGGATTGTACATACTGCACTATTCTTGAAAATTGCAAGGTGGATAATGGTAGGATGATGCTAGTTGAGGGAAATTAAAAGCACACATCTGAGGCTGTTTGAGAAAAAAAAATGACAGGACAGTTATCTTAAAACACATTTTCATGCTCAGCATTACATTCAAGATTGTAATTTAGCAGTAAGATGACTTTTGCGACATTTTAGTAATGGGTGATGGATGATAAATCTGTCCATCTATTTTCTGCATCCCTTTTTGATGAGTGGTAGGGTACATCCTGTACTAGCCTGGAAACCAGACTAATCGCTGTAACCAGCGGATGAGTCAGGTCACAGTCTGCATTAAACGCATTTCTGAGGTGGGGCAAACAGACATTAAAAAGATCCAATCAGCAAAAACAGACATGATGTCATAAAAGTTGGACGTATGTGTGAAAGAGTAGTAAAATATGAAATGTATAATATTCATATGTAAGTCCGGGAGTAAACTGTAGCGGTGGGAGGATACGGGGTAAATTCAACATGGCTACTCAAAGAAAGACAGTCGTTGCGGTAAAAATGATTAGTGTGAAAAAAAAATAAAGAATTGAAGATTTTGAAGACTGTTACTCACAAAGAATACGTCACAGCAAATAAACTGATTTGATTGCATGGTTCGTTTTGAGCCAGGCTGGAATTGCTTTCAATGGCTGAGTGAGCAGACCAACTTTATTTTGTTCAAGAAAGTGGGTTTGGCTTTGTCAGGCTAATCTTGGAGATCCTGGAGTCACTTGCAAAGCCAATAATCAGTTAATTCCATGTTGGATGGGAAATGAGTGGACCCAAATAAACTAGAGGACTATTGCTAATGAGACCTGAATATGACCCAAACTGAAAATACCAGAATCCAGGAAAAAAAAAACAGCCATAACAAATTGGTAATTATCAAGAACCATGTCAAGTGTGTATCCCTGATGAATAGATAACTATTTGATTTATGATTTAGTGATTTGAGAGTGTAAATGGCATTCAACATGTGTAAATGTCAAATCTGTTACTCTGATGATTCACATGTTGCTGCATGCATCAGAAGTACAATGTCGTATTTGGACTACTTATAAAGGAGAGAGAGGGCTATTGTTTCATTATATACTGGCAGCACACCTGTGCTGAAGTCTCGTCCTGGTTGTTATGTGCCAGGTGTGTTGCATCAGAGGTGTTGCATCATATGTGCTCAGACTTGTATACCTGTTTGTCACTTGTCTGGGGAATTTGTGTGAGAGGCAACATAACATGATGATGATCAAAAGTCATGTAATTAGAGGATGATGAAACAAAAAAAATAAGATTTATTTCCGTTTGAGCGTGATTCCTCATATAATTATAGTATGTCTCTGCAACCAACCCAAAACTTGGCAATGCAGTGTGTACACTACACAACAAATTGACAACATGCAGCAGCAGTAGAGTCATTCATTTTTCCCAACTGACAAACAAAGGTCTCATGCCACATAAAAAAAAAATAATAATAATGCTAATCTTTGATGTCCTTTAATCGGGTTTGCAAGATAATTTGTGTTGGAAACACTTTCCTTTTCTTAAAGTATTTTTGGTCGAAATTGCTTTTCATGAGACAGTTGGACTCCTCATGAATATTCATATATGTAAATTAGCTTAAATTAGCACCTAAAGTATATTCGACTTGATCACATGGGTAACGATCAAGGAAAAAGTAACTTGCTACAGACATGGGCGAAAATAAATAGTGGGGTATGTGGGGTGGTTAGGGACATAATTCAGGATGAGCTCTCACGCTTACCACTAAAATGCACTCATTCATTTATTTGTAATTGATTTGATAAATAGATTGACCTTTAACTAATTGTTAAGATTACACTTTACCAGTAGAAATCAACTCCCCCAAAATTTACCCCTGGTATTTTAACACCTTAATTTTGGCTGTGCATAAATCCATAGCCAGGATCTTCCAGAATCATGTCAAAATGAGGGGCTTGCACAAAATAGAGCACTGAACCAAAAAAACAAAAAAATTGCCTGCAAGACCCCACCCCACCCCCGACGAGACTGCATTTTTAACTCCATATCCAGCCTGACCCAGATTACCCGTTGTTTTTATTTTATTTGTTGCTGCCAGTGAGAGAAAAACATTTAAATGTTTGCCATTTATAGACAGTTTGTATGCAGGTTTGCTGACCCTGCTCACTCAGGACAAAGTCTATTCGACCCTCCTCCGTCAGGCAGGAGGCTGCGGTCCATTCGGACCGGAACCTCTAGCTACTGTACATGCACAACTTCAATTCCTTGGCTATCAGAGTGATGCACACTAAATAAGCTGCTATCACTTTGAACTACCTACTGTACCTACTGTGTGCCTGTTCCACATTGTCTACACATTGTTGTTGTTTTACACTTGTTTTCTATTTACATTTCATGTTGCACCGTTGGATTGAAAAACAATGTTGGGAATGCACCTTTCCCTACAATGGCAATAATAATAATAATAATAATAATAATAATAATAATAATAATAATAATAATAATAATAATAATAATAATAATAATAATAATAATAATAATAATAATAATACATGTATTCTGATTCTGTTTCAGAGAATGTGTTCGTTCAGGATGTGCCTCAAATATGAAATGAAGCGCCTCTCATAGTAAATGTACGGTATAGTGCATCAACGTGAATACAGAAGTTGACTGGAATGCATTAAAATGCAATTAAATGCAAGAATGTCCCAAAGCTAGTAAAGCAAAAGATAAATACCTCAAAGGCTTTATTTTCTTCTTCCGTTGCACACGTTTCACCATGTTTGAGAGAGGGGAAAAAAACAAGATAAGTAGCAATATATCCCCTATGGGGTTAACCTGTTGGGTTGAGCTGACTTTGTTCCCCCTCTGAGGAATATGCAAATGTGCAATGTTTTTACAGTGAGGGAAAAAAAGAATCAGCCTGTCGCAAGTGTGAGTGGCCCACTGGGAAGCCTGGTCGAGGTACCTGTGTGTGTGTGTGTGTGTGTGTGTTTTTTTTTGGGGGGGGGGAGAAGGATCTGTGACCTACTTTCTACCACAAGAATTAAGTAGGCGAGTACACGGTGAAAGACCCACTTGCGTGATAAGAAGAAAGTTTCCTGCGACATCTGTTCAGGCAACTGGAACAAAGTTTTGGTCACCCTTAGAGAAACTTGAGATGTAAAAGATATTCAGTATATACGCATTAGATATAATTTTGAACAGTTATGTCATTCTCACTATATGTATAATAACATGACTGTTTGCTTTTTGGTGGATATTTTTGTCATCCAGTCAGCACTGTCCTGCAGAGCCCGGTCTTCACCAAACAGCCCGGTAGCATTGTGTACCCTGTGGAATCTATGGAGAAGAACAGAGAGGTGGTATTCAGCTGTGAAGCTCAAGCAAGCCCGCCTCCAGTTTATCAGTGAGTAGCAGTGGCAGTGGATGTCCCATGGAATTATTTGGGTCAATGATCCGCCCCCTCGCCCCCCACCTTGACTGCTGTGTTAACTCTTTTTAATAAGCATCACACGGCTTTAATTGGTTTTAAAGAAACGTTTAATTTGTCAAGTCTGAAGGGGGCTTATTGGAAGCTAATACATGATGATGCTAATGCTTGCATACGCTGAAGCCTTGTGCTGCACGACCCCCATGCAACTAGCCATCATATGACAGAAATATTTGGACGACAGTCTATTTTTCAATGCTATTTCCTCAATAAACCATCACATTCTGTTTGAAATGTAACTTCAGACGGTCATCTTTAATTCAGGAGGTTGCACAGGAGGTTGAAGCTCAGGGCTATCTCAAAATTCAGAGTTTCTTCCCAGGATGGGCTTAATGCTTCTCTGTAGCAATCTTTAATTGCTGCTTGTTTTTAGGTCTTGGTGCCATAACAGTTGTCCGCAGTAAGTGCAAAGCATATACTGTATATAATAATCATAACTGATTTCCCCGAGGCAGACATGTGGCATGTTGCAATTCCAAATTTTGATGGTGTAGTGTATGCAGAATATATATATATATATATATATATATATATATATATATATATATATATATATATATATATATATATATATATATATATGCATTCATTTTTAGTTAATTAAAAGTTTTTTTTAATGCCACTAATATTTTTAAAGCACGATTAATGACTGCCCTTGACTTAGAAAGCCTGTACTGGGGGAATTCCAGTCTTAACACAGAAGACATGTCCACGTAAAAATTTAGCAGTAATAAATTTAACAATAATGCATTGTGGAGACCGGAGTCAATTTGTATTTTACAATTTTAAAAATGTGCAGAATTTCACAAGTTACTTCATACTTACTTCAGCTATTAATATAAAAATAAATATGCACTGAGCTGTCACCAATGTCTTACAAATGCAATTATGCCATCTAGTAGCAGAATTTTATTTTTTTTACAGCACAGCACATCTTTTTAATTTTAACTCAATTTAATGAATTATTATGAAAAAACTGTATCCATGACTAAAAGATGCAGCCATATCTCACATAGTGATATGAGTTATTTTTAAAACATCGATGTGTCATTAAAATATTTGAATAATGAATAAATACTAAAATAAAACTTTATTGTTTGACCCTTATCTTTTAAAGATTCTGACAATGGTATGTGTCTTTTGTATTACATTTCCAAACAGCATCAGAAAAATTATTATTAGTCATATTTATTTTTTTGTGATTGATACAAATTAAGGCATCAGGCTTAACAAAGTGAACAGCCTGCCCAACATTTAAAGCCTCATAAGCCAGATGGTGTTGTATTTATGCCACTGTGTACACGGTCTGTTACATGATCGCATAAAGCATGTGCCTTAAAGTGGAGCTGCTGTTGTTGACTGCTTGCCTGCATAAATCACTGTAAATAGAGTTATTAAATAATGTAGTAAACACTGCTTGACATATTCATAAGATATTATGATGAGGTTCCAGAACCCAAATAAATGTATCCTTCAATGCGTTGAATTGATCTGGCATCTTATTTATTAAAAAAAAAAAAAAGTACATAAGGAACCTATGTAAAATAGGCGTATAAATAATCAGAAAATAGTGTGGACACAAAAATACACACTTATCAGAGCATGCAGGAGCGCTACTAGGATGTGTCTTTGGTGCTCTTCAGTGGCGTTATCACCGAAGCACTTAAAAAAAAAAAAACAGGAAACAAAGGCACTCAAAGTCGTTGTAGATAAAAGGCCTTTATTATAACATGGCCAGTTGATTCAAAAGTTGCCTTCATCAGCACGCCTGCAAATATTTGTAAATAAATTTGGGCTGAAGATTTGGGCGGGGTAAGGTTCGCCCCATTTTTCCCAATGTATTTCAATGGACAACAATTATATGCAAATTTTGGCTGTTTGTGGGCTGGGCTTTACTGTGGGCTTTACTGTACAGTCAACCCCCTGCGGAGGTTGACTGTACAGTAAATACACAAATTGTTTAAAGTGGAAGTAAACCTTAAACATTTCTTGACAATAATATGTTATATGTGACCTCATTTTTCTAAACAAGTTTTACATTTATAAAATATGAGATATCAAGCAAAATCCAGACATTTTTATTAGTGCTGTCAAAGTTAAAGCGTTCATTGATTATTTAATCACAAAAAATGATTGCATTAATCATGAAATAACGCAGATCAATCACACTATTAATTTTGACCATAGATTATCCTTTAGCGTGACTGCGGATGGCTACGTTTAAGGTAGCACAGGTTGTGTTTGAGCAATAAACATAAATTCATGCATTAAAGTAAAGCATTAATGAATGTTTGCGTATCACATTTAGAATATTTGTTCATGTCAAAATATCAAGGTCATTTTTTTCCATTTTAAATTATGCAAGTAATTAACTGATTAGAAAAAGAGGAGGATGAGCGTGTGCAGTGGATCAAAATGATGACATCCTCATAACATTAAATGTCAAAAGAGTTAACACATAACCGGTGCTCTTCAAATTTGGCGAGGAAAAAATGTAAATAAAAAAGGCTTTTTTTATTAAGCGATTAATCGTGATTAATACAAATTCTAAAATGTGATTAATCTGACTAAAAAATTTAATCGTTTAACAGCTCAAATTTGTATCCATCTCAGGGGCGGCCATTTTGGCACTTTCTGTCGACTGAAGATGACATCACAGCTGGTCAGGGCTCAGGCAATAACCAATCAGAGCTCACCTGTTTTCTGAAGCTGAGCTGTAATTGGTTGTTACCTGAGACCTGAGCAACATTGATGTCATCTTTGGTTGACAGCAAGTGGCAAAATGCCCCCCACCCCCCTGAAATGGATAAAAACGGTGTGATTTTGTTGCTTAACTCATATTCCACTAAGACAATATTAACCATAATACCATATTTAGGCAACGTTCCCACTGCAGGTCTTAATGCTCAATTCCGATTTTTTGGGTGAAATTCGATTTTTTTGAGTAAGCATTCACATTACCTATTAATTGCGACCTCATTCTGGTCTGCTGTGTAGATATAATGCGTCCCCAAAGTGACCCGCATGCGCAGAAGAAGATACAACGTCACTCACAACGCCGTGTTTGCCGCAGTAAATACGTATGGTCGAGCATGTCAGGCAAAAATCCGGATACGTATCCGATCTAGGACCACATATGAAAGTGACCCAGGTCGCATATGAAAAAATCGGAATTGAACTGTTCAGACTGACATAAAACAAGTCAGCTACAGGTCGCATTTGGGCAAAAAATCAGATCAGTGTGAACGTATCCGAATGTTTGCAATGCGACCGCAGTCTGACTGGCCAAAAAATCCAATATGCGCACCGCGTCGGGATTTATGCTTGACGCATCCGCGAGGTCCGCATGGCTAAGGAGACGTACGTGAATCGGCAAAGTTGTTTCGAGTAACAGTTGTGACTTTATGTTTGACTTCAATTTAATCCCACTTAAAACATGCAGTCTAAAGATAACATTTGTGGTGGTGATATTGGTCATTTAGCCACGCAGACGGCTAATTTATAACGTGCCGCAATGACGTGACGTCATTGTTAGGGAGGGGAAAAAAAGGAGAGGTCTCTGTGATCTGAGGCGCTCGAACAGGCTTGCCTCATTTTCGCAAAATATTATTTCTACCTCCTCCTACGTCACTCCTCTGTAGATATGAGATGATAAAAATATGAGCCCCGATGAAAGACTTATAAAAGTCCGTGGCTCTGACATGCTGCACCATACGTATTTACTTCGGCAAACACAGCGTTGTGAGTGACGTCGTATCTTCTTCTGCGCATGCGGGTCACTTTGGGGACGCATTACGTCCACACAACAGACAGACTGAGGTCGCACATAATAGGTAATGTGAAGGCCTGCTAAAAAAAAATCAGATTTCACCAAAAACTCGGACCTGCAGTGTGAACGTAGCCTTAGACTAGTGGGGCTGCATAGAACATATTAATAAAAACATTTGGGGTTGACTTCCCCTTTAAATAGATATTGCTCCATCTTCTGATTGGATGGGTGATTTTTATTTATTTATTTAACTTTCTGATCAATTCCAAAATCCTGATTGTGTAAAGCCTGACGATTTTGAGATATTTTTTTTCACACATCTACATGCAATATTCCCTGCAGTACAGTGAAAAGAAAAATATTTAAATCAATCCAAACGGAATATTTCCAAATATGCAGTATCAGGTCAATGCTGAGCCGTTGGACATCTGCTCCAATTTATAGTTAACTATACTCTGATAATCCTTACAAACGAGAAACATTGCCATCTTTCCCAGTGTAGAATGCAAGTAGGCATGTGTTTTAATTGTGGAACAATAATGATTTACAACTCAAATTTATGCTGTTTGACTGCTGTCTCGAAAGATGGATGCTCCGCAATTATGGTTATGAGGTCCTTGGCACTACAGTAGTTCATGACTGCTGGGATTAACGCATGAAGGGGACAAATTGTTGTGGTTCCCACGTACACACAAAAACTGTATTTGACGAATTTACGTGATGATGTTGATGTAACACATTTTTTACATTCTGTTTTTAGATGGAAACTTAATGGCACAGAAATCCGTCCCAAATCTGGATCTCACTACAGTTTAACTGGAGGCAACCTCAGAATCAGTCATCTGAACAAAGAAAACGATGCTGGAACATATCAGTGCCTCGCCTCCAACGCTTTTGGAACCATCGTCAGCCGAGAGGCCAGTCTAACATTTGCATGTGAGTCTCAATTGTTACAATGAACAAGAATTACAGCCAACATAATGTACTGGAACTTCATCAATCAACAGCTCAAAACAAATCTGTAATAATCATGCACTCAAAGGGTTGTTTATGCATGAGCTGAAGCCTTTACCAGCTGACTTTATATGCGTGAGGTGGAGTATACCATGATTTGGTTGCCAGTCTATGACGGGGCACTTAAAAAAAAAAAAACTATTCACAGTTACCACACTGGCAAAACACACAAACAGCAAGTTGATGCTAAACATAAGAGCGGCGGTTGAAATTTGTGTTTGTGTCTGGAACTGTAAGTTCTTTAATTTAAAATCTAAGACATGTTTTTTGTTCATGTTTTTTGTTCATGTTTTTTGTTCATGTTTTTATGATGTTCTGAACCATAGCTTTAAACCTTTACTTGCAACCAAACTTTTTGGTGATTTCCATTAGAATCACTGGCATTGGGCCGAAACCTCCTATGTCACAATTGAGAAAAAAATAAATCACTTTTTTTCCACAAATCTATGCTATTTATCTATTGTCTACCTTGTTTTTGAAAATTATTCACCAGTGTGGACTAGGGTTATCATAGTTTTGGAAATTTCATTACAGTTGGTTTTTATTTCGTTTTTTGAGTTTTGTTTTTTAAATGTAGTTAGCTTTAGTTAGGCCTGGGCAAAAATAGCCGAAAAATCGAATGTTGATTTTCATTCAGGACGATAACGATTTTAATCGATTTTAATCTAATAAACACAACAAACGTTTATTTAAAGGTGTCATTTATTCAAAAATAAATCCTGTGGGAAAATGTTCAGACAACAATAATGTATACTAATTCTAAATCAGTTTTAACATAAACTTAACATTCATACTTAGGAAAATTACAACTCACAATAATATCTGGATTTAACAGAACATAAGAACAACATTTTATAATAATCCAGAAGACAAAATTAGATTTCTTGATTTAGCAATTTTTCAACAATTCGATTTTGAAAATAATTAATTAATTATGATTAATTAGATTTATTGCCCAGCCCTAGTTTTAGTTAGTTAAAAAATGCTTAGTTTTAGTTACGTTTTAGTTTTCTTTTCTTTTTTTAAATTTGTATTACTTATGTGCAAGATTGAAAAAATACCATGGTAAAATGAAAAAAAGTAACACACTTCTTACGCAGCTTTTCATTTCAGTTGAATTAAATGGAAAAGCAGGCAAGGCGAGCCATTGGAGCCAAAAGTCAAACATGCAAAATTGTCAGCTAGGATCGACATCGTCTGAAGGTGCTTTTCTATTGGCTGCTGCTAGATGACATCATTTTTGTTTGACACACTTTCAAACGTCCTTATTCCGGTTAATATCGAAATAAATCACTTTTTAAAAACAACCCCAAAGGCTCACGTATGAAATTAATTACCAAAGATGAAAACTAAGGACAGTGTCATGATAATCTTGGTGTTGACAATGTCTTGCGCTCTTGAACAACAGCATGCTCTTTTGTGGGTTTTGGAGATACGTGGATTTGGCCCGACGCCAGCGATTTATATAACTTTCCATTTGTATGAGGTATTGGTGTACCATTTTACATAATCAGTGACTAGAATCAATTGACATACTAATCAAGGGCAGCAAGTATTGAGTGGGAGCGCCCATCAGTTATCCTAGCCTCGGGAGGTGGACAGCCACAACCCTTGTGAGTAGCATCATCCATCAAAAGTTTGTGACACAGAGAAGAAGAGGGCAAACAATTTGGAAAGTGGCCAATTTCAAAGAATAACCTTGGAGGCATTGTGCTGCATGTGGACTAACATTGTTTTCTGCTGAAAAATAAGTTTTGCAGAACAGTGTGTTTATTCTTTTACACAATTAGGAGATGTTTGTACAGCAATTTCACAGTCTGGGAAGAGCATTTCTTCACTATGGGGAAGTTTGTAGTTAAGCACACATTTGAATATCTTACTGTTCCTAAAGCACACTGGTTTAAGTTCAATAATTTCCTGTATTGTGCTGTGAAAATACCCTGCGATTTAGCACCATTACCGCCTTTTAGAACAATTAGTCACCAGCAACAAGATTAAAACTGCTCTGATGTCTAATTAAAGGGAATGGCTCACACTCTGAACTAAATGACTATTTTAGAAGACAGAGCATCTTCTTCAAAAAGCACTTTGCTTTCCTGAAGTCATGCTCAAACTAACTTGTCTGGATTTCATGATGAGTTTAATATTACTGTCCAAAACCACACTATAAAAAATAAGCACATTTTCTCTGACTTCACCAAAAGAGAAAACAGGCTTTGTCATTGTAGAAATTATTCTTTTTTTGTTTTTGTCGAAAATAAAATATTTAGGGTTGTTCAATACAACTATTTTCAGACCGATATTTTGAGTATTCAACTCTTCAGTACTCACCGATGCCAATTCCAAGTGCTAATACAATTGGTACGTTTGATACATAAAAAAAACAAAAAAAACAATGACAGATAATTTTAAAGAATGACCTGTATTCTGTATCCCCCAAAAAAAGATTTCCTCAAAGTTGCATGAAATGAATGAACTTTATCCTCACAATGGTCGCCGGCGTGCTGAGGTCTATCCAAGCTGTCTTCAGGCAGTAGGCAGCCAATCACAGGGAACACACAAATGAATAATCGCTCACACTCACACCTAGGCACAATTCAGAGTGTTGAATTAACCTACCATACATGCTTTTTGGAATATGAGAGGGAACCGGAGTACCCGTAGAAAACCCACACAGACATGGGGAGAACATGTAAACTCCACCCAGGAAGGCCGGAGTTAGGATTCGATCTCACAACCTCTGCATTGGTATGCGAATTTGCTAACCAGTCATTCACGGTGCCGCCCTAATTAGCTCATAAGGCATATTTTGTATTGGATAAATAATTAATAATAATAATAAATAATTTAATTAAATAAAAATAAAAAATAATAATAAAATTAAGCAAATAATCCAGTGGCCAGAAAAAGTTACAATCAAAATATGTTGTAGTACAACCATCTGGTGAGAGGAAAACGTTCCCTTGCAGGTGTTTTATAAGAATTAAAAAAATAAGAAAAGAAGAAACAACATGCTCATTTCTCAGATTTTCATGAAGCTTACTTTCTTGTCAACGCCAAAGCATGTGCTATCAATACAGAAAAGGCATTTTTGATTATTTGGTTTTAGCGACATCCACAAACATGTAATGCGGCAAGATTTTCCCTAAATGTCATATCTATTCAAATCTACAGGGTGATTAAAAAAGAATATGCCAAAATCATCATGCGATATTTAAAAAACTAAAAACAATACAAATCTCTAGCTTGGACACGTGTTGTACGTACCTTCAAGTTTTTTCCCCCATGTTTTAAAAGTGCTCAATGTGGCCACCACCGTCAGAACGGACAACATCAAGCCGATATGAGAATTCCTCCCATTCCCTCCCATTCCCTTAATCCTCGCTTATCGGCTCGATGTTATCTGTGCTGCCGGTGGTGGCTACATTGAGCACTTGTAAACATGGAATAAAAACTTGAAGGTATGTACAACACATGTACAAGCTAGAGATTTCTTTTTGAGTTTTTGGTTTTTGAAATATTGCATGATGATTTGGGTGAATTATTTTAAATGACCCTATATATTTAAATAGAACAAGACGCGTCCAAGCTAACGTTTTTCACTTTTGAAATATTGCATGATGATTTTGGCCTATTTTGGTTGATAAAATGCATCGCATGGCGCAATATATGTTAATTAATAAAGTTATAAGGACGTGGCAGCCGATGTCAGTATCGATCCCCGTTGCGAATACTGATCCGTTGAAATATAACTTGGTATAGGCCCGTTACAATACCTGGTATCGGTCCTTACCCATCCCTAAAAATGTCCATTATCCATGAAAAACAACGTGATTTTTTAAATTATTTTTTTCGTGAGCAGCAGATAATAGTGTTGGTTTTATCCTATACAGTAGCATTCCTGAACAAATGTGCAGTCTCACTATTGTGGATAGACAATAAATAGTTAGGGTAAGAAACTCTGCCATGTTTCAAAATTACCACTTTAATTTATCTGTCATTAAAGTTACTAGTAAACAATATGACAATGAAACGTTCTTCCTAAATTACAACACATAATCTGACTTCATTGTACAACATTTGTTCTCACAATAATGATTATCTAGGACTGGATGACAACAAAAAATATTAAAAATAGCTCCATATCTTAAATTATGAGAATTTGAATAGATCAAAACATAAATGACAAAAGGCAACCAAATCAGCAAAGAATGTGCTCACCTTCCTAAGTGGCTGCAAGCGATGAGATGGACCACTTGAATAGAATGTGTATATTTATAGCTGTAAATGATTGCCTCCATTGTTTTACCTGACATGACCTCAGGGTTTATTAGAGAAGTAAGTATGTCTTCTGTCAAACCAAAGTCAAATTAGAAGGAAAGCTAATTTCTAAGCAAAATGTCACAATGTCTAAGAGACAGAAATGGCAAACTTTGATCTTTTAACCAACCCTGATTTTAAAATGCCAACACCGATTCCAACAAATGCTTTCTGTGAAGGCTTTGCAGACCACTTCAGAAGTAAAATCCATGGCATTAGTTCCAGTTTTTTAGTTCATCAGAATATAAGTGTTAAATAAATAATAAATCTGTACAGTCACCTACCTGAGGAAACACTGGAAAGTTTTGCCCTGGTTGATGGAAGGACACTTGGTGGAGTTTTCTCCCAGCTCAACCCAACAACCTGCCTTTTAGATCCATTTGTCACATCACTTAGAAAGGTATTTTGTGGATTTTTTTAGGTATAGATTTTAAATACAGTAAATTTCTCTCTTCAGACAGGTGTCTTTCCCGCCGCCTTTAAAATGGTGGTGGTGAATCCCCTTCTACAATTTAGACCCCAGTATAAGTAAAATACCGTCCTGTATCCCACTTACTGTTTTTTTTTTTCAATTGAATTCTTTTTTTATATATAAATAATAGTGTTTATCTGGTTTTAGGATGAACCATAGTACCGAGACTGCCCTTATAAAGATTTAAAATGATATCCGGTGGAATATAGACTTGAAAAAACTTCCAGTCTTCGTGCTACTGGATTTAAGTGCTGCCTTTGATACGGTAGATCACCACATTTTATCAAACAGACTTAGAAACCCGGTGAGCATCTCTGGTCCTGCTTTTAACTGGTTTTGTTCATATCTCACAGATTTCTTTGTAAGTATATGGATACAAGTTCCTCAGGAACCCAAGGTATTAAATGTGGGGTTCCCCAAGGCTCAATGTGAGGCCAATTACTTTTTAATCTTTCCATGCTTGCCCATGAGGATGTCATCAGGAGACACTGTGTCAACTTCCACAGTTACGCTGACGATACAAAGCTGTACATTGCCATCTTTCCTGATGACACGGTGCCTAATGATACCCTTTTAAATTGTATTTTAGATATTAAGTTATGGATGGCAGATCATTTCCTACAGCTCAACCACGACAAAACAGAGATTTTAGTTATCGGTCCTGAAGGTCAGAGAGAGAAACTTTTACCAGAACTATACGAGATTTTAAACCCCTGCAATGTGTGAAGAACTTGGACGCCATCTTTGACTCTGATCTTGATTTTATTCCTCATATTTAGATTGTAACCAAGATTGTTTTTTACCATCTTAAGAATATTGCCAGAGTTCGCCCGTTTCTCTCGCAGACCAACACGGAGATGCTAATGCATCCTTTAATTTCTTGTCATTTAGATTACTGTAATGCCTTGCTCTCTGGTCTTCCCAGAAGGAATATTTTAAGCTTACAACTACTTCAGAATTCAGCTGCACGTATGCTGACCGTGACCAGAGGGCGGGAGCACATTACACCAGTTTTAGTCTAGCACTACTAGAATTCTAAAACAACTACATCTCCCAGAGCAGTCATTTTGACGGCTTGCACTCTCACACTCACGTACTAATATGGTTATTACTTGCTGTTTCGAGTAGCTAATAAAGCTCCTCTCTTGCTTTTCTGTGGGAAACGGGTGTATTAATTTTGATTATCAGGCTTGTACCACCAAAAACGTCATGACTCCATCACATCTAGGAGCATATTCTTTACTCTAGTATAAGCTTTTTCTCAACCTTGAGCTGTGTCGCCACTTCCAGTGGAGCCGTACAGGCTCCTCTTAGCCAGGAGTGGGCTAGTGTTATTCGGACTTGCTGTCTGAAACTGCCGAGCGATCCAGCGACCACTCTACGTGATTCGTCAGACTCTCTTTCAGCTTCTCAGATTGTAGCTGTGTAAAGTCTCCTCTGTAGAATAGTTGTTGTTGTTTTTTATTCAACATGGTGATCAAGCTTGTATCCAAAGCCAAATCCCTCCGCGTTGAATGGTAGTTGCTACGGAAGCCCAGCGGTGCAACCCCGCGGGTCCCAGCATCGCGAAAGATGTACATTGAAATGAATAGAGCCATCAAATTGACTGTCACGGAGGTAAAGTAGTAATGACTAAGGTAATGACCTAAATATTTTTAGATTTTTAATACAATAAAATGCCAGTGCAGTAATGATATAGATACAGAGAGAGGAAAAGTCAAAAGACCAGGATCATCGTTGATCTATGTAAACAGAGTAACAACAAATCCAATTTTGAGAACAGTCAAAATGACGGCTCTCTGGGAGATCTAATGTTAAAATTGCTGCATTATCTGTTTCAGGATTCATTTTAAGGTGCTTTATTAGTTTTAAATGTCTTAAGGGTCTTGGGCCATCTTATTTATCTGACCTGATTTTGCAGTAACAACCCTCGCAGCTCCTGAGGTCCTCTGGCAGTGCCCTTTTAACTGTTCCTAGGGTGAGGACCAAAATACACGGTGAGGCTGCATTTAGCCACTGTGGTCCTCACTTATGGAATAGCCTGCCTGGGCATCAGGTCCGCAGAGACTGTTGATATTTTTAAGAGGAGGCTCAAGAAGACACACTTTTTTAGTTTGGCATTTAAATGATCTTTTTTTTAACCCCTTTTATTTCGTTTTTTAGTTCCCAGTTCCTTTTATCACATTGTATTTTAGCTTTGCTTTTAGCCTTTTATTCTGTTTTCTTCTAACTTTTAACAGTTTTTATTTGGTTGTATTTTAGTGTTTAGCTCCAGTGTTTCCTCATGGGGGGGGGCCTCACACTGGGAGAGGTGGCTGGTCTTGACACCGCTCCCTGTCGTCGTAGGCCGTCATCTCCCTCAGTGTGGATTAGCTCCTCCTCGGTGTCTTTCCTCACGTGGTTTCTCTGTGCCCTGCTATGTTGTGTGTGTCGGGGGAGGGGGCGGGGTGTTATGATAATGGGCATGCTGTGGGGAGGGTTGGCTTTTCTTTTTATTGTACTTTGGATGTTTTAATTGTCCATCACCTTGACTTGCATTTTAAGGTATGAAAGGTGCTATACAGGGGTGAAATTGGCTAGAATATCTTGCCAGAACTCCCTGACATAAAGGTCGCCGCGCAGCCATATTTTTTATTTATTTTTTGGGTGGGGGGGTCAAACCTCCTCAAACCACCGAAATGCAAAGAAAACGGCGTATGGTACAGCTATTCCAATAACACACAATAAAACACAACAGGTCTTACACATGCATCATTCTGCATTACACATACTGTAACCTGATTGTAACAAGGCATACGCGAGAAACTTATTTTGATTAAAAATTCTGTTTTTTCAATGATGTGCAAAATAACAGATAACAAAAACACCGACGTGTGCACATCGACGTGACTTGTCCGATACACAGAGAAGGGAGCCGGTAGACAGAACTCCGTGGAATAAATACAGAATAGATATCGGTGGAAACGGATTACACTACACAAGCACATTGGAACAATTAAAGCACTTTATGCTACGTTCACACCAAAATAAGGGGAAGCGTACCGCTGTTGTGCTAAAAGTATTTACCCCTGTACAAAAATTGCATTCTCTGCCAAAGGATATTATAACTTTTACCACAGAGAAGGGAAGTTTCTTTGAAAAGGTTCCTTGTAAACAGATATTTAAACTTCAAACATCTGGAACACAACAGAAAAACAGTAACATTTAGTTGTCTGAGGTTTTTCTATGTAGGCTATATTTGAGATTTTCTACTGCGTGCGTGGTCCTTGAATGCACCTAGAGTCCACTGCAGCGCGAGTGCTTGCATTTATTTTGCTTCTCCGTGATAAATACTTGTTTCTTGTTTCAAAACAAAGCCCACGCATGTTTTCATGTATGTATTGAAAGACATGCGTTGTACCCGCAGGAGGGGATACAATTCTTTACTGGGTAAGTGGCTGCCCATGTTGTCCAGGTGACAACAGACAGGATGTGTGACGTCGTCCAACCCCGAAGCCGATGTGGCACATATTTCAGCCAGTCAGGCCGCAAGGCGAAATGCGAAGAAAGTTCACATTTCTCAACTTTAGGGAATATGCGGATTTTCACCACACTGTGTCCTCCCACTTCTCCAAACGCATCCTCCACGCCGCCCCACGCACTTTCGCACCCGTCCACGGTAAATTGTCTATATGCAATTGCGCCGCCTAAATGCTCCCCCCGCTTTTGGTGACTTGTTGTGTATGTAATTCTAAAGTTAGTAGATTGTTTTATTCTTGTATGGCAGTCTGGCAGGCTTTTTAAACATGGGGTTTTGACAGTTGCCATCATATTTTCGCACCGCTCTGGATCGTTACGATCCCGAATCTTTTACCGGAAAGTAGTACGAGACCGTTCCGCCCAATTTCACCCCTGGTGCTATGTAAATAAAGTCTGATTAATCGATTGATTGATGTGTTCACAGAGTATTTTTCTACAAAAATGTGCAGTGTCCACATGCAGTTGTGTATTTCATGGCTATGTTATTCGATAGAACTTTTGATATCGTATTTGAATACTAAAATATTTAAAATAGCTGCAGCCCTACATTCAACTCCCTCATTATATTGTTGTATTTTTATTATTTAATAAAATCCTTGCTTCAGGTCCCTGGGATGAACCGGCAACGAATTGCTCCTCAAAATTTCAAAGTTGCTCCTCAAATGAAATCATTAACTCGCAAAACTGCCTCTAAAAGGAAAAAAAAGTTATTTTAAGCTTTGTATCATCTCCAGGAAGGAGTGCTTTAGCTTTTTGTTCTCTTAAATTACTATAAAGGATGGCATGACACGGTCGTGTATTAGCAGTTGCCCTTTATATTATCCGCTTGAATGTTCTCCTTTCAGTCATGCAGTGGAGTTAATTAAACTAAACCAAGAGTAATAAAGAAGACAGATGACACTGGCCCCATACATGTACACCAAAGCTCTGACTACAACTGAAGGCTGCGAAGGTCAGAGCCTAACAATTGATGGAACTGTCATGCTCTCATTGTGGAAACCAACCAACAAAATCAATAGTGTCTGCATTGACTCTTCACCGGTGCTGCGTTCCAAATATGGCTGGCTGGAGAAATATTAGTGGCCTTGTCTACAAACGGCCAAACCTCAGAATCTAATCTGAACAGACCATCATTCACTTGTTGTTAATGTCATCATTTATGCTTGTCTGATAATTGGAAAATACGGAAGGCACTTATTGACTTCTTCTTGCTTGAGGAATAATAAGTACAGGGCCTGTCATCCTCGTCAATGCTTGTCATGTAATTTATTGTCAGACATAGGCACTTGTGTCAACACACTACAGGTAATACGGATTGATTGGAAAGGATTGGCATATATTGCAGCAATAGCTAGTGAGATATAGCCATGTCATTTGTTAGAAACCATTCTATTTTACCAACCATTGTCAATACAAACATAGAGCAATATTGAAAATATCATATTACAACACACAGAAAAAGAGACCACATTTTTTTTTATTTAGGCAAATTATCCACAAGTTTAGATTGACTAGCCATGTCCTGTCACATAACCAACAAAACATTTCCCTTCATAACTTCTTAAGTTTTGCACAACTGACCCCCTTCTCATTCGCATATGCATTCTGTGGTTGACATCTAGTTTTAGTTTACACCGGATGAAACATCACACATGCAGACTAAAATAAAATATCTGAACCAAACGGTCTGGACACCGAATGTATGTATATAACTCCCCTTTATATGGGGTACTGGGTTTGTTGCCTCACTATTTCATGGAAACTTTTTTGAACAATTAATAATAGGCATGTTTGATACAGCTTTTTTTCCCCTCAGACCGATACCACAGTACGTGGCAAGACCTGCATAGCCCAATATTGCATTTTTGTGTAAAATTGCACAAAATGAATGGACATTTTCTATTCTCCTAAATTCTAACTCCCTTCTTAAAAACAATTTTGTTCAAACTCTCTTCTATTTTAGGTGTAATTCCACCGTCAAGCTGTCATTAGAGTGTGCAATTTCTATATCCATAGTTAGGGCTGTGCAATTAATTGAAATTCAATTACAATTTAAATTATTACACTCCACAATTACAAAATCAGCATAATTGTAAAAAAGAAAAAAATAGATTATTAATACAAATTTTGAGTTGTTTAAATTGATTAAATTTATACAATTTCATTTTTTTTTTTTTCAAAATAACAAATTTAATAAATTGTTTGTTTAATCCCAAAACTAATTTGCATGATAGTGTTTCAAATAATTGTATTTGTCTTAATATTTTTTACGTGTAAACATTTTCTCATTTTGTACCAAAAAAAGAATCGTGATTTCAAATATTGTCAAAATAATTGTGATTACTATTTTCTACATAATCGAGCAGCCCCATCCATAGTCTATACATATGTGTGTGTTTTGTTGTTGTTGATCCTTACTTAATTATGTTTGTTATAGGCTCATTTGTACCCTATCCATCCATCCATTTATTGTCCATTTTAGTATTTGTGATTAGCACGTAATTTTAGTTTTTTTTTAACATATTTTATTGGCTGTCCATCACAATGATGTTTAAAGTGTTGTGCCTATGTCTGTTCGTCAGGGCTGGGGAGACTGGTTGAAGTATAATGCGTTATGCTGGCATTTGCAATGCATCTATGTCATTGTCTAAATTGTGAATCATAATCTGGGACATGATTTGTAATGTCAGACAAGGTTTGTGGTAACTGATGCTAATGGCTTCAGACGGGCCATAACTTTTACTTGTTGCAAGGCCATTAATCATTGTTAGACATTTCTTACTGGAAAGTAAACAGATTACAAACATATTTTGTAGAAAAATAAAAAATAATAACAAATAAAAACTCATCCTGTCCTTTCTACAGTATATGTACATTTTAATGTATGCTATTTTAGGTATCCAGTACATGCAGATTTTGCTTTAAATTTTAAATGCAAATTGTTAATTTACTGTGTATCTGAAGGCAGTAGTCAGGCCGTGTTGTATGTTGTATTTTGTACATCCCATGGCACAACAATGCTTCCTTTACTTTTTTGGGCTGGTGGGAGGCAATTGATTAAGTGAAAAGGAACGAGAGAGTTGTACTTCTGGACGCACCAGCATAAGTGGAGCTACGTCTGTCTGAATTAATACAGAGCAAATCAGTTGCTTTCAACACACTTCGCAAATCATAAAGCTTTGATGTTGGCCAAAAAACACCCAAAATGCTATTTTCTGAGTAGAGGCCGCTTGTTCTCGTCCACTTTATTTGGGTAGGCTTTTATCTAACCTTCTATCAGGCCCCCAGATGAAAGTAAGTGGTGCAGATACTCAAAAAGTGTGCTGTTGTTTGGTCTTGAACAGATTGTCTCGACAAGACTAAAAAATGTGCAGTGCTTTACGCTTTGTTTGATTGAAATTTGCCTTGTCTTTTCAATGACTGCTCGGGGAAAATGGTCTTCCGCTGTGCTGGCTAGGGAGACATGGAAGACAAGCTGGATAGGGGTACTCGAGGACCGGGGCTGAGAAACAATGCTTTAAGCCATGTCATGCTGCATCAAAGCCTTCTGTATGCTCTTGCATAACACAAAACCTTTAAAAAATAAATGAAGGAAAAATAACGTGTAAATATGTTTTTGGGAGTGAATGAGTTAATAAGAACAAAGAGAGCATAATTTGGGTGAAAAAAAGCTGGGAAGCTCCATCATCATTCAGAATAATATGGACCCAAATCACAATGCTAAAACAACAAGAGTCCAGAAGCAAAAGCTTACATTTTACGTACCAAGAGGAGACTGACAATCTCCCCAAAAACACTCACTTGTCTCATATAAGTCAAAATGTTTTCAGTCAACTGTGAAAATAAAGGAATTGCTCATTCATGTTGCAATACTTTTACATTACTTGTGTCTTTTCAGACCTGGAAAACTTCAAAACCCACAGAAGAAGTTCTGTTTCAGTCCGAGAAGGTCAAGGAGTGGTTCTCTTATGCGGCCCGCCACCACATTCAGGAGGTAAAAACTTACATTGTTGTGTTCACTTTAAACAATGCACAAACGAGTAAATGTTCTTAGTGTACACTTGGAATGTTGAGAGTATTAACAGTTAACAGTTAAATAGTTGAAGAGCTATTAATAACAATTGATGTTTATAATGAATATTCCTGATTCAGATGCATCCGCACCAGATTGTTCTCGTCAAAGAGCTTATCAAATATTAGGATTCAATGTGACATTTTTAGGAGCAGTTTGATGGATTTGTTGTGACTCTGGACTCGTCAGTGTCACAAATCTTACTTCTATCTTGAAGTCTGTGGTGTCACTTGTCTGTTATCAGATCTGATATGATGCATCCACACATGAACATGAACCCGCACATACTACACACAGTATATATGGATAATTCTACCAATTTGATACACCAAACTTGCTCAAATTACCTTTTGTTATATCTTATTATTAAATAAGAATTATTCTTTGTTAAAACACTGATCAGGATTATTTCTCAAAAGATCAATTACGCAAGATTCAATTACGCAACATTTTTTATACATTACTGGAAGTGTTTCCATTTTACGTATCACTTCTACAACATTCCCAGGAAATCACAACATCCCATCACTGGTGAGCTCATTTTACAACTGGCTAGCAGTTAACTCGTGTCCTTGGGGCGACACGTTGGTGACCCAGGATGTAGTCTCTCTCACTTTGGTATCAACAAATAAGAAAATTATAGGGCTGCGTTTAAAAAAAAAAATTGAGCCTGATATCGATTCATAAAACCATGAATCAGTTATTTTAATATCTTTTTTTCCCATAAATCATAAGAAAATAGAATTTTAAAGGCCATTTTTTGTATCTTACTGTTCAGATGAATTTAAAAGTATTATATTTATGAAAAACCTGATTTATTGCCTTTATAAGACAATTCTGAATATTTTTATTTATATGTGCAATTATTGAATTTGAATTATGAAAATATTTGCATCTCATCCTTGCTCATGTAACACTTAAATGATTATAACACATTACTTTCATTAATAAACTAAATGATTTAACCAGTTATTGCCTCTGCAAAATTTAATTTTGAATTGAATGTTTGTGGAGTTTTTATCATGTCCTTGATATTTATAAAGAATTGATGTTCCATAATTAATCAATATGGGATTGAATTGAAGCGAATCGAATTGAAAAAAAACTTAATCAAACTAAACTCTTGTGAATCAAAATCAAAATGATTGAAGAAATTACAATCGATACCTAGCCTAGGAAAAATAATGACCTACTAATGAAATAATAACCAACACCCCCTCCTCCTCTTCATTTTCAAAAATCTCATTACATTTTAATCACATTCTGTGAATGAGTGGCACATTCAAGGAAAACCTCTGCACATCCCTATTCAGGACCATATGTTTTCAGACCTTCCCGTAGTGGTGGGAAGCCCAAGGCTCTAGTGAGTTTCCACCTGCCAGAGGGAGGTCTCAACGGACACATTATGCATGGCAGGCAGCTGTCTTGGCCTCTGGATGGAGCATGTGCCCATCCATGCAGCAAGACATGTTCGGACAGAAGAAAGAGATGGAAAATGGGTGTGGATGTGGAGTGAGTGGGGCCAATTTCAAGGGAATTACTATGTTTTCCCCGCTTGTAGGAGGAAGTCGCATCTGCTGTACTGACTTATGAAGTATGAATGTATGTGGACGTCCCTGTTTTGGCTTGTTGCACTTTGTCAGTCTGTTTATTGTTATACAAATGAAAGCAATATTTTGTACTGGTATCGTTGCCTTGTGTGATTCACATGCTAAGACTAGAGTAATCATTAGATTAAAGGGAAGTCCCAATATCAGTCAGGGCAGGGGTTCTACACCTTGTGTGAGGCCTACCACGGTCAATCTGGGCCTGGGGTCTCTGGGATGACACCACAACCTGTGGCCGTGGGCTGTTATCACTTTCAGTGTGGATGAGCTCCCCTTCAGTGCTTTTTCTCACATGGTTTCTCTGTGCCTTGCCATGTCATTTACATAGTTCTCATTTCTCAAGTCAAGTGCCAGCTATTTTAAGGTGATAGTGTGCAAGATTTAGTGCCCTTTAGTGCTGAACTAATATTTAATTCATTTTAAAAGCCCACTATTGATTTTTAAAAAATATGCAAAAGAAAGTGTGTTCTATCACAGTCAGGTCCCTCGCACCCCAACCACGCGCTCCCGCCCATCCACGGAAGCGCGCAGGGCGTCTCAACTCTCTGAAATGCTTCGGAAAACTGAGACAGACATACTACACACTCGCACCCGTCGACGGGAACGCGCAACCAAGGGGCACAAAGGTGTAAGCGCAAGAACTGTAAACCCACACGTCGCAAACAGGAAACGAAACAAATCTAATGTGTGAAAACCAGGAAGTCAGAAGTCCCACCTCCTTTGTGGCATATCACCACTACTAAAAGGGGCATTCTTTTTTCTTTTCTTTTTTATATAGTTGTGAGGCAGTATAAACCACCTGATAGCTGCTCCCATGGGTTCTTAACTGTCTTGTGGATTATACAAATTCCTGTCTAAATGTCTGTTTAAATGTATTTCAAAAGTCCCAAATTGGTTATTTGTTTTTGGTCGCACCACATGATAATTCATACAATGGGCATCATTGGACACATTTATCCTTCAATGACCCATATACAATCAGTATTCAAATCAAATTTGCCCATTTTATCATCCCTAAAGGGATAGAGGTGGATTGCAAAATTCAGATTACATTAAAAGTTGCACTTCTTATTAAGAGCACACCATAAGTACTTGCCCTACCCTCATTACTTATATTTCATTCACATTTGTATTTCCTGTTTTTTTTTCTCCTAAGGATTATTTTGTCTGATTATCAAATGACACATTTTGTAATCTGTCACAATCCCTTTTGAGTCATATTCCCATGCCTGTCGGGATGTAAAAATATCACATCACTGTCACTCCATCCCCCTGCACGCTTTTGCAGGCGTGTCTCCAAAAATGTTCAGTTTTGACATCATACAGCACAGTTACCATCGTGACAGCCAGCCAGCAACATGACAGCACCATGAAATGGGATATGCTGAATTTCCAGAGAGTGACACTCTGTTGATTAGAGTTCCTAATCATGTATGAAAAGGTCACAGAGGAGTGTGAGTGGAGTGCACACACATTTCCCAGAAGAGACGTGTGAGTGACAGCCCTCCTAAATCTCCTTTTAAGCTTATTTTAACTTTACACTATACACAGTGGTGCTGTTATTGCGTTTAGAACATCTGCATGAGAACACTTGTGGGGTATGACAGGCAAACCGAGTGGGAAAATGTGAAGCTCTTCCTTAAATAGTCTCTGTTCGTACCAGCAACAACAACAAAAAACACCCGTTTGATTTTGGCTCTAACACTGAATAAACATCTGTATCCACCTTGCTGGGCTTCAATCTTATGTAATTTCTTCGGGCTGTCTGTGCTTCGAGAAAAACACAAATCCTCGAGGGACTGTGGATGTGTCATCCCAGTAGAAATGCACCTGCGCACCTGTTGTGCAAGTTTGAAAATAGCAATAGCAATCTGACAGCTTAGAACATATAAAATAGCTTTTCAAATATACAGTTGTTCTGGGAGGCATTTTTCTTATATCTGAATTTAAAAACGGATGCATATCCTTTGAATTATAAGCAAAGCTGTTCATCAAGAAAGTAGATAAAGCACAATAATATAATATAATCCATAATAGAAAGTAATAGCAATCAATGTGAAGAACCGGTGAGGATTCATGTTCCCACGCATGGCCCACTGTACTTACTGCTAAAATAATGATGAATAATGAGATTTTGTGTTTAGTCTCAACCTTAGTTACATTATTTTTCTGATGCATGCTTATGACCACAGCAACCACCTCAAAACAAACATGTTAAAAAAAGGAAACAATCTATTACCAACAGCTTTTACAGCCAAGTTGTCTAATCATACCTCTGGCTCATTTTATTTTAATTAGGGATGAAACAATTCACAAAATTCATCATGGCTCGCTCACACATTTTCAGAAAGGGGCTGTTAATAGAGGGTTTGATTGTTTCATTTTGCGCTTGATGGGTGGGCAGGCACACCAGAGACCAGCGACTATTTGTAAAGCAATCAAAAACTCAATATTATCCCAATTAAAGTCTGTTATCAATATTAAAAACTAAGAGAAATTGTGCTGGCATCATAAAATGATTCTATGAAGTACGATACGATTCCACACAGGTAGATAATGTTATATAATAATGAATTTCAAACTATATTAAACCATGTCTAAAAATAAAAAATAAAACATTGAGGAGCATATTTGCTAATCAATGTTGTCATTTGAGAAGCAACTTTGTGATTTTAAGGAGCAGTTTATTTGCATGTTAATTGCAGTGACCTGAAACAAAGGTTTAATTAAACAATAGAAATATGACAATATAGTGGAGGAGTTGTAGGGATTTCATCCATAAATATGATACTTTGCTTCTTTTTTTTGTTGCAGAAAAAGCGACATAAAAATAAAATATGTTGTTTAAAGGAGTGTAAACAGCACAAGCACTGACTTTCCTCAACTCACTTTCTGATTGGCTACAATACAATCCAACATGTTGAATATCTGATAGGGCTGCACGATAATGCAAAAACATGCAATTTGCAATATAAATGTTACAGTATTGTGATGTTTAACATGTACCTAAAGAAATTTCTTTTTTATTATCTACTGAAATAATTATATTTGTCCATGCAACAAAATGCGCATGCTCATTGTTTTCTTAATTAATTAATTAATTGTACTTAGATAATGTCCAATTATAGGATGGCGATGCTCATTTTAGTTTGCATCTGACTGGTCAAATTCAGATAAAATATATTTTTTTATTTAAGTAAAAAAAAAAAAAAGTAACTCCAGTGAGTCCTTTCGTCACATAGGCCGTGTGCCTCTCACTACTAAATTGAAATGTAATGAGGGGGACTGGCAATCTGCTGTTTCCCCTCCCACAAGGGCGTAAAAACCCTCTTTTCTCTGCGCTAGTCTAGCAAAATACCAAAAGAAAGAAAACTCCCCCCATGCGCACAGTTACGCTGTGCTTTTTAAACATATTATCATGTCTGTGAACAAGAATTTAAATGACAAAACTAGGCAAATGCAAAAGATTGTTATATATATAAAAGGTGTTCCAATCCAATTGTCTGACCTTCTGCACTTCACTTTGTGCAAATGCAGTTATATTTGTAACGGCCCAATACTTCATATCAATTGGATTTGGGGTTTTCAAGACAGAGAGCAGCCGGGTATATTTAATGTTGTGGTGTCTGGTTCATACAGTAGCAGTCTGATTTCCCCTCCAGCTGTCACAGTGGATCAGTGGCAACAAAGTGCGTCTGGCTCTGGCTCTTTCGAGGGTCTTAATGGGCAGCAAATGTGACTTTACTTTGACTTGCATTGAGGCCATAATGCCTCTGACCTCTATTTTACAATGCTCAGAGACCTTTGAGGAACACTCAAGACTGAAATCACTTTCCTTTCTTGGTGAATGTCATCTCTATTTTGGCTGCTACCTGAGGCTTTATAAACACGGTACATGCGCATCCTGTCAGGGCTTGTAAAGGAGACGGTTGACAAGAGGAGACTGGGAGCGCAGAGCAGATATGACAATGTTGTACTTGGTTACACAATGAAGCTTTTAAGCCCTTCTCCAGAGTAAGTGGAGTGTCTTGGCTTCTTTCTTTATTAATTTGAGGTTTTCCCTTTCACTTCAGAAATGGGTTAGCTCGTTCATTTGATCGATGCTATGTAGCTCATGAAAGCATAAGCCTGTGATGATACATTATGTGCCAGTTTGTACATGCAATGTTTTTTTCTCTCATTGTCATTATATTTATGTTGAGGCAATTGATCGTATTTGAATATTAATCAGCAGAAATATGTATTACCAAGCTATTATTTAATTAGTATCAATTGAATGGAATGACCAAATAAAAGCTCCTCCGCCAAGACATTTTGAATAAGCAACATTATGACAAGGAACTTAAAAATGACTCTCTCCTATGTTTTTTTTATTTTCATAAACTCTTTTTAATGGCAAATCATGCACTAGTACATCATACATATTGCATTAGAGTCACTTTATGTTGGCAGAAGGCTGTTTTGCTTTATCTTTTGGTTGTGTTGTCACACATTGTTGAGGATTTGTGGCAGATCCCCTTGGGATATTGCCAGTGGCTTGTTTTTTATGCTGGGACAGCAGCGGGAGGATTGGCGTAATAGAATCTGCATTGTGTTGAAGTTAATCACATTTGAAGAAAATCTGTTTGTTTGTTTTTTGTTTTATTGTGTGATTTTTTTTTTTTAATACCGGAGGTGTCAAATCCAGGTCCAGAAAGTAAAAACTAGTAAATGGGCTTGTTTATTTGCCAGTTGAATAGAAGCACCTGTGGCTGACTTCACTTCTGTTGGCACTGTGTGCAGCATAACGGCGAAATGCCACTTCACCATGTTTGCTTTGAACTCTTGGCTCCACTTATTGACCTCAGAGGTATAATAATTAACGTTTCCTTAATGTCTTCAGGATCTAGACAATTTAGTGATTCATAGACCAGTAGCAGAATTTTAACAATCAGTACTACTGGTGATTGGGAGCTGGTGTAAAGACTGGAGTGATATGGTCTGATCTCTTTGTTTTGGTCAGAATCCGAGCTGCAGCATCCTGAATACCTTTTTTTACATGTGCGTTTGATATATATATATATTTTGTTGCCGTTTTGATCAGTATGTGCCGTCATTGGTACAGGGAATTGGACAACAGCATACCAGACCCAAATTGTGTGAGGCTAATTTTACTGAGCGATTAGAATGAGGCCCAAAGTCGACAAGTTCAGGCCCTGTACCGAAAAACACTAAAAGAAGGAAGGAAGTTAAAAATACCAGCTATACACATCGTCCTCCAGCAGTGGCCTTCTTGATGTGTCATTTTTACACTGTAAAGTAAGGTGTGAGTTAAGTTACATCTTGTTCAGGGTCTGATTATTCAAGTAAGGCCCCTCTCTTGGAGTTGCTTCACATTATATAAAACACGTTTTATTCACTGGGACTTTGTGTTGAGGACATAATTCTTTTGACCTAAATTTTCTAATACTCAGAAGCCTCTAAGGAGCACTCAAGACTGAATCACTCATTTACTATTCCGCTAGTGCTTTCGAATATTATCACCATATATACATACTATCTGAGTGTCTGAAAACACAAGACATTACAATCTGTCCAGTCTTCTTTGAATCTGCAATTTGACAAATCAGTGTGAGATTCACTGAGTGAGGGGAGAGTTTGATTGCCCACCTTGCTCATGCTCTGAATATTCAGGAGGCTTCTCTTTTGAAGTTGGTCCTTCAAAAGAGAAGCTGGTCTTGTGTAAAGTGAGGTTAGCTTAAGATTGAAGGACCCATCAAAGCTCTTTGGCGACCACACAGTAATCATTCTGAGAGGCATCAATGAGTTTCAATCACATTTCTAAAAGCATTTTATAACATAGGACATACGGTGGATTTAAAGTGTCTACACAACACTGTGCAAATGCCAGGTTTTTGTGATATTAAAGAAAATGAAAACAAGCTACGTATATAGTTTTATACCATTGTCGACCATTGTAATATGATAACAAGGATGCAAAAAATGTACCCCAAGGCACAATTCACAGGTTTTAAAAATGAAACGAGTGTTCAATAGGGATCCCAAAACACCAACTAATGATGGTCAAATGAAACCGATACCTCGAAGCTTGTTTCCGACTTGAATATATACAGTACCGACCTGAATCACCCAACTTCAAAATGGTGCTTTGGAGCTTGAATCTTTCTGCAACTATCACGTTACCGATGACATTCAAAGCTTCAAGACGCTTTAGTGGCTGTCGTGACCAGTCAAAAGCGACGTTTGGGGCCATTTGAGTGTCTTCCAGCTTGTGAACCATGCATATATCCAGAAGCTAGAAAAAGCATGAAGTGGAGCAGCCTAAAACCTATTGTGGAGATTTTTAAGAAAAATAAAACTTCTAAATACATCCCTGCCCTGTGTCCTTTTGTAAAAGTACTCTCATTTATAATAACAATGCACACGTCCAACATGTCTATTTTGTTTATGAAAAAACTTAAATTAAATGAATAGTCTACTGTAAATAATAGATTGCTCTGTATCATAACTATTTTGACTTTTATTGCTGAAAGATAAGAGTGTGTAAATGTTTCACTCTCTAGTGAGATATGTCACTTTTATGTCTTTCACCTGCTAACCCCCCCAATAAATAAGTAAATAAATAAATAAACTCTTGGTAACAGGTACAAACAGTCTCACTAATTACACAGGCAAGTGCATGGACAAGAAAACCTGACAAAGGGATAGACGCAGACTATTTATGCATTGGTGAATGGGACACAGGTGGGGCCAATTAGCATAATGAGGAGACAAAAGGGCAGGAAGTAAAGCATTTGAAACAAAAGGAAACAATTACTACAAAATACAAGTAGCCATTGAAAACAGGATTAATTAAAAAAAATGAGAACTTAACATAAATGACAAGTCATTTAACTTGTACAACTCATTTCATAAAAGTATTTTTTATAACACTGCTAATCACCAAACGAACACCATACGACCAGTGAAAAATGGTGGTGGCAGCATCATGCTGTTTTCTTCAGCTGGAACTGCATGGGGCCTTAATCAAGGCGGAGAGAATCCTGAACAACTGCAAACACAAGTCAGTATTAGCACAAATACTGCAGGCTTCTGCTATAAGCTAACTGCTAGAACACCCTGAACTTTATTTGGGGTTAATCACTGGCACTTTAAATGTTAGCAGGTACTGTATGTGCTCACTCCACTTTATTCTGAACACAGCCACAATCCTTCCAAATTAAAAGCATGGATTTCAAAACAAGATATAATTAAACATCACACACTAAACAGCTTGAGGAATTCTTAACATGCAAGATATTACTAAATTACTTTTACTACTATTGTATTGAATTGAATTATTTGCACTTCACTGTATTCCTTAATTGTGATTGGGACTTTTATTTTTCCTGGCCACTTGATTATTTGTTTGATTATACTTATCTATTATTATTTTTTCAAATTAATTGATAATAAACAAATTGAAAAAAATATAATTGCCATTAATTTCAAGCAATTTTAAGGAAATTTGCTATAATTGGAATATATAGGTATTTAATCGCAAAGTTTTACCTTCCCTCTCAAAAAAATTTGTTTAAATGATGGTTATACTGTAGGCTTGTAGGTCACATTAATAGTGGAAAAAGTTTTGAAATTATTTATCTTGTCCTCATGTTTTGTATCGCAAAACCCTGGCAATTTAACACAGGTGTGTAGACTTTGTCTACTATACATATCACTTTAATACCATAATCAAGTATATGTTTAATATCAAGGAAACCATTTTGACCTGTATTTAAAAAATACTTCAGCTTTACTATTTTTCCTTTGTACTAAAACTGCACACAATGCTTCAGTTCATTTTCCCAGTGGCTTTTTTTTTATTTATTATTATTATTATTATTATTATTAATTTATTTTTTTAAATGTATGCTTTTGTTGATAAAGAGGTCCTGTTTTTTATATACAAAAAAAGAATAAAAAATGCACTGAAGCAAGATTATGTTTGAGATATCGTGTTTGTCTCTTTGTGGTACACTGACGTACATGTTGTGCCATGTATTCATGTGGGAGCAAGGGCAGGCGCAACCTTGGTCCAACACACTGGAGAGAAAAACATCCACACACAACATCATCCTGCCTTCAAATTTATTTCATTCATCCCAACGGACATCTGCTTCATCATCACTCTTGTGTTCTTCTGCTCATGCACTACAGCCAAACCATAATCCCTAGGCCCAAATGATGAGGATCAGCATCTTACCTGTACAATGGGTGTACGCTTTTGCTGCCTGAGGTGTTGCATCATGCTGCGATAAATGGTCACTCATATGGGAGATGACAAAGGAAAAACGCACCGCATGACTGCTTGTGTAATTGCTATTGCACTAAAAAGTAGTAAGGTTTTATTAAGACCTGCAGTGTAAATAGGACATATAGCTGTCAATTACACAAGTCAAATAAGTGTGTGGCAGCAGATTGCAAGTTATTACTAACATTTGATGATTCATGACATCGCATTTGGGGAAAATGACATCTAGATTTTATCCCTGTGAATGCATACATTATGTACTGTATGTTTATCATTATTATCATATTGTTGTCTTCAGGTAACATAAGTTGAAAGTCAAACAACAACACCAAGAGAAAGAGACGTTCAATTATACTATGGTTATATTTTCATAAGGATTTGACTCCCCTTGTTTTGCAAATGTGCAGAAAAAGGATATATAACAATAATAATAATAATAATAATAATAATAATAACAGTTTCTTAATGTAATCATCTAAAAAAGTAGGTCATTAATTAGTATTATTATTTTTGCTGTGTGCCATGTGAAACAGTAATTCAGTGCATTGGAGCTATATTTGTTTCTGATTTGTGTCCCTCTTAAAATATAATCACCCGATCTGCTGTGCGACTCATGGAGGCCTAATGGTGCAGAAAACTGCATTGACTTAATGCATTCAAATGACAAATATTATGCAGTATGTGCAAATCATTCACAAGATGTTGAATATAGAATGACAGAGGGTAAGTGTGCCGGAATCGCAAATCAAAGTCATGTAAATAAGAAAGCCATTAAGTGCAGTTATTGCTGACAAATTCATGTTGAAAAATGATCATTATCTATGAGGATTCATTGTTGTTGTTTGCAACCATGCTTTTGTTCTTATACACTGAAGTGCTACAAGTAACGTAAAATTAATATAATTAGGCACTGCCAATGTTTATTTTTTTTACATAAAGCGGAAGAGAAACACAAATAAAATCTAAGACTGCTTCTTCAAAAATATGACACATCTTGGCCCATAGTGTATTTTTAGTTGTTTTCTCCTAAACATTTACAAAATAAAATAAATGAAATGAAATAAGAACCATAAGGGTTTTTTTTTTCAGACTGAAGCAGCTTGTTGTGCTTGGCTTGTCACCCTGACGCAACCTGCATGTCTGAAAAAGCCACCCAAACGGTGCTGGGCCTTCATTAATGTCACATAAACCAGGGCGCTTTCATATTATATGGCATTCCACTCACTGCACTAGAGAAGCAAAGAGATGTAGTTGCCAGGGAGACAGCTATTGGTGAAGATCAGGCGACGTCTGTATTTCACAAAGTTTTTGTTTTGCAAGTAAATGTAACCTAGTAACAGGTACACATACACAACGTTGAAACAAATAGCAATATTCAATGAATTATAATACAGTTCAGAATTTTCAAAGAACTCTGAATGAGTTTGCGTTGTCCGCAGTGTCTACAGCCGGTGGTCTTGTGGAAAGCGCCATCAAAAAAATACTTAATATCATTTGTAAAATTGCACCTGTTAAAACTAATCATGTAGAGAAATAAAAGGCTCCCTGGAGAAATTATGTGGCTGTCGAACGGTTAAAGCTAAAGTGCCGCCAGGCAGAGAGACGATGGAGAAAAACAAAAATTAAGTTTCACAATGACATCTATGAAGAAAAACGGAATGAATATAACCAAGCAATTCAACAAGTCAGACAGTCTTTGGTCTCTGAAATCACAAATGAAAATATTCATGATATTAGTTATACACAATATATCACCCATTAGAAATGTTGTATGAAGAATGCCTCATTCTTCAATAAATCACTGCCATCTACAGTATGTCACGAGATCCAAGAACAAATCTGTCCTGTCCTGTCAGAACTGGACTTGTGCCGTGGCAGACTTTGATTGCTGAGATCTAACAGAACTTGAAGACATATTATTTGGCCAGCTCGGGTCCTCCACCTGCTGCTTCCTTTCTTCTGAACTTTCTTTTTTTGTTTAACAGTTTTTAACTACATAGCACTGGAGGTCTTAGATGTCATTATCGAGTCTCTTCAGACAGGTACATTTCCCACATGCGGCTGTCTTCAAACCACTCTTTGAAAAGAATCATTTCCATCCAAGTGCCATTGCCAATTAAAGGCCCAGCTCCAACTTACCATTCCTCAGCAAAATAGTCAGCTAAACAACTCAAACAAAATGCCCTTCTTAGATACCGGTATATATTGGCCTTGTTTTCGCCCTCACCATGCTGCATACATCATTATTTACAAGAGTGAATGACCTTAAAAACACATGTAGACTCAAAAATGTTTTCCATTTTTGTATTGCTTGACCTCAGTGCCACTTTTTAGTGCGCGATTCATTACCGCCCCTTACTTGGAAAGCCTGTACTGGGGACATTCCAGTCGCAACAAAGCAGACATGTCCATGTCAAAATTTAGCAGTAATCAATTTAATAATAATGCATGTATTTGTAGAGACTGGAGTCAAGTTGTATTTTACAATTTTAAAAATGGGCAGAATTTCACTAGTTACTTCATTTAATTTGAATTTCATCTTTATTTTTGTTTCAGGCAATAACAGAACACACAGTCAGTGTCAAGTTCCACAAGAAGAAAAAAACAACAAAAAAAGAGAGAGAGAGAGAGAGAAAGGCCTGAAAGGGAGTGGGAAGAAGAACATTTATTTAATCCCACCCCCATCTCTCATTAAAAATTCCAAGCTACTCTGCTACTTAACCTTAAGACTCAATAATAAACAAGTACTCAGAGAGCAATAAATATTAAATAACCAGGGAAAAAAATTATTGAGAATACAAATGATTTAGCATGGTGGCATTACCATAGGAAACAATAAGTGTTACGATTTTAACAACACAAATACACAAATGTGGGAAGTAAACGATACTAGCACTGGTAGGACAGCATACACCAGAAATGGTAATACATCATATACCAACAATGGAAATAAACAATATACCGATAATTGTAAAGAATTAGCAAGCACATATTTACACAGACAGAAAGCACTGATGTCATCTTAACACAAAGAATTCTCAATGTATTGTGACCAGATCATTTGTTTAAATAACAGTTTCAATCTACAAAGGATTTTGCATTGTTTATGTTGTAAACAAAATTATTCCATAATTGAACACCACAAACAGACACACAAAGGTTAGGGTTTTAGAAATGTTTTAGGTTACATGTCTGACGTGGGGTTTCCAAGACAATTTACTATTAATTATTACTCCCAAGAATTTATTTTCAATCACACTTTCAATTGGCACACCATCAATATTTATTTGTACCCAGGATCCATTTTTCGATTAACAAACCGCATTGCTTTAGTTTTGCTTATATTTAAGGATAATTTATTTATGTCCATCCATATTTTTCAATATGCATAGTTCGTGGTTCATTGCAGTTATGAGCTCATTATAATTATCACTACTATAAAAAAAATATTGGCATCATTAGCAAAACAAATAAATTTTAGTACTTGGGATACATTAAAGATATCATTAATATACAAATTAAAGAGTTTTGGCCCCAACACAGACCCGTGTTGGACCCCAGAAGAAATATTAAGTTTATTAAATGTATATTCCCCTATTTTGACATATTGGGCCCTATCCTTTAAATAACTTTTTAGCCATTGTCCAGCCACTCCCCGAATTCCATATTTTTCAAGCTTACTTCACGTTAAAGATTAGATAGCTCTTCATATGAAAAGAAAAATGCACTGAGCTGTCACCAGCAGCTTACATATCCAATTATGCCATCTAGTGGCAGAAAATGACCTCAACACAAATCAATATCACACTCGTTTTTTTACAGTACAGTACATCTTTTTGAACTGATGTTACAAATTATTATGAAGTTACTGTATCAATTACAAAAAAATGCAGCCATATTTCTATTCGTTTAACATGTTTCCATCTTTATGTTAACAAGAGTATGAAAACTTCGAAAATATATTTTATTATACATTTTATTGTACATTTAGAACAGATATAAAATTTGCAAATGATCGTGAGTTTAACTAATGAAGTCATGCGATTAATTACGATTAAATATTGCAATCGCCTGACACCCCTAATTATGAATAATGTTTATGTACTGTATTCTGTTATTACCACTGAATCATCCAGAATATTTCTTTATATTAACAGATCTGGAATTCTCTTGGATTTTCAACGAGTACCCATCGTTTGTGAAGCAGGATACTCGTCGCTTCATCTCGCAGGAGACTGGGAATCTCTACATCGCTAAAGTAGAGCCCTCTGACGTGGGCAACTACACCTGTGTCATTACCCACCCTGTCACAAAGACTCGAGTCCAGGGCCCACTCACCCCACTTGTGCTCCGTAATGATGGTAAGATGCACTTGCTAAAACACTCTGACTCACTTATACATGCAGGTACACTTTCTGATATCCTGTTCATTTTATGTGGTTTGGTAAACACATTAAGGATGGTATGTACTTGAATCACTTCGTTAGATTGTATTAATGGACTTTGCACATAATTTCCCGCGCTGACAAAAGCGGCTCAGTCTTTTCCAATTTTGTGTCATTCTACACATAGTGTTTATGCCGCTAGCCCAAACTAACCTTATCAGATGTACATCATCTTTGTAAGACTGTATACAGATCACCGAGCAGCATCATAGAGAAGGGCTTTAAGATGTATGCCCTCTCTTACACCCATGGACATTAAGGTATTAAGTCAATATTCTTTAGGAATAATGCTCATAAACAATCTCGTTCAGTGATAGAATATGCGTGTAGTACTGTAGTAATGTTAGTATGAACGCTCCCAGTTATTTATGCAGAAACATCCAAATCTAAAGGCTCATTTATCGCTACAGAAAAAGGAATACATTGATTGAGGATCTGAAGGGGGTCACAAACTTGTGATCAGTTAAAATGAAGTTTCAAGTCAACCTTGAGGAATGTCAAGTAATCCTTAACCTTCATTGGATTGTTTTTGTTGAAAGAAAGAAGTGGGAATGCAAATTAACGTAAAAGGTTACAGTGATAATAATTTCCTCGCTTATTTTCGAATGTCCTTTAACATGTGAATCGGACGCACGGGTTGGCCTTATCAAGGCACTCCAGAGAAAAGGTCATTTTCAGCAAGCAATGCTAATTTTCCTTGTCATAAAAAAAAAACTTTTTTTTTTCACAGTTCAGTGTCATTTTGACATTTTGATGGGTTTATTCACGGATAACTATTCATATGTCTTATTAAATGTCATGTATATAGTAAGATATGAACATATTACATTGAATATTACAATAACGTCAACGAATATTATATTAATTAATTATTATTCTGGTGCCTGAAAGGTGCAACTCCACTGGTTGGAAATTTCAGAAATGATGCCTTCAAAGATGGAATGGTGTGACACTAATACGAAACATTTCCAATTTCAAGTATCTGAAACCTATGGAATTACCAGGATTCCTGCAATTGCCATAAAATGTAAAGATCCTCATTTAAGTCATAACAATAGACAAACACAGTTAAACCAATACCACAAAAACAATTACAGTTTTCCATGTTTATACTTAACACAGTAACATCACAATGTAAGATGAAAAAAATTGTGAACCTTTAGATGGAATCACCGATTGATCCTCTGGCAGCAATAAAGATTTGATAGTCAGGAGGAATTTCAGCCCACTTCTCTTTACAAAACACTTAAAGTTGTGCAATATGTTTAGTGTGAATTGCTCGCTTGAGGTCATACTTGATTTCTCAATCAAGTTTAAATCAGGACTGTGACTGAACCGCTTTGTTTCTTCTGTTGAAGCCATTTATTGTTGCCGTACTTTGAGGCTTTGGGTGTTTGTTCTGTTGCATGTTAAGCTTAAAATGGCAGAAAGACACTCTTAAGTTTTCTTGCCGAGAAAATATCTCGATAAACTTGTACATTCATTTTCCCGTCGATAATAACTGTGCTTCTGCACCCTGAGGCAAAGCAGCGCTTCCAAAGCATGATGCCGCCTCCTTCGTACCATCATAGTTTAGATGAGGTTTTAATGGTGGTGTTATTTTTCAACACATAGCGTTCCTTCGACTTAACTTTGGATTGCTCTGTCCACACAATAGTTTTCCAGTAGCACTGTGAAGCATCTCTCACCATTTACATATTACAGCGGCAGTTCTTAAGAGATTTGGCATGGAAGTTGAATTTGTCGTTTCTGGGTCCATTTTGCTACCATAATCATGTTGCTCATCAATTAGAGAGCACGTCCTTGCAGAAGTCATAAAAGTCCAAGCCACGAAATTACCGCCATTACACAGTTTCAATGATGACCTTTGTGGATCTGGATCAGGTCCCTTTTCACAAAGCTTTATCCTTTTCATCGCTTTGGCAAAGTTCAATATCAGTCTCTCATCAGACTACAAAAACGTCCCGTTTTTTTTTCTTTTTTTCTATGTCCACACTCCAAGGGTTGTTGCTGATGTCACCTACCCGATATATTTTTGTTTTTTTGCATTTGTGCCTTTCTTTACAGCTTTCCAAATGTAGTTAATGGCTGTTGTTTCCCTTAGTCTACCCATTCGTCTGGTAGTAGTTGGTAGTTTTTGGTGGTGTTTGTTTTGTGTTTGTTAACAGTATAACGTAGTCTTCACAGGCAAATCTCAAATCTAAAAGAGTGCTGTTTTTAAATTTGTTTTGGTGCCATTTGTTTTAATAATTAATTAAATAGACCACACTTTGACAACAATACACACCTGTTTTAGTACTTTTGCTGACATGAAAAATGAATGGTTATGAACAAAAGATGCTGTCTTCTAAGTTGTGCATCCATTTTTGTATAAATGCATGGAATAACATGTTGCTCTCTTGTCTATCGTTATTGTTTTATGTCAACCCAAATATTTTTACTCTACAGCAAATAAAGTATTTGGTGTCACTGTTTGACTACTTTTTGAGTGGCGTGTATCCACTTAACAGCTTAATGCAAACATAAGTGGCACCATTCCAAATAATGAGGTCATATCTAGGACTATGACCAAATACAGTCTGGTATTCATCCAGAATCAATGATAAAAAGTTTAATATGCTTTATCACAAATAAATCAATTATATTGGATGATGTGATCTACGGATTCATTTATCTTGCAATTCTATTTTCCCTTTCCCTTCCTGTTGCCCTGCGTTTTAATTTCATTTTTGTCTGATGCTTTGCTGCAGGCCACACAACAAAAACAATCCCGATGTTACAGGGACATGGTTAGTGAGTTCATTTAACTGCTAAAGGTTATGGTATGAGACAATTACCTGCACACTTCTACCTGTCTGCTCGAACGTGGATGATTGTGCTGTGGTTACATTCCACTCTGAGACGTCTGCGATAGGGATCTAAATTAGCTTTCATAGTCACTCAGGGAGCCATCCTGATAGCACGTCTCACCAAATCAACAACACAAAATTGGCTTGTTTCCTCCATTTCTATGGCTATTTGTGCACAAGGACTTTGAATTACAGCATTCAGGAGGGTGTATTCTTACACGCCTGAATGGAAGTAGCTTAAAATATTGGATCCATATTTGGCTGGGCTATTTTGTAATGAGGCAGACGTTCTGAGTCTTGGACTTAAAAGCAGACCACAAGGATTGAATAGTTACGCAAAGCTTTACTGAACTGAAGGAACCCGTAAATGTGATACACACAAACACTAACTACTAATGGCATGCAAAGCGACAGCCGTTAAGATGCCTTGCAGAGAGGCCTTTGTCTCTCAACAAGTCATTGGGTGGAAACTCCCTCATTAATATTTCATTCAGTTGTAATTAGTAGCTCCCTGTAAAGCAGTGCTTCTCTACTATTTTAGTTTACACCCCCGAGCCCCCCCCCAAGAAAGAAAAAAAATGGCACGCCCCCACCCCCTTAATGCTCCGCCGCGACTATAAATAGTATCATTTGTCTATTAAATTGCTGTAAGTACACCTGTGAAAGCAGCTTCAGTAATACTGCTTGCGCACTCTCTGAAAATGAAACCAGCACTTTCACCTACTGTAGTAGATGTGCAATTACATAAATAAATATTTTAAAAAACGTTTGGCAAAAAAGGACAGCGCTGTTTGTGGTAGGTATTGTCGTAATTCGTAAACCACCTCCTCCAACTCTTAACCTTCACGTAGATGGCCTCTCTCACTCTTTCAAACAGTCTGGCTTCACCATCAAGCATACGTGCATTTTTGTCTTAAAAATAGCGTTCCTTCTAATTGAGATGTAGGTCTGAGTCTGTCGCTGAGTCTCTCATGACCTGAAGAATCAGCACATCTGGGTTGTGCCATGCTTCTGCTCAATGGTCACCCCAATATGCAAGGTGTACAGTATCTGTGCATTCCTCACTGCACTTGACTGCAAACACCAGATTGCTTTTCTGAGTATGGGGTGTCTGGTCTTGGGTTATACCAATCTTTGTTACCAGATTTGAAATACACCGGAATGTTGTGTTAGTTGCATATCCTCCTGAGTTTCTCAGACAGACCTGAAAATAAGGACTGAGAAGATTGTTGCTTTACAAGAACGAACTGTTCTGGTGAAGAAGGAGCTGAGCCGAAAGGCAAAGCTCTCGATTCACAGGTCGACCTACGAACCTACCTTTACCTATGGGCACGACATACAGCTTGTGACTGAAAAAACAAGATCAAAGATACAAGCGGCCAAAATGAGTTTCCGCCGCAGGGTTTCTGAGCTCTCCCTTAGAGAGAGAGTGAGAAGCTCGGTCATCCGGGAGGAACTTAGAGTCAAGCCGCTGCTCCTCCACAGGAGCCAGCTGAGGTGGCGCGGGCATCTGCTTCAGATGCCTCCTGAACGCCTCCCTGGTGTGGTGTTCTGGGTATGTCCCACTGGCGGAAGACCCAGGACACATTGGATAGACTATGTCTCTCGACTGGCCTGGGAACATCTTGGGACCGGAGAGATGAAGTGGCTAGGGAGAGGGAAGTCTGGGCTTCTCTCCTAAAGCTGCTGTCCCTGTAACCCGACACTAGATAAGCGGTAGAAAAGATGGATGGATGGAAGATTGTTGCTTCTGCTTCTCTTTTCCCACTCACCAACCTTGCTCTTTTACTTACTGGAGGTAAATATGATTTTCACAAATGCAAGGCGAGGCAAGTTTATTTGTATAGCACATTTCGTACTCACGGCAACTCAATGTGCTTTACACAAGGAAGGACAACACCAATAAGCATCCAAAAAAAAACAGTAGTTAACAACATTCAGAGCAAAACGTAAACAAAAGTAGGTTACAAAATGTACTAAAAGAACATACATTGACAATGTTAAAACATTAGACAGCAAACTTTAAAAACATTTAGCGTAAGGAAGTTTAAAAAATTTAATAAATAAATAAAAGGGAAAAAAACATAATTTAAACATGTTTAAAAGACCTTAATCAAAGGTATGTGGGAAAAAAAGCACCGTTTTTAACCTGGATTTAAAAGCATTTACTCTCCGTGCTGACTTCACTTACTTCGAACTCTGGGTTCCACTAGTTGGCCCAAGTCTGTAGATCTCAGAGCCCTACTAGGTTTGTATTCAATCAAAGAAGGATCAGATCAGATGGGGTAACCACAGGTTGTGAGGGCCTCTCTCAAGTGCCGATGTGCTTTTTCTTTGGCCTGTGAGCTGGTTGGCACATTATCAGCTCTGTGTTGTAGGGTTCTGATAACGCCTAGTTTGTGCTCCAGTGGGTGGTGTGAATCAAAGAGATAGTTGGTCATTATGGGTATATTTTTTGTAAACACCAACACAGATGTAATTATTTTAAAAATGAAAATGGGGAAACTTTGATGACAATGGATAGATGGATAGTTGGATAGCTGGATGGATAGATTAGAGAAAAAGAAAAAGAAGAAGAAGAAGATTTGATCGGGAACATAGACTTTAGTGGCACACACGATAGATAGATAGATAGATAGATAGATAGATAGATAGATAGATAGATAGATAGATAGATAGATAGATAGATAGATAGATAGATAGATAGATAGATAGATAGATAGATAGATAGATAGATGGATAGATGGATAGATGGATAGATGGATAGATAGATAGATAGATAGATAGATAGATAGATAGATAGATAGTGTTGGAATGACACTCTTTGCCTTCCGCGTGTTCGTTTTCTTTCGGGTAGTGAGAATGTTGGTTATCCGAATGCAGGCTGGAGATCGGTGAACAGTCACTTCGAAGCTTTATTTTACAGAATATTCCGGACACAAGCAAGTTTACAGACAAATGGCTGCAGTCCTCTCGCAAGTGCCAAGATTGCTGACAATTGCAATATTCTTATACTAGCAAGAAGGGCGGTACCACCAAACCCCTCCCCCTCCCCTTCCTCCCCACCCCCGCCCCCAGCCAAGACAGACTTTTACAGCATTCAATACACATTGACAGATGGCCTTTTGATGTGGAAATATAGTAGGTCTCAGACCTGACGTCACCTAGCATGAGATAAGACTTACAAAGAAATAATTTTAACACATTTGCTTCAACCCCAGACAGATGGCTCATTGGTGTGTGAATAGAGGAAGCTCTTCAGACATTCCGTCACCTGGAGACATTATTCAAACACTCACCAAGCTTTACTGAGGAAATTAAAACAGTTATGACTAAATCTAAACAGTTATAACTAAATCTGGGCAGAAGACCCTCAACAATAGATAGATAGATAGATAGATAGATAGATAGATAGATAGATAGATAGATAGATAGATAGATAGATAGATAGATAGATAGATAGATGGATAGATGGATAGATGGATAGATGGATAAATACTTGAAGGCCACATTCTCAACCCTCTCTTTGTCCCAAAAATATTCACATGCTCAAAAGGAATATTTTTAATCCAGCAGAGCCGCTTCACAGAACATAAATGGGATGCTTTGTAGACACATTGACAGCTCCCATGGGGTTTAATCGGAACATTGTCTGGTTCATAACGATTACAACTACAACAGATGGATCTCATCTGAATGCAAAAGCTCAAATTGTCTATGAATTGTCAAAGTTGTATCACATCTCGACTGGGGAGTGATATTTTGGTCTCATTACTTTCAATTGAAAGAACTTTTTGTGTCAGTGCTGTGAGGAAAGCGGGTTTCTGCTGCTCAGATCACAGTTGGAAGCTGAAGAACATTTCATTGTATAGAAAACACAGGCTGCATATAAAAGAGTTTTCAGAAGCCACCAAAGAGCGAGCACAACTTGTTAGTAGTATTATTATGTGTTTTATTCTGATACATGTATCGAGATAAATTTAAAAAATAACTTTAAAAAAACATAACCAAAACAAATGATGTTGTCCCTGCAGGTGTAATGGGTGAATATGAGCCAAAGATTGAAGTCCAGTTTCCTGAGGTGGTTCATGTCGCCAAAGGATCCACTGTTAAGCTGGAATGCTTTGCACTGGGAAAGTAAGGCAACACTTGCATCAGACTCAGCACTCTTAACACAACATAAAAGGAGATTTATTACTGGAAGTTTATTGCGTGTTTGTATTTGCATGTGTTTCACATCTTAACTGCTATCCTCGTGCTTTTTAAGTTAAGGTTGCAAAGCTGAGAAAATTCAGGTCACCCGTTTTAGTTAGCGTAGAAGGTTTTGTTGTTATTGTTGTGTTTTTAGTGTAATGGATCCCAGACTGCAGCATAAGATAATATGATTAAAGTGAAAATGTCTGACTTAAACTCACTAGGATCAGAGGTAATTCCTGCAGTTTTAAATTCAGCAGGGACTGAAAGACCTCATAAGCCTTTAATATTTTTGTATGAATATGATGTTAGTGCGAGCAAAATTGCTAGTAAAGCCTAAAATGTTGTGCTCCTTCCTGCCTTACATTTCAACAACATTATAGACATTACTTTTAAGTATTATTTTGTTGTTGTTGTTTTTAACCCTTCTGAAAACTAAGAAAAGCATATACCATAAAATGTAGTACACCGAGGTAATTTTCAGTTTGCAATATAAAGATAATGGCACTGTTAATAACCTCTAAAGGAAAGGACTTGATCATTAAGAACAGAATAGTGTCGTATTTTGCAAAATCAATTGCAGGAAATGTATGCCCAGCATGGTAACTGTATTACATGTAATATTTTTGTAATTGAAGATTTTACTCAACAAATACCAAAAATAAATAAATAAATAAAAATTACAATTTTGGCCATGGAATAAGAGATAACAAGGCAGACACATATGTATTTCTTTTCTGGATTTGATTACGTTTTAAGATACTTAGATTTGTGGTGGAAAACATCTTATTCTATTAGATGTGTGTGCCTTTTGCTCACTTAACGTTCTTCAATCAACACTATTAAGTCTGAAATATTGTATTACTTTAGATGATTCATGAATGAATGTCCCTCAATGGGGTTTCCATTAATTATATAAATGAACAATTGCTAGAGCTTGGACATTCAACTAGATGAAAAAAAGCTTTTTTTTTTTTTTTTACTTTGTTCAATTCATGTCTCTTCTCACCAGCCCAGTTCCGTCAATAAACTGGAGAAAAGCCGATGGCGTACCTTTCCCCAGGAAAGTGGACATAAGAAAAGCAAGTGCTGTTCTGGAAATCCCATACTTTCAACAAGAAGATGCTGGCACGTACGAATGTGTAGCTGAGAATTCCAGGGGAATGAACACTGTAAAAGGAAAGCTTTCTTTTTATGGTAAGTTCTGTGATGATCCCGTGGTGCGTACAAACACAATTAGACTTCTCTCATCTGTCAGAACTGCATTGTCGCTCAGTGGCAGCAACAGTAGACAGTTTGTGTCCCACGTGGCTTACATGAAAAGAGAGGTGCATTTTAACAGCACATCAAAATGATTAAAGACTGTCAGTCATGATGCCTCTAATATTTTGATCCAGATTAAAAGGAGTTATGTGGCTGAAGCTGAGCCCTTGCCGATGACCTTGATGGGGATTTTTGTATTGGGTTCCACCAGATGGCATCATGATTGACATTCTTCCAACTTCACTGGAGATAAAAGCTATGAAATGCACTGTACATAGACCAGTAGCACAAATGTCAGGGACATAATCTTCCCCAAAGCGTCTGGAATGACAGGAAGGAGGTCAGTGGATCCACTCCAGTAGTTGAACCCTCTGACCTATTGCGAGTGTCAAAAAACAATGTACATTGTAGAAATATTCTTACCTGTATATTATTTTACCATCTTCACGTTTCAAAGGCACAGGTTGTACACTTCAACAAACCCTGGCTTTTCTGCCTAGCTTTCTTTATTTTCTCCCGCTAGTCGAACTGTGTCAGCTGTCACAAAGAACTTATTTGGGGCATTAAGCAATTTGCCATTGTTTACAACTTCACTGGAAGCGCTCGGTCTTTTTCCCTTTAACAACCCAGGAGCACACAATGATCCACAGCGGCTGGCCATACTGAGCTGCAGGTCCTTTTTCATTTTGATGTGTTTTGTCTCTCTCTGTTTCTCTCCCTCTCACACTGTCTGCAGCCAGGGGATACAAATCTGTAATCTTATTTTGAGCCTGCTTTGAATTAAGCTTTTGAGACATTTGTCAGCAGTGTAAGCCAATGGGGGGATCGATAAGGTATATCTTGTTCATCCAAGCAAGGTGCAAAAGTGGGAGAGTCTCGTTCAGAGAGGGAAATAAATGCAAGTAGCGCTATATGGTGGATTCCCAGTGATTCATGTTGTCACATAAAAACAGTGGGCAGCATTTGACAGCATTTATAAATAAAACAATTAAAACATAATTAAATTCTCATCACGCTACTTCTTGAGATGGACGTCGGCCATGGCGGACAAATGGGGGAAAGTAGAACAGGAACTACATGGGAGATGGAAAAGAGTCAATGGTGGCACTGGGCTACAACAGAATGTGAGAGTCGTCTGCCTGAGCCATTGCGCTAGACGTTGACGAGAGCTAGTTGGCTAGCTGCAGGAGCTAGCTAGCTAGCTAGCTAACTGGCATAAAACAACCTGGCTATCGAGAACTAATTGCTACTAATCCTGATGAAAGTAAACCGTTACCTAATGAATCAGTAACATTTTGGCCACTTTACGGCTATTAATCCTGATGAAAGTAAATCATTACCAAACTAAAACGACAAATTCCGGAAAGAGAAGTGTCAGCCAAAATGCACCAATGTACACTACTCCCCTTACGGTTCTGGTAGATACGGTTCTGGTAGAACAATATTTAACTTTAATTCCCAACAAAAATTGGCAACGTCCCCAGCAAATTTTCAAAAATGTGTTGTTTTCTGTGCTGCTGGATGAGGTCTAGAGATTAATTTCCTTAAAAGTAAAATGCAACGTACTTGCACCAACATTGTATAAGCATCATCCCAATACGAATAAACATCAAATGACCTCAACAAACCTTTAGCGTGGGTCCTATAAAAAGACACACAAAAAACACTTGCTGAATATTTATACAGGACTGTGTATATACAGTATTATATAGGGGTGTGAATTGCCTAGTACCTAGCGATTCAATTCGTATTAGGATTCATAGGTCACGATTCGATTTGGTACCGATTAATCCCGATACGAATCTATAAATTGATAATTGCGATTTCTTTTCTTTTTTTACTAAAATTTAGAAAATACTAATCAGTAAACTTGTACATGTATACTGTAAAAATATTATGAAAATGTATTTATTTATCTGAAAATTCAGGCTTATAACTGAGCCACTGCATTTAACAAACAGGTTGCAGTCTGTTTCATGTTTGAACAGCACTGAAATAAAATATTAAGGCTTAACGTTCCATTTATATAACATTCGTCTTGCTTAATGTGTGAATCCTAACCCTAAGTAAGACGTTTTGTTGAATATTCCCATAAAAAAATTATGTTTAAAAATTAATTCGGCCGCATATCAAATCGATGTGAGAATTGCAAGCTGTAAAGCTCGCAATATATTGCAGAATCGATTTTTTCTAACACCCCTAGTACTATTATATATATTTTGTTTTCATGTGGAGTTCCATTTATTTTTATCTTCTATGTTCCCCCACAATCAAGCATGCTTGATCACAGATCCATTGTGTGCTGACAAAAAAGTGTGAATGTGTGTGCGTGTGTTTGTCTGTGTGTGTGTGCATAGAGTGTGTACAAGTCATTGACTTTCTCTCAGCCTTACCCTGCATCTTTTAAAGACAAATACTGGATAGTACAAGCCAATTAGAGCTGGGTTTTTACGGCTACGGAAAAACCTCCAAAAGGTCAGTCCTTGAGAGTGACATTAGGTGAAGTTTGTGAAATGGAAAAGTGCAGTCCGCCATTACTCTTTTCTTGCCACTGGCCTGTTTGATAGGAGCTTGACCTACACACCAGGCAGTATGTACAGAGAGCTTTGTCGCACTTGCCTTATCTCCCCCCATGACTGCACTTTTTCTTTAATCAGTAACAAGCCACGAGTTAAATGCAAGAGACACGAAAATGCAATTCTCTTCTTGTAATTATTATTATTATCATTTATGGCAAAAAAACTGTCCTATATTTAGATATACACACACATAGTTAGCATTACCATGTGATTTCACTGATAAAAAGATTATTTACATGAATCACACAAAGATCATCAAATCCATTAAAATTGTTTTAAAATTGTAAGTTCATTTTTCTTTGAACATTTCCAGCTCCACCACATCTTATTGAGAAACCTCAAGATGTCCAGAAGCTCATTGATGGCTCCTTGTCGTGGGATTGTAAAGCCACAGGGAAGCCGAAACCCTCCTACAGGTGGATGAAAAATGGAGAGAACATGGAACCTACAGAGGTGAGCAATGCGAGAGTCAGTGTCACTGTGGAATTGAGGATGAGCAGATTTCTTGAGCAGGGCTGTTGGATAAAGGACTTTTCACACTGTACTTGCTCAGTGTGAAAGGGAAATCCAGCATGAAAACACGACGGAATCCTGGTGCCAGCATGTATCGCGTTTTGTGGGAAGGTAGATTCAAGTGCTGGGAAGCAGGGCGAGAAGGCAGAGGCGTTCAAAACGGGTAGTTTAATTAAACAAAAAACAAAAAACCAACAAAGTCCAAAACAAGTGCAAACAAATATGGAGAACTGCACATTAACTAAAGACTGGGAACAAAGGGCAACTAGGCATGACCAGGACATGAAAACAGGGAACTAAATATACATACTAACGAGACAACGAGAGACAACTATACAAGATACACGTGGCTGAGTGAGCTGTTTGGGTGACATTCCTGCATTCGAGGAAGGTCGGAAGTCGGACTTATTCCATTGACTTTTCCCATTTTCCAACCTGAAAGCATTTCTGGCGAAAGTAAACAACCAAAATGGTGGATAGTGATAAATATATTTTTTATTTTGGTCCTCAAAACTCATTTTGACCTTTTTTTGAACTTTTTTCGTAATTTTGCTTCATTTATTATTATTATTTTTTTCATAAACATTCCATCCAGCTCAGTAGTTTACCATATAATTTCATGCAGGGAGATAGCGACGTGCAGTCACGTACGTTGTTTTACGTGAAGTTATGTTGAATATTGAAGAATGGAGAAAGAGAAAGATATCTAGTTTTATACTAGAGTAAATTGTGTTTTACCATTCACGCAGTGGCGAGCGGTGACCTTTTAGAGTGGGCATGCTGGAGTGACACCCCATTGCCACATACACAATGAATGGGCTTGTCGATGTGCGCTGCTAAGTGCAGTGTGAAAAGGCCTTAAAGAACATAAACAGAATTCATGATATTGGCTCACAGAGCACGGTGTTGCTTGTTCAGGCTCAACTGACTAATTTCTACGCATTATGTAATTGTTATTCATTACTACACTTTAGTATTAATTATGTAGCCTAGAAAGTAAAAATGACATAAGATTCAAAATCATTTAATTGATCTAATCTTTTACACTCAGTGAGAGTTATCTTTGCATAGATACAATGTTACTGTTCAAAAGTTCTAACAAAAATAGGAATTCCTATTTAAAAAAAAAAAGAAACGCCTGATTTAATGCTTATTATATTAAAAATAAATAAATAAATAAATAAATAAACCACCTGAGCACTCGAGTGCAGCATACACCTGATGAATAAACAGCTGCTTCATTATGCAGAGTAAGTGAGACAAACTCACCAGAGGATATTGATCAGTGCTGGATTGTAATACATGTGGTTGGAATGAACCCAGTTTGGCAACACAAGCACAGTGTGGCCTGTCTAATAAAACGACTTGCAAATCATGGTGAATGCTCAACAACACGTGTAAACAATGCCTGTGGCGTTTTCATTAAATCTAAGTGCTATGTGAAAATACTCTGATCTTCGTTATAGTCCCATCCATACATGTTCTTCTTCTGCTTATTGGCAGAGACAATAGACAGAGATGTATACATTTAGCCTCTCGATTGAATCCTGGGTGTTCTGTTTTTTAAAGAACTTTATTTGCTTACACATCATTTACAGACAAATTCAAATTCCAGTTATAAAACAAGCTGGGTGTTCCCTGGGGCCTCCTCACTGTGGATCAACTCACCAAGGAGGTGTTGGGAACATAGGGTAGCCTTACGCCTTAGCAATCTTATCTGGCTCTACTTTGAGTCCCTCTTGGATGACCGAGCTTCTCAGCATATCTCTAAGGGACAGCCTCAGACACTATACAGAGGAAACACATTCTATCCACTTGTATATGTGAGCTTATTCTTATTACCCACAGTCTGTGGCCATAAGTGAGGTTGCAAACGTAGACCAACCGTTAAATGAAGACCGTTACCTTTTGGCTCAGCTTTTCTTCACACAATGTACCTATCGATGGTGTAGGGCTGAAACCTCCTATCTCACAATTTGATAAATGTAATGTTTTTTTTATTTATCACAAATAGTATACTACTGGTCAGTCATCTTGAGTGGGTTTCAATATGACAAATTATTAACCAATCTATAGTGTTGAGTTGTGTTTAAACATTGTTGTACTCTTAAAAATACAGTAATGTGCAATACAGTTTATGGCAAATAATCGTTCTGTTTTGCTTGTTGTCAAGTTGTCGCCTCCCACTCTAGACTTACGTACTTACAGTTCTCTGTCACAAAAATATGAGCATTCAAAAACTGCCTGTTTTTACACTCAAAGGCTAGCTTTGCGGCCTATGCATATAGAGGCCTATATGTCGTGTTTGTTTTTAAAATATGCTTTCAAGTAGGGGTGCAACGGTTTCAGATTTATGTGTACGAATAAATACGATTATAGTCTGAGGAAAAAAAACTCACAATTATTCTTATAGACATAAAAAAAATCACATCAGCATTCTTTGAAAATGTACTTTTTAGCAACAATAAATAACTGAAAATAAATAAAAAAAGTCGCTTTGTTGTTTTCAAAGGTCCTTTTAAAACAAATACAGCACACAAATGAAGTTAAAAAAGAAAAGAAAAGAAATATAGTTTCAGAACTTGAAAAACTCAAATTGGCTTTAACTTTAGATTTATTTTAACAAAGTGAAAATAAATAACTGAATAATAAAATATAAAGTAGCTGCCATTTGAAACATAAATAATACACTACAGTGAAACAACATATTCGGTATGTATTTACGTTCTGAAAAACAAACAAGTGTTTGGTACAGTATGTACGGTACGGTAAAAAAATAATAATCTTTTTCTTTCATCTTTCAATTTCTTTCTATTTCAATCATACTTACAGATGAAATATTCTTCCACAGCCTTTAAACTGATGATTTGTGCAGTTTATCGTTACATATGTAGGCCTTTTGCAGCCAAATGCATATGCCGAGATACGTTTCTTGGGAGTCCCAAGATGGCGGCCCCGTGGCTTCAAAAGTCTTGACCTATGCCCTATCCAGTAAGGATGAGCCCTGTGTTGTTGTGCGCCCGCTCAATGGGCCGTGTGGAAACAGAAGAGCTATGAAATATGCCGCATGGCACCTTTTGTGCCGCATGTGAGTTTAAACTGACGGACTGTTGGAAGCAGTTAATAGCTGCACCCCTACTTGCAAGTAAGCTTTTCTCAGGCAGGATTGCACCTGATGAAAATCAGATGTTATTCATTGCACATGGGCAGCAACTCATCCCTGAGGACACTGAAGTCTGTGGTTGAAGTTCTGCTGAAGACAAAATGTTAAAGTTGCAGCTGGCTGGCGAGAGATGCTAGTCTGTTTCCAGGCTACTGTTGAGGTGCCCATGAGCAAGGTACCGATCCCAGCCTACAGCTGAGCTCAGGGTTGCCCAAATCCGGTCCTAAAGAAGCCTAATCCAGCCTGTTTTCCATGGTTCTCTCCACCAACACACCTGATTCATGATCAAGATCATTATCAGGCTTCTGCAAAGCTTGCTGATGAGCTGATCGTTGGATTAATCTGCATTGGAGGAGGGAGACATTGAAAACAGGCTGGATAGGGGCTCTCGAGGACCGGACTTGAGCACACCCACCATAATGCATCGTCTGAACAATTGTAGAAGCTGGCCTGATTGCAGCCTTTATTTTTTTGCCTGAAAACACAACATGTGGTACTGCATCGTCCTCATCTGAATGAGGATATCTCGCTGTAGGCCTAATTGGTCATGCTGGTTCAAAATTATGTGGCCTAATCCTTTCAGGATCAATGCTAGTCGCATTTGCGAATAAATTGTGAAAGCTAATTGTGCTTTGTTGCCCACATAGCACTTCCCTGTCGGGATTATGGAGTAATGCGTTTGAAAAATTTGGCAGTGCCCACTACATTTCTAAAAAATTCTTACAGTTACAAAACATACAGTGAAATTCACTATATTTTCAAATGTATTACAACAAAAGTAGGAACTTTTCACTGCAGCAAAGAAAAAAAATCTCAATGAAAAAAGTACAGTATCCCTTTAAGTGCCCCCTCAAAGTAGCCAATAAATGTATTCAGACTGCACAGCTGAATGGATTCATAAGCAAAGGTGTTACATTACTCGAAATGCCACCATTAACCACACTCATGTAATGAGTGGAATAGGGAAAGGTCAATTATATAAGCGATAGAGTGGAAAAGGAAGCTCTATTTGCTGTTTATGAGGGATTTTGCTGTCTTTCTCAGTATTAAACAGTAATCTTTCATCAAATGCTTATTATTAGGATAGACAGAAATTGTTGTGCATCAGTTATATCAATAAATTAGTGTCAGTCACACAAAGCTTTTTGGTAACGTTTTACACCAATCCAATAGGCGTCAGTCACATTTGACTGACGCCTACCGCCTGTGGCGTCAGCACTTCACGCCGGAAAAATAACAGAAGTACACATCGCATCAGATAGACACCGACGCCAATTGTTAAGTACCTTCTGCGCATGCATGAGACGTAATCCCCCTCCATACCATCGGCGACGGTAGTCTCTTTTCCTCATTGTTAGAAAAAGGCAACCGGAAAGTTCATACGGGGGCGGGATATAAAAATGTAAACCATGCATACTCACGATGTATTCCCACATGAAGCACACCCTCAGGCTCTTTACAGAGTATTGTGTAATATAAAAGTAAATCCTACCTGATTATATCCAGTTGTGTCTCCATCTCTTTCCATAATTTGGTTTTCATCACTTGATCGTCATACCCTTTAATGCTAATGTAATTCAATGCCAGTCTCTCTTGAACCATAGAGATGAATTCATATTCTGTTCATGTAATTATATCCAAGGTGTGATAATGTGCAAAACATTGCTTACTGTTTATCTGCATTCGTTACTTCCTAGCTAACAGCCAATCAGAATGATGAATTGTCACGACGGTCCAACGCCGATTCGACATGTTGAATCTGCCGAAAATGTCCCCCAAACGCTCCCCAATGGGATCCCCCACATTACGACGGTGATTTATACATTAATCAAACGGCGCATACTGACACTCGGATACTTTCCAACTTCCGAAGTCGGATTGGTGTATCGAGACCTTTAGAGTCTAACAGTTTAATGTATGCTACCTGCTTATTTTACTGTCACAAGAACAGATACAGGAGACAGGAGGTCGACTGCAATGGAAAGTCAAAGCAAACATTCTGATTTAATTGCCAACTTGACTGATTGAAAGCCATGACTCAACTTCATGTCCCGATTTGGAATGTGTATGTAAATAATAAGTCTAATACTGTAAAGCAATCTTTTCTCCTCAGTATTTCAGAGTTAAGTTTTTCAAAAACAAACAAAAGAAGCTGGCACATACAGGCACGCAGCAACAACCTTCACACCATGATTTGTGTGCACTGTTATCTACTTTGCACAGGCACAGTGCGAGGGAAGGGTCAGAGTTTGTGCAAGATCACTTTCAATCAAACTAAGCTTGCTACACGCTGTACATTGCACAACAACAACAAATAGCTGGCCATTTTAAATGACCCGTGAATCAAAAATGAGTTGATGACATTTAAATAATTTGCCCTCAATTATGGATGCTGTCATCAGTGTCACAGTATACAGTGCGCAAAAATACACAAGTACACAACAACCATTTTTATTTCAACAGACCAATACAAATTTCACTTGCAAAGGAAATGCTGCTTGAAAATCAATCAAATGTGATTTTCTCTTAGTCAGTGACTTGATTAAATAACTTCAGTTTATTAAAGTCAACTTTACACACATGAAGGAAAACCAAAGTGTCATACACCCCCCTTGAAAAGTATTAAACGGTGAGGCAATTTCATGCTTTCCTTTTACCTTTGCTGTTGACTGATGATTTAGGTTTGACATCATTAGATTCATGTGAGACAAAATATCAACATTTCAACTTTTATTTGCCAAGCATTTACATCTGGATCTAATGCCCATCTTGGATTAGAGCTCTTGTTGTTGTTTGAGCCCACCCACTTTTCATTGAATCAAAAATATTGGAACAGGCTTATTTTAATATCCAGGGTTGTCCTATTACATTGGTTATTCAAACAATAACATTGAATATCTAGCAAAGTCTCAGATTTAGATTTTGCTTGGAAATAATATTTTTATACAAGTTAGCATTGCAACCAACATGAAAACCATAGAGCTGCCTCTATGTGAAACACAATTGCAATTTTTTGAAAAGAAGAATCACACAAGCCAGGACAACCATTTGTAATGATGTAAGAAGCAAAACAATAGTATGCGCACATGTGTGCTATATAGTTATATCGTGTATTTGAGCAGCCTTATTGCTGTGGGCAGGAATAACCTGCAGTAGAATTCCTTCCTGCACCTAAAGTGTAAAAGTCAGGGTCAGAAGCAGCTGCTGAGGGACTCTACAATGTAATGCAGGAGGTGTAAAGTGTTGTCCATGATGGATGTCAGCTTAGCTATAGTCCTTTTGCACGTGACGTTACAGCCTTCATGGAAAAATGGCAATATAACCATTTGCATCTATTGAAACCGTTGAAACTCGTGAAGCGTATAGTTCCGTATCTAATCGATTATCTTCGAGTCATATTTTGCCGTGCGGTAGCTTGTACTAGTAGATAAAGATGTAAACCAAACTGTGCTTCTTTTTTTTCACATATCTGCTGCTGAAGATAGAAGACGGATGGATAGCATATGAAGGGACTGGCAACCCTCAAATTATTCACAGATTTGTAGCGATAATTTTTTACAGGGTTAGTAGATCACTGCTCATATATTTTACTAGCAAACATACACTAATAAAGATTGTAACAGAGGTGTCGAATTACAACATGTTTCAAATCAACATGAGTCAAATAATTACCGTCCACTCCAACTGCACATACACAGACTACACTTTTAGTTCCACATGAGTTCAATATAAATATAATCAATAATATAAAAAAATAGGGACAGTCTAAAACGCTTAATGTAAAAAAAAAAGCTTAATATAGCTTAATATTAGGAAACTACGAGTAATCGCCACCAAAATTTGCCAATCAAAGTTCACGTGATTGGTTGTAGTTTTCTAACATTAAGCCACATATTTTTTATTTTATTTTTTGCATTGAAGGCATTCATTTGTTTTTTGATGGAACCATCTTCCACTACCCTTAAATCAAAATTTTGCACTCTTGCTGTCATAAACCAGGAAATTGTCTACTAAAATACAGATGGACAAAAACACAAATATTAGGAAATTACTTTCACTTTTTGTTAGAGAAATTCTGTTTGCCATTTTGAGTCACAATCGAACCATTTTCACTCCCAAATTAAAAATAGGGCATCCCATCATAATGTGTCATCCAAAGAGATACAAGTTGCTTGCTAACTAATGAACTAGCACATTAAAAAAAAATATATATATATATATATCTCCAATTTAATGGGGTTATATAATATTAGCTCTTTTAAAATATATATATATATTTAAATAATTGCGAAAAGGCAGCCATTTTTTTGGCTGATTTTTGCCTGTTCTTTTAACACATTTCTTTTTTTTTTTTTTACTTTGTTCGTTATATATATTTTTTATTATATACATTAAGCACCTTAGGCTGTCCCTAATTTTTTTGGTAACATCAAGCTACATTAAGCTTTTTTATTGATGGAATCTGTTCTTGTGCCTTTCCTGGTCTTTGTTGTCCCTCCTAGCCTTCTCTATTGAGAGAGGGAAAGGTAGTGAGTGGGGACCAGGAGGGTAATCATGATCTGAAGGTGTGTGTGTGGGGGGGGGTGCTGAGGTGAGAAGAGATGCAGCTGAGGAGAGAATACTTTTCTCAAGAGGTGTGAAGAAGTGGGGCCATGTTAATTGGGATTTAGTGAGTTAGAGTTTGTATTGAAAAAACGGTTTAATCTCAGTGCTGGTCTTCCGACGGTGGTTTGTCTATCCCAACTCTCTGGTGTTAAAACAGTCTGTTGTTAAAAATGCTCCCTTGCCTCAATCCAGATCTTCATGGTCTTCTTCTGTGGAGCTTGGTATGTACAGTCCTGCTCATTGTTCTTGCACTTCTCCGCTGGTATTTCCCCCCCACTCTTCCTTTGCAAATTGTTCAAGGTCTTGAATGTTTGCAGGTTTCTTTTCTCAATGACATATTTCAGCTCCTATCAAAGATTTTCAATCAGATTGAGATCAGGAGTCATTGCTGGCCATTTTGAAACAGTATTTTTTTTTCCTTTTTAACCATTCCTGTATGCTTTTGGATGTGTACTTTGAGTCTTTGTCTTGCTGGAGGAACCATGACCTTCGACTCAAACCAAGCTGTCCAACACTTGGTAGGACATGTTCCCCTACGATCAAGGCCTCAGGTACCACATGCAGCAAAGCAGCCCCACAGAATTATGGATCCTCCAACATGCTTGAATGTAGGGAGGGTGTTATTTTCATTGGAAGCTTCATTTTGCTGTTTGTAAGCAAACTGTTGGCGTGCATTGCAGAAAAGCTCTATTTTCTTTTTTTCCGTCCACAGAACATTTTCCCAAAAGAATTGTGGTTTGTCCAGGTACTCCTTGGCAAAGCTTAGCCATTCTTTTTCATGTCTGTCTCAGAAATGGTCTTCGCCAATGAAGCCCTATTTTTTGGCTTAGTGTGCGGCATATGGTACTTCTTGAAACTATGATCCCAGACTGTTCCAGGTTGGCTTTCAGGTCTTTGGATGTTTAACGTGGTGTTTTTTCCACCATTCGTACCAACCATCGAAGACTTCTGTCATCAATTTCTCTCTTCCCCCAACGTCCATGGAGGTTCTTGACGGTTCTATGCTCGTCAAACTTCTTAACAAGTTCACTACGCATTGCTGAAACAGGGCTACCAAAATCTATGGAGATGGCTGTATACCATTTGGAGGTCTTGTGTTTGTGAATAATCGCACTGCTGATGTCCTCAGACAGCTCCTTTGTTTTCATAATTTTGACTAAGGAACGGGGGATAACAGGTGGCTTTTTAAAACCTCAAAGTCATCATTCATTAGTTAAATTATGTCAATTGGGCACAGACAATTTAGAACAAAAAAAATCATCATTTGTGAGTTACCAAAGGTGAGTCACGTTGTGTTTCCATACTGATCTGCAGGGAAGGGTGCCAATACCAGTGACAGAGCACATTTTAAGTTTTCCATTTTTTCCCGCCCATTGTTTATTGTTTTAATTTGTTTTTTTAATAATTTGGTCTTTCAGATGTAATACAAGTTCTCTATAAAAAATAAAATAAATTACTTGATTTTTTTTTTTCAGAAGATATTCCACAATATGTACTTTACCTTCATGGGTGCCAATAATGGTGAGCAGGACTGTATATTGGTCATAGATGGAAAAAGTTGTGATCAGACCATTCAAGAGGGGGGTAGTGCACCTACTGAGAACAAATCGCCCCACTTGTGTGTGACAATCAGTGGTATTCTAACCTTTATATGCGTCTCTAACATTAGCATACAGTACATGAGCTCCAATATTGTATAGTCTCCTGTGTGGCAATCTGCATATTGTGCAAAGTTGGGGAGGGTAGCAGAGAGAGAGGAATGTTTGAAGTCCCCGAATCTGACGATAAGGTCCTCTGGGTGTGGATGCATCCACACGCAGTAGGAGCGTCAACAGGGGGAGGAATGTATTCGGTACACCATCACAACAATGACGTGAAAACTCCCCAGGTATATAGTAAGGTCGGCCGAAGAATGCTAGATGCTCAATGTCCATACTGCAGAGGTGCTCTTTAACAGTGAAGCCCCAGGGTTACATCTGTTGTAAAAAAAAACCAACAACAACAAAAACACTCCCATCCCCTCATCTTTCTTTTTGCTGCTCCGACAGTTTGCGGTCTGCACAGATATATATCCATAAGACCCTCCACGGTCATGATAGTGTCCAGTGTGTCCTTGTTCAACCATGTCTCAATGAAACATATGATATTGCAAGGAGAACACGAAGGCTAGACTCAAATTTGCCCAAAATTACAGAAACATACCTAAAAAAATTCTGATTGGTAATTTTATGGTCTGATGAGATGAATATTAACCTTTACTAAAGTAATGGAAATGATATGCTATTAGCCCAAGCATACAGGCTCATCTGTGAAAACGCAGTGAAGATAATAAAGTAAAGTTGCATTGCTTCCTCAGGTCTGCTCATTAATCTTCATTGATGGTGACAGCATGGATGAAATTATTGCATGCAAAAGATTTGCAACAAATATTAAAGGAACTGTGTATAGAATTTTTCGATGTCAATTTATTTTTAAACCACAGTATTAATTTCAATAGTGTGGGGAAAAAAAGTGAAATCACATAAATGTACATTTTTGTATTTAATCGTAGGTCTAGTACTAGCTAATTAGATTAAATAGGTCGCCGTAGGAGGCTGACATGTTTAGCCACCATCTTTCTGCTGCGGATACCCGAAGGAGAAGAACTTTGTGAGAGTAGTAATTGGTGGTAGGCTTGCAAGGTGTGGTCTCTGTCTGAGGTACCGTAATGCGCGTGCTTCAAAATGCATGGACTTTTAACTTAGCTTGCTGCATTCTATTCATTCACCACTAGATGGCACTAAATTCTACACACTGTCCCTTTAAGTTTTATCCATTTCACTTATTCTACTGGTTTGGTTACAATTAGTGCAATCATCTTAGTTGTGTATCAAATCCACATATACCACAATAGCTGCATATAAAGTGTTTGTTTTGTTTTGTTATATATATTTTTTCCTTTCGGACACATTATTACAGGTTACATCGACCACATCACATCATTTGCAACATTGACATAAAAGAAGGGCTGACGGGTAGAAGCCATAGCAGTGTGACTGTTGATCTAAGTTAAACTCAACTCAGCGCTTAAAAGTCAAACTCAAATATTGATAGCAAAAAAATATATAATAATAATAATCAGCTTCACTGTTCTAATACGTTTTGGAGGGTATTATAAATATAAACTACAATATTCAATAAATCCACTGAGTGTTGTTTGTAAACAACCTTACCATTTGTTTTGAAGTACTGATAAATGAATAGCATGCACACTCAATAAATAATAAAAATCAGCTTTTTCCAACACTTTATTACTCTTTGGTCCTTCAGTAAGTCACTCAACCTTGTTTTGTATTCTGACTGTATCTTATTTTCCTTGAGCCTACATTCACTGTGAACGAGCCTTAATTAAATATCAAAACTGAAGGGCAACACCAAGCAGACCTGAAAATGAGCATGAAAATGTGAAAATGTTTTTTTTTTTGTTCAAAACTTGATTCTGCATTGTAAAGGAGCAGATAGAAAAGCTGCAGGATTCATACGCTGATCCTACAAAGATTTAATTTGATCCTTCCCAGTCATCTCTTGTTTAAATTGTAGTTTGATGTTTCACTGAGTGGGAAAGTCGTGACAGCTGACAAAGAAAGCCCAAGTCATAAAATAAAAAAATGTTGGGACCTCATGTCAGAAAACCAATTTTTACAATGCAGTACAGTGGAGCCAAGCTATTCACGGGGGTTAGAGACAAGGCTTCCCCGCGAATAGTGAAAATCAGTGAATAATTGACACCCATTCAAAAATATTTTTAAAAAGTCAAAATTTTGACTAAGCATGGATATATCACCAATAAGCGTTTTCCATGAAAAAAAACATACCGGTATATTGACCCAAAAAACAACAACACACAAAATCATCAACCAGTAGTATGCAGGGGTCCACCGTACACCAATATTCAGAATGAAGCCCACCCTTGAATATATCCTCATCTCCCTCCTGCTGAAGGGAAAACAGGCCCCGTGGTGCAGTCACTGATATAAATACGGCATGGTTTTATTTCACTCTCATAAACATGCAGATTGATTAGGGTCATTTTCTGCTAGCCTGCCTCCATCCACCCAAGCCTTTCCCTGCATTAGTGATGAAATCCTAGATTTATTGCCACGTCTGTTATTTTCAGACCATAATTCAATGGTCCTGCGGCTGTTTTTATGTAGATGAGCTGTGGAAACTTGGTGTATTAATGGCATGTTTCTGTGTCCATAGGAGCGCCTACAGGTGAGCAATGGGGCGTTGTTAATCAGTCGCTTGACCCTGTCGGACACGGGAATGTACCAGTGTGTTGCCGGGAATAAGTATGGCGAGGTCTACTCCAATGCCGAACTCCGAGTTATAGGTAAGATTGTGTAATTGTGTCTTTGTGTGTGAGAGATGTGTGTGCATGAATTAATTCCAGTTTGCACCATCCACTTCATTTGGTCAATTTTACTAGATGTCCTTTGCCCTTTCAGTTATTAGCCACTAAAAGGAAATGGTGTTTTACTGACAGTGATGTACAATATGTACTTTAGTTTCTCTGTTTACAAGCGCAGCTCATTCACCCTGTGAGGCTTGTCACTCTCCACTTTGCCCCTGTGTTAGCTTTCATTTGTTGACAATCTTCCAACACACTTGTTATGTTTAGACCGGAGGCTAATCTAATGTTTTGGGATCAAATCTTGAAGCTCTACTGTCCGCACTCATGTCATTTGCAAGTGGCCAGATCTAATTTGATGCTTCCACACATTAGTGAGCTGTACTGACTTGTCTTCTTTGGTTGCCACAGTAATTACGTAGATGAATCAAGTTGCAGGGCTTATCTCCTTTGTCACCGTGCGAGTGTCGTGTAGAAGCAATTGGACTTTAGGGGTACTATTATCTACTATAACCATCAGGGTAAAACGAGTCCTTGAGTAACTCAAGTATCCTGATTCCCAAAAATTTAAGAAATCAATTGTTTCGGCCTCGAGTAGCTATTAGTGTGTACCTTCGAGAAGACAGTCCGTAACCTTAGCTTACCAAAGAATACATCAACATTAACCCCTTGGTATGCTTTTATTCTGAACTTGTAGTGAACAACGCGGTGTGGCTGTCTTCACTCATCTTCCCGACTGTAGTGAGGGTTATCACAATCATGTTGCTAATTAAGGACGCTAAAAAAACTCTAATAAGTTACGCTGTCATTGACATACGGTGCCTGTTGCCAGCGTTAGCGTCTAGTGGCTAGCTGCTAGCCGCTAAGCAAATGCCCCATATCTTGCTGGCGAGAGCTGTCGGATTATTTTTCAAAGGCAGTTTAATAGGTGAAAATGTATCTGCACATTTTTGCTGACAGCCTGACACAGTCGTACTGATCATTTATTTTTAACAAACCAAGCTCACTCAAATGTGCTGCTTTAGCCAGCAAATTCACTACTGTGGTTCTGACATCACTTTTTCCTATACTCACTAATGTTTTAGAGAATAAAATACAGTTTGCTGCTATGTGGAGTTTAAATTTAATAATAATAATAAGATTTATGTGGCGTTATTCTAGACACTCAAAGATGCTTCGCAATGGATACATTATTCATGCAATCACACATTCACACTCTGGTGGTTTAAAACTATATATATATATATATATATATATATATATATATATATATATATATATATATATATATATATATATGAATAATGGATCATTTGCTAAAATGTTCAGTAGGATATCCAAATACCAAAATTGCCTATACCTGATACAAAAGTGGTTCCATTGAGATGCAGTTAAAGCACTATGTAGCATGCAATGAGAGATTTGACAACATCCACAAAGCAGCAACAAATAGAGGTAAGAGTCGTGGTGCTTAGTTTTCTTCTCCTGCCTTCCCTCCTCTGTCTCCATGATGTCAGGTGGAAAAGATGCTGAGTTGACATTCCAGTGAAGATTAAATCACATTTCATGTGACTTTTGTTTCAAACTTCGTCAAGGCAATAGATTCAATATGGATGACAAAAGTCAGATCTGGGGCTGCCAATCTGAACATGGCCATTCGCCATTCTGACAACGTGGGTAATTGGAGTCAGAGTGCAGTGGTGTAGGTGAAGGCAAAATGTCAAAGACTGGTGTCATACTCCGCAAAACCTTTCAATTTACCATATTTAAAAGGTGACACCCACCCACCCCCAATCAGAGGTCCTGCTTTTGAATCTCACACCAACCCCTCGTTTGTGATTGTTATTCAATCTAACTTTTTTTATGTGTGCGTGTGTGTGTGTGTGTGTGTAATGTTTATCAAAACCGTGCAAAATGAGTTGGATTGTGCTTGCTGAGCTCAGTGCAGGTATGTTGCTCTATTGCTTACCAAATTGGAACATGTGCACTTCTTCTATTTTGCACCAAAGTATTTTATGTCCATTGTAACTGTTGTGTAGTCTTAAACTTCAAGAAAGAAGTTAACCTTGGCAGGAATAGTTTATATTTGTTACTTCACTGCAGTCTCATGGCCAAGACACACTGTAACATGTTTTACTATTTGTTATCTGGCCTGGAAATATATTTGGAAAAAGAAGAACATCTGTCATCTGTCACAGGCAGGAAAAAAAATCCAAACAACACTGAAGCTCAAAAAGAACAAGTGCAAACTCTCTAATTAAAATCGAGCTAAAAATATTTGTGAGTATGTGGTGAATTTTGAAGAAGGCGAACATGTAATTGACTATGTTTCATATGAAATAACAAATCTACCCCTCCTGTCTCAGCTGTTGCTCCAGATTTCTCTCATAACCAACTGAGGAGCCAGACGCTGGTCAAGGTTGGAGGAGATATGCTCATGGAGTGCAAACCCAAGATGTCTCCGTGGGGTGTGATCTCTTGGAGGAAGGGCAGTGAAGCGCTAGAAGAAAGTCAAAGGTAACTGCTAAACTTCCTTCCCTGAAAGGTTACTAGAATTCTGCTTCTAAGTAATTTCACTTGTTGCTCAAAGCAAAAATTGTGATTCGTCAGACTCTCTGTCAGCTTCTCAGAATGTAGCGGTGTAAAATCTCTTCTGTAGAATAGGTTGGGTTTTTTTTTTCATTCAACATGGTGATCTAGCTTGTATCCAAAGCCGAATGCTTCCACGTTGAATGATGTACATTGAAATGAATAGAGCCCTCAAATTGACTGTCATGGAGGTAAAGTAGTGATCACTTCTAAATATATATATATTATTTTTATAAAATAAAATGCCAATGTAGTAATGATATACATACAGAGAGAGAGAAAGTCAAAAGACTAGAAATATCATTGATATACGTAAATAGAGTAACAACTAATCAAATTTTGAGAACAGTCAAAATGACGGCTCTGGGAGATCTAGTGTTAATCAAATCCATGCACATTGAAACAGTTGAATCCTTATTCGAAGATATTCTACTGGAGCTCAAACTGTCATTATGCTGGAATGTGTCGTGATGCCAACAGTGCACCATTCAAGTTGAAAGTGAAATTGACCCAAACCCTAAAATGTTACCCTGATTTTTTGAGGTGCGGCTATCATACCCGTTTGGACTTAATTTGACAATAAATCAAGACATGACTGACACGACTGACACCTGACAGGATATCTGGGACATGAAATTTTCATTGGTTGTCATGTTGAACATTCTGTATTCACTCACTGTGCCTACTGTCACTATCTGATGAAAAATGCATGTGTCAGGTTGAATTTTTATTTGGGCACAAAAAATATACTTCTACTACAACATATTTCATAAACCTTTTTTTCTTTTCACATTTATGGTTGTATGTTGCACATTTACATTCAATGCTTTCATATTCCAGAACCGTGACAAGGGCGTAAAGTATGTATATTGCAACAATGGCTCTAAAAGCAAACAGGGGGTTGTGCTATGGCACTTTAAAACCAACACTATCGTCATTTAATGGCCAATTTAGCCACTGGATTTTGAGTGCCGACACTTGGTTTGTAAAACGCATCCCACTATTAGGCGCACCTCAATATTGGGCGCACCGTCAATTTTTTAGAACATTTAAGACTTTTAAGTGCGCGCCTATAGTCGTGAAAATAAGGTCGTTCTGTAAACTCTTATTTTCTGAAATGCAGGAAAACCAATTTTCAAGACCTCAAATATTTTGTTGAATTGCCCATCTGTTTTTATTATTATTATTATTTTAGCGATGTTTGTTGCCTTGATATGTTAAATTCACCCAACTGTGGTCGTCATAGAAAGGCAGCTAATGAGCACAAACACCATCAATCCACTTGTTTGTGTTCTGCATTACTCCTGTTACAAAAATACAGCCGGAAATTACACACTAGGGTGCCATCAGCCTTATTGTTTTTTAGTATTGAAAAGCAACCTGGTAAATGGGGAGGATTTATGTGGCACATTTCTACCTCTAAGTCATTCACACAATGATGATGGTATACGTTCCACTGAAGGAAAGTCAACAGGCCATTCACACACAGATCACGCAGACTCACAAGCAACTATTATCCAAATAGCGAGACAGTCACTCCACCACCTGAACCATAACTCCCCCAATGGAATAATTTGGAGTCCTTGAATGTGCCTGACAAAAGACGTTCCAGCTTCTTGCTCTACAGTCATAAAAGGAACAATCCCACACAACTGGAAACGTGTCACAGCATTCTTTTAAATTGCAAAATAAATTAAGATGGATGACAAAGGGTGCTTAAGAGCCACATTAGATTTTTTTTTAAATACAGTATCACAAAGAGAATTTGTAAATTATGTTATTATAATAATTTGTGGTATTTTTAATCTTAGCATTTATTCTGTAATTGATTTAGTCATAATTATAGCTGTAACGATTACTTGATTAATCTACTCAATTACTATTATTATTAAGTGAATTGATAATTATTTTGACAATTTTGTATCGTCCAAATCCTCAGAATTTTAGCCTCTCAACAGGAAATGTTCATTTCTGTAATCCTCCATGAAAGCAGACTTTTTAAAAAAAAAAATGTATTGGAGACGCAAGGAAACCTGTCTAGATTTGCTTTTTCTTTTTTTTTTTAACACTGATTCTGAATCTGCCTTCATTTTTTCCCCTCTAGCGCATCAGCTTCTCATAATAAAAATAAAATAACAATAATGTAATATAGCAATATATTTAGTAGGGGTTTAACAAAAAACAATTTGAACCGGAAATCCGGTTTTAATTTGAACGATGCGAGTGCACCGGCACACGGACTAATACATTTGTCTAAAAATAGCTTGAACCAGCCGATGGCCCGGTCAAAACGTTATAAATCGATTTTATGTTACAGGTAGAATTGCTGAAATGTACAGGGTACGCGCTCCCCGTTCACCACGTCGCCAATGACGAGGAGGGGAAGAAAAAAAAACATTGATATATGCAATTTGCATACAGTAATCCCACAATCCTCAATGCGGCCAGTGACTCACATGATTGGTTACAGTTCATTCACAGCATCGCTTCAAGCCAATGACGCATTGCTTATATCTGCCAGCACGGCATGCTACTGCTAGCGAGTATTAGCAAACAAGCCTCTCTGTCGCGACCTGAGGAGGGATGAAAACGGGAATATTATATTATACTGTATATATATAATATTATATTATATATATATATATATATATATATATATATAATCTACTCCAAAATGTAACTATATTGCCCTCGAGTCGCATAAAACAAATTTGAATTGTTGCTCGCTCAAAGCTTGCCGTCAGCCGGTTGAATTGTAATCATAATCCTACTAAATCGAACCGAATCGTTCCATTTTAAAATCGAACCGTCCTTGTATCGGATCGCACCCTATATATCAAGATGTGTATCGAATTGCCTTGATTGGAGAGATTTACACCCCTAATATTTAGTAATCTATTATGAATAAAAGGGAGTAAGCGGTTAGGAAAATGGATGGATGGATGGGTTAGGATCAGCAACACATGACAAGCTTTTATAGGTCAAACAACCCCCCCCCCACCCCAAATTGAAATTATCTCAAACCACAAAACTTGATGTGCCACAAAAAAGTAAAAAAACATTTTTAATCAGTGTCAAAAATGTTTACGTTTAAAGCCTTTTTTTTTTTTTTTTACAAATTAAAATTTGGAGAGCAGTCTAATCTAAATTAATAGATTATTTAAAAAAAACAATCAGTCCTAGATATATTTTATTGACAAATTATTTGACATACAAAAAATAATGTACATGTAAATTTATTATTTTACTATTATACAACTTTTTTATTTGTACTTTTCAAGTATTGGAATGAATTAAAAAAAAAACATAGCATGCTTTGTGTGGCCAGCATTTGGCAAATCAAAGCCAGTTTACCATCCATTTTCTATACCGCTTATCCTTTCTATGGTAAAAGGTGTGCTGGAGTCTATCCCAGCTTGGCGAGAGATGCGTACACACTTGTAATAATCGCCAGCCAGTCATAAAAAACAGAAATATTACATCACTTGCATACCGTTCCAAACATAATTTACACAAATAAGCATTTAATCTATTTTCCCTCATCCATTGTTCATCTGGATTTATATGGGTGTTTGAAATTGTATGGCGATTTTAGGAATAAGGGGGACTGCGGCTTCAATGTGCCTTAAAGAGTATTTCACTGAGGATAATGATCAAAATATGTCATTAGTTTTACTGAAGGGAATTATTTTTTTTACACCCTGTTATTGCAAATATAATACAGAAGTCTGAAATACACACATCAGCATATGAGATCCTCATGGACATGCACAAGGGAGAGCAGTCAAATGGCAAATGGCCTGGCACCTCTCCAGCAACCACTCCCAATTTTCATGGCAAACTTCAATCAGCCACCATCTGGTCCTTGCGTTTGTGTGTCTGGTACACACTCACATCTACATTAAACATATATAAATATAAAAAATATATAAATTATATTTACAGTTGTGCTTGAACGTTTACAGACCCTAAGAGTACGTCGACATGAGTAGAGATGTGCATGTGAATTTTGGTGAGGATTCATAGCATTTTTGTGTCATTATGTAAGTTTACATACCCTAAGCAAGGCAAGGGTATGCAAACTTTCAAGCACAACTGTATTCTTAACAAAGGATGATGCAAACAACACAACATACAGTTTTTTTTAGGGGGGTCCCATGACAAAGGACTTGCCTGGGGAAAAAAATACTGTTTAAAGATGCCATAAAACTGCTGAACAAGAAACAAAAGAGCTCACTTTGTGTGTTTTTTCCCCTCATAAAACCAACTCACTCAAAATTGCAATATTATTGAAGCACTATGTTTGTTCTGCCCATCATTCCAAATTCACAAAAAAGATATTTGGTTGACTCACTCACTTGTAGTAGGCCTATAGGGCAGTATAAGACCTGGTGTAAGTGCAACTAAGCCATGTCTGCCATTTAGTGGTGAATGGTCAAATTACACCTTAAAACTACAGTTGATTAGAGGTGGGGGAAACTTCCGATTCTTAGATGCATCGTCGATGGACGAGTCTGAATCGAGCCACAAATGTCCACATTCCGCTGATTAAAATATGTTAATAAAAGTATACAGAAGGTTCAAAATATTGCGGAACTCAGAAGCGCTGTACCGCCATCTCCCGGACACTTTGGGAAGCACACACGTCGGCGCGCGCGGACGAAAACAAACATGGATGATGCCAACCTCGCCGTGAGATCCAAAATGTTGTTTTTAATTTAAAAGCACGTTCACGTGACGGCAACAAGATCAGTCCACATTCACTGTGATGGCAGAGCAAAAACCTTATCGACCATGTAAGTAGCATGTATGAGAGCATTTTGTATGACTTGTGGCTAGTCTGTGACTTGTCAAGAAAGCTACAAACATTCAATAAATTACCATGCCGCCTGAACAAAGGCTAAGTTCAAAATAAAGCTTAAGAAAGAATACGTTGATGCCATGCAATAGCCTTAGGACGCTTTTATTTTGAAGGTGGCCTGAATGGTGGCGTGACCGGCTGACGGCAAGCTTGACTTGCCTTCTACACATATCGACTTGCCTTATCGTAGTTTTTCATTGCCATTATCATTATTATTATTATTATTGCCATCCCGAAATCATATCAATTGATAATTTAGGGCGCTAAGAAAGATCTAGTTTATTACGCCGTCATTGGGTGATTGGTAGTGATGGCAAAATGAAGCTTCATGAAGCATTTGCGATATTGTTTGACTCCTCTAGATGGTGCTCTTGGTTTAAAGATAAAGGCAAGTGCAATGAAAATGGATTACATTTGCATTGCATCTTTGAATCATGAGTGCCATCTAGAGGAGTCAAAAAATATCGCAAATGCTTCATGAAGCTTCATTTTGCCATCACTAGTGATTGGTCTCCGGTGTTAGCGGCTAGTCGCTAGCTGCTAGCAGTGAGTGCACAGCTGTCTGCTTTTAAAGTACCGGTAGTCCGACAACTGTGGCTTTGTTATCTTTCGTTGCCTCTTTTTCAATCATGTGAACATAGGCTAGTTTGTCATTCACTCTCCATGTAGAAGGAGTATGTGCCTTAAATTGCAGTTTGATGTATTTTTCTTTGTTTAAACAAAAAGGAAAGAAAGAAAGAAAAGATAATTTGAATAATTTTCATCTTCATTTTCTTTATAAAACTTTTTTTCCTTTAAATAAATAAAAACATTCATCTTAAAATGTCAAATATGGCTTGTGTTCCCACATTCTAAATGGACATATTTTATTATTTGAGTTGAATCTTTTTATTTAATGGGAACAAGTGTTTTATAATATAAAAGGAAGAGAAATTTATATTTATCTTTTTTTTTTTTGCTGATCCCAAAAATGATCTGATCCGTGATTCAAATCCGTGATCTGACCGAACCGTGAGACATTTTTTTTATTCATTGCACCAAGTGATCAATACTTAGTGAGATGAAAAGAAATAAGTAGTGTAAAAAACGGCATCATAAATAAAAAATGGATCAATAATTGTTTCATAATCGAATTGTAGCCCCTGAATCATAACCGTAATCGAATCGTGAGGTGTCCAAAGATTCCCTCCCCTACAGTTGATGTATATTGCAGTTTGGCACCAACAAATCCGCATTTTTGTAGATCTTTAAAAAATTTTTTAGATAGATTGTATGGGGGCTTCTAATTTAGTGTTTCACAGAAAACGTGTATTTTGGGGGGGGGGGGGGGGTCGGTAGATTAAGATTGGCTTTGTATTTATTTATTTATTTATTTATTTTTATTTTAAGAAAAATAAAAAGAAAGAAAAAACTGTAGAAAAAAAAGATTGGCTTTGTAAAAGAAAAAAAACACACCCAAAAATTACCAGTAATCAAGGGGACACTCCGTGTGGCTGTATGTGGCCCACGAGCCACGAGCTGTCCATCCGTTATTTACACGATAATACTTTTAAATAATATAAAAATGCAGTCAGCCTGTGGAGATTGTGATGCAGTCCTCAGATGTGTGAGAGCATTTGCAGAGCAGCTAAGTGAAAAAGCAGCATGAGGCCTCGATTGTGGTTAATGGGCTTTTGCTGGCCAAAGTGACCATCTGCTAACTCAATTCAAAGTGCTAATCAAGTACTTTCCACCTTCATGGGGATGACAAAGGCCAGGGAGATCAAATGATTTAAAGTCCTGATATAATTCCAAGTTTTGCAAATAGCATTCAGCAATCATAAGGTTCGAGATTTGCTATGCCCTCGCTTGGTCCCGCTGCATGCGGGGGTCGCCCAATTGCTGTCAGCACGCATGCATGACTCCACTCGGACAGCAGTCGTATGTGAGCACGGTGTCTTGCCAGGATTTGCATACATACAAAGCTGTGTTGTTGCTTGTCAAACAAAGTGGTAGAGAATTTGCACAGTGGTTTTACCTGTGATGTCCTTCACTCACCTGCGACAACATGATTGCACGTTTCAACCTGACTGCATTTCAACTCGGACATTAGCATTTCGCTGTAAGGTGACACCGCTCATGTAGTGATGAATAAAGTATTTTGTTTTTATTCTCCCTGCCCTTTTTCTTAGTATTATTTTTGATAGATATTCAAACATATGAGCACAACTGTACTTCTCAGTTATTACCTATATCGTTGAATGAAAAACAAAAATATGTTGTGATTAAAAGAACGTGTTTCAGATTCAGCTAATTTTGTTGATCCCTTCAAGGGCTTTTCGCTCAGTCGCAACCCGTCCAAAAAACAATTGATATTGCAATTGATACCACTTGGATAATGTTAGTATGTATACACGTAGATGCTTGAAAAATGGATGGCTTGATAGAGTTTATTTTTCACCACTAT